>NC_084521.1:11647500-12301428 GCF_024500385.1 Phyllopteryx taeniolatus | reverse complement strand
TGATCTACTAACTCGATGCTCCCAGGACTGTCTGCCAAATGGCAAAATTACTGAGCAGTTCAGTTTACATGTTCTGGGAGGAGTATCTGGATTGAGCCATCCATTCCCTTCTGCTTATCTGGGATCGGGTTGTAGAGGCAGCAGCCTTAGCAGGATAGCACAAACTTCACTCTCCCCAGCCACTTCGTCCAGCTCTTCTGGGGAAATCCGGTGACGTTTCCAAGCCAGCCGGGAGACATAGTCTCTCCAGCGTGTCCTGGGTCATCCCTGTGGCCTCCTCCCAGTGGAATGTGCCCCGAACGACTCACCAGGGAGGCGTCGAGGAGGCAGCTTAACAAGATGCTTGAGCAACCTCATCTGGCTCTTTTCTACGCGGAGGACCAGCGGCTCTACACTGAGTCCCTCATGGATAACAGTGCTTCTCAACCTATCGCAAAAAGGGAGCTGGGACACCCTGATTCCGGCCGCTTGTATCCGTGATCTTCTCCTTTCTGTCAATACCCACAGCTCACGGCCAGAGGGAATGGTGGGAAAATATATAGCGACTGGTAACTCGAGCTTCACCTTTCGGCTCAGCTCCTTCTTCACCACGTCAGACCGATGCAGAGTCTGCATCAGTGCAGAAGCTGCACCAATCCACCATTCTTCCCTCACCCCAAAGATACTTGAACTTCTCTACTGCCCAGTCTAGAAAGGTCTTTTCTGACTGAGGACCAGAGCCTCAGATTTGGTGGTGCTGATTTTCATCCTTACCACTTCACGCTTGACCGCAAACAGCTTGAGTGAGGGTTGAAGATTGTAGGTTGATGAAGCCAACAGAATCGCATCTGCAAAAGCAAAGCAAAGCAAATTTATTTATATAGCGCATTTCATACACAAGGTTACTCAATGTGCTTTACATGATTAAAAGCATTTAAAAACATAGGAAAAAAATGTGCACCAAAGTCTGGCACCGGTCATACAGGGACCAAACAGCTCATAGCAGGTGGTACACTACCCCATACTCTCGGAGCAACCCCCACAAGACGCTGTTTCTGCCAATCAGGCACTGTATAGCTCTTCATTATTATGAGGGAGCAACTTTCTAAAATGTTTCCAGTGTACCTGGAAACAGAAAACAAAATGGAAAATGCAATTACCCCCCTTTGGTGGTTATATTGTTGTATGGCACAAGTTTTCAAGACCAGTTCTAGAAGCAAATTGTCAGGTTGAAGCGTAACACTGGGAAACAAATGAAACCCTTCTGAATTGTAGAAAAGAGCAAGGATTGTAATTACTTTGGGCTTGGTGTTCAATATGCTAACATACGTTTTTTCCACATTAGGGACAATTCGAATCCCGCTAACACTTTTAGCTAACTAATAATAATATAAAAGACAATCATATATATAACCTACAAGGCCAATAAGAACTTGTTACATGGCTTTAGCCCACATCAAATGCCATACATTGAGGAGATTGTTGGTGGTTGGTTAACAGAGGATTACAGGCCCCTTGAGTCTTGCACTGAAAATCTAAACTACTGCAATTGGACAGACAGCATCGTCCGGGGCCCCATATCTGATTTGTGGGCCTGTGAGTGTTTATCTTGTGTGTGTTTATGTCAGAAGATTGTATTCCCACGTCACATGTGCCCCCAGCCAGCAGATGGGCTGCACAAGCAGTGGCATGTGTAGGGAGCTTGTAAATTATGAAAAAAGAGCAAACAGAGGACTCTGGTTTCTAATCACAACCTCTGTTTACTTTACTGCACCCACTGTGAAAGAAGACAGAAAACTTCGCTTGATCATTAATCTACCCATTAACTCCCCCTTTGTATTGTCCATTGTGTCTTTTTTTTGTTTTTTGTTTTTGTTTACTCAAAATGTAATTAAGTGCAACCATGATCGGTCCTTTTATTGTTAGTAAAAATTCTCCACTGAGATCGGCGGGTTTTGCTATGGAAGTCTGCCTACTAATGCCCTTCCTATCCTATTTTCTGCCTTCTTGCGTTTGTGCTGCGAGTTTTGAGATATGGCCAATGACAGAACGGTCATCTAAAAAAAAAAAGGTCCAAGGTTTAGCTTGTGTCATCCATCATTTTCATCTTTTGAGATTAAGACACAACTGCAGATAAGATGTTCTGAGCCAAAGCATTTCACTCACATTAGTTTGTCAGCGTTTGTATTATTATTATTTTTTATATATTTTACTCTCAAAGTCTTCCTTGGATCTTAGTTTACATTTTTTTATGGTTTTACTTATCTACTACAGTACACCCCCACTATTCATAAACCACAAGTAATTGACACCACCCCCTAAAAATGTTTATAGTTGTCTAATGTCGATAATGAACTCTATAATTTATCATACAGAAAAACCATCATCCCAAAACACTTTAAAATAATTTTAAACTCATCTTACTACATTATGCTAAAAAATAAATAGCTTACAGACGCTTGAGCTTTTTAATAGCCACTCAGAAGTGAATAGGTGAATTTGTACAAAGTGTGAATTGGTGGGCTTCACTTTACATGTTTGTTTCCTATTCACCTTATTTGCCCCTTAAAGTTTTTTTTCCCCTTGTCACCTTGTTTTCTTTCACCTTTCCTTTTCACCTGGCAGACTATCTTTTTTTTTTCTCTGTCCATCTCACACCTGTCTTGTATCCTTACCATTCGTGAGGCTGTAACCAAGTCAGCTTGGCTTTGTTTATGGACCCCAGAGCCAACAGGACATCCCTGTCTTGTGCAGCATGATTTCTGTTAGCAACTGAAATAAAAGTGACACCACTAACCTCAAATGCCCCCAGGAGTTCAAACGGTTGACTGGAGAAAGAGGGATCGGAAAAATCCCCAAAACTTCATCCTGTAGTTAGCAAAGTGGGCGAAAACAGCGTTAAAAGCAGACTAAATAAGTTGCTTATGTTGTGCTTCTTCTTAGAAAATTTCTTAGAATCTTTATTGTCATTGCACCGTGAGTGGAAATGCATGCAGACGGGTCTTATTGTTCTGGCCAGACATACCGTAACTGCTCTCCTGTAATCTAACCAAGTGTTAAAATGCCCCATTGATTGCCAGCAAATACACTGGTATACGTTATTACATTATAATATAACTATTTCCATTATACTTATAAGCTTAAATGTGTTTCTTTTTAGGTTTACAGGTAAATTGTTTGGACCAGTCACTATAGTGACTTCAAGTGTTATAACTGTATTGCTATTGTTTCACATTAAAATTAAAACGTTGAGCACCTCTAGATCCCTCTGTTTCTACTGCCATCCCGTAATATGGCCTAAGAATTGTCTTTGGCTGCAGAGCAGTGTGACATTTCTTGCATAGCTGATTCTAAAATCACTGAGCCATTTCTCTTTTCTTTTTATCTCCTCTTCTCTCCCGTCTCTCTTTATTTGCTCAAAACCTAATCCCTAGACACTGTTCAGTGTTACAAGCTTGCATAAATTTTTCCCTCAATTTTGCTTTAAAAGAACTTTTAATAGCCTCGACTTTCTTTGAAAGAATGCCAAGCCTTTTTAGTGAAATACTACATAATGGTCAAGCGTCAAACTTAACATTAATCTTATTGAGTTGCTGACATTTAGTTAATAAATACTGCCGTGACTCTCCAAAGAAGGTGTTTGTCGGCAGCGATCTGCTTTGTAAATTCTTAAACATAACATGTTACTGTACTTGCTGTAAGTGATCTCTATTGCCCTCTTGATATGCAAAACCATTCATGAGACAGACAACCTTTAAACCACTATTAGTATATAACGTGGAAGTCATTTGACCTCCTCAGTTGAAAATTGTAATCACACTTTATTTGTAAAACCCTAAAAGGTCCCATATTTTGGCTATTTAGCCATCCAATAGAGTGACTCTCTAACATGGACTTAGTATAAAAGTGCCAATTTCATTACCAAAAAAAAAAAAAAACTCCTCAGTTTTGTCATATGCGTGTCCAGAAAAGGCCCCTCTAACAGCTATTCATTTTGACCCAGTTTTGTATCAGCTTTGCTCATATTTGGCTAAGACCCCTTTCCTCTGATTGGTTGCCTCCATGAAGAAGACCCACTTGTGAGAGCACACGTGTTTGTTATGTTGACAGTGCTGGCTCGGGAGCAGAAAGGAAAGATGGAGATCTTCGTTAGATAAGCTCGAGAAATTCGAATGACCTGATTTCAGGCCTCTTGGCAGACAAACGTCTGGAACTCAGGAATGTGTGGACGATTTGAATTCATATTTCACATGTTTACTGATGCACCATAGAGTCAATATTACATCCCAAATACGATAAAAAGTTGGTTTGGTAAAATATGGCATCTTTAATCGCAAAAGATTCTCAAAGGGCTTCACAGGCCCACCGTTGGCAATGATTGACGACATCCCTTCATCTAGAATAAATCACTGTGCTCTTTTGAAGTTTGGTACGACATACTGTATTTGGAAAGTGCTTTACAGAACTGTCTCAGTGCAATTTAATATTCATGAATTTCTTGACAATGAAAATGATTCCATGCTCACATCTGAGAACAGTTTTTTCCTTTTATTTTTGGTCGATGTTATGTAAATATATGAGCTTTAACCATAGTTGGGAGGGGTTTTAAAATCCAGAATGGATTGAATTGGGGGTTGGCTGTCGACCACAGAGTGTTCCAGAGTCAAAAGTTCAGACCTGCTTTGGTTAACCACAACTGCACACTAATTACAATGGATGAGTGTATGGCTCTTGTTTCTGTGTAGTGCACTCTATCAGTGTCTATAGCTTGCTACATAATCCCCTCAATTAGGCACGTACATTGTAAATTCTCCATGCTGTGCAGCCACATTCACTTCTCTTAGGATCAACCAAGATATCTTCCTTCCTTTCTATTACATTATCCTTTGTTTTAAAGTGGAATCCCTAACTGCAAGTATTACTGTCAGGATGTTGGCATATTTTTAAAAACAAATCAAAGCCTGAAAGAAAAGAACTTTAAAAAGTTAGGCTTAAACCCCCATTAGAACATTATACCTGTTCAGTCGCTTGAAGGCTTTTGAATCCCACAATGACTGAGCTGATATATTTGTCTCTCTTTTCTCCATCAAACTTTTAGGGAATGATTTGTTCTTGGTAGCAGTCCACGAGCTTGGCCACGCACTTGGGTTGGAACACTCCAACGACCCCACAGCAATCATGGCTCCTTTCTACCAGTACATGGACACTGAGAACTTCAAACTGCCAATGGACGATCTGCTGGGCATTCAGAAGATTTATGGTGAGGCTCGTTATTTTATAGCAGTACTTTGTCCTCCTTAAAGCTGATATAACGTAAGGGTGGTCGTATCAAATAGTGACATAAAACTTACAGAAACCTTCATAGAAGTGCAAAGATAGTCTTAATTTTTATATATGATCATATATTTGCTGGATACTCTTTGAAATGTCTTTTTTCAGCAAATCTTCTGAATTTGCCCTCAAACTTTGGACAGGTAATTTATTTCGGAAAAACCCTTAAATGACACATTTCCTTTTTTTATGTTTTTGTCAAGCTCGTGAATTTGTAACAGAGTTGTCCCTCATAGCTGTTGAGACTGTAAACCAGTTACACTCCACTGTGATGACAGCAGGTGGCTCACACGGGTGTCTGCACACTCTCCCTCTTTCTCTCTCTCTCTTTCTCTCTCTCACCCACACACACATACACGCACATGCACTCAAAAGTACCTGCCATCTGTTTACATGACCAGGGTACGTACCTTTGGCAGTGACAGACCTGGGCAAGGGATCGAATCTCTCCTCATCCCTCTTGTGTTTTACTTCTCTCCCTCCACCTCTCTCTTGTACTCCGAGTTGAAGGGCAGGACAAGTGGCAGCAACTCCTCTCACGGAAATCCTTCTCTTTTTTCCTAGCTATTGGCTTCTTTCCCTTTTTTTTCGTTCACATGGTAACACTCAATGTCGAATCTAAATAAGGTTAATGGTGGGACCTTCAGAGTCTAGATCAATGGGAAGTTGAGACTGAGGAGGAAAATTGGTATAACAAAAGTAGTGAGGCATGGTGAGTTGGGACAAGACTGATGGTTGGGTATGGAAGACAGCGTGTGAGATGAAAGGAAATTGGAGAGCAATTGGTTCAGTAGGCCCCTGCGCCAGTATGTGCCACTAATAATGTGTTTGCTTTATCCACCACTGTGATGGGTAAAATGCAGAGGAAAAATTCCATGTGCATGTGTTCACGACAAATACATTTCCTTCTTCTTCTTCTTCTTCTTTGATTGGTATTGGAATTGGTGTTACTGGAATCAGATTTGGCTGATGTACCCCACCTCTCACCCAGAGTCAGCTGTGGTAAACTTCAGCTCACCCGCAACTCTTGGGTTGTATTGTATTGAACGTTAGAAGTCTACAGTGATTTTAATCAACAAACCATATCATGCTTACTTCATGAACACCATAAAAAACAAAACAGCATTCTTTCATTTCGACAATTGTGGCCAGTCTTGCATTGTGATTGGCTGTCAGCCTGGTTTAAATGCAATCTGCACTGCATGACCACGTTCAGCACTGAAAAATGCACCCAAGCATATTAAGGTCACTTCACCCCTGCTTGCAAATGTTACTACAATTGCCATTAACTATAACTCTACGCTCGTGTGAAATGGAATTAACAGACTTTCAAGGTGATAGCTGCTTCACACTTGCTTCCCAGGCATAACGGTAGAGTCCTCAAGGAGTGCACAGTCACACAGCCCTTACAGATCAGCGCATTGAGATAATTAGATGTGTGGCAGTGCCAACGCTCCATTGATGATTGCTTTCAACACAAAGGAGCATGGGTGTTGAGTCTCGGATGTAAAACTTCACACTCCACTACCGCACTGGTAGCATTCCATCACTGTTACTCTTTTGATACTACCTTAGAAAACAACAAATTTGCAGATCAACCCCCCATGTCACGTTTGTACCTTACACACAGGACAGACCTTATGAAGACAGAAAAAAGCAGACAAATGACCAGTGCGTAAGGTGATTTTGTTTCTCCTATGTTTGGACATCACGTAATCCAGTTGTATTGTGAGCCCAATATGGTTGAAAACATTTTAATATCAAGTTGCCATGTGAGGACCTATGGAGCTGATGTCATTAGGCAGCTAACATATCTAGAAGCAGACTACATGAATACCAAGTGTAATTAAGGCTTAAACAGTTCACAGCAGTGAGATTGCACATTGTAGCCTCTGGCTTGGCATTCATTTCATCCTTCTAGGCATTTATTTCATGGATTCAAGCTATCAATTGAGCAAAAAATAAAAACCTTGGTGAAAAAATGTCACCACTCTCCATAACCTGCCAATGACCATATTTATGTTAAAGCTAATCTAAATAAATTGTGTATCACACGTTTTCTTGGAGTCACGTCTGATTTAATTTGCAGAAAGACTCCTCCGGGCTCCTTCCACACTAATAAGGTTTCTGTTTATTTTTGTTTGACTGCCATGAGTGACTTACATTCATTTGTTACACTCACTAAACTGTTCTGCCTTCTCTTGATCACAAGCAAATACACCTCAAGATTTGCCTTTTGGCATATGCTGCGAAAACTAAGCTTGGACTGATTATGGTTTTGATTGGGAAATAAAAAACAAAAGAGACAGCCTCAGTTGCCTCTTTGCTTCAGAGTATACGTAACTGTATTAATCACCACACAAATGGAAATTAGCTTTGTGGTGCGTTCCAACTTCGTGGTTCATAATGAAACAATTATACAGTGGATAAAAAAAAATCTGTATTTTATTTAGCTTTTATGAAGATTTTAACTTTTCATGGCACAGCGATGTTTCCAGTTTACGCCTGTGAGTGTCCATCTGACTGATCTCCCCCCATGCTTACGTAACTGCAGTGCCATTTGGCTCCTCTAATCTGGGATGTATTTCACAGGATTAAATTCAGTCAGTGAAAGGAATCCCTCTCATGTAAAACAGACGATCAGTTTTGTGGACTGGAAGATGTCTGTGCTCCTCTTAATCCACTTATCGGCCTGTCATTCAATTAGTTTGATGTAGTCTGTCTTCCGTCTATTCCCTGTAGATTACCTCCTTCCCTTAAAAAATTGCTCTTTCAGTTCCTTAATCTGTTTTTCATCCACTCATTCCAATAATAATTAGAATCATTAGATCTGTTTTACATTCATTTTGAAGGTTTACAATAACTTTATAGCCAATTACTTATGGTTACTTGTTATGATGATGTGGATAGAAGGGGATATTTTATTCCCCTGTTCTTATCTTTTGAACCCAGTCAACCTCATATCCTCTTTTTCACATTCATAGGGAATGTTATCTGTGCACCATCACGTGTTCAATTATTTATACTTGCAACCCACTCATGGTCTTCCTTTCTACCGCTCTCTCTGTACTCTCCGCATTTATGTTCTTCAGTCTCTGCTCTCATGTTATTCATGAATAATATTGAGCGACGCCAAGACCGGGGTAAAATTTGAGAGAAATGTCTTTTTTATTTTCTCTAGGGCCTCCTGACAAGCTCCCACAGCCCACCAAGCCTTTGCCAACAGTGCCCCCTGCTCGCTCTCACCCCCCATCAGATCCACGCAAACCAGACCGGCAGACCAGACCTCCAAGGCTGCCTCCCGGTGATAGACCATCCCACCCCAATTCTAAACCTAACATTTGTGATGGAAGTTTCAACACCTTGGCAATACTAAGGAGAGAGATGTTTGTCTTTAAGGTAAACGAAAGACTGGGATGTCAAACAAAACAATGGCAATATTGTGTCGCCTTTGAACCTCAGATCGGTTTTCATACCCTTTTACACTGCACAATACCAGCTCATCTGTGCTCGACTCTCCTGTCGGTTTTCAGTAGTCACAGGAAAACTGCGAAAACCATGCATCAGTCAAAAGACGTCATGAATAATTTTTAGGCGCGTGTCCTCAAATACATTTATTAGATAATTACGACGACACATTGATTACAAATCGTCAATATACTATATCGATTTCAATCGCAAATAGCAAATAGAGTGATGTAAGTCGCGTAGTCATGGAAAAGAGGCATAAGGGGCCTTAACATTCCTGAGACACATTTCACAGTAACACATGGCAAGTTATTTGAAGGCAGTTTTGTTATCAGTTATATTATCCATCATATTTCAGGTCCAATCTAACTACGGGAAATTAAAAATCTGCGCTCTGCTGGTCCGCGGTTCGTATGACCTACAAGTTTAAGAAATCGAACATGTCACATCTGTCTAAATTCTAGAACATAAACAGTTACATGTTTAAAGATATGATGAGCCAAAGCAGCCTAATGTGTAAATTCCTTATAAAAAATGCATATTTATCTTTTTTTGTGTGTGTTTGTTTTATTGTTTCTTTTGATACATTAATGAAGCTAGTCCACATTGATATAGTTTTGGTCAATGGTCATAAAAAAAAAAACTCGTTTTACCTCTAATGCCATCAAAAAGATGCTATTTTTCATGTTACTCTGGGCCAAGTGACAAAGCACTTGGACAAAATGGACACAAATGGGTATTCCAGTCAAAAGAACCACTATGCATGCTACAACAGTTGCACTTTCTTTCACAAAGCAGTGTGGCTTTTACCCCAGCACGAGAGAAAACCACACGTCCCTTAATCCATCCTTATTCTTGGTCGAAGCTTATGAGCGCTTCAAGCAGTAAGGAACACAGAAATACCTTGGGGCAACACACAAAGCAGCCCTGTGTACTGCTCCCAGAGGATAAAGAATGCCTCTCATGCTTTATGTGTGACGTTTTTTTTTTTGTTTTTTTTTGTTTTTTGGTTTTTTTTTGGGGGGGGGGGGGGGCGGGTGGTTATAAATAGTATTCATTTGTTAAATACGAGTCTTGTGGAACTAAGAAGAAGAAGGCTTTGTTTCGCACCCATTGTGTTTTTTATGGCCAAAGATGATAAATCCTGTTTTAAATCTACAGTAGATTATGGATGTACAGTAACTATATATCATACTCAGTGCCCATAGTAGCCTATGTGTATTCATCAGTCTGGAATGATGTCATCTTCTGACTGTAGTTGTCTCTTTGTCAAGTGTCTTTACTTTCTCACTGTTCATTACTCTGAAGTTAACTACTTGCTTACATTGGGTGATGAGCATCGTGGGAAAGCTTCTGCAAAGCTCAAATGTTTTGATGGAAAAGGGAAGAAACAATCTGAGTAAATATTGGGATATGATGCAACAAACAAACATTGCTTTACACAAATTGTACTTATGGTCAGTATAAGAAGCAGGGGAAAAGCAGGAATTTCAAAATGAAATGCATACTTTAGTATTATTTTTTGAAGCATATTTCACAGAACATACTGCAGGTTTGCTTGGCTACATTTACATATTATTAGAAATTTGAATTTGAGTCAAAATTGTCATTAGTTTCATGGTTTTTGCCATAGAAATGGTGATGTTCTTCACTTTACCCCGCAGTGGTTATCGATTTCAATATCTACTTAATGTTTCATCAAAGATTCACATTCACATTGTTTTTATTTCATATGTATTTCATATTAAACTATTTCTCATGATTAATCAGGCATAAGGCAAGGTTTAAAACTTGAATGGGGGGATTAATTCCCAAACATTTACTACCGTTTTAAGAATTCACTGAATATACCAGCTGATTCCAATAAATCCTTACACAATTGTGTTATCCTCTCACAAAGCTTAATAGTCCTTGTGGGAAATTATACTATAATTATATTACATTTAAGGGAATTTGCGGTAGCCATGTCTACCTACTATGCATGGAAAATAGCAGAAAAGATTGTTTATTATAATTATATGCTTCACTCTGTTCTCAGTATTTATGCTGACAACAGCCTGTTTTATAGACTAGTTAAATTACAAAACTAGGTGAGGTTCATGTAAGGTTCACAGATGGTGTAAAGCCAAGTGGTTTAGTGCTGCAAGTTAATGCTGAACCACGACGACGAAATGACAAAGATACCACTTTCCTTGACTGTCATTGCATCGTCACTGTTAGATGAACCTGCGCACCACAAAGTACACTTGAAGCTACAATATCCAGTGTACATTACAAATGCTGTGTAGTAGTAGTGCAGCTCGACAGTTAGTAGGCTAGAGGTTCCTAAATATCTGTTCATTTCGTCTTAACCTAGTTTAAAATGTATATCTCAACAGAGAAATATTATTGAGAAAATCTGCATTATTTTTTTTAATTTATTTACTCTGACTTGAACTTTTGGTGAATCTATTTCTACAATTTCAGATTGGCTGATGAAATAGTGTTTAAGCTTTCTGGACTGAGCTTTCTTTTCCTAGAGGGAGTATAAGATGTTGGGGTGGGGAAAAGCATTTTTTTCACTTTTATAAAGTCAAGCGGCTTCAGAAAGGTCAGATTTCAGAGTTAAATCTGTTTTCAATTACTCTGCTATTCCTTATACAAAGGAAAATGTGGAGCAGTTGCAATCTATGGAAGCTGTTAGTTTAAAGGTAGTGAGGCAGAGGATCAGAGAAGAAACTAAGAAAGTTAGGGAGAGAGAACAAGGTTAAAAGCAAAGAAATGGAAGAAGTGTCCAGTGCAGAGTCCCAAGGAAAGAATTGGATTAAAAAGTCAGAGAAAAAGAGCAGCAGAGAGACTTGTTTAATCAGCTATTGATGTAGCTTTCTTTGGGTGTGTGTTTGCCTCCTGCTCCACATCAATTCAAAATCTCTTATTCCTGAATGTATAATGTGTTCAGAAGATGTGATGAGCTGTTTTCTGCCAAAGGGTGGGACTTCTTGAGCGAGTCCAAATGGCCTTCACAGCTGGGTCTCCCCTGGCTCTCATTTTAGCATCAAGTTTCATCCCTCATCAAAAAGACACACCTTCCACTCCAAAAGGAAATCTGAGATGCTGCGATTCCAAACACTCCCGACATTCACATGCACGTGACTTGATGCCCCCCACACCCTTGAACTTCTATGTGTATTGCAACTGATGTGCTATCCAGCAAATCTCAAAATGCATCTGATGGTTCCTAAGAGGACTTTGATATAAGAATGGAAACAATTTGGCCTGGAATGTACAGTTTCACATTTTATAATTTATTTTCAGCAATGGAAAACTTTATACACGATATCGTTCCTTATTGCAGTTGTACGGTAATCAAAAATGTTAGTGCCGTACCTAGGACAGTTTCCGAACCTTTCCATTAAAACAGGACAGAATGTTCTTATTCTAATGAAGTTCCACATTCTTGAAACCCAATGTATCTTATGTTACTGAACATTTTACTGTATGTCCTTCTCCCATTCAGAGCAAAAGCAAGACTTTATGTGAGGTCATAGCAAGCAGGCTCCTTGGAATCAATACTGTATGTTTTAAAATTGTGCTTATCAATTTCCAATAAGTAACGGGCCTCAACAGGCAGAGAGAAACAAATACAAGACCTGTAGGAGCTCGGACTTTTTTTATTTGTATTTTTTTTTTATTGGTAAAATCAATGAGTCTATGTTGGATCTTGGCACATTTCAATCAAATATCATGATTTGGCAAGTTCATCTACTCCAAAACAAAGGAAGAACATCTAATTTGATATAAAAGAGTAAAAATTAAATTCGACACAAATAAAATCAAAGCAAAAAACCATAACCTTCTTGGCTGAGATAACTTAAAGGTCATTCACTGCCAGCCTTCCCGGTTAACATGGATATTTGACTTCCAAAGCCGTCAATGGCAGTGAATCTGTTAATAATAATAACTCATACTTGAAAACGGTCGTGTTTTTGTCTTTTAGGACCACTGGTTTTGGCGAGTAAGAGATAATGCTGTAATGCCCGGATACCCCATGCTAATCAATGTTTTCTGGAGGGGTCTGCCACCTAAAATTGATGCGGTCTATGAGAACAGTGAGGGCAAATTTGTTTTCTTCAAAGGTAAGGCTGTTTCTTTACTACCACCACTATCTTTCATCCCCACTTTATGTGTGTGTTGTTCACATCAGGGTCCTATGTTGTCCACTTTGAGTTAATACTACAACAAACATTCTTAGATAAGTTTTATTTGAGATGTTTTATTTTAGAAACTGTGTGGCTGTTCTTATGTGTCTCTTAAAACAAAAACAGACTCCTGTCTCTATATGCATCTTTGTTCTTTGTCGTCACTGAGGGAACTCACTTGATCTTACTTCACTATAACTCAGGAAAGATTAAAGTAATGTTTTGCTCACTTGGTTGGAAAAGCCAACGTAATCCCCAAGCTTTGACTTTTAATAATGTTGATACTGAGCTTAGTCCCTGTGGTATTAATGTCTCTCTTTAAATCTACCTCAAATTAATATAGTCTTGGAAATTACTTTCACGGCAGTTATATTGTCTTTTTTAAGTTTCTATTTTATCTGAATCAATATGCATGAAGCCGAAGCTTATGTAGGCAATGAAAGCACACTGGCAAACAAACTACAAATCTTCACTCAACCCCATTGCTATTTTCAAAAACCAACAAATCCTGGACGCGCTCACTACTTGGGCAGTGTGCGCCAAAAGCTTGTCTGCCTTTTCTCAACCCTGCTATCTTCCCAGACTGACTAACAACAGGATTGCTACATTTAATGCCAGTGTATGGCCTTTTGACTTGAAATACAGAACTAATTTCCCAGGAGTCGTTCTTTTGTCTGTCCGCATTCAGAAGGATAGGTTGTCCGAAAAGCAAAATACAACACTTTGATTCCTGACGTTGACAAAATACTCAAAATAGCCTTTTGTTGTACATTATTTTAAGTGAATCATTGCAATTTAAACAATTGCAATGATGAAGCCTTTAGGCTGTCACTGGTTTTTAATGCACCATACAAGCAGGTCAGTGTAGAGGCACTAGTGGTATACAGCACATTTGAAACAGAAGCAACCCCTTATCATACTCACTTTCTCTTCTAAGTCATCAAATGTGATTTGCATACACATTTTCTCATAAAAAAATGAATTGGCAAACGGGTTTGTCTTTCTGAGGTGAAACCAAACAATTTCTTCTTCAATCTAGCCATCAACGGTCGATACCTTATAAGACTATTGCATGGGACTTTGTACACAGAACAACTGTCGGTGTGTCTTTTAAAAAATGGTCTTTCTTTTGGGGGTGGGTAGCGGATTTAATCTCAGGGTGTGGTGTGTTATTTGTGTGTCAGGGCCAGAGGAAGTGTGACATTGATTGAGTGGGTCTATGTGAGGGAGAGAGGTTAAATGAATTCTCCAAAAAGGGGCCATCACTGGTCTCAGTGTGTGGAGCAAATACCACTCATTCATTTACTCTTTTTGGATTATGATCATTATGGCAACAATTTTACAACAGTTAGTAATTCTGTATACTGTACTACATATTGCTTCCACTGATCACATGGTTTTCTAAAATATTCCAGATTCTCCACATTTCAGAAATGTACATATACATTTTTAGTCTTTGTTGTGAAATGTTTCATCCATACATCCATTTTCCATACCGCTTTGTCCTCACAAGGGTCACGGGCGTGCTGGAACCTATCCCAGCCATCCTCGGGCGAGAGGCGGGGTACAACCTGAACTGGTCGCCAGCTAATCGCAGGGCACATATAAACAAACAACCATTCGTGCACACATTCATACCTAAGGGCAATTTAGAGTCTTCAATCAACCCTACCGTGCATGGTTTTTTTTGGGATGTGAGAGGAAACCGGAGTACCCGGAGAAAACCCAAGTCGGCGCGGGGAAACATGCAAACTCCACACAGGCGATTTGAACCCCGGCCCTCAGAACTGTGGCCACAGCGCCGCCGTGAAATGTTCTATTTTGAAATGTTTCATACACAAACTAATGCATCATTGTACTCAAACTAAATAGTTAAACAAGGACTGAGCTGTAGGTAAGATACAAAGATATAAAACATTCTATATCTTTTGTTCATTCCGCCCCCTACCATTATCATATTAGCCCGTTCTCACACACAATTTTGCCTGAAACACTCCGACCACCCCCTCTTCCTGCTCTTCAGCCCACCACCTCCAAGAGTGACTAAGAAAGTCACGTCCTGGGGTCACACTGTCAAAAGTGTGGAGTTTTACCTAATTACTCCGCAGGAAGGAGAGTTCACTACAGAGAGAAACTTGGGGAGGAGACTCAGAGAAGGGAAATAGAAAATGTAAATGTGTACATATTTCACATAAATACAAGTAAGCCCTAGTTTTGTGGGTGCCATGAATCTACGCAAACTAAATGGACAGATGCTGCTTTCTGAAGTTTTATTTATTTTTTTTTTTAATTTGTTTTTTTTATTCAAAATGTGACCATAATTTAAATGAGGATAGGATACTACTACTACTACTACTACTTACTATCAGTAGGATACTGAATCTAGATGGGAAAATTTTCAGAAGTACATTTGGGGGCGTTTGAGCAAATCGTAAAACAAAGTTTACTGAAGTTATGAAATAAGGATAATTTCTCTCATTACTTGGTTTTACAGCATTGTGCATCAGAAACTGTATATTGGAGTAAACATGACAAATAATTTAACATTCCATAGTAGATCATCACTCATACTATCGTTATCAAAACTCTAACACATCAGGGCTACTTATTTTTATCTCCTCGCAGTTTTTTCCAGCAATTCCCGTAGTATTTCAAAGCAAGGGCAGGAAGAAGTTGTCACTTTGTGTGTCCTATTTTGAACAATGGAAACATGACAATACACAAGGCAACAGGTTTACTGCTTGGTATTTACGCCAAAGCTTGTGCTCGCCGTCCTTGTAAATTTGCCCTTCTTGTGTATTGAACCTGGAGGGTAACTCACGATGTTGTTTGTCCTTCCTTCTCGCTATAAGTTTCTTGTTTTTTGTTTTGCAGGGAAGCAATACTGGGTGTTTAAGGACACGGTGTTGCAGGCCGGTTACCCTAAGGACATCACCCAGTATGGCCACGGCATGCCGGCTCAGAGCATCGAAACGGCCGTGTGGTGGGAAGATGTTGCTAAGACCTACTTCTTTAAAGGGGACAGGTAACAATGGCTATAGGAGATGTTCAAGTAATATTCAATTGTGACCCCACCCCTTAGTCCCTTTGAATTTCTTTGAATTATGTAGCACACCAAGACATTTTAGGCTATAGTCTTCTTCTTTGTGGTAACAGTTTATGGAACATCGCTACATCGCTCGCAGATAAAAATGGGAGATGAAAGTTTTTTATCTACGGGTGTATGTAAATGATTCAAGCTTTGAGCAGAAAGTACCATCTGTTGTCAGCTGTTTTTAATCTGTCGTTCATAGCAACACACCTCCTTGCTTTCGGTATTTATTTATTTTGTATTCATTTTTTGCTTGTTTTCAGGTACTGGCGCTACAATGAGGAAATGAGAACCATGGACCCCGGCTATCCCAAACCCATCACCGTGTGGAGAGGTGTGCCTGAATCGCCACAGGGGGCCTTTGTAGATAAAGCCAATGGTATGATCTGTCCTTCCTGATACTCTAATTTGGCAGCAGCAGTACTGTTCATGTGCCAGCTTCTATGGATTTCAAATGGTCATTGGTTCACTCTACAGGAGGTAAATCAGGGTAGCATTGATTGGAAACTTGGCCCAGTTATTTTTACATTATGTTGTAGCAGTTGGCATGTGTCCTCACATTTCAGAATTAGAATTTTTGTCATTGCGCAGTGGCAGTAGCAAATGGAATATGAAAATCTTTCATCCTACTCAAGAATAATTTTTCCAAATTAATTTGTAAGCCAACTATTTCTCGAGATCACCTTGCTCAGTTGAAGCAGGAAGAACAAGACCACCACTGGGTCCGTTTTCCAGTTTTAGGCAGTTGGCCTGAATCAAGTGGGGGGAGACGATGTAAAACTTTCAAAACTGTTACGTATTGAGCCCCTCAATAGTTTGGAAACGGGGAAACCTTTGCTTGTTCAGTTTATTCTGCCAGGTGGGTTTGGGCCCCGATTTGGCAGCACCTGGGTCGGAAAAATCAGGGCAGGTGGTGCTGAACGCTCGGGCCATCTGTCCTGTGGATCAGCAGCCAGATTCATAGCCCAATATTTCTGCCGCTGAGGCCAGGAGGAGCGTGCGCATGAAGGGTGGCCGGCGTGGCTGATTGGTGCCCACATTCATCACATGCACGCTCACTTTTGAAGCAGACACGGGATGGTGTCGAGTCACGTTCATGTGAGATTGACCCAGATAATGGAGCATAATTGAGTGTACGTACATGCCAAGTGTCTATATACATATGTGTGAGAAAGCAGGTTTTATATTATGGCGCCCTGGAACCATGTTGTCCTGGAAATAGCCCACAGTAGCACCTCCTGTGTCATTTCTCAAGCCACTCCGTTTTAATATTCATGTTGCATTTCTGTGTGAATAAAGTATTTGCAGCAACACATGAGAGATTAGATAAGTTCAGCAGAGTTAGTTCTGAGTACATGAGTGTTATCATTCAGGATGAAGATTAAAAAAAAAAATGGAAGTCATTACAGTTAAAAAAAATACTCCTACATCCAACGTCATTAACTTTTGCAACGATTAGATTCAGTCTAAGTCACCGCTCCATTATGTTGCTTTATTGTGAGACTTTCTGACTTCTTTAAGATGCATGCCCCAGCTACAGGTGGTCCATAGGCTGGAGCTAAAGTGCTACTTTTACGGGAATTCTGGAAATAGTAATTTAATCAAAAACACAAACGTTCAGTCGGATATACTTCCTGTGCAGTTTGCAAATGCAGCAGTGTGGCAGTAATGCTCCTGCTGTAGAATTCAGTTTTTTAAGAATTCGTCTGTAATGTGATGGATGTAGAGTGTGTGGCCTCGATAGCCTTGTCGCCCTGTTGTAAGTGGTGTGCTGTGTGCATGGGACAGGAATCCATTGAGATTGGTAGAAATTTAACAGAATTTGCATCAAATCTGCTGTTTTAACCAGTCTTGTATTGCAAAATGAACATAAAATAAACAAGTTCATTATCCAAATTCTCTTTTATAGACCTACCAGAAATGTTGCACATTTTTAGTTTAATAACGTAAATTCCCATTAAAAGCTTTCAACTTTTAAACGGTAGTTACACTAATTCATTATGTGTGGATGTTTTTTTTTTTTTTAAAGCTCATAAGTTCATCACATCATTTATCTGCTTCTGTCCACTCATAAACAACTGAGGAAAATAATTGATATTTTCAGTATCTGTTTGTTTATATGCACAAACAAATAAATTCCAAACTATTAATGAGCACGCATTCACATAGAAACACAATTTATTTCCCCCTTGCTTATGAGAAACAGTGTCACCTGCCCACCATTTTTAATAAGTCCTGAGTCCAATCTCGTTCGCTCTATTTACATTCGGAGTATTTCCATCCTCATTTTCCTTGAAAACAGCAGGCATGAATAATAAATAGCAAGTCAAGCTGTCGCATGGAGGGTAAGGACCCAGTTTTACATGACATATATTTTCAGGGATATTCTGTAGTCAACTTAAAAATGCATAAGAATGAATTCTATCAAATAAAAAAAATAAAAAATCTTCATTCCTGGTTTAGAGTAGACCAAACTTGCGATCATTAAATCAACTAAATTCATATTCAGACGTGTGTGTTCTAATGAATATACGTACATTGTGCACAGAAAGGAAATATTTTGGTTTTATCTTCACTCAACATTTGCACTGCTGTCTTCACAAATAATTCCACAGAGGGACAAGTGTTTCCAAGTGAATTCTTCCTCCAGGGGGTTGGAATCAAAGATGAACACTGACTCGTTGTGACTTTCTTGTTTGCTTGACACCGGGACAATTGTCCACTCATTCTCAGAAAGAAACAAAAACTGAGTGTTTGAAAAACACCAGAGCAGCTTGTTTGTGGATGACATTTTGTGCTTTGGTGTAATATTAGCTTTGGGGTTTGACTCCCATTTTTTTTAATGAGCTTTTTTAATTAATCTCCAGAGACAATGCTGCTTAACAACACTGCTGACAAGTGCACAGTGGCTCAACTGCAAAGTCATGCACAGTTCACTGTTGCTGAATTTGTTAAATTATTTAAGCTACTTGAGATGTGTGCCTGTGTAAACACAGTGACAGATAACCTTCATATAGCTAAACTATCCTGGCAACATTCCTTCAGCATTTTTAATTTAGAGAGCCAATATTGCAGTTGACCTGCAATATTTGCTTGTTGGCTTACTGATATCACTTCACATAAAAAATGTTGGAGGGTTTTGTCAGTTATTCCTGCTGTGAATTTTATATTCATATTTCATATATATCCTTGTATTCAGTTGAGATGATCATTGAAAATGTTGTCCTTAACCCAGGAGACGACCAATTGCGTATTGATTAGTCCTTATTTTATAGAAATGTATCTTCTTATGCAATTTGTTATTGTGAGAGAATGCTGATCTGAGTCAGTTGAAGTGGTTTTATTAATGCGATAGCAATGCTGTCATCAACAAATATGCAAAATGGACAAAAAAGCTAAAACTTTACATTAGGACGCACAAACCAACTTTTGGAGAGCTGGGAGAGAGGTTTTGTTCTGAGTGACAGCGCTTCTTTATTATGTGGTTCTCAGCTTCGAGTAGCTGTTACATGACATTTATACTTCACTTAAGTTGAACAATAGTAGCAGCAAGCTACGGTAACTATTGTATTGCTACAGCAACAAATCTAATGAGAAGACAGTACAGGGGGTCCTTGGTTTCCGATGGTCCCGACGTACGAGGCTCCGAGGTTACATCGCCCGATGGCACAAAGAAGGCACGCTCAGTTAAAAGATGGATGAATGGTTGGACGGATGAAGTTTCATCTGGGACAGCATGGTGATGCAGTGGTTAGCACGCAGCCTCAAAGTCTTGATATCCAAGGTCAGAATCTTGGCTCAGGCTCTCCTGTGTGGAGTGTGTGTTTCGGGATTCCCCCATGACCAACATGTGCCTGTTTCGGCAGGAACCGCTGCAAATGTGGTGGGAGCACAGACGAGCTCCTACTTGAACACCCCCCAAAAAATATGCACCTTTATGGCATGTATGTACCGGTACAGTTTGACAGTTTCAAGATTTCTACCATTCCCACCATTTTCCTTGATCTAACACAAACTGGTAAAAGCTAAAATTCACTTTAGTATATGGACAGCCTCAGTGTACACAAACTTTGTAGCACCTGTACCAAATATTTTTGTTTTTGTGTATTGTGGGTTACTTTTGGAAAAGTTATC
Organism: Phyllopteryx taeniolatus; assembly: GCF_024500385.1. NCBI lineage: Eukaryota > Metazoa > Chordata > Actinopteri > Syngnathiformes > Syngnathidae > Phyllopteryx > Phyllopteryx taeniolatus. The sequence goes on along the minus strand of NC_084521.1, from coordinate 12,281,247 downwards.
AAATTGTAGGGTGAAAGACATTGTTCAGAGCGTTTTTATTGCTGTCGAAATAAGTTACATTTCACCTGAACAGTAGGTAAGGGTTAAATGAGGTGTATGAATCTTGGATTTGCAAGTGATTGTGGTCATGGCAATCCTTTTAACACTTGTCACTATTGTCTCTTTCTGCCCCCCTCAGGTTTCACCTACTTCTACAAGGGGAAGGAGTACTGGAAGTTCAACAACCAGTTCCTCAGAGTGGAGCCGGGTTACCCGCGTTCCTTCCTTAAGGACTTCATGGGCTGCGACTTAATGCCGGTGGACCCGGGGCGCCCGCCCGCCGGCGACGGCAACACGGACGTGGTCATCGAGCTGGACAACGAGGCGAACACGGTGAAGGCGGTTGCCATCGTCATCCCGTGTGTGTTGGCGCTGTGCCTGCTCGTGCTGGTCTATACTGTGGTGCAGTTCAAAAGGAAAGGTACGCCACGCCACATACTTTACTGCAAACGCTCCATGCAGGAATGGGTCTGAAGCATTAAGAGAAGAGAACAGAAGTGGACGGCGGCACTCTATCCTGTGAAGGATGATGTGGACATTTGAAGCCACGTCCTCTTTTGTTCGCCGATCAGACCCACAGCTGGCCTGCCAATTGGCCCCTTACACACAAGGCATGACCTCCGGACAAGATGACTGTTGAATCAGCTTTTTTCACTTACAAGGGGAGCAGAGGGACACTTTGTGGGGACTGCCTTCCCTAAAATGACCTTCAGACAGTTAGAAAATAAAAACAACTTGAGGTCCGTTTCGTTTTGTATCTCTTTTGCCGGACTGCTCTTAATCAGAATCAGAGAGGACTTTTCAGCGGGACACACAGGCAAGTCATTGTCATCTGTCATATCAGGTGTCAGGACAAAAAAAAAAATATAATAATAATCTGATTTCTGTGCCCCCCACTCCAAAAGAAAATTACACTTCTTTTGTTTTTTTATTGTTCTTCTTTTAATTTTCCAATTTCATTTGGATTCTTTAAGGAGGTCGTCACTGTTCCCTTTAAAATGTTCCCGAGGAAGAGACCAAACGAAACCAAATAAAATATCTCCAAAGAGGATCTCTTATCTTTTTTCCTTTACGTTTTCAGATGTCATTTTGTCTTCATTTGATCCCTCTTTCCCTCCTCTGCATCCATGCAGTGATTAAGAGTGGGAGCTCTGACTGTTGTGGCAAACATTCTGCAATATTTGAACTCGCCTTAATTATACTTAATATTTCTTGCTTTGTTTTGCTGTTCTGTTGCGTTTTTTTTTTTTTTTCTATACTGCTCCTCGTTCGTTTTATTTTTTATGAGAAGCAGCTTTAAAAGCTTCTTGTGATTTGGTATTTCTGGATTTTATTACATGACCCAGAATGCTCAGCACTGGCTTGCTGAGCTCTTCTGGACAATCTAGTCCGCTTGTATTCAGAGTAATGTTATTATATGTAGGCGGTCCCTGGAGTAAAGCCACTATTTTGTGTTTTATATTTGTTGCTGTTAAAGTTTTATCATTTTCCTGTGGCAGATTTCTGGCAACTTGAACATCTTTGGATTTATTTTTTTGATTGTCCTTTGTCTTAAAGTCCCCCTTTTATTTTGACAAATTGTATATCCAAATGTCATTCTCTCTGTTTTTTTTTTTTGTGAATGGATTTCTTTGAAGAAATCCTGTCTACTGCCTTTTTTTGCGAGATTTCTCACATCCCTGAATGCTGTCTTCTTTCTGTCCAAGGACCCGAAAAGTCAAGATCAGTGCCTGTGTCAGCATGCATGCAAGCTTTTACAACCACACATCTGCTCAACGTGGCTTTCTTCTCCTTAAAAGCTAGGAGGCCTTTTTTAACCTATGTTTTTTTTTTAGAATATGTTACCCAATTCCCACCCTACAGGTACAGGTAAATCTAAAACAAACATCCAATAGGATCATGTAGGTACATTTGGGAAGATATTAGGCAATCTATCCAGTTGGTCCCATCAACAGATCAACTTTTTAATGTGCTTCTGAATGTCTGTTTTCATGATCGCATAGTCTTCTTTTCTTTTCTGGTTAAAGCAAATGGAACATCTCAAATTTCTTTTTCGTGTAAGTCTTTGGGACAAAAGAGAAAAATGTCCTGACAGAATGAATAAATTGATCAATCCATGATTCAAAGCTGCCTTGAAACTGTTCATCTTTTTTTTAACCATGTATGACTATATCACTACAGCGAATCCTCGGTTTACGTGGTTCCCAATGTACGTTTCCAGGTTATGAACGGCGTGCAAAGAATTAGCTTGTGCAGCGGCGTAAGAATACGTCACCAACCAGCACAAGAAGGCATGCTCAATCACTGCTGTATTTACTGCTTTTTATTTGAATATTTATCTTTAGCCTAGAAGTGCATTTCCTACAAAGATGTACTGTAACTATACGTTAGCGTAGGTTCATAATAGACAAGGTCATGTTCCGACTTGCGTGCAAATTGGGGTTATTGTCGCCACCATAGAAACAGAATTCAGTCATAAGCAGAGAAGGAGCTTGTTTAAAATCTAAGACGAAAATTTAAGTAACAATTTTTTGGTACTAGTTATTTTAGTTTGAGTATGTATGTAAATTTAATTTAGGATTTATATGGCAGGAAATATAAAGGGAAGTCAAGAAGAATCTTATCAGCAATCTATCACACTATAACAACATAAAGTACGTACTGCTTACTGGCTAGTCAGTCCATTATGTAAACACAGCTGAAGTAACACAGAGATACCGATGTGCTAACTTCACGAGCCTAAGTACATTTACAGTGTTCACTTTCAACCATGTAGTCAAAGGATTGGGACATTACCACTCTTTGTTGTCTTTAACAAAATAATGCTGCCTTAAGTAGTGGTCTGCGAGGATGTAGACCTTTGCTGACACCGTGTTCTTTTTCCAACTTCATTTATGCTCCCGGTGACCCTGTCATATTTGCAAATTAAGTGTGTTCACATTAATTTCTGAAAATCCCTTTTCTACCAGTTCAGGGTTACAGGTGCGCTGGACCTGATCCCAGCAGGGTGAGAGGTGGGGTACACCCTGGACTTGTCACCTGTCAATCACAGGGCGCATACAGTAAAGTCAAACAATCTTTTTTCTGATGGAAACTTTTGCAATCCTAGCCAGCAGCAAAGCTATCTGATTCTGTAAAAGAAAAAAAGGCATACGTGTTGATGTGAGGCTGAGAGTTCAACCATGTACTGTTAAAAGTTGATAAGTAGATCGTAGATAAAATGGGTACTCTGGCCTTATTTGGTGATTTATCACATGTTGCAGAAGAGGTTGAAGTCAAGACGTCTTATTGACTAACAATTTCCCAGTGGAATAAAAATGATATACTTGACAATGATCTATGTTGATACACTATATGTTCCTGTGTATCCAAGTGTATTGTTATTCCATGTATTCCGTGTTGCATTTCAACCGTGTACTTTGCATAGCAGGCTCAACCCAAGAGCGGCTGCTTGCGCTGACTCACATTGGCCAGGCATGTTATTCTATGGGGCTATTTTGGTCAGACCTCCTCCTCATCCTGCTCTTCCTCCTGCTGCTGCCATTGGCTTAGAAATTGAGTGATTACAACAGGAACTGAAGGAATACATTTTCATTTAAGCTAAGCCCTTCCGGTACCCTGCTTAATGGCCCCCTCCTATGTTAAGGACCATTTATCCTAGTGGTGGTTATTAGCGCCGCTCAGTGCAGCGCCTCAGAGAGTCTGGTTGAAGGTTAGCCAGGGTCAAACTGTCGCCTTGGCCTGTAAAATGAAGGAGAAGGAAAAAAACAACACGGAGAGATGAATGATTGTTAACGTGCACTGTGTCAGTAACTGGAAAGCTGCTAGAGCAACACCGTCTGGTCACGTCCTACAAATGCTTCTGGTTTTTACATCGCAACTTTAACTGTGAAGTTTCTCAGCGCCCATTAGTACACCGGACCATTTTCTAAAAGCTGCAATATAGAGCAAGTAGACAAGTGCCCATGTCTACTTTTAGTTCAGCACTGTTTACTTTATTTACTGTAGTTTCAGGGCTCTAAGTGCAGCCACCCAGAGGTCCGTCAAAGTTACAAAATGCGTACTCGCCATTGGCCCAGCGGTATGTAGGACAGTATCAGGGCTGGCTCCTTGCATGAGACAGGACCACCCTCTGAAGGCTAATTTCAGCCAGACAAATGGTTAGCAAAGTATATTATATTTCTTGATCCTTGGGGTACTTTGATGAAAGCCAGTTATTAACACAGCTGTTCTACATCATTTAAAATGACAGACTTCTAACTAGAATATTAACTTACTCAAAATTTGCTGAGATGCTCTCATCTGACAAAGATAGCTAACAACAAAGATTATATTGACATTAATCTGACGTCAGTAAAACAACGACGGCAGCACATATAAAGACTAGAAAGAAAGAAAAAACGTATGAACAAATACAATCTGTGTTTATTTGCTATGCTAGATGTTGCCATTTAAAATGTGGTGTGTAAATATTGTATGTGCCTGTATCATGGAGAGGTGAATGCAGACATGTTTTTTGTTTACATTTGCTAGACTGCTTTAAAGTCAGACCTTGTAAGCTTCAAGTGGGGTATTTGCTACTTCCCTGATTTCCCAAATGCAGCATAAGTGGATAAATCTGCTCTATGCTAGGGTCCTGACTCCCTATTTTTTACAAACGATGTTGACTCACAGGCCAATGGATTTTCTTTGTTTCCTCATTTTTCCACTGCAGACTGTATTGTGTATTAATAAATATTTCTGAGAACATGCTTTTATGTCGGCAGCACGGCGGTGTACTCGTCTGCCTCGTGGTTCTGGGATTCGAGGGTTGAATATTGACTTTGGCCTTCCTGTGTCGAGCATTTTCTTCCCATGCTCCGACTTTTTCCACATTACAAAAACATGTTAACTTTGGTTATTCAAAGACTCTAAATTAGGTGTGAATGTGTGAGCATTTGCCCTGTGACTGGCTGGCGAACAGTCCAGGGTGTACCCCGCCTCTCGCCCAAAGGCAGCTGGGATAGGCTTCATGGTCATATCGGTGCATTCCAAGCCTAGTTTGACAGTGATTAGAAAAGATTGCCCACCCCCATTTCAAATTCATAGCATAGCATATTCGTGACATGAAAGGCGACATGTGACAGGTGTCGTAGCGTGAAAGAGATGGTGCTGTATTTTTTTTCTTCTTTTTGTGTGGAGAAATGAGATAGTTATTGTCACTTTATGGAGTGTGGCAGATGAAAGCTGTCTTCCTATCTCCCCAAGTTACATCCATTGGCTAATAGCACATAAAAGACCCATAAAACACCTTTAAAAAGACTGAACAATGAAAAACTGCACTTTCCATATGGAACGAGACTGAGCTAACAAATAAATGAGGCCTCTGCGCATTCCATATCTAATAGTTTTGTACAATGAGCTGCGAGAATCGGACATGCCAGAAAATGTGTTTGCAATTCACTGCCAAATGGTTTTTCAGTGGCGGTGCACCTTCTCGCTTAAAAAAAGTCTGCTTTGACTAAAACGTCAATGCATATAAAAACATACTAAGTGTGTATGGTACATTCCAGCCACATTTTGCTTTTGTTGAAAGTATTTCTGGACTAACAGCATTATATTTTCTTTTCTATTTCTCCAATTGCTGACACTTTGTTTAGCCTTCCTGCCATGTTTTGATTGAAAGCTTTCTCGTTTCACTTCTCCAGCTGTCTTGTGCAAAGCTGTTATGTGCGCTTTGTTCACGCCATCAGCGGTCTGGCACTGATGAATCCCGACAGAAAGTAACAGCAATTTAATGCTATACAGACTCAAATGAATTCAATTAAAACGTTCTTCAAAAGCGTGCTCGCTCCTGGCAAATATGTTTTGACAGTTTCCAATCAGGATGACGCAAATGGAGGTGTAGCGATTTATTTTAGTATGAGGATGAATGAAAATGAAATGCTGAGCTCCAACAGACTCCATCAATATCACCGTAATTTTGTTACTCTACTTCTTAAAACACTGAATTATATGACCTGTCAACTTAAATGCATAACCTTCACTTTAAGATTTCACTTTTAAGGGGGAATACATCATTTTAAGATTTTCTTTCATTGTGTGTGTGTGTGTGTGTGTTTTCTTTTCGTTTTCTTTTTCTTTTTTTAAGCAGCACTAAGGATTATTTTAAAGTCAAAATACCTAAATGATTTTTTAAAAAAAAGATATTTTAACAGCATATTTCTCGCTACGGTGAAATCAACGCATGCAGCATTTTATCACCAAGCCATCGAATTACACGTCAACTTCTTTCTTTTAAAAAATCAAGTCCCTGGCACAGCTACAAATAACAGAATAAATCTATTTCTTAAAAAAATCAGCGACAACATTGTGAACCTGTGTATGTGACATTGCCGTCAGGAGGACTTCTTGGGCAAGGGCAAATATATATCAGCCAATGTGAGCACTGCAGTTGCCAACACATAAATGGCACTGTTCGAAAGGTGCGAAGAGTAGTCATGTAAACAGAACAACTATATACTTCATTGTAATTATTGATTTATTTTCACTTCTCTATAAGCTTAGGTAGCAAAGTACAGCATCATCTATTCTCAAATGTGTTTTACATGAATGTTATTAACACTCTACAAGTGTTTTTTTTTGTGGCGAGCTCAAGGTTAAAATACTGCAGGAGGAGCCCCACAAAGGTAAATACCACACTCTTTGGGAAGTGTAAAAATGTGGTGGCTCAGCGGTTAATGGTGAGAAAAGAATGTAGCTGACTTTGACTGCCGCCACCGCAAAATTATCCTAAGAGCTCCGGTGGGCCTTTTTTTTCTTTAGATGGTCAAAAGTTCATATTTTGTCAGGGTCGTACTGAGACAAAAATCCCCCCTGAGTAATGTTATGTCTGAGCTCAAGGTGAAGTACTAAGAAGTTGGGTGGTAATTATGAACTTATGTTGACCTTAACTAAGCCACAGCTATATTTTCTATAGGTGTGGATTTGCTACTATAACGTTTAGAATGTGTGGTTCTCTTTTGCGTAATGTCCACACAGGCTGCGCGGGTTCGGTTTTCCACTCAGTGATGCCGTGAATGTGAGTATGAATGGCTGTCTGTCTTTATGTTGTACGTGTCCAGGATGTCGTCCACCTGTCACCCAAAGTCAGTTGGGATAGTGGATGGATGGATGGAAGAATGGACCATGGTGCCCATACAGTATAGTAAGGTTGCTTATTTACTGAGGAGGAAAAAAATAACAGCTACAAAATTCAATTTTACTCGACCAATATGCAGTGCAGTCTTTCACATAGTGGACACAGTGCAGGTCACAGGGTGCATGCTTTGGGACGATGTAGATAGCATCTCTGCGTTCCTTGATGGCTTTTCTTACCTTCCTCTGTCCTCTGTATGTGTGTGTGTGTGAGAGAGAGCTTCTCATTAAAGCAGTAAACACAGTATCCACTTTCCACAAACTCCACACTTGCTTCCATCTAGACAGGATAAAAGAGGAAATGGTAAGTAATGATCCACGGTGTTGAGGTCAAATTAGCTCAATTAATCATCATTGATTGGTACTATGTAGAACACCGTTCCTTTCTTTCCGTGCTAGTTATGGCAAGAGTATGCTTAGCAAAAATATTTGTTCATCTGTTGGCGCTTGTTTTGTTTGGAGTTACAGTCAATACCTGTCTCCTTGTAAACACACAAGAAATACGCATCGGAAAGTCCTGAGCTTACTCAAACAAGTTATTTACCTCTGAACTTTCACCATCATCAAACATTAAATCATTGGTAAAATTATTATTTTTATTACCCAGTCCATTTTCCCCAAGAAGGAAATTGTTATTATTATTATTATATCACACAACTACAGCTAAAGAGTGGGTGTTGGATAATCTGGATACTAACTTTTTCCCATCGTAGGCTACGAGAGCTTACAAGTGATAGTGTTAGCAAGGCTTCATGGTCTAATGTTTCCCTTTAAATCTCCTTCGCTTTTCCGATTGTAAATTTAACAAATTTGATTTGGTAGCCACCGTACCATGTTATTGCTTCATTAAAAAAAATTGTTTTCACTTATTGTACTGTATTCAGTTTTAACCACACAGTAATAAAAATAAGGTAAATACTAACTTTGTTCTGAGTCTGGAACGGATGAACTGCATTTACATTCATTTCAATGGGAAACATTACCTTGGTTCACAAACAGAGTCACGGAAAGGATTAAAGTCATGAACCGTGTATCCACTGCACGACTATTTCTAGGTTATATCTAATCTCAGCACACAGGCTGAGTTGTTGATCCAACACAGAGGTTGCTCTGCTGCTGCTGCTGCTGCTGCTGCTGATGATGATGATGATGATGATGATGATGATGTACATCTTAGAACGTGGGAACATCACACGAGAAAAAATATGTGTTTATTTTTTCCTGGCCTGATTTCACAGCTTCCCGTTCCAGTGATAACGCTTTATCAGCAGGACACATACAGTAGGACACTATTTTTTTCACGTTAAACCTGACTTTTTTTTTTTAAGGACCTCAGCAACAAATCTGCTACATCAACAGCCCAGACCATCGACTTTCTTTTTCCCGTTGGTGATGATTTTCTTTGAGCGGGAGCTCACACTCAGGAAGTGTGCAATTCAAACAGCGCAGAGAGGTTATATGGCTTCTTTGCTGTCTATCAATACTAGGCTTTATTTTGCTTTGATAGTTGGAATGACAATTCTCTTCCCATGCTCTGGGCAATTGTATACAGCAACAACAGCTAGACCACGGGATCATACTATTATGATTTAAGAGACATCTGCATCCTTAAAAGCGCCAATATGACCTCAGAGTAACAGTTACAGATTCACTTCGGTGGCTGGATTGTAATATGGACTACAGCAAGGATACCCTCATCCCCCGTGTGTATGTGAGTGTGCGTTTTTAAAAGCAAACTTGGGCACACAACGAACACTGTGTCGCATATACTAGCTAAGCGTCTTTTCATGTCGTTGTAGTCAAGTAAAGATTTCAGCAATGTATGTTGAAAATAATCATCTTTTTGGGGGATGGAATAAACATTTCATATAACCAAGGTTATGGTTAAAGATTAAAAAAAAAATTCTCAAGGTCTTGCACCTCCCCTGAAGTCCTCTGGTCAAAGAGGTAGGCTTATACTTCAAAAAAAAGACTGACATATGTTGATTATTAGGACTCTCTTTTTGATAGATAGATAGATAGGTAGATAGGTAGATATGCTGGGATGTATGACCAGTATTACGGTTTTCCGTTCATTTACTGTTTGTGGAGTTTGGCTCTTGATAGTGTCTTTTAGCACTCACACGCAATTTCTAGTCGTTCCTCACTGTTACTATCCAACCAAAACACGTCACTGTTAGAAACAGACGCTGACAGCTTTGAGTCTCAGTAGACTAGCAAAACGACAGGAAGTGAGGAGGGGGTCGGGGGGGTTTAAGACAGATGACAGCGGGCCCTATGAGACGATCCACTGTGAGAACAAGCGAAGGCTCCATGAAGTCGTCAACTTGATGTAAATGGCTTTTTACACACCGTGGCCTTGTAAAGCAAAGAGCATGGTCTGTGCGATCATAAAGAGAGCAACTATAAGGGCAATGAAGTGTATATCCACACGTCTTCTCACAGGATGTGTGGTCAGTGGCCTGAATCGCCTTTGTACAGTGTTGCTGTGCTATAATGGAAACATCTCTGAGTATGATACTGTGCAGTTCTACACAATAAATTCCTCTATGGCGATGTCATTCAAAAGGGAATGTTATTATATTTGTAAAGGGCCGATTTTTGATATAACCATCATGTTGCAGGGCAGCCTGGTATAATACAGTAGTGGTTAGCCCGTCTTTCTCGCAGTCGAAATGTCCCGTGTTCAAATCACGTGTGGCGTCAGCATGTTCAGCCTGTGCGTGCGTTGTTTTTATTCTGGTCCTCTGGTTTCCTCCTAGGATCCAAAAATGCGCATTCTGGGTTTATTGAAAACTAAATCCCAGTCAGTGATTGTACGAATGTGAGTGGGAATGGTTGTCTGTCTCCACATGTGCCCTTTGTTTGGCTGGCGACCGGTCCGGGGTGTCGTCTGCTGGGATAAACTACCATACTACCATACTTGGTACTAAAAATGAATATATGAATATTGCATTGGATGTCATTAGATTGTGCAAGTGTTACTAATGTGTCCAGTGAGAGAAGAATTGGACGTCATTTATAAAAGCCGTCAATAAGATAGAAATTCCTAAATCTGTCCTACGGCTGGATGCAATCATGGACGTCTTTAGTACTTAATGAATCAGATTAAGATTCTGAGACTATAAAGCAGGTAGCAGTGAGCCATTAATGGCTCATTGGAAGTTACAGTCTATCCAAAAGCAGCCATTATGGAAACGTTAAGTGCTCTGCACACTACAAGGGTGGGAATTGGGACAGGTTCAGTGCAAACGTGCAGCCTTAACAGCCAGTCCCAATTTATAGGATGTGGCGGTGTTAGCGGTGAGTCGCTGTGATTCTCGCTCTGACAGTTACTTAGCGAGGCCCCTGTGGGCGCCCGCCTTTTTTCCCTAGGAAAGTCATTATAGAAGTGGATTATACACGACAGCAGAATCTCATTCTCAAACCTCTCAGGAAGTGCGAGGCTGAAACATTTGGATTAAAAACACTCGGCCAAAGCTCAGTTCAAATATGAAAAATGCACATTTACACTCCTTTTGAAAATGCTGCGTGTGCTTTTATGTTTAGCTCTCAGGCTCGCAGTTATCAATAAGTGCTATGCGTTGTCAGTGGACATTTGCGTGCAATCACCTCGGATTTAAACCTTCATACACTAAGGTATCTCACATGCAATTGTAATCATAGCAATAATCATCATCTAATCCCAAGGATGACACAGAATTATTACCTTCCAAATTCATTACATCACTGGAGATATTACACTGCAGTTGGCATGCTTCCTTCTACAGTGAGGTGAAAGGTGGAACAAAAATTGCACAGGGAAGGATAATCAAGATGAGTCAATAATTATAATTTCTATACACGCTACTAAAAGGGTTGACGTCGAATAATTCAATACTTGATGATTGAACGTAGACAATAATTGTTACTTTGAAAATGAATTGCCTCGTTGTTTTCAGTTGCAATCGGTTGAGCCGCTGCTCAAATCACATTTCAGCCACACACGTAAGATTGACGTTGTGGATTATATGATCTGCAGTTGCAGAATGATAAACATCATTTACAAAAACAAAGCGGAGTAGGGTTTGAAATGAAGGTGCGCTATACTGCATTCGTGTTTAAAAATGTCTCTTTCTATTATATAACTAACAATCTAATTACATTAAATGCAGTGGGTATAAAAAGTCTACACACCCATGTTCAAACGCTACATTTTTATTACATCAGGTCAAATCATTCCAAAAAATCTTTTAAAATTAAAGACTCACACAACTAGAACTACTACGACAAAAATAATATATAATTTTAATATTTAATATAAGTTTAATATAAAGCTTTTCTATTTATCGCCAGTCCAATAACATCATTGCCCACATCCTTTTTTTTTTAACGTTTTCGGAAAAGAATGAAAAAAAACCCCCAACATATTCAACAAACAGCTACAATCCAGTTCCTTTGATTCGACCTTTGTGGATTACCGTCACCTGGATGACCGACAGTCTACACAGACACAACACAATTTTAAGCAAGCACATTGCTATTTTATTTGATTCATATTGTGACAGTAATGGCTCAGGTTACTATGCTATTAGGTTAACGATATGCAAAGACGCAAAGAAACTATTGACAACTAAAATACTAACACAATTTCTCTTCATTACAGTGAATAAAGATAATGCGCAAAAATAGTCTCCTCCAGTTTCTGCTCCTCATCAAGGTCCAATTAATGATCCTAAAAAATTTCATTTTACTACACGTTCTTGTTTTGGTTCTGAATTTGGAGCTCAACATAATGAAGGGGTGGATCTATTGATCTATTATAGTGCCACCCCCAAAAGCTGTGACATAGTAGATGTAGTAACTACAATTTATAAACACTATATAATTACTTAGTAGATTGGTTTTACGGAGCTTAATACATTAAAGGCCCTTGCATCTTTTGATTTTTCTGTATGCGGCCCTCTGTGGATAAAGTTTGGACACCCCTGGTCTCTACAGGGTGTAATATGAGGGGCTGTCAGGGACATAATTCAGGATTATCTTCATACGAACGACTGAAACGCTCTCACACAAACTAAATTACGCACAATTTCACCAAGAAGCAATACTTCACCTTTTTTGAAAATATATTTTTGGATGAATCACTGCACCATCATTTGTTCCCACTCTGTGTTCTGTCTTCTTCTTCAAATTGCAGTGTTGTTCTGTGTGGCAGTAATTAAAGTGTCCCCATATAAGGCAGGCCGTTCCTTCTCTTGAACACTCCCCTGAGCTGTTCCCTCTCAGAGCTTCAGAAAAAAGTCCCTCTCTCTCGCCGTTTCTTCATCAAATTCACCTCCATACAAAGAGGCTAATTAAAATGTTCACTAATTCTAACGCTTACTACGGGTCTTATCGCTGAAAAATCTATGCATTGCGTCAAAAGCAATTAAGGCTACTGAGTTGGATTTTGTTCCGTAGTCAGTTTAATTAGCGGAATGAATATAGTGGAAGCGGAAGCAGCATGGGTCAGCAGACGACTCAGAACAGGAAAATGCTATTGTCTTTATATCAAACATGATGAATTTGTCTTTGCTACTACTTTGTACTGCTGCTGTAGTTGGACTTTCAACACCATCCTGAAATGACAAATACTATTCACATGAACCGTTCTAAAGAAGAGAAGCTTCCAGAAAAAAAATTACCTCATATGATCTTTTTTCTCCTGTCCGATACTATTTGTACCACAGCTGATCTTAAAAGGTATTGCATAAAAATAGAGTATTACTTAGAATTAATCTTCTGCAGCATGTAGTGCATGTGTTGTATCTAATTTGTATCATCTGGTCCATCCCTGAACAGCATGTTCACTTTCATGCTCCCATTCCTTCCAAAGCCTTAATAATTCAGACACTCTGGTATAGTGTTGGTTTTGGTCACTGCGCCCCAGAAAGTCCATGGTAACGGTTATTCAACACTTCTAAGCTGCAGGCCTTGTTCAGATTTAAAAAAATAAATAAATAATAATAAATGTTGTTAACGTGAATACTCTTAGTCCAGTCAGTCAAACATTATTATTATTTTTTTTGGTTTTGTTTTGTTTGTTTTTATCATAGCAACATCATTACTACGAACATTACAGAATGTGTGCCACATACGAGACAGGCATATTATAGTAGTGTGTGGGATTGCTCTGATATAGCATTCACACACAATTTCTGATATGCTTCCATCGCTAAGCGTCAGGACAAAATGTGTGTTATGTTTTTATTGCTGTTTGTTGGTTTGCTATGCAAAAACTACATTACCAAACATATGTTTGTGCTAAACATCTCAACATGGTCACTAACACTATACGTTACAATAGGTAACCATTTTTAACTTGGTAAAAATTGAAGTTGTCCAAAAATGATGGGTTATGTCTGACAAAAGAAAGAAGAATGGGAATGAATAAATAATATAGGTGACAAATGCCTTAAGTCTTTTACAGAATTTTGTCACGTTACCCACTTGGAAACAAATTAGGGGGATGCAAACTTGATTTCAAGGAAAAGAAAGGATAACGCTTTTGGATGTTTGTCACCTTTTTGCTATGCTACAAGGTCCTGAGAACACCTCCCCGTGTCCTACTTGAGGAGCACCAACTATTTTAGTCCCACTGCTAATGTTCTTGGAGCCCTCCTGTTAAATGATGCAGCGTGCCCTAAAAATGAAAGCCCACATTCAATGCCGTGAAATTCATCTCGTGCTAAAACACTTTCCTTAAATAGACATGAACACTCAGCGAGCACAACACGAGCGACACTTGCAATCTAATGAGATTTGATTGAGGAGCTCTTTTAGATATCCGACTTTATTTTTATTATTGGGTGGCACAGTGAGCACATCCTCCTCACAGTTGTGTGGTTGGGGATTCGAATTCGTCCTTCCTGTGTTGAGTTTGCATAATTTCCGTATTCTTGCGCGGTTAGTAGCTGTTTCAAGTTATTTCAGTGAGGGTTTCTTTCTTTAACAGAAAGTTGCCAACATTTTGTCCATGTGTTTATACTGTTAATTCGATGTCCTAACAATATTCTCTTCCTCTCTACGAATTTTGGACCTTGTTGATTGTGGCAGTGTACTTTACTCTCGTAGCAGCCTCATTTGACCTGCTGCGTGATAAATGATGCGTTTTCAGCCGAGACAAATAGAATTAATGTCCTATTTGTGCTTGCTCGCATTCAATCATTAGAACAACGCAGAACTGACTATAAAGCTCGAGAAAATAGACGATGCGCACTTCCTCCATGGACATACAGTATGTGCAGTGACAGACAGCTGGCATTCTTCCCATTTGAGGGTGAATCCTCCTTCCTGCTGTTCCAGGAAGCCTCACCCACGAGGTCAACAACAATCTAAATTTCAATTAAAGTGGAAAGTGTGGCTGATGGAAACCGAATGAATGTTGATGCATCTTCGTCTGTGGGTTCAGGTCTCAGCAGCTGATAGAGAGAGGTGGAAAAAAAAAGCATTTGGGCAATTATTTCATTATCACAAATCCCAAGGTCGCTGCTCTGGCTGAGATTAGTCGCAACCGCAATTATTATAACAATTAGAAACCAGACAGCAGCGATGTGGCCCGCGGAAGGGGGGGGGGGGAACGGAATGTCAACTTAAAGAGTGTTATTAGAACGTCGAATGTGAAGAGAAGATTGAGGATATTGAAAGGGACAGAGAGTTTGGGGGATGTTTTCTTTTCTGTTCACAGGTGACAGCATCCAATTAGTGCTCCTCTTTTTTAAACTGCAACATGCAGACTAGTTAGACTTTATAAAAACTTTATTGAAAGACTCGGATGATAAATGACACAGATTATTATTCGGTGACGGTGTGATTGAAAGTCTGAAACGTTGTCTGTTTCGTGCGCTGTGATTGACCGACGACCCGTCCAGGGTGAAGTCCGCCTTTCCGCCTGAAGTCAGCTGGGATAGACTCCAGCTTCCTGTGAGCCTGAACCGGATAAACGATATAGAAACTGGATGGATGGATGGATGGTTGAATCATGCTAAAATACAGCATATGTTCTTATTTCCATATCCTTTTTCAGGTTTGAGATCAGTAAAAGCATTGCCAAGGGCAAGAAGTGCATCTTGAACCTCCATTCACCTTCTTTGTTTAACTCATGCACTGCCATTGACGGCTATATCAGTCAAATATCCTTGTGAACTGGGAGGGCTGGCAGTGAATTAAGCTCTTTCGGACATGAGCCAAGCCCCATTTCAGATGGTTATGTTCATATGCAAATGTATGTAAACCTTCATAATAATAGTAAGCTTTAAAAACACAACAACATTAAATATATCAAAAAATTATTATGTGAATATATCATTATTTCGGAAGGTCGTTTTCATCCATTATGTTGTATGTTTTGGACCACACTGAGTGGCGGGAGTTGTTCATCTATCAGGACTCTGGAACTGGGAGATCATGGTTCAAGTCTCACTATGGCATTAAAACTACTGCAGTTGTTTGAAAGATGCTAGTTTACATCCTGACAACAGTCAAGGTGCCGATGAGCAAGGCACCACACCCCTGTGAAGTGCAGCTCAGGGGTGCAGACTTCATTTGCATGACCCATTACATTACATTTTGCTGTGTGATTTGCAACAAAAATATATATTTCTTAATTATTATTATTACTTCCCGGATCACAATGAGTGTAAATCAAAAATTAAATCTGCCTAGGAAAGAGGCTCCGCAAGCTCCAACAATCAATACCAATAATGGTACAAAGTAGTGTACATGAGGCTGTGCAATAGTATTGTTGCTCTACTCACAACATGACTTGCGCTACTATTCCCACTACTGCTACTATTTCTGATAAGAATGATAGAACTAGTGTTGGGTTTCGCTGCAGTCCTGAAGAACATAAGTAGCTTAAATGTGGTTATTTCTTTGCTTTGATCCAAGCAGGAGCACATACTGTATATAATGCAATTGGCATGACTTTTTTTTTTTTCCAGCTTTGTAACAGATAATCTGTGAGAAGAAACTCATAGTAATTATGTGCGTGTGCGTGTGTGGTCTGATGGAAATCCCCAGCAATTAACTTCTGCGACATACACACACATTCACGCTCTCCCATTAATGTTTTACTTCCCATTTAGCGACACAGTTAAGATGCTATTAGAGCAGACCTGCATCCACTAAAGGCTTTTTAGGGGACAACATAATTGCACACCCCCGCTAATTGACTCCAGCATGCAAGTGGATCCCAGTCGACAGTTTCTCTGCTGGTTCCTTTTCTAGTTGGTATTATGTCAGTGTGAGACAGTGGAGACACTGTGTTGAGCCCGGAACTACTTTCTGATTTGTCTCACAGCAAGGGAGGAAATGGAATGAGTTTCGCAACGCTATTGTGTTTCCAGCGTGCATAATGATAACCATCATCATAAACATCAGCATCTAGACATGCTAATGTTTGTTTGGTACAGTAGATGAGCTAATAGGAACATAATGACCAGAATGACGTCTGTATACTGTAGCCCCATTCTTTCATCGGAGTCCTTCTTTCTGTTTTTCTTTAGATTAAAAAGTAGTTGAGCCACTTCTGGTTGCCCAATAACGCAATCAATTTAGCCTTAAGTGCATCAAATGCCACACAACTGACACATTTTTTTTAATGACTGTGAAAATTATTATTAAGCACATCTTAGTCGCATACATATATATACAGACAGAGAGTACAACACAAATATTTGCCTGGATTTTTTACTTTGTCACTGATTCTAAAGGGTCCCCCTCTGAAGTTCTCCTGTTGCATTTTAATTAGCAGTCAAACTCCTCAGCAGCCATCTCCCAGCACAGCGTCAGGAAATAATCAGTGGGAGGCTGATGCAGCAGGTCGGCGAGCAATCACTTTGATTGTTTGAAGCAGTGATTGCTGCATAAATTGCCCTTTGGCATTGAAGGTCACAACAGATAGGCATAACTGAGTAGTCAATAAGTAAATTGATATTTCCAAATGATTTTGATTGGGTTTAGTTGATTCATCATTTTCACAAAGCAATTGAGGCCAAGTCCGCACTAAGTTGCTCACTTAATGTGGCTTCAACTGCACTAATATTTAAGTGATTGGTTCACTTTGATGACATCATTCTGTAAATTGTGTGGCGTATATTACCAACTAATGGGTTTGGTTAAGCTAATGTTTTGTATCTACTGTGGATAAGTGATATTCCTGCCACTTGGCAGCTGCTGAAAGAAACTAAAAAGTTACTTTTTTCTAACTAAGTTACTTTTTCAAGGTAACTGTGGCAACACTGCTCATGAATATGTGCAAGGGTGCTCATTTGCCCCATGTGGATGTAACGTGTTCGCGGCCACCGCACACTCCTCCAAAGAATGGTGGCGCCAGGCTCAAATGAGTGAAGTTCTGAATGTGTGCAATTTGGTGACACAAAACACACACTCTGCTGCCAATGGCATTTACTCAGTGGCGTTGTAAAATTGAACATTTTTTGTATTTTTTTTTTTTATCCTTGGCATGTCATAATGAATTTGCCAGGGCGATAATAGTTGCTTTCATTTGTTGTCGTCAAAGAATATGACAGTTTTGACCGTAATAGCCAGCAAAAAGCCAATATAATATAATGTACACACACGCTTCAGCATATAACTGCCTCTCCAGGAAGTTATGCCTTCTCCACTCCCGCCCCCTCCCTGATCTTTTTTTTTTGGGCCTAATGTTGCCTTCAGTCCGTATTGAGGCCGTTGCCCAGGCTCATCACGCAAAGTGCCGCTGGCTGCAACTGAATGCATCTCTGTGGGTTCGCACTGCAAGCCAGGAGACGGGCCGGAGGACACATCTGCCATGACACTAATGCACTGACTCAGTGCTCAGAGCTCAACACTACAGCCAGGAAGAAACCCAGGGGGGTTTTGACACGTATACTACAGGGATCTGCATGATGCTCCCTTTCCCAGCAAGCACCTTAAATCCAACATCTTACCTCCACCGGTCTTCTGGCAAAATTTCCTTTTCTTAATATTATTTGCTTCCCCCTTTCTCTCCTTCACATAATTGATCAAATCTTCTTTTGTTGAACATGCAGCGTGAAATGAGGTGGGCTTTTGGAAACATACTGCCACTTGGGGGATTATGGGGAAAAAGCTATTAGAGACTACTGCAACTGTCATCCTAAAAATGATGTATGGCTAAGAGGCAGGTTGAAGATGTCCTTGTCCTCATGTGAGTATGTCAACTGCCCCCCTGAGTAGAATAGTGATAACACCTTTAATGGCTCAATCTTCCTCATGTGCACAACCACATATACAAACATATATAGTGTGTGTGTGCTAAAACACACTAGCTTAGTTCTTGTCAACATCCTCCTGTGACATCCACCTTATATTTCTCCATCATCTTTGATGTCACGGCCAATGTTAACGCCTCTTCTTTTCACCTTTTCCAGGTTTTACTGTCCAAAAGCAACATGTAAGGAATGATGTCATAGTGAAAATAAAATGTCCCGTGAATTGTGAGCATGTGTGAAAGCTTATTTTTAAAAAGTCATCACCCACGAAATGCGTCTGAACACGGCACAATTCTGGTTCCGAAATCAAGCCATTTATTTCTCAACTCCTCTGAGGTTGGCAGTTGTTGTTTTTCTGGCTGTCTGGTTGCTGCTCGCTCTGTCTGGAGGCACATTGCGATCAGACTCCAGTGCACTAGTCAAAAAACCTAGTGGGCGTGGCTAGAGTAGTGCCATCAGATTTTGGGACAGTTTTGTATTAACCCTATGAATTCTGCCTGGCAACAAGTGATCGTTCAATGGACCAATGTAACAAAGAAACGTATTTTAAACGTGCTGTTGATTTGCTAAAACAGCAACATTTATAATCGTGTTGTAAATTTATCATCATGACTCACAAATGATTTTAAGATTGCCGTTGGAATAGAAATTGGTCTAAATAAAAAACACAGACAGTATGAGAGGGGAGTAGTGTTCTTGGTGTGTATTATTATTATATACTTGTTAGG
This sequence comes from Phyllopteryx taeniolatus, assembly GCF_024500385.1. Taxonomy (NCBI): domain Eukaryota; kingdom Metazoa; phylum Chordata; class Actinopteri; order Syngnathiformes; family Syngnathidae; genus Phyllopteryx; species Phyllopteryx taeniolatus. The sequence goes on along the minus strand of NC_084521.1, from coordinate 12,262,049 downwards.
CTCTAGAGTTGAAAACTATTATTGTCAATATCCATCCATTTTCTGTCCCGCTTCTCCTCACGCGGGTCGCGGGCGTGCTGGAGCCTATCCCAGCTATCTTGGGGCGAGAGGCAGGGTACACCCTGAACTGGTCGCCAGCCAATCGCAGGGCACACAGAAACAAAAAAAGAATCGCACTCACATTCACACCATTATTGTTAATAATTTCCCAAAATATTTTGTATTTATTTATTTATTTTTAGTTTTTTTTTTTTTTGGGTGTCATTCCACCATTTTGAGTGTTGGGCCCATTATGCGTTGACTGAAGAAGCCTGGCCACCTTTAACACAAGCCCATAATGAGTCATTGGTTGCAGAATGGTGGGGAACAAGGGAACTCTGTGAAATGTGAGTGAAAGTCAATGGAATAGAATGAGTCCTATTGATCTCTGTTGAAATACACGACGGGAGTCCAGAAACAGCCTGCCAAACTGACCCCATTTAACTATAATGTGTATAGGCCCCCTTGCTGAATCTTCCCTTTCACACACAAGTCAGTGTGCCAGACTACAAATCAAATAACACCGAAAGGTTTGCATTGAAGGTGCTCCATTATTTTTGAAATGTCATCAACTGCAAACAAGCAATACAAGGCCTGGGATGCAGAACGAAAAGGGGGATGGATTCGATTATGAAATAAAACAAATGTTAACATTATACATTATTACATTTCCCACAGTGACAAATTGTTTGTTTGAGTTTTGCTGTGCTCCAGTGGTTTCATTTACACTGTATATTGGTGTCATCATCTCTTTCACACAATGCAATTCTGGAGTTTACCCAGAAATTGTCTGCATTCACATTTATTTTCAGTAGACATTTCATTGGCACATTACCGAGGCATGCTCTTGGCTTAGCCAACTAAATTTCAAGCAAAGAGGATACTGATGCATTGATTTATTATTTTCCCAGCAAAATTTGATTATAACTCAAGTCAAAAACGTGACTCATCATCCACATAAATATACAAAATAGTCCCTGTAAAACAATAGGCAATCCTAGCAATCTGCATCTACATAGCTCATCATGTCCTTCATCAAGCTGGTTGAAAACTGAAATGCAGATTTCCTACAATTAAAAAAAAAAAGATTCTATGTAAGAATCTATATAGAATTGTCATGCAATCAAAACACAGGTGGCTGTGTGTGCACAAGCATGCTGAGATATGCTGGTTTCTTTGTTTGTCTGGCTGCTTGCCATGCCTTTAGGTCATGCTTGGCTGTCTTCAGTGACACATGCGTCTTTCTCGCAAAGCCTGGTGCTGCAATGTGAACCGGCAGATCTGGTTACCTGAGGGGCCTCCCCTGAGCTTTGAGCCAATATCAAAGCACACACTTGAACAGAAGGGTGGGAGGGGGGTTTCACATCTCAGACGTCTGGGAAGAGAGAAAAGGGGGATTGAGACTGTTTTACTTTACTTTGGATACAGTCGCTACAGAGGTAAGGCTTGTTCAAATAAGGAATAACTTTCACTTCGGTAACTCATAAAAGATGTAGCAAAGCGGATGAGCTGTGGTGTACGCAGCAGTTGGTGTAAGCTCAACAATGAAGGATAATAATAAACAATGATGAGGTGATTCATGGCCAGAATCGAGCACAGGTTGGAAACAAAGTTTATTTAGGGTGAATGTTGACGAACATTTGTTCTTTGCATACATCAATAGTGTTCAGCTCAACATGGGTGGAGATTGACAAAATCCATTTTTTTTAAACTAAAAACTGATTAAACGTGTCATTTTGGACGTGTTTACATGACAAGTGGACAATTTAAAAAAATGGCACTGTAAGTGGAGAACATAAGCATATACCTGAATGCCTATTATCCATTCATTTTCTTGGCCCCTTTAGGGTCACGGTAAACTGGAGCCCATCCCAGCTGACCTTGGTCAAGATCCAAGATACAGTCTGGTTGCTAGCCAATCACAGGACACCCACAGCCAGCCATTGACACTAATGGGCAATTTGGAGCCTTTAATTAACCTAACATGCATGTTCTTGGAATGTGGGAGGAAGTCGCAGGAAGAAGTTGGAGTATCCGGAAAAAAAAAACGATGCGAGATGATATAACCCTTTGCAGAAAAGCCACTGGTTTCGATCTAATTGTGGCTTTTTCGGTATGGAATTTGCAAATTCTCCCTATGTTATACATAAAGTACGCTTACTGGTAAACGACCTTGGGTCCCCTGAAAGGCACTACAGTATATACAAATAAAAGTTCTTTTTTATTACATTTCTTCCATAGGTTTTCTCCAGTCCGCCATACGCAGGAGGTCATGTGACCAAATCCGGAAAACTGTTTTTCAGATTTCTTGTGTATGCCATGCTAATGAGCATGACTACGGGTTGATGAAAAGGTAGTTTGACGCTGAACCTGCTAAAAAATTGTTTTTCTTTATGGCTGGTGTCTTTGGACAAAAGTTGAATACATGTATATCATTTATTTACACAAATACCATACATGTAAACACGAACGAAGCCGAAACATTGGAGATTGTCATCTTTGTTGGCATTGTTTTCTTAAACAAAAGACATTGTAGATGTTTCAAGTTCTTACGTGTGCTTTGCCCCAGTCCCATTGTGCCATTTACACATGTCGCTTGAATGTGCTTTCACCTGTTTTGCCAAATGTGGGAGTAGGTTGCGCAGATTGCTCCAGCTTCCTCCCACAGTCCAAAACACCCATCTTGGGTTAATATAATTGTGAGCGCAAATGTCTGTGTTTGCCCTATGATTGATTGGCAGGCAGTTCAAGGTGAACGCCACCTCTGACAGTAGCTTGCTGGAAGGAATTCCAGCTCCCCTGGAACTATGACCAGGATAATAGGGATGGAAAAATGGATGAGGAGAAGCTCAACTTAGCAATTTAGCTGTTGTTTAGGTGGCATTTAGTTTATTAATTTGCCTTCAAGTCCATATAGATGACTAAATGTGGTGACCATATGCTTTAGTCTTTCTCTGCCACCCATACGGTTTTCTTCCTCTTCTGCTTCCTCTTTTTCTTTTGTTCTGATTAAGTCCACATTGTGCTCTCTTACGTTGTCGAGCTGCACCATCTGTGTGTGACTCAGCCATGGGAAGGTCATCAGAAGATCCAGACATGTTCCATTACAAAATGTTTCAGAAGAATTGGCCTTTAAGCAACCATGTTAGAAAGGATCAAGGTGAACGTAGTAGAGTGCTTCGCCACCAAAACACCAGCTGCTGTGCATTTCATAGCCCATTTGTTCCCGAGGTGCGTCTCAATCCCCAGAGCCATCAGGGTGGCTAGCAAAAGAAAATAGCATAATTTGGAATACATAGGAACAGACAGCAACACCATTAAGACTAACTGAACAGTGTTATCTAAAACTCTAGCCTTGCTGCGCTTTGCTCTGGAGTTGCATTTAGCATTTCACTGGAGACTGAAGAGAAAGTGTTCTTTGGATCATAAGGAAGAGTGATGTTCTGTAACCACATCCAGAAATGCCTGCTTGGATCCATTCATCATGTCTCAGCAGGAATGGGAAGCATCTTGCAGACATGAATGTAATGTTGTGGAACAAACTTCTTCTAGGTACAGAGTAGCAATCCCTTTTATCTGCTCAGTGTTGCAGTTAAATGCTGACAGATGGATGAGGCAGGTATGAGCTTCGGGTAAACAATAGAAGTCGATAAGTTGAAGTCAAAGATTACGAATCAACTTTAATATAATTTTATGGAACACTTTTTTAATAAGAAAAAACAGACTTACGTCTATGTCTCCAAAAGAATCACAAAAACATCTGAACTGGCCTAAGGGGAATGTTGTGCGATTCAGCAAAAAGCAGCAAAGAATAGAGAACTATCAAACATGGAATGGAAACAAGAGGACAGTTTGATAGGACACCTTTCAGGATGGTAGAGCAGCTTATAAAAATGAACATTAATTTCTCCAGCAGGAGCAATCCCTCTCTATTTTATTTGTACGCCAGATGTGAAAGGATTGTCACTGACATTGTACACAGAACCAGCCAGGATGTGCATTACACAGTAATGGAGACCGGCCATTATTTAAAATGGCAGTTTGTAGGAAGAGCAGTTCGAAGAGCAAAGACTGCACCAAACATTGACGCTGTCATTCCCTGAGTACTGAAACTTTATGCTGTTTTTAATTCCTTTGTCCCCGTTATTCATCACACTACAGTCCGAGATAATAATGACATATTTCCATTGGCAGTTAATACACAGGACTGTCTATAGCACTTCAGCTAGAGCCAGAGCGCGCAGCCATATGGGACCATCTGCATGACGTAAACCAGTGCTGGCCGCATCACTGGTCAAGAAGATTCATCACCTGCCCAAACGTAACATTTGACAAAAGACTGCTTGAAACCCCCCCACTAACATTAGCTTACCCTTTGGGATCCCACATTATTACTGTATATTTCAGTCTCCACTTCATTGTAGCAGTTCATGGTTTTTTTTTTTTTTTTTTTTTTTTTGCTGTCCACCATCTTCTCTCATATAAAATTTTATTCCTTACTAACGGCACATGCCAAGAAGTCAATACAGCACAAGAGACACTCGTTCACTGTTGTTATAAATTAGCATCTCTTGTTCTGACAGATGCATTCAATGCAGCATGGTTATGACGGAGTTTAAATATTTGCAGAATTTACAGTCATATGAACCGGGAAGTATCTAGTAATGTTGAGCTCCTTTCTAATTGTTAGTTTTATTGTAGTGTGTGAACTGCAGCGGCACGGTGGCCGACTGGTTAGAGCGTCAGCCTCACAGTTCTGGGGAACCGGGTTCAATCCCCGGCCCCGCCTGTGTGGAGTTTGCATGTTCTCCCCGTGCCTGGGTGGGTTTTCTCCGGGTACTCCGGTGTCGTCCCACATCCCAAAAACATGCATGAATTGGAGACTCTAAATTGCCCGTAGGCATGATTGTGAGTGCGAATGGTTGTTTGTTCCTATGTGTGCCCTGCGATTGGCTGGCAACCAGTTCAGGGTGTACCCCGCCTCCTGCCCAATGACAGCTGGGATAGGCTCCAGCACGCCCGCGACCCTAGTGAGGAGAAGCGGCTCAGAAAATGGATGGATGGATGGATGTGTGAATTGCTGCTGGAGGGTATCAGTACATTGTGTGGCAGCATAAAACTGTATTGGTGGGAGCTTGTACCTCCTCAGACCCAGAATCGCTTTTTGAGGTTGGAGGCATGAAACTGCATTCATTCATTTGATCCATGTTTGTTTTAACACAAATACTGTATGTTTTCTTCTTTATCATTGCCAAATGTATGTTGATTGCAAAGATGGATTTGGACCTCTACTTGGCATTCTATATTTTCATAGAAGGAAAACAGTAAATACTCCAGTCTCAAGTAAACTCAAGACATCCAAACAAACATTTGCATGAGACTGTTTTTTTTGTGTTTTTTTTTAAACTTCCATTAAGCAATGAATGGATGTTGACACACTCTTATTCATTCATTTGCATTTAGATGCAGCAGAGCCAATGCAAGTCTAACAAGTGTGGAATCATTTTATTTTCCTACTTAGCTCTCTCTCAGGTTTAATAAAGAGAGCGTCATTCTGAGAGAAGTATCATGTTTTCCTTAACAAAATGTGAAGTTCAGCCCTAGTTCATGTCATTGGCTCAGTTGAAAGCAGATTTACCATTGAGGCACCGACGTGGGGAGAAGAAGGTTTCAGTGTGATCCCCTTGGCTTGACTAAAACTATAAAACAGAATGGCCAATGCAGGTGCATGGAATTTTTCATACGATTTTTCTGACATATTGTCAGATTAAATTGTGGTGCAGATTAAGTTCAAGGGCCAGATGCATGAATTCTCTTGATTGCGGTAGAAGTGCTCCTGCAGGTAGTCCAAATAACTCAAATGAACAAAAGCAAGTGCGTTTCGGAGTAAAGAAATATAAAACATGTTAAGGTTGATATGATTGCAACAGTTCTGACTTTTATTTGCCTGGAGCTCAGGAGGAAGTGGCTGTTTTGGAACAACCAAGTCTATTGAGACTTGGTGGATTGATTAACAAAATGTCAGCCTTAAACAAAAGGAATGAGGTTTGGGTCTTGTCCCCTGTCAAACGCTTATAACCAATGACCTTAAATATGCAATTATAAAGACAGAATACCATTAAAAAAAAATCTATAATTTTACACACTGTGCACAAATTTGGCTAAATCTGGTTTAGTTTTTGTGAACTTTTCCATGCCATCTACTGGTTTATATGACCATCTGGGCCATCCAGGAGTAGAGCTAGGTCAGAGATATTATTTGGACCCATTATTTGCTGAAGTGCTTAAAAGGTTCATGAGGTCCAAGTTAAGACAGCCTAATATGATTTCCCTGCTTGCTAATTATATCATGAATAATTTGTAGTGCACCAGACTGGCAACTATGACCATGTGCTGTATGTGTAGGTGGAAAAGATAATGGAAGGGGAAATGAAGAAGTTAAAGTTAAAAAAAAAAGATCAATCTTTGAGACAGTCGACAATGTTACTGATGTTCCAGCAAGCTAAAAGGGGCCATAAAAGATGGCCCATTCGCTCATCTGTAGATGGTTAATAAGACAAGATAATGCATAGCTTTCCAATGAAACCTTTATGAGTTTCAATCTGCTCGAGCCCTTGGTGTGAACTTCTTTCCGTTCGTCACCTAAAATTGCCTGAAAAGCCGTCAAATTTGGAAATACTTTTTCTGTGTTTGCACTTTGGATACTGCAAAGTATATTATAGTAATCAATGATGCAGTGGCATTTATCATGACACCAACCACTTGGGATGTGCTACCCACAAAGACCTAAGCCTTGTTCCCGCCACGCGATACATACAAATTAGGGCAGCAATCTCTGAGGTAGAACACAGGTATACAGGTATTTTGAATCCATTTCGCCTTAGGAAATATTGATAATAACAACTGTTCATCCTCAAGTCAACTTGTCACCATCAGAAAAGATTTACTAACTGTACAGGCATTTGAACTCACTCACTGCCAGCCTTCCCAGTTAACATGGATATTTGAGTTATAAAGCCGTCAATGGCAGTGAATGTGTTAAACTATATTCCTAACTGTCAAAACAAGAAACAGCCCCATTGCTAATACATATAGTTTAAGTTACATCAGCCAGAACTGTCGATTCTGAAGGCCCTGGGCAGATTAGATTGACATGGCAGCACACAGGCTGAAATTTGAACATCCACATTCATGTACTGGAAGCAGGAAGATACAGTTGGGAATTAATACAATTTCATTAAACAAATATTTTAGGTTGGAAATGTAGGTCAGTGCTTCTGTAGTGTTTAGGCCAGCAGACAAATCTCTGCTTTGTGCCTCAAAACCCTTTTGCATTGATCTTGTTTTGTTACTGCTACTAGTCAACACACATCAGTGGTCGTCTATGCAAGGCTACAAAACCATCCGTACGGTAAATTTGTTTGTTTTCTTATTTGCCTACAAACAAGTCATGCAACTAATTAGTCAGGGAGCAGCATAACTTATGAGCCGAGTTGAGCTGTGAGGCATCACCAACATTGTTGTCGTCCCCTTTGGTTGTTTTTGGCACGGTTGCGAACAGTGTAATTTGTTCCCTTTCTGCTGTGACCATTTTGTTATCCATCAAATTGCGTAGCTCCATCCTTGTGTTTTCCTCCTTGCCACCAACATGTGGCTTTATATATATATATATATATATATTTTTTTTTTTTAATTTTATTTTATTTTTTTCCATCCCTTGGAAGATTAATGGAAACTGTCTGCAAAATCCCTTCTTAAATTGTTGCAGTGTGACATTGAATTGGTTTGTAGTTCAAAGAGATAACTAAGTCGAGAAGCTGAACGTTTTTATTTTTTATTTTTTTTCCTCCCATTTGCAGCAATCAAAGGGAAATAACTAGAAACTGTTTGAGGATTATGTGGTTTGTGTTGACGAAACAAGTGACTGAACATTATATAGACAAATGTATTGGACAATAGGCTAACAGGAAAATAGAAGCTAATAAATAGCGTGTCTCCACTTTGCTGCTATAACAGCTTCCACACTTCTCAATGAGTTTTGGAGGGAATCTGCCAGACCTGTGCCCACATTTTAGGGCAGTTTCATCAAGTGGCAAGCCCATTCAGTATTCCACATTTAATAAAATTACATGTGATTGATTAATTGTGCTGTTTTTACACTCATGTGCCTGCTTCATATTCTATTTTTCTAACAAATATTTCAGATGCCGAATGGAATATTTTGCATTAGTAGTAAACGTAACAATAGGACTGCGTCTTTGTACAAAAGGTCATGCCACAGTTTGAGCGACTGTCCCGAGAGGGTTTTATTACCAAAACGTGACTTTGTTTCTTGTGTGTTTGCATGCTTTGTAGCATCTAATGTCTTTATATGTCTCTGAGATTTGGCGGCTTAGTGACAGATAGAGGAAGCAAGCAGAGGACGGCAGAGGTAGATGACACAGAGGGCTGTGAGACTGTGAAGTTAGAGATGGCGATGTAGTGCAGGAAGCTGACAGCCCCTCCGCAGGACAGGCAGGCCATTGTGGGGATGAGGAGGAATATCGTGCTCTCGATGAGACGAGTGGAGCAGAGCGCAGCAGTGACACTTGGGTAAAGAGATATGTGGACAAAGGAACGCATGCACTAAGAGAAGGCAGGCCTATTCTGCAGATTAACGCACAGTGAGGAGATGATGTTGTCATCTGTCTGAGAAGCAGATCAACAGTGAGTCAAAGGCTTTTAAAGCTTTTGAGGCCAGCGGATGTACACAGATTGTACCCACCCTTATCCTACATAAATGTTTGTGTTTTGGTCTGTCTGTCCACTTCCTGTGAATTAACATCCGCACCATCATATTCAAAGACGGCCTGTAATAAACTACAATTAGCATCAAGTTTTTCTTCTGGTTCGCTCTGTTTTTAAATCCAGCCCATGGATCATTTACATTATCAGAAGTCCTGTGATATTTATTTCATTAGTTCGTCATTTTCTGAAAATCTGTTTGTTAAAATGTATTCAGTATTTTTCAAATGAATTTTTCTTGATAAATTATTACCGTATTTTCACAACCATAAGGCACACTTAAAAGTCTTAAATTTTCTCCAAAATGGACAGGGTCCCTTATAATGCGGCGCGCCTTATGTGTGCACCGAGTTCCAAAATCTGTAAATGTTGTTGTTGGACTTTGATGAGCGCTCCGCTTGACTGACTGGGAGCATTTCCTGCCGACACGCTGCTTATATAGAGGAAAGGCGGACGTGAACTGAGGACAGCATGCGGATGTTAAAGGGGTAAGGGTACGCGTGAAAGAGGACGCTAAAGACACGCCCCCAGTAGGTATATAGTGCCGGGGTGTGCATTTTGCAAAACAACATCGGTTTGGCTAAGGACCCCCGAAAATGGCACCTACAAAGAGACACGCTTACGAAGCACAGTTTAAACTGCAAGCTAACAGTTACGCGGAGGAACATGGGAATCGAGCAGCCGCGAGAGTATTCAAGATCCACCAATCCATGGTTCGCAAGTGAATGCCTGGTCTAAGGTATCTGCTTTGACTGTTGTCCGAGCTTTCGCGAAAGCCGGCATCATTGCTGAGCAGCCCCCCGGCAACGAGACTGACTCCGACAATGACGAGAGGGAACCCGGCGTGTTTGATGGAGAACTTGCCCAGCTGTTCATTTCGGATACAGAAGATGAGGACTTTGATGGATTTGTGGATAAGGATTGATCAAAAAATAACGTGACTACCTTGTTAAATACTACAATAAAGTACAACCGAACTCACTGTTTACGTTGTTAAATACTTCAATAAAGTACAACCGAACTCAGTTTTGCGCCCGCTGCCTTTTTAAAAACATACACTAGCATGTTTTAGAGTGTATGCATGCTACCGTATGTTTTAAGATAACGTATGTTTTACCATGCCTTCGCCCAATAATACGGTGCGCCTTATGTATGTGTTAAATACAGGAATAGACACTGTAACTGAGACTGCGTCTTTTAATACGGTGCGCCTTATGGTCGTGAAAATACGGTAGTTAAAGCTCTTAAAGTAGCTGCCATTAAGCATCTTCTAAAAAATAGAACACTGGACATTTCCATGTTAGCAAGCTACTGTATAGATGCAACTAAAATCTCCCTTTCATAGCCAAGAATGTTGAGGAAGTTATTTTTAATCAGCTCAGCAATTTCTTGAACTTAAATTGACTTTTTTTGATAAATTTCAATCAGGTTTCTGAACTCATCATAGTACAGAATCTGCTCTGATAAGTGCTAAATGATATAAGGTCGAATATTGACTTGGGAAAGGTGTCAATTCTGGTCTTGTTGGCTCTCAGTGTGGCTTTTGATATGGTAGATCATAATTTACTGCTGAACAGGTTGAAAACCTGGGTAGGACTAAATGGAACAGTCCTTAAATGGTTTAGGTTCTGAATACATGAAAGAAATGCTAATGGGATGTAAACACAGTAGTCAATCGAACATTTTCAGGGGCACTTTTGCAAATCCAAGGGCACTTGTGGCCACTCCACTTTTGGCTGGTCCAAGGGCACTTTTTGCTGCACACATAGGGGCACATAGGGTAAAAAAGGGCCACTTAGGGCAAAAAGTGTGTGTGTGTGTGTCACGTGCCCCCCAGGCTCCCCCTCTGCTTAGAGACCATATTTATCTTAAAAATATTTAATTCTTAAATGTTTGATTGGTGAGCTGTTTGACTTTCAATGTTGTGTTGTACATTACAAATGTTAGATGCATTACGTCTGCCTAAAACAACTACACAACGGCTGATAATCAACATAACCAGTCCAATATCTCATTCTGATTTCCATCGGCCAGGCTCTGGGATACAGTCGTAGACACACAAAGGCAAAGCATTTGCACACACTAAATCTTAGAGATACCTGCAGATGTTACTCAACAGTATTCACCTGCTTCAGAATGTCTGCCAAATTAATCTGTGTGAAGAAATGAGTTTGGGATGAATTCATCTTGGATGAATGAGGAACAGCTCCCCAATGTTGGGCCCGTTGGGAACCTGAGAGACGGATCCTTATTTCCCCCGAGGTGGTGGATGCTGGATCCTAGATCAACAGAAGGCACGGTAGAATTAAATGGAGTGGAGATAGGGGACATTTATCTGTGGAGACGACTGCGTATACGAGCACACACACACACACACGGCCAGCAGCAGTTCATATCCTTATCGTAAGCTATTTCTCCTTATGTTACCTGGTATTATGAATGCTTCTTATCTTCAGTGTGCGAGGCGGCAAGGAAGCCGAGGTCAGCTATACTGAGTGAGATTACCTTGAGTTCAAACCAACAGGAGCAGAACAAAGCGGCAGACAATGTTCCTGCAGATGTTCCAGAAATGAAAAAAAGAAATCTGTGAAATTGGATGACACACAACTTTTGAACTCTTATGGTTTCCCATTAACATTATATTAGTTTCAGGTAAGCTTGGATAATTACAATGAAAAACAAATTAAAAAGTTTAATTAAAGCTATTTTTGGAGATGGGGGGCGGGGGGTTGCTAATTATATCAGCAAATAGTTCCACGAGGCTTGGAGCAACCTCACTCGGAGGTCACACTGTTGGTCTACAGCCAGATGTTTCACAGTATGTTGACTTGTTAGAGGCTCACCTTGTATTTCTGCAGGTTCACATCTTGGTCTAGTCATAGCTACTAGTTGTCAACATCTGTCCGCTACTTCTGAAATACTCAGAGAGAAACTGAAAGACAGACAGTGTTTGATAAACATTTATCTGTAATTGATTCATAAGAACTCAAATCAAATCTGGTCCAGGAAGCTGTTTGTCCTTTACCGTATGTGTCAGCAGTAATCAAGAAATATCAAAATCATAATCATAATCCAAAAAAATAAAACAAGACATGTAATGAAATCTTATTTTTATGGTGAGGGCTGCTCTCAGTGATGAGTTCCACTTTGCTTTAGCAACACTGATGCTCTTGTAAAAAGGTAAGCCCCCAAAAACAAAAAGCCAAGAAAGGAGAAAAAACACCAAGGGAGATCTGGTGATGACAAGCTATTTGTTTTGTGCGATTCTTGTGTTTTGGACCATCAAATACGTTTTGTTCAACCAATTAACCATTTAGGTTCCAATGGTCTACTGTATTGGGAAAAAAATAAAAAATAAATAAATATTACTATTTTATAGAGAACAGCCGCAAAGATTTAGCGCTATCCTAGTGTGCTGCTTTCCTACGACTCCTTTATAGCAAGTTGAATTTGCGGTTCGTTGGTCATCATCACACTTTTTATCTTTCCTTTTTTTGCTCAAGAAGGTGAACCCTCGCAATATTTGCTGCATGCTATCTTTTGTATTCTGTATTGTTGAGAAATGTTTCGTTAAATTCCGAATTGTAAAAATCTATGGACTTTTGAATTTAAAACTTCCACTATGATTTTTTTTTTTTTTTTCAATAAGAAGTCCCATGAGAATGGCGTAGCTTTTGGGCTTTGCATGGGGACCAAAGAGCTCAAAGTGCTAACCAATAATTATCAACCAAAAATTGTATTTGGACTGTATGCTTAGAGAAATGCTATTTCGCTCTTTGAGCATGGTCGAAGTGCCGTTTAGCCAGGCGATAAATGCCTAAAATGCACTCAGGGTCTGACGACGTGGCGACATCTGCTCTTGACTGACAGAAACAATAATGCAGCAGTGCATTTTGCCCCTTGAAGTATTATCGATATAAGGTACTAACCAATAATAATCGGACTTTCGTGCCTGTATTTTTTCCCGGTTCACAAAAGTACAAGTATATGCTTTCAAAAGTACTTAAGTGTTACCACCCACAGGCAAGCTATTTCACAATAATAATGTGACTCTGCACCCATTTGCAAAACAATAACAATCCAAAATGAACGCATCTTTATAAACGCAATTAGTTACAATGAGATTCCATTACCAGGGGGCAGCTATTTAAACCTTTACAATGCCAATAATTCCATTTATTTATATATTTATCACTGAAAGCAACGGAGCAGCAACAACAGCAAGGCTATGATTTTCCATATTTAGGTTGATCCCAATCAGTTTCTCTTTAAAGTTGTACCAAAAACTTAGTTTTCAAAGAGTGACTGCAGATCACAGCTGTTGACAACAGCTGTATTTTAAGTCTCCATTTCAAACACCCTGCAGCCATCAGTGACAATGAGTCGCCATGATATAAATATGATGCCAGTCTGTTTGAGCGCAAGGTATCAAAAAGACCCAGGTTGTAAAATGGGAAAGAAAATGTATTCATCATTCAGCGCTTCTAAAACAGATGTGTTACTTTGCATTGGAAAACCCCTTCAACTTTCCAATCAATAAAACATATCTGATGTCCATGACATTAACTTTCCAGTGTCAATGTAATGCATTCAGTTTTGGCTATTCCAATGTTGCAGCCAAGAAAACTCTGGAAATGAAATCATCCATTTTAGGCTAAAAGTCGCATCTGGTTATGCTCAGCATCTTATAGCCATATGGAAGGTATCACACGTATTCAGCCTGCTTTGACGCAGACACAATGTTTTTTGTGTACTTTGTACTCCCCCGACAATTAATCTTCCATATGAAATGTATTTATTTGGCTCAGACAATCATAGTTTTACTATTTAGACTATGATATGATCACATTTGAAGGTATCTATTTTTTATTGGTGATGAAGTGAGTATTGACCCTTCACACCACAACACAAAGAATGTTCATTTGTGTGTGCGTGTGAGCGAGAGAGAGACTAAACAAAAGATAATGCTTTTTCCAGAACGATATCATGGTACAGCTGGGGTAGATCATTTATCAATAACTGTGAAGTTGTAACGTACAACGTAAATCAACAAAGGAAACGTACCCTGTGTATCAAGTACAGTGTAACATAAGATATAATTATGAAATTTATATCCATTTAGTAAGGCAGGAAATTACATGTATGTGTGCCAATCAAAAAAGAAAAAAAAAGAAAGAAATTTAACAACATCCACCAAGGTTGAACTGTTATTATCTATCCATCCATTTTAGTCACCGCTTAGCTTCATTAGGGTCGCGGGTAAGCGTTAGCCTATGCGCTATATGCGGAACATCATGTGACCAAACCCGCAAAACAGGTTCGTGGACTTCCTGTGTATGCTGTGCTAACGTAAAGCATAACTACGTAGTGATGACATTATGGTTTGAAACCGAACTTTATGACTTACTTATTACTTTATGGCTTTTGTCTTGGGACAAAAGTTAAATACGTGTATTTCCTTTACTTCGACAAATATGATATGATATACTTGAACACGAACAAAGCCTAAACATCAGATACCTGCATTGTCATCTTAGGTACCTTTGTGGTGACATCCTGTATTAAACAAAAGACAATGTAGATGTGTTTTCAAGTTCCTACAGGTGCTTTGTTGTGGTCTCCTGCTTGGGTTCCAATGGAACTTGCTTGCGCATATATCAGATCCCAGCTGACTTTGGGCGACATGCAGGGTACACTCTGGACTAATTGCCAGCCATTCAAAGGGCAGGTTGTTAACGAAAGCAGATTTGTGTTTGTTTCTCAAAACCGTATGTTAGCAGACCACTTCGGAGTTGATGCAGGTGGACATAAAATGACTGGACTGTACCAGTTTTTGATTCTGGGTTAAGGGTGCGCACTTTGAACACGCCACAGAAATGTGCTCGCTGTCTTATTTGGTTTGAACTGTCTTTTGAGTTAAATGTGGGAATAGCACAAAGATGCGGATCCAACAGCATCCTAAAGATGCAAACACACGGAAAAGCGAGGAAGGAGCATGATGAATGGCATTTGGTGCTCAGGAGGATGCACTTCATTAGGATGGATGACAAACTTGTGCCAAGCTCTGTTCTGTTTATCCTTTCACGTGGACAATGGGAAACAATGCCGTGGGAGGGGCCACGAAACATCCTTTATTCCTGCCCGACAATCTCTACTATATTATGTGTTGACTCGTCAGGTGCCCGAATGTTGGCCGGTCAGCATCCGGATGATGGATTACCTTAAAGGCCTGGAAATTGAGACACTCTCGTGTTTCCTTCCATACACTATGTTTATTATTACAACCTGTGTGCATTCATCTGTCAGCAGACGGGCCTCAGGCCGGGTTACAGATACAACGTGTCCACACTAGCAAGGTTGAACTAACCCGCCTTGTAAAATATTAAAGCACTGATATTATGTAATTCCACCTTGAAATAACAACAAGATCATTTGGATGGTACACTGGCTTGCCGGGCGCTGATCTGGGACAAAAAAATCGGCCTTGGCATTTTTGGCTTAGACCGGCCCCTCATAATTAGCACAGCACAACCGGCTAGTGATTTATGTATGTGTTGCCTGAAGAAATGTATTTCAGTATTATCCTGGCCCTTGCAGGAATGGACAGCTACAATTACAATTTACTGTATATAACGTGGTAAATTGAAAACTTGGTGCAGCTTCCTAAACAATTTAAATACTGTACTATAATATGGGACTATCCCACTAATGCTTGCTGTTCCATCTTATTTCACTGGTTTCAGTCTATTCAGTATCTTAAAGTTACAAAAGGTTACAAAAGGTGTCATGCATGACACTGCCAAAGATAACACAAGGATTTGGCTTCAGGCATGCTTATAACCAAATAAATAATTGCAGCATCATATCTAAAATGTATTTTGGTCTGTAGGCTTATTATACTGGGGAAAACACTTTTTGTTGAGTTAGGTCTGACAGCTGTTTTTAACTCATTTTTGGGTGCGGAATCCAAAACTGATCTCAGTTTTTTTCTATCACGTCAAGTTTCTTTAACTATAGATCCCCGCTTTCTTAAAAAATATGAAAAATACTGTACTTAACAGAGATGCCACTGTCTTACTCCTATTAAGTGAGGGTATACTTTTGCTAATAATACTTTTATATTGTTTTTACACTTCAATCATGTTTAAATTGCAAATCTTTTACTTACCATTTCTTTCATTTATGGCTGCTTTTAAAATATGTTTAACGACAGCATAGATGGTAGCAACTAATTCAAACTACTATGTTGCCCTTCAACACACCTTGAACATAAATATCTTAAAATGTTATGATGTAGCCTAATATGAGCTCATCGAACATTTCTCAGCCGTGACCATTTGGTAAGATTAATCCATTGCTCAAGGCATGTAATGGAGGCTCGCTAATGTTACCGCCATCACCTCAAAGTTCCTGTATCATCCAAATCTTACAGCCTGCTTACCGGCAGTTACACTGTCCCTCTCAACGCCACGAATCAGTTTGAATATTTTAATATACAGTATAGCACCCATTAAATTCATCATTGTCATCCCAATTATTTTAAGTGTAAACGTACATTTCATGGGCTCTTTCTTGCATGTATGAAAATTCACTTTGGGTGTGGCTCCTTTTGAAATGCTTCCAATATCTGTGATTTTGTTTGTTAGTTAACATTTCTTTTGTAATATCGTGTTATACCAATAAGGGTGATAATTCTGGTCATGATAATGCTGATGGGAAATTTTCATATCGCTTCATCACTACTTATAGCTACATATGAGACATAACTGTGCAATTACAGTAACCACAATAAATGAATACAATTGAATACAGTAATCACATAATGTATCTTTAAACGACAATGTATTGAACTGCGTAGACAGCAAATTGTCCGTGATTCATTATCATGTTTGACAAAATATATATATATATAAATAAAACAAATATATATATATAAAAATAATTTTTTTATATAAAATAAATCAATATTTATCATTTTTCATTACAAGGAAGGCTGTTACTTACGTGTTGTCATTTTGTTTTCTTCGCCAAGGTCAAAAGAACGCATTCTCCTCACATTACTGTTGAAAGAAAAGATTTTCATTGAGATTGAAGTCTTTCGCGTGACGAGTCACAGAAACGGGCTGCGGTACAGATGCAAACTGCCTTGCGTTTGCCTTTGACTAATATCTGCCTTTGAGATTATCTACCATCTATGCTGATAGGACCGTTTCCCACCTCTGCACCAAAGTGATGACTAGAGCCGTAATTACTAGATCCTATCAGGAGTCAAAGCACTGCTAAAACGCAACCGTCTTCACTCGTACCGGACTTGTCTCATATAAAAATAAGCGTTACACACTTTCTTATTACATTTGCAGTTTATTGAGGAAAAAAAATTCAAATTTGTAGTATATCATCTTTTATTTTGAATGTGGTTCATTTTGTATTTACCAGAGTTTGTCTGTTGTGTCATTGTCTGTGTTTTGGTTTGGCTTGTGTTTAGTTTTGTTTCACGTTTTCCTGTGTTCCATGTTGTTCATGTCGTGTGCTCATTTAGTTATTGTGTCCACCTGTTCTCGTCAACCTACCTTGTGTCGACCAATCAGCTCTCTCCAGCCACTCGTGTGCCCTCCAGGTGTTCCTCGTTGTCTCGTCAATTTGTTTGTATTTAGTTCCCTGGTTTCTTTCAGTTCTTTTAGGTTCATTGTCATTGTAGTATGTCATTGTCACGTGTCTGTCTCTGTCTGTGCCACGTCTCAGTTACCAGTCATGCTTTGTTTCCATTTTTGGTTTATTCAAGTGTTTCTTTGTTACTTTGCTTATCTGCTGTGGAACTTTGTTGAGTTTACTTTATCCATGTTCCTTGGTTGCCCTTTTTTTGGAGATTAAATATTATTTTTTGAGACTCCTGTACTCTTGCTTCCTTGCACTTAGGTCCCTCACATTTTTGCCTTGCCTTCCTCGCCTTTCAAAACCCTAATTGTGACATGTATAAATTGGAAAATGAGATTTGATAAAATAGATGAGGGAAAAAAAAAGCAAGCTTTTCAGTAATGGTAGTTCAAACTGAATTATTTATCCTTTTGGAATGTTTGAGGATAAAAAACCAAGAGTTGCCTGGCATGGATCAACAGATCAATGACTTTAAAAAGAGCAACTGTTTTTGTTTTTTTAGGTCAAAGTACTCAACGTGATGCATTTCCATTGACTAGATTTTGTGTTATCGGAAGCATATTGATTCCATTTTTACAAAGCCGTAAGTTGTTGTCAAGAGTGCATCAGGGAAGTTCTTAGTAAACAGCAAATTAGGGTTTGGCAGAGTGTTCCAATATATCTGGCTTCCTTGTTTGCTGAAGGCAGCATCTGTGAGTCCTGCAAGAAGCCGCTTTGGAATTCCTGCGGGGCTAAAAATAATTCACATCTTTGCTTGCAACCAGTAATACACAGTGTTGCATTTAGACGAGATCATTGAAACAAAATACCCTCTTAGAATTATCAAGGATGATAATGCTACATTTTGTCGCAATAATTTGTAAGATAAAACATTAAAAAATCTCAGATGAAGCCATGTCAATGATCACTATTATGTGGCTATTATTATACTAGCTTACGTTTATCGCAGTGGCAAGGCCAGCCCTATTATTACTATTATTGTTATTATTATTATAGAGCTATAGGTCCTTTTAATAGCACAAGTCTTTTTGCTGTAACCAGCTGCAATACATTACTCCCGAGGCGCATATTCTCAACTCAACTATATGTGAAGTAGAATGTAAAAGAATCGCTTTTCGATAAGACAGCGATAACAACCAGTTGGTGCGTGGGTGAGTGATATGGACATGCTACCCTTATCATCTTTACGTAGAGTGAGAATGGACAAAAACACCATTTTATACTCTTTTAGCCCCACCACAGATGTGCTTCAGCACGGTCACCCCTCCCTTCCCTATTACCACGCATATGGCTCTGCACTCATCCTCAACTCATTTCTGATTTATAGATGTGATCAATGAATGGGCAGGACTTTCAATCACATTACTTAATGTTCCGCACATCCAGGTTGCATGTGTTTGAGCACGAGAAGGTTCTCCTTTGGCCACCGGCAGGGGATCACGTTGTCTACCCCTTCGCTAGAGAAAGCGTAAATCGATGTGGTGATGTTACCTCAGTCATCTCTAGGGCACGTAGTTTGGATGAAAATGATAGGAAACAGATAACCAATCATAGAGCGAATTGACGACAGGCCACACAGCCACAATGATTTGTCTGTGGAAACAAACGAAGGGATCAATGTGTGTTATGTTTATGAATACAAACGGCCTTGCTGCAGCGGTTTCAGATTGGAATCACAGCATGCATGTAAGTGCACACATTAAATGCTTTTTACAAGATACTTGCTCATGCACAAATAAGTAGGCAGCTTTGCACATATACACAAATCACTATAATGACCAACAGGGGGCCCTTCAATATACAACTCAATAGGGAGGGAACTGGACTATTTTGATTGGATTCATTAGATTGGAAGTAAACTTATACTGTACTGTAACCTAGCAGCAGGTTAGCTTTTGAGTTGAGTTTATCTGAGGTATGTAGCATGAATGCAGGGATGAGCGTAATATTACAGGGAATAGAATAGAATAAACCTTTATTACTCCCACAATGGGAAAAATCAGGTTTTACAGCAGTAGTGTGGACAGTAGTAGCACACTATATATAATAATAATAATATCAAAGAATACAAAATCTCTAAATATCTCTTTACATATTACAACATCAGGCGGCATGAGATTGAGCAGAATGAGAGCAGTAGTGTATGAGTCAAGGGTACAAGAATATGAAATATTATATATGTAAATTTGAATGCCGACTGCACAAGAAAAAAAAGAAGCAGCAAGAAACATCAACAGCATTGAAAAAGTGTGGATGTTGAAGTAAATAGTCTATACTGTATAGCGGCAGGGCAATTACTATACTATGCAAATGTGAATGTGAACTAAAAGCAGCAAAAATAGGCAGCAGCATTGTATGTGATAACTATAAATGAATCTGTATGTATGCCATAGGGATCAAATCAGCAAGATTCAAAATTGGAGTGACAACTATATACGATACTTGAATGAGGTCCTAGCTTGGAATCTCAGCTGAGGCCCTCCTGTGTGGAGTTTGCAGGTTCTCCCCGTGCTCATGTGGGTTTTCTGCGGGTACAGTTGAACTCTCAATGGTGAATGCTTGTTTTTCAATATAGGTGACAGATGTGCCTTGCAATTGACTGACAACCAGTCCAGGGTTTACCCCACCTGTTGCCCAAAATCAGTTGGGATAAGCTCCAGCTCACCAGCGACCACAACGAGTGACAACAAGCAGGGTAGAAAATGAACGAACAATGGTGGGAGGAGTGTTCCTCAGTGCTCCTTTATACGTACATTGGGTGGGAGTGTAAGTCAATCAAAGACAGTTTTTTTGCTAACATTCTCCTCTCGTCAGGAGACATCCCAAGACAGAACTGGCTTTCCTTACCAGTCCGTCCAGTTAGTACATCGCTCCTGAAAAAAGGGCTGTTGCCACCACTGAGTCATCTAATGCCCTAAGGAGGGCAGCCTGTACACCAAAGCTCACGATGACTTACTTGACTTCCTCTGTGTTCTATTTTATCCTCTCACCAATCCATCCACGCCCATTGCCATGTGGACCCCACAAGCTGTTCCATGAGAGTGGCCTCAACTGAAAACAAAACACAAGCAACTGAGATTTCCGCAACTCATGACGTAAACATTGATGTGGGCCAGATGACTGGGCACCAGAGTACTTTCAAGAGAGACTTACTGACTTTTCTCCACCAAATCCTATAATATCATCATATTAGTGGTCCCTCTTTAAAGGTCAGCAATTTACCACTAAATAGGATGTAAAGACTCCATGTGTAGCCCATGAGTGTCTATATAGTCGTGAGGGCACTGAATGGACCAAACAGTGTTAATTGATCAACACAAAGTAATTCCAGTATATGGTTTTGGTTCTTTTAAGAACTTTAACCACAAACATGAAGACCAGAGCTCGGACTTGTCGTCTAAATTAAGAAATGAAAAGAACTCTGCAGGCAAAGAGCCTCAATTATACAATTATACACAGCAACTGCGGACACAAGCGCAGTGCTTACTAAATCCATGCTCAACAGTTTCGCTTGAGCCACACTTCATTTTGCACATATTTGAATCATGCACACTATAAAAAAAATGTTCCCATGAGATGCTTCATCTCAACTCAACTAAATAAAGTAGTCCATGTTACAGGCGAGCTAGCGCAAGCTTTCGTTAAACTTTCAGGGATCATTATCCTCGATTTTAGCGTAAACATGGATTATGGATTGGAATAACATTTTCCTTGTCAGTGTTTCCGTCAACATTCAGGGATGGTTGCTTTTTCAAACCAAGACTGTTACTGACAATTGATGTTTGAGGCAGGTTAATACCGGTTAAAAATCCTATTGGTACTGTACAATATTTTTTGTAACAAGTTTTGTGTTTTTCTTCACGCTTAATCAGCGATCGCTCCATGGGGGCGGCACCCCGACATCTAGTTAATTACTATGACATTTCCCAAGTGTAGCATGACCTCACATGCTATTTACACATGCTTTTTGGCACTGATGTCTCCTCTGTAGGCGTTTCTTATCTTTTTAACGTCATTGTCATCCTTCTACTTGGTCCAGATTTTTTTTTTTTTCCCAGCTTCATCTACGTTATTGCGCTACTTTGAAACACCCCAGGAGTTTACATCCATTTGCAGATTTTACCAAATGTCTAGTCTTAGCTTCTCTTTAACTCACCTATATGGTGTTTACTGCCCATGAATTTTTTGAAGAGCTCTATATTGAAGCATTAACTCTTCACGTTTGTAACCTGCAATGGACAGTCTCACGCATGCTGTCTGTCACATGTCGAAAACGTGACTTAATGATGCAGCCATCGAGTTGAAGGCGATCGACTTGG
The DNA here is from genome assembly GCF_024500385.1 of Phyllopteryx taeniolatus. Classification (NCBI taxonomy): domain Eukaryota; kingdom Metazoa; phylum Chordata; class Actinopteri; order Syngnathiformes; family Syngnathidae; genus Phyllopteryx; species Phyllopteryx taeniolatus. The sequence goes on along the minus strand of NC_084521.1, from coordinate 12,240,252 downwards.
CTATTGAAAAAGTCAGCGGCGGGTGGTGAGTTTGGGACCTGGGCCTCCAGTGAACGAATCCACCTCTCAATAACTCCATCACGTAGCAAAAAGAATGTATATTAACACTACACATGTTTAACTATGTGCTACATTAAAGAAAAGAAAGAGGCATTCCCCATATTTGAGGTTGAAGGCCATTATTACTAAAGCAAGAAACTGTTACCTTGATCTTCCAACACGTCATCTCCAAACCTCAATTGTAATGTATAAACCACAATATAGCAGTTCACAATCAATATTTATCTAATAACATGACAAAAAAACGTCAAAACTTGAAATCAAATACATTGTCTTCACCGGAGATGCTGATGGAGACGCAGCAGACCTCTTTCCTTTTCTCTTGGTTGTGTGTTGTGTAAGCTAGATACATGTATACTATTACTGACCCATGTTTAGGCCTCAACTGAGTACAGTCAAAGCACTGAACATGTAACATGATCCCATACAGGAGAATAAGAATATTAATAGAAACAAATCCGACTATACATGCCACATTCACAGAGACCAGCATTCATGAAGTATGCTTAAATGATTCCCTCTTAATATTTAATATTACATGAATAAAACTTTTTCATGACTGGTTTGTGGAGATAGCTGGAGTTTATAATTGTAAATTATTAACAATAATAAGGTAGACTACACCCTGGTCTTGTCACCAGTCAATCACATTCACAGAATCTCTGAGTGGGAACCGAACCCACACTGCCTCCACGGAAGTCAGGGCGAGTAAACACTCAGTGACAAATGATAATGATAACAATAGCAACAACAATAATAGTTGTTGTTTTGCCCAATTTAGAGGTCAGCCAAGCAGCTAAAATATTGTATACTGTATGTATCTTACTGCCACTGACGTTTTTGCAGAATATCTTGTTCATTACTGAGGTTGCAGTTTGCTGGGGTGTAGAACTGCACTGCATCATACTCAGAACTGTTCCCAATATTTGTATGAACTTATTTGAGAAGAAGATAAATATTTGCAATGTTTGCAGTTCAATATGAGGGGGGGATTACAAATCCTTGTATAGGCGGATTTTTCTGTATTATTATTATTATTCTCATGTATGGGATCACGTAACATCTTAAATATTAAAGTTCAGTGCTTTGACTGTACTCAGTTGAGGCCTAAACATGGGTAAATAATGCTACATATGCCTTTTTTGACCCTTTATTGAGAGTAATGAGGCCATTGGAGCATTAGTGGATCCATATCGTTGAGTGTCCTGTTGCATGTGAAGAAAAGCAAAGAAAACGACAGCTGAGAATCCTCAGACGAGGCCAGATGCCAACAACGCACAGGCTTGAGGAGGAAATTAATTCATTCCCAGAGGATGTATCACGTTACATCAATGTATCCAGACGGCTGCTCGACCGCTGATAGCTCACTGGGAACGATACCGAGTGCTACCGCGGCCACGCACAATACGTAACGGATTCCCCTGAAGGCATCAGCCTGCTGCCATGGCGCTGAGCCTTCCCACCCCATTGAAAGGAATGATGCAGAATGGCAAGTTTACGCCGAGAATCACAGGATCAAGGCAGCTCGGAGACATGGTGAATTGATCTGTTCTGTCACTGTACAATATGAATCGATCAGCCCTCAGGGGGCCGCAGGGCTCGTGCAGTATAATAGCTGTCTAGTTTGCGATGGAAAAGTTGATGCTTTCAACCCCAGGTGCTTTTTTTTTCTTCCACTGTGGTTTGAGCAAGATACTGACCTACTTCTGTACTACCCTTTTTAAATGTATCCACAGGCTTACAAATTTGCATTCGCAGATTGTCAAGCCTTATGTAAAGGGGTTACACATACCAATTTTTGATATCTTAACAGGGATAGACTGACACTGACACTGACACTGGTCAACAACAAATTTATTGCCTCAGATTTTTGAGCTGATTTAGGACAATTTTGATGTGCTGAATCCAAATATCACATTGGTTTTGTTCAATTAGTTCAAATACTTCAAAAAACCTTTTGAACGATGCCCACATATGTTGTGTTTACATGTACAGGTGTTTTCGCTTTAGAGGTTCAAATAAACGGAGTTCATGCCCTGAATTTTGAACAATAATGATGTAACATTTAATTTACAGATACTTATTTTTATCAATGTCTACTATTGAATTGACAGTAAGCAACGTTTGTAACGTTTGATTAATAAACTGTTAACAACTGAGCCAGGCCAATTATCAGCGCCGATATTTGGCATTACGATGCATATCGGCATTGGCCTTTTTTTAAGATCCGACAAATGATAAAATATCAATTTAATACTGTGTAAACTTACTTTTGTTTGGACTTAAAACAAAGTGAAAGATAAACATTTAGGTAATATTACAATTTGGGAAAACAATTTACTGCAGAAAACTTTGGGGAGATATTTATTTGTTGAAGTTTTCATTTAACTTCATAAGACATGCAGTTGAGTCAAGGAGCTCCCGTCACTTTTTGTTACAATTTTAAAACAAAGTTGTCTATTGTCTTTAGATTAAAAAAAAGAAAGAAAACAAGAAAAACCTGTAACATGTTGCAAATCGGAAAAGCAGTTTAATATAGATATGCTTAAAGACATTTAAACAAAGAGAGTGTCTGTTGGAGTTTGTATTATTCAAAATGTTGACACCAATATTTTAAGTTAAAGTTCCAAAAACAGTCAAATTAGGACTCATCGTGCTTGTGCGTGTGTGTGTGTGCGTGTGTGTGTGTGTGTGTGTGTAAGATTCAAATAATATCCCCAAGATGGGAAAAAAGAAGATTGTCTGGACACGACAGTATTCCGTTAATGCATCCAACATCCACAGGCTCTTCTTATTCCGAAGAGTCCGCTCCAGTTTAGAAGTGTGGGAAAGTTGACGTGCCGTCTGGACAGTGCCAGGACAGTCAATACTAAGTCAGGCTTTGTCACGTCTCTATGTGTGTCAACACTGCCAGAGTCCAGCCCAGCTTTACTCGTCCAAAAGGGAGGAGGCATGTAGTTCATTGTGTGCCTGTAGGGGGCATCCTAACGTGAAACGTGGCATTAAACACACGCACATGCACGCGCACACACTATTTTTTCCTTCATGGATCAAGAGCCTGCATTGCAAACTAATTAGAGAGAGATGGAGTTAGTGCCATCATTCACTTTTGTGTGTACGTGTGTGTGTGCGTCCGTGTGGGTGTGTTTGTGTGTGTGCGCGCTTTTGCCTGCGTGTGGCAGTAGTGTCAGTCACCTGTCAGCCCCATGAGGTCCAGATAAAGGCCAAATCAACCTCCCGCTTGTCTGGTTGTTATCACACCCTCCATTCATCCATCTCTCGATCTTTCCAATGTTATTTTTTTTCAACCCTTCCTCTATTTCCTTGCACAAAAGAAGCCGGTAGCAATAAATTGCATGTGTGAAGGTTACATAAAGACAGCATTCGAGGGACATTTTAGAAGGTTTTTTTTTGTTTTATTTCTTTTAGTTCCTATTTTTTATTCTTTGTTCAGATATATATTTGATGCCATTTGTACACAGTTATAAAGCTATAACAAAGCTAAGTTATAAAGTTATGTCATTATCATTTAGTCTTGCACCTTTACATTTTCAAGAACAATATATAGTTTGGTCTCAGGTCAATTGCAGAGCTATATACGGTTGCAGAGCTTTATACGGTTAATTAAACCTCCGATTTAGTGATCATTTTGGTTTACAACACTGAATGTGGCGCTCTTCAGACTGTTCAGGCAGCAACCCTTCAGCCACATCCACAGAGGAGACCAGCAAGGAGTGACTCATAATGCAGTTACATTTGTGACTGCACGTCATCACTGGGGATTTAGTAACATGACTTCATCTAATGGATCAAACCATTACTTCAGATGTATTTTCTCTTTTTTTTCTTTGTTTTTCTTGCAATCTCACAAATCTAGCAATTTTTATATTTTTCTTGGAAAAATTAATCCATTCAACAGCTCGGGTTGCTGAATGGCATTTGTATTGTTGAATGTGTTTATTTTTCTGTTTATTTTTGAGCTCTTGAGAGGGCAGGCATATACTCACACGCACACTCATAAAAGTTGTATGCTCCAAGATAAAAAAAAAAAAAATGCATGTTGTATAAGTGTTGGTTTTTAACAGCCTTGGCATATACCACATTAAAAAAAATGTAGATGTGTAAAAAAAATAATAATAATAACCTATATAAATGTATAAATTTATATTTTGTCATACCGTGTGGCATACACTGCATTCCAATTATAAATAATAAAATGTATTAATTAAAATTAATAATTATAAAGTTTTGGAACAAACCTCCCACTGATAACAGTATTTTTGTGAATTTGTCTTTTTATGTTTTCAAAATTATAACACAGAAAATCTTTTCAAGATATTTGCAGGTTTTAAAGGACTGAAAATAGTCAATTATTAAATTTGCAGCATTAGGAGGTTATATTGACTGATATCAAAAGCTATTTCAATTCCAAATTTGATATTGATTATTTGATAACAGCTTCACAAATCCCATATCCATTAAACTTTTGACTATTGACTATTTGACTCCCACATCCCAAAAACATGCATGGTAGGTTGATTGAAGACTCTAAATTGCCCGTAGGTGTGAATGTGACTGCGGATGGTTGTTTGTTTGAATGTGCCCTGTGATTGGCTGGCAACCAGTTCAGTGTGTACCCCGCCTTCTGCCCGATGATAGCATGGTTAGGCTCCAGCACTCCCGCGGCTCAGAAAATGGATGGATGGATGTATACTTTCTGCTTCAATTTATTTTAAGATGGTGCATTGTTATGCTAGGTTCTTCTTTCGGTACCATGGAAGAATGTGGTCAGTCAGAAAGTCCACATACCTTTCCTCCCCAGCATGTTTGCAGTGCAATTCCACACCACATTACAACCGCACAACAAACACATTGTTCGCTTAATACCGCTCTGATTATGTCAATCAAAGTTGAGCATTACCATAATGATTTGGGCCATTGGTGAAAAACAAAGTAGTCCTACAGTACATACTGTAACTACGTAACTGGATCAAATGCAAATGGGTCACAGGTGACTTGGAGCCCACCCCAGCACACTTCAGACGAAAGGTGGACTCCGCACTGCTTGCTGCCAATTTTTGTCTTGAGATTGTTGTCACATCTCTGTCGGGCCAATTATACATTATTCGTGCACTAACTGCAGTAGTCTTGCCACCCTGCACTACTTGCATATCTGTTGTTGACCAATACTGGCCACCCATGTGCTTGTGAAGTATCTGCACCATTTGCACAATTGACATTGTCCCAGATTATCGCACTACTAGTCACTTTAAATTGCATAAATTTCTTGAAGTCTCTGCGCCATTTGCACAATGGTCACTACTCCAGACTATTGTTCTGTTAGCCATTTCAAAGTGCTCTAATTGCTAGAGGACTCTGCATCATTTTGCACAGTTTTCAAAAAAATAAATAAATTGTACCAGCATTACCACATTACTGGTAATCTATTGCTCAGTGACTGTGTTTTTATGTTTTTTATGTCTCAAAAGTATTCTCTGTCAATTGATTGTTTGTTGTCATCCGAGAGCAACTCCAACTACCAGAGACAAATTCCTTGTGTGTTTTTGACATACTTGGCAAATAACGATGATTCTGATTCTGATTCTGGACTGGTTGCCAGTCAGTCGCAGGGCACATATAGAGACAGACAACCATTCACTCTCTCAGTCACATCTGTCACTGAGTGGGAACTGAACTCACGCTGTCTGCACCCAAGTCAGGCGAATGTACCGCTACACCATCAGTGACAGCATAGAAAAAGAATGGATGGAGGATAATGTTCTGTGTGCTTGTGTATATTCTGTATATCTGTACATGCATGGAACCGCTGTCCAGACCTGAGCATGTAGACACTCTCCGTTTGCTTTGCATCCCAGCAGCTAAAAAAAACTGCTGGACACAAACCGCCCACTCACTTGATGCATTCAAATAGCTTTGGTAAATAGAATGAATAATAGATGGCAATTGTATGTTTTTTGTTTTGTTTTTTCATTTGAATGGAAACCAGAAATGAGGCTGTCTGAGCCACTAAAATCAAAGCTTTGTGCCTCTGTTTACAGTTTATTTACAGCTGTAAATAAGTCAGAAGAAGGCAGTGTCTCTGTTTAGACTGCTGGTCTTAAACATGCTTCTTTTTTTTGAACCTCATAATAAAAATACTATGTATGTATCAGATAAATACAATGCTTGAGTTTAAATCTGAAGAGGCAATACCTGTATAATAGTCATAATAAATAATACGAATAAAATAAGCATAATTGTAAAGATTTCTGTTTTTCACTTGTGTATTTAGAAATATTACTTCGAATCAGTGTGTGTGTGTGTGTGTGTGTGTGTGTGTGTGTGTGTGTGTGTGTGCGTGCGTGTGTGGGTGTGTGAGCTATAATGATGATAGGGCAATTAGTTTGCCAGTGTGGCCGCCGATTTTCTGAATAGGTCAGAGACATCACTCATGGAAAAGCTCCACAATGCAGCCAGCTGGGGGGACTGTTGGCGATGTGTTTCTTTGTGTGGAAGTCAAAGTGCCAGAATTATGTTATTGTGTTCTTGTTGTGGCACTTGGTGTAATTATGACAGTGTGTACACAATGCTACAAGAAAGTCACATCCCAGTCAACAACAATAGACTTTCTTTTGGCATTCATCAACTCGTCATGCAGTTTCAAAACATCTTGTGATGTGCTTTGAGTTACTTTGACCCAAATATCGGACGAAGTATAACTCATCTTGGGTGGTCAAAGTATGACATTTAAAATGGATAATGTTTAACGATCATGTCTATTTCTCAAGAGGTTTTCAATAACCAATAAGGAGTGCTTTAAAGCAGTCAGTGCAACAATAATAAAAACAAATAAATAACAGTCGCTACAGTAGGTAACTGGATAAATTTGATTAGTGCTAATTAAATGAAAAGACAGTACAGTAATTATAAACAGGAATAAGAAAGGCTATTTATATGATAAAAGATAGATAGACCAATCCTATTCTATTCTATTATTCTATTAAGCTGTTAATGGCAGCAGGATAGGCTGGTGCAGGGGTGTCAAACTCATTTTTGTCACGGGCCACATCGTAGTTATGACTTCCCTCAGAGGGCCGCTACAACTGTGAACCCATATAAATGAAAGATTACCTCATACTTTAATTACATACAGTATACACAACACATTGATGAATAGCCAGTTTTGAAATCAGAAGCCTATAAAAACATGTTTGTCAACTATTACATTTGTTTTCAAAGGGGGATTGTTCACAAAAAAATGCTTGGAAATATCTCAATGGTATTACAGCAACCCGGCACGGTGGACGACTGATTAGCACATCTGCCTCACAGTTCTGGGGACCGGGGTTCAAATCCCGGCCCCCCCCTGTGTGGAGTTTGCATGTTCTCCTCGTGCCTGGGTGGATTTTCTCCGGGCACTCCGGTTTCCTCCCACATCCCAAAAACATGCGTGGTAGGTTGATTGAAGACTCTAAATTGCCCGTAGTTGTGACTGTGTGCCCTGCGATTGGTTGGCGACCGGTTCAGGGTGTACCCCGCCTCCTGCCCGAAGATAGCTGGGATAGGCTCCAGCACGCCCGTGACCCTAGTGAGGATAAGCGGTAAAGAAAATGGATGGATGGATAGATGCAGAAAGTCACGTGACCAAACCCAGAAAGCAAGTTAGTGGACTTCATGTGTATGCTAGCATGGTGACATGCAAACTTGCTAAAATGGTGTTTTCTTCATGGCTGATGTCTTTGGACAAAAGTTAAATACATGTAAAGTACGTTCTGTATATCATTTATTGATACAAATTTACCTTTCAAACCTCTTGATAGCCATCATAGTGTCATAGCAGTCCAGAAGGTACCTTTTGCTCCAATAATCTTAATTTATTCAATTAAAAAAATCCTAAAACAAGAATTTAAATTCAGATTGTGTTGGGTGCCACCATACGTGTAAACCATCGTCATCGATGCTACGATGATGATGAATGACATGTAGGCATCATATCGAGTGCATGAACAATAACTAAAAAGCCGGCGTAGGTATAGTCAGATGTGGGAAGGTGGGAGAAAAACAGCAAGTGTGGGTTTTTTGTTTTCTTTTCAGGTTTGGATGGCAGTCTGTGCACTGTAAAGCAAGGGCCACAGGAAAGCCTTCATCATGCACTCACTAACATGTTTAACAAATTCCTGTATTTATTGCTGTTTTCTTACAACACTTGGGAAGCATCAAATATTTGTCTTTCAGTTTTGCCGTGATAATACTAATAATGAATTCAACTAATCCAAGCATACATTTGTAATTATCTGGTGGAAAAGTTTATCTCTGAGAGTAGAGAGGACTTAAATTATTCTGCAGTGTCAAGGATTTTTGGTTGGACGCATGGTTTCACACACACACACATACACACACACACACAGACGCACACTAACACACGCTAAGGAGCTGAGCAAACAGAAACGAGAATCGCGTAAGCAGTGTGGCAGATTAACTTGTTGGGTGCGGCGTGTGTGCGCGCGCGCATATTTGCGTACATGCAAGATAGGGGGCGGGGGGGGCGGGGGGGTAACAGCGTAATCGAAGGGTAGACAGGAAGACTGACAGGGTCAATTTTAGCTCAGAAGAGACTTGTACATTGTTTATAGATGATGTACTCAAGAAACACAGTACTGCATAACATACAGCACTCACAAAAATCATATATGTACATTTGGTCTCCTCAATGGCTGTGTAGGTTTTTTTTCTTACATTCTGTTATTGCCTTTGCTACATCTTTCTTCTGAAATACTTTTGATTGATTTCTGAACACTGAAGAAACCCCGCCCCCCGTATTCACCCCTTACCCCAAAAAGGTTGAACAGTGCAAGTGCACTGTTTCTGGAATGTGGGAGGATGCCAGAGTACATGGATAAAACCCTCGTGAGCGCTTGGAGAATATGTAAACTCTAGTTGTTCCAGCAGAGATTCATAAACGGATCACATTACTGTGAGGCAGACATGCTATCTAGTATTTCTCCTTGCTGCTTGTTGTAACCGTAAAAATATATAAAAACTCAAAATAACTAAAAACAGCAGAAAAGTAGAAAGTTTACTTCAGTTTTTTTTGTCCTTCTTTTGATACCATCAAAATGATTTCTCAAATATATTAATACAGTTCATTAAATCAGTTGGTTTAAATTTAAATTGCACCACTGCAAGTGTATGTCAGGAGTTGTTGCCTGGCTGTGTCTTTGGGGGATTTTGCTACAATGAAAATCCTACTGAAGCCATTTAGAGCTTTATCAGCACAAGCCAATCACTGAGGCCTCTGTGGAGTGCGAAGGGCCATCCATCACCGACCGTAGAGCACGGCCCGGGACATCTCTGTCACCTGATAATGCATTGTGTGGACTAAAGGGAAGGAAACGTTTCAAGGGGAAGGCCAATGTCCTCCACAGTCCTTAAATGATTTAAGTCTGACATTGTCTTTGACTGGTGCTTTGATTTGTACAGCACAACAAGGGCAGAGACACAGTTTATTGTAAACACCAACAGCGCAGAGCTTGCAGAGATATTTCACGGTTTAGAAAACTGGGATCGATTCATGCCGTTAGTTCGTAAAGGGGTCATATTTTGCCAAACCAACTTTTTCTAGTATTTGCGTAATGTAATATTGTATCCATGGTGCCTCAGTAAACGTGAAATATGAATTGAAATCACCCACGCAGTCCTGAGCTCCTGACGTTTTTCTGCCGAGAGGCCTGAAATCAGGTCATTGGAATTTCTCGAGCTTATCTACGTCAGTAGTGAAGATCTCCACCTTCCCTTTCCACTCCCGACCCAGCACTCTCAACATAACAAATGTGTATACGCTCACAAATGGGTCTTCTACATGGAGGCAACCTATCAGAGGAAAGGGGGCGGTCTTCGCCAAATATGGACAAAGCAGATACAAAGCTGGGTCAAACAGAAGTAGCTGTCAGAGGGGCCTTTTCTGGACACTTTGTATGACAAAACCAAGGTGTTTTTTGAAATAACGTTAACACTTTTATACTAAGTCCATGTTAAAAAGTCATAATCTCCATGTTTGACGATAATTGCTGAAAATATCTGCAAATACTGAGAACTATGTAGTACTGAATTTTGGAGCTATAACATGAAACAGTTTTTCACCAATTTCAGTTTTTTTTTGTTTTTTTTTTGGGACATGGCTAATACAGCACCCAGTGAAGCACTTAGCAAGCCAGTATGAGTCATCCCTCCCCCATTACATAAGAGCTTGAGCTGCCCGGTGACAATTTTGGCGACCGTTCAGTAGTCACATTAATGTATGTCCCCACCAATGACTGTAAGTTGGCTTGTGTACTTATTTTATGATTAAAGTCCCCAGAAGGCCTAATGATTCCATTATGAAGTCAAGCTTCCTAACATTAACATTTTACATTGTGCAAGCTACCCTCAATTTTTAATAGTGGATTATATTTGTGGTATTTTTTTTAACAGTTAAGAAGTGAGCTGGGCGTGGTTTCAGCTCATTCAGAATGGAGCCTTTACTTTTCATGATTTTGAAGCTGTGGGAGCTGGTCAAGAGAGGGCGCTAGGGCGCCGCCCCACCACTGATGGTGGTCACCACATTACCTTCCGTGAAGACAACAAATAAGATGAAACTATTGATAAAATATAAATATTTCAAACTATATGTACTGTATCTATTATTAGATGAGAAGGATGAATAGTATATAGTTAATGATGATTAAAGTTGTTTTGCTCACGTGTGTTGTCTAATTAGAGATGCACTGGCCATACATTGAGCCAACATGGAGCTGTGCTAAAAATGAAAAATAAATGGCCCACCCAACCAACATTGAATTCTTGATTTCAACATGCTCTTGATTCACTATTTTATTTTTTATTTATTGATTTTTATAGTAAGGCTTTAAAAAACTGAACTAAGATGTACTGTGTAATTTTTGATGCCCAACGGAGTGTTTCATTAGCAGACTGGAGGCACTCCACGGGCAATTGTGGAGTGAGGAGTTCATGCATTTGTAATGAAGGAGCTACAACATCCTTTGGCCTTCTGCAGAGTCCTCAAATGACTCTCTAACCCAGAAAGCCAAAATAGTTAATAGAGTAAATAATATATTGTACACTGTATGTCTAGCGTGACCATATGATTTGAACGATTTCCATTTGTCTCTGCTGAGGATGAATAAAAAGTTTAGTATCCACTCCTTTGCAAGAAACAGCTTTGATTTGTCTTTTTATCATGATCACTCATTGAATAAAAGATGCTTCCATCCATGAATCCCTCAACAAAACTGTACATAGCCCCAGTCTGCCACACACCCTGACACGAACTGAACCAAATGATTTTTTTCTCGGTTACATCAGACCACAGAACATGGTTCCATCAATCTGTGTCCTTAGTCTGCTTGTCTTCAACAAACTGTTTGTGGGCTTTCTTTTCATCTTTAGAAAAGGCTTTCCTCTGGGATGACAGCCAAATAGCACTGACAGCCCGCGCCCCCACCCCGTCAACCTCTTCAACAATGCTGGCAGCACTCATACGTGTCTTTTCCAAAGACAAACTGTGTATATGACACTGAGCACACATACTTAACTTCAACTCTTTTCAACTTTAAAACCTGTCCTGTTCAGCTGCAAGGTCAAGCAGAATGGAGGATCCCTTTTGTTTTGCTGTGCAACAATGGAGTTTTTATATTGCCATTGAGGTTCTTTGTATTATGATGGATATTTATTGAAATTTCAGTCAGAGAGAATGAGATTTTTAAAGGGGAGTGACAGAAAAGAAAAAGGAGAGGACAGAGAAAATTAAACAAGGAAATCCAGGACACTTGCTATAAGAAAAATAAGCAAAACTAAGTATTATATGCATACTACAGTGTCGCAGTGGATTCTAGTTTTGTACGGGATAGTAGTGCCACACCGTGTGAGGGATAGGACTGGGACAGGATGGGAAGAGAGCAGGAAAAGAGTAGTGGACCCGGCTGTGCAACTGGAGTGTGGTGGTAGTGGCGATGTAAGGGGCCCACGCGGGAACAGCATGGCTGAAAGGACACACCACGCACCAAGGGATCCAGGGCGGTCCACCAGCCCCACAGAAGCACCCCAAAACCAGGCACCTGAAGTAGAACGCAGGGACCCACCGCCCCACTTGCCTGCCCCCAACATATACAGTGCTTATTTGAGATGCAGCTATTAAGTGAGACATGATGTCTATGAGAGTAGTCCACACTATTTGAGATAATACGGCAAGCGCCGTCCGTACAATATGGAATTCAGGCTATGTCAATATCCTGCAGCTCCTTGGTTTGTTTCATCAATCAGGGAGACGGATGATTAAATCATTTTCACATGACACAGGGTGTCAGTCCCACCCAGAGTTCTGGCAACTCCGCTTTGTATATTTACTAAATACTTCGATATGCTTCAGGCAAGTAGGGCTCTGGTTTCTGGGAAAACCCAGGAAAGTTTCTTGAGAAAACTGAAATTCTGGAGGGAGTTGTGCTTTCGACTCCAATTTAAAGCTAATGTGTTTAGTTATGACAGTATACAGAACCACATACAGTACTGTCGGCCGTCAGTCAGTGCACAACACATTTAAATGGTAATAATCTGCCACATAAATTGATTCAAATGCCAAGTCACCAAAAGCTTCCTCTCCCTAATGAGCCTAATGGTGTGTTTCAGTGTTTAGTTTGGAATAATCCTTGCACTACGGAGAACAACCTAATGTGAACTACAGCTCCTCAAAAGGAATATAACGCAGTGGCCAGTTTACTCAGGTTTTTCCATGTTTGGCCTTATATCTGAGTTACAATCTCTGATGCCTTGAGACTCACAGGCTCACAACATATTGATCACAGCTTCTACTGTTGTTCAGTAGACAAACACAGACAAGAAGCTAGAACAACCAAGGTATCCCGTTTTCATATCCATTATAACATGATGGTGCCTATCGATTGCGCTCGTACTCTGCGGGTTGCCAGTAGCAGCCTCTAATAAATACATTGATGCTTCAGCTCCTGGATGTAATGCACGTGTAGGAGCATGAGACTGTGCTGCAGAAATTTCAATATTTTGCCATTACATAAAAGAAACTATAAAGCAATGGCAATGATACACGAAACTGCACAAATCTGACAATGGATAGGAGAAAAGATCCAATGCACCAAACACATGCATGAGTTTCCAGTAGGTGTAATGAGTAATCATTTTTGATCCAGGATTATCCACATTTAATAGTATTATTCGAGTCAACTGTCATTGTCATAGTAGAGGCTACATGTATAGTCAATGAAATGCGATTACCATCTAACCAGAAGTGCAAGTATCGGAATATTTACAGAAAGTTACAAATGTTAGACAATATCGACATATTTACAGACCATTTAGTCTCAAGGAATTATGTTATTTTGTTACTTATTATGTTGCTCAACAGTTATGAGTCAGTGCAAAAGCATAATCAATGCATTTAATATATGGAAAGAGACTAAATGTGAATAGCAAAGTGTACAAACTATGGAAAAGAGGTCCATTATGATGTTTAATTTACGTAAAACTTCTTCAGTACACACAAAAATGAATTGAATTGAAAATAAGTGGTAACCACTAACAGAACTTGTTTTAACTTTAACCTTGAAATAAATGTTAAAGTACATCCTCCAGGATTATTGTGGTTTTGACAGGCATGCTTTATAACTTCTAATTGTCTTTTACACATTGATGTATATATATAATTTATATAAAACAAATAGGAGGATTTTAAAGCTGTTTAAGGAAAATACAATCCATTTTTATGCTATTATAAATACTGAAGGTTTCTTTTTCAAAAAATGAAGAAAAAAATAAAGGCCAGTGTCCTCCCCTCATGCTGAGTCCAACAGTTCTTGGAAAGAACTGTTGAATGTCTGGTCCATATCCAGGACAATCCTGCAGACAACTTTGTGAATAGATCATTCTTTCAGGGCCTCCAAAAAACCCATTCCCATCTAGTCCCTTAATAATTGGCCCAGATACAGAGGAATGCATTCACCATTCTCTATCCAACATATAGCAGTCCCATAAATCCCATTTTTTAAGGTTTTCCTTGTCAAGCCCACTAACAGTGTGTTGCTGCTCGAATTAATGTCTCGCTTAGCAAATTGTACGTATTATAGCTCAGTCACAATGAACAGACTATGAACAAACTATGCTTTAAGAAAAGTTATTGCTGTACTATTAAGGCATTGCTTACCTTGGTAGCTCTGGGGTCGAAACGGGATCTTGTAAAAGAAATTATTTGTTATTTTATTTATATAATATATACTTATATTTAATAATATTTGTATATTTTTAGCTTTCATTGTCCATTCTGCTTTAGAAAGTATGTTTTCACTCCTTCACCTTCGGAGGTGAAGATGTTGCAGTAGTTACAGTATGTATGACAAATTGGACACTCGAGCAATCAAAAAAAAAATTACCAATTACCGATTTGCAATTAGCCAGAACAGAAGTGGGTAAATTAGTACAGTAACCCCTCGAAACCAAAGCACAATCAATTACAAAATCACCCTTTAGTGTTTACGTTTGAATAACTTAACTTCCTTTGAACTTTTAGCGTCGTTAACATTTTCCTTCTATCCTTTTGAAGATATGCCCCAAAATTTGTTCATGTTCTGGATTCTTGTTTGACATTGGGGTCAGATGTTTCTTTAAAAAAATAAAAATAAATCCTCGAGTCCACTCTACTCTGTTCTTTCGAATTTTGAGTGTTTCGAGGAAATGTCTCATTCGTTTCATTTTATTTGAAATTAAGAGTTCGAGAAGTCGTGCAGTCGATTACCCATGAGTCCATGGAATGGACATCCATTCCATCCTGCCTCAGAAATAAGCAACATGCTCGAAGTGGAAGGGCAGATGTCGCGTCCCAGCAGGATGACAGGGAGCGGGACAAATTATGCAATTCCTGTTTGGCATGTCGTCAGGCTTCCACGGAAGTGTGTGTGTTTGTGTGTGTGTGTGTGTGCGCACATGAATTGCTCCCTGCCGTTCTGAAAGTGAAAACCTGTGGCAATAGATGTACAGTAAGCGGAAAAGAGTGCATTGTACTTGGACGCTAAATAAGGAGTAATTTCAACACCTATGACACATTTTATACTGTTAACATTTCACTACAAGGCAGCTTTAAACTTTGACACTTGGATTGTGGCATTTAATAAGGGAAGACTCCATTTTTATGAATGTGTTCATGAATCTTTTTGTTTGCTTATTTGACAAAGAAAAGGCAAAATGTAGTTTTACCCATGTGACCTATGTAAGTTGTCATGGGCCAATCTAAGTCTGCTGTGATGGCCTCCAGCACAACCTCGTGAGGATAAGCAGTCTAGAGAATGGATGGATGGATGGAACATTTGGAGGTCAGACTTTGAAAACTACAAGTGGTATATTTTGATTTGAAATCGAGCATTAGCCACGGTTAGAGTTTTTGTAAAACACGATTCCTTAAAACAAATGAATTCATTAAGTGAGTTTTGGGAATATTTGAAACAAAAATAAATGGGAAAACACATGCCTGTAAAACGACCTCATCCAAACTTCCTTCTATTAATGAAAGTTCACTGTAGTTTACTGCTTGAATAACATCCTGCTGAATTCTCATGAGAAGCTACTTGGTGGCCATAGGACATAAACAATATCACCACAACAGGGACTGTTTTCCTCAGGGAAATATTGTGTTTATTACTTACAGTAGACATCTTAACCAATGTTTAGG
This sequence comes from Phyllopteryx taeniolatus, assembly GCF_024500385.1. Lineage (NCBI taxonomy): Eukaryota > Metazoa > Chordata > Actinopteri > Syngnathiformes > Syngnathidae > Phyllopteryx > Phyllopteryx taeniolatus. The sequence goes on along the minus strand of NC_084521.1, from coordinate 12,224,447 downwards.
GTATGTGAGTTAGTATGACATTTAATATGAATGCTACTGTGGTGTTTGTGCTAAACAGGGTATGCAGGATAATGTTTCTTTCAAATTGGTTCCACAGTATCTAAACATTGCAATGCAATATTCCTAACTGTAATGTACTGCAGGTGTTATGCACAGTACACAGGCACAATTAAAGAGTGTCCTACAGTATAGTCTACACAAATAAAACACTCACAGAGGCATGACGGATTACTAATGGCCTCCATAGCCGGGATATGAAGAGAGTTCAGAGGAAGTGGAAGCAGCCTGAGGCCAGAATGCAGTGAAGATATGATCAGTGTCTCCATCTGTTGAGGACGGCACAAGACAAAATGAAGGACATACCTTTCATTGACCTTCACCTTCCTCCTCTTGTTCATATACAGACAGCCGTGCGTTTATATGCGCTGATGGCAGATAATACATTTGACTTCTCACATTTACTCGATCTGCTGCACATTTATTGGCCTACCTTTCTCAATTTTACTTAGTTTTCTAGTGTTTAATGATCCGTGGATGGTTTACGGCAGTTTTTAGAGTAATAGGTCGAGTCAATTTTATTGATATAGTGCCAATTCACAGCAGAAGTTATGTCAGGGCACTTTACCCATTGAGCGGCTCAAGAACCGAACCTGGCGACGGAGGGAAGGAAAAACACCCACTCAGGAAGAAACCTTAAACAGAACCCAGTGGAGGGACAGAGGGAAGATAGAAAGAGAAAACTGGATCACGGGTTAAACAACCAGCGAAAGGACAAGAGAACAATAGACACACCAACAGCTACTGTAATAGTCCCATGACGAAACCGGTCTGCTCCCAACACCACTAACCCCAACCTCTTACAAGAAGCAGGTAAATGTGAAGGCGCAAACTAACTATAAAAAAAAAAAATCACATCGAAATTTTGAACGGGCCTGCTGACTGTTGCAAGTCTGGAAGATGCATTTTTGAAGGCTTCATGCCAAGTTGGGCTTGCCCTGTAGAACTATATTCAAAATGATGTCAAATCTGTAAAATGTGGGAATCGTTGGGTTCACTATCACTGTGACTGTGTGTTCAAAAGAAGCGCACATATTTCTTGGTTTGCCTTAAATACAAATTAATCGGATTGGGTAAAATGTATTGTCTGATGTTTGGTGCAGTTACCAGTTACCTTATTTTATTCGTTGACCTCAAATGTATTACATTGAATACACATACTTTAAGCCTTCACACCATACATTCATGCTATAGATTTGTACAAGTATAGTTTTGTGGTTCAGGCCTGTGTTATTTTTGTCTTGCTCTAATATTTACAGTATGTCACCTGTCTTCTCATTTCCAGCCGTAATGGCAGCTTCAGAGCCAAGATAATTAAAGTTCCATTTCATCACGGCACCCTGTGCCCAGTGCAGCTAATTCCGGAACTATATTGACCCGGCCCGAAATATTTTTTAACAACAGTTTGACCTTTGTCAGACAGAAAGTGTCATAATGAGGAGGCCGGTAGCTTAATGCTGGCCGGCAGACTTGAACGTGTCACGTCTGATTGGTGCCAAGAGGTGCAGCTCACAGAGCGCCGTTAAATATATATATATTAAAAAAAAATAGAAAGAAAAGAAAAGAAAAAAAGGCAAGATGCAATTGTGCTGTTAACATTCATGAGGAATGACAACAGTGCCAGACGTCAGACATCAATGTGTCATCGTTGCATTCTTCTTTTTAGCTTTCTTTCATGCTTGTCTTCATTCATTCACACATAATCGTATTTCTTTCATTCTTCCCTTTCCTGCTTTCTTTTTTCTTTAATAAGGGATGGATGGTTACCTACTTTCCTCCTTTTCCCTACCTCTTCTCTTTTGTTTTGCTTGATTTTTTTTCTGTCCTCCATTTTTCAATTATTCCAATTCTCTTGTCTTTCTTTCTTTCTTCCGTAGCATATTGTCTCTAAATCTTGGCCTTTTTTCTTTCATTTTCTATTAATTTTCATTCTCCCTTTCTTTGTTTTGAATCACCCATTGACATTATTTATATATTCTGTCTCATTCTTTTTCTTAACTTCCCTTTGTTCCTTCATTCCATCCCATTTCTTCTGTTTCCACTTTTTTTCTTTGCTTTTCTTTCTGTCCTCTTAATATTTCTTTCTTTGCTTTCTTATTCCCTTTACTCTTATAATTCTTTTAACTTTCCTTCGTTCGCTCCTTACTATTGTTCCTCCTATACCTCTCTCATTCCCTATAAATCCTTAGTTAGAAAGATTTGATAGTGACAGTCCTATGGTGAACATAGTGTTTTGCTATCTTGCATATGCAAGATAGTAAGCATGTATAAGAGGAGTAAATACAGTAGCTGTGTGTTGTCAGCAACCTGACCTGAGCTTAATGAGCGTGCTCCAGCAGCCAGTGTTGTGACAGTAGCAAGGATGTGACTGTCAGCTTTAATAGGAAGGACTCGTTCCGATTAGCCTAATGTTCAAACACCAGCAGGCCTGGCAAAAATCCACATGATACACCTCAGCACCATGCGGCTCACAGAAATAGACAGCATGATCCACCCACCCAACACCCCCCCCCCCCCCCCCCAGCAGAAACAGGCCATACCAAAAGCAATGGAAATGTATTACATCAGTAGACTTTTCTCCCCAAAATACACCATGACCTCGCTTGCTGCTTCAACTCGTCATCAGTTACTAGAAAGGGACTGCAACACTCGAAATATTGTGTCTCATGATTCATTTGACTATTCCTTGCAGTTGAGACCTTGACATTCCTTTATATTTACGCTCCATGATTTAAAAAGAAGCCAAACACTATATATATATTTATCACCGTTTTCTATGCCATGTGAATGGTGGCCCTTAAATGCCATTGGATACACAACAAGTTAGAAGGGTTGTCTTTCAACTGGAAGATCCCAGGACCAATTCCCGTTTCCTTGTCAGTTCTGTTGAAGTGTCAATGCGCAATAAACTGAACCCTCTGTTTGTGTGAGTTACTGTACGAATGAATGATTCCTTCGCTAGGTTATTGTGAAACAAAGTAGGTAGTAACGATGTAAAACCACCACTGGTAACCAAGACTTTGACACAGAGAATATTAACATCTTCAGTCACTTTAGACTCTGAAGGGACCTGAAGTTCAGAGACTAAAATGATTTTAGTCTCTTGGAACAAGTTGTGTCGTGGCACCAGATGTTGATGTCTTTGGAATGTTCATAAGTCAAACGAGTGTCTTTTCTGTTTTGCCTTGCCGGAAGCGGAGAATACATCTCAACATCTGGCTAATTGGAGGCGAAATCGTTCCATATCGGTTGTGAATACGGCACAGGAAAAGAGGGGAGAAGATGAGAAGAGTTAGGAAGGCATTTTCTGCCCCCATTTGGTGGCAGAGAAAAATGCATCCAACTGTGCTCTGATGCCTTTTACAAGATGTTTGGATTCATGATTATTTTAATGAATTCATTGATTTATGCATGATTTCAAGAAATGCTGCATATCTGACAGCACAAAGAAACCATTGTACTCAAGACATACACATGCACATATGTATGCTCAAGTATGACGGCATGATTTCCCTTGTGAACGCTCTCTGTCTGTCTATCTACCTCTCTGTCAGTCTAAAGACCAAGAAGACGTTTGTTATTCCAAAAAAGGTGTGTGTTCTGTTTTCACTCACCTGAAACAGTCCTCTCAGCAGCACTGGTTCTGGGAATATGTATTTATTCCTTCATTGCTTTGACCTCTGCTTCTTTTCAGACACGGAAGTCCATGCCCATCATGCGTAGACAGTGTTTGATTTTGACAACCGTGTACAGTACATAAAAGCACATAATCATGCATCATTTGTCTACATGACGATTTTGGCCTCAACCAGTGGTAAAGCATTCTTATCGTTTCCACACCCCCGGTTGAGATCAGTTTTGGATTACACCAATTAGAGCAGTGAGCCATATGTCAATGTGCTCCGGGGTCTTCAGCCTCCTCCACTCAGCGCTCGAAATTTACCTCCACCAGTTAGGACTGTCAAGGTCTATCGTCACTCTGCTATTGACTGATTGATAGCACTGCAACACTTGGGCATCCGGGCCTCACTGTGGATGAAATATGTTCAGTCTAATATTGTCCTCTAATAACAGTGTTAAATCATTTGTAAAACGCTCAGCAACAAAAACAAGTTTTCTCTGCTCACGATGAGTAAATCAGACGTAGGCGTGGAAAAGGTGCATCTGTATTCTTCTCACTCCTCTTACAATTTCGTCCACTACACCTGCGACAACTTAATGGTCCGTGAGGTACATGACACGAAGCCCACGGCTCAAGTCAAGTCCCAACTGCATCATAATGGCATTTTGTTAGTGTGGCGAACCCGACTCGAACAGAGTCACGCAGAGTAAATCAAGAAATGTATTGGTATCTAGTTAACACAAAAGGACAGCTAGAAAGGCAGACATGAATTCAATGTTTTAAATCATAGTTCCCTCATGACTTGGAATCAACAATGATACAATGTGACAACATTATACAGCAGCTCTGAGATTGTTTGTATTTTCACAATCATTAATCAAAACTGTTATTATTATTATTATTATTATTATTTGCTTTTGGGAGTAAAAACAAAATATATAGTCTGTGCTAACATCAGTGTGGTTCTTTTTAATATGCATTTTTTTACTTACCGGTAATGCAGCACAGTGATTAAATCAATTGTTTGCCATTCCCACAATCTTGACTCGGTTTATGGGGAACAGATGATTGGGCTGCACCAAATCTGCCTAGCGATGTGCCCGCACTACTGAGTGGTATAACATAAGGAAACAGTACTTCTTTTTGAGCTCTGTTGCTGCTACTACTTTATGATTAACCCGTTTAAAAAAACACACACACACGTTTGGGAGCAACACCTGTTCAAGCTAAACTCATCAGTAACCATAAACCAGAATATTCTGCAATGTAGCCACAACGATTTCAATTGTGTGAAAACTTGTTTTCAAAAATAAGGCAAAAACAAATGGAAAAACAATAATATCGTACATGTTCCTATAACGGAAAAGCCATGAAAACGCCATACTGTACAAATCACACACACACAAAAAAGGAAAGTCATAAGCCATTATGTATCTCAAGAGTATGTAAATGCTATTAATTGCTGTGAGTCCCTTCATTAGGTACACTATGTACTCCACCATGCTTGCATCTATTCTTTGTGAGCTTTAGCGGTGAGCCATAATCCTCTTGGGATCTTGTATGAGATGGTGACGGGCTTAGACGTCCCTTGTGGAGGTGACGGGGGCTATTCTCCCTGCAAGAGTATTAGTGGTGCTAAAAGCAGCAGCAACACTGCAGCCAACTCATTCAGAGGGAAAGAGAAGAACGCGGCATAGAAGAGATCTTACACATTTTTGCCAATCTATACATTACCCTCAGGGTCACTTGGATATGTTTGGTAGATTTAAGGGCTTTCTTGGTGGCCCGCAGATCCCAGCATCTCCTGCCACCAACAGAGGAGCTCCTGACCCTGGTCAAGACCCACCACCAACTCCTGCTCCTCCTCCAGCTCCTGCTGGAAGCAAGGTAAAGAAAAAGAAGAAGAAGAAGAAAGATTTACTGAACATCCCTGACCACTGACGTTTGCTTTTGTATGTAATTATGTGCACACTTGCCGACCACAACGTGCAATGAAATGCAATACAAGAACTATGTCCCTATGCATACTTTCAGTTTTCATAAGAGCTATTCTTTGTAGCAGCATGTTTAGTGTCACAGTTGTAGTTTGCAGTACTACTCGTCATTATTCTGAGAGGTCATTCTAAATTTCTGTCATTCTCATGTTGTGAAGCACTGCCGAGAGTCGTGTCTGGTTTCCAAAGAAAAATGGGACTCCATTAAACAAGCCTCAACTAACGAACCATCTGACTTTGTGCTGTAGGACAATAAAGCTACCGAAAAGGAAAATGCCGACCAACCTCAGGGTGAGTCTTATTATTTGAAATGAAATGATGCACTCCTGTTTGATATGTATTATGTCAAATTGACTGTATGTAGTTGCTACTGCTTTAATAGAATCGAAGCTGAATTTTAGAATATATTTCCGTGATACGAGTACTTGGAAGATATGGTCATGCATTGTCTTCGTCAATCAAGCTATATATTACTGCCTACTGGTTGAAAGTGTGATAAATCAATTCCAGGCCCAGCACCTGCGACAGCAACAGAACCAGCACCAGCACCAGTACCAGTACCTGCACCAGTACCAGCACCAGCACCAGCACCAGCACCAGCACCAGCCACAGCGGCGGCTCCAGCCCCGGCTCCTACTGAAGCCACAGTCAACCCTGATCAAATTGGACCAGAGGGGTAAGAAATCCAATCTTTGGCCTTGAATTTGTACTGTAATCAACACAGAATAAAATAGTATACAGTATAAAGCAATGATTCTCAACTGGTGGGTCGGGAGCCATTTAAAAAATGTATAGCATAATACTTCATTCTGTTGAAATCTTTACAGTGGCTTTGGTCTGCAGCCTTCATTACATTTCCGAAAAAAGGAGATAAACTATTGATGTTGCACTTTCCTCAAAAGAAGAGATCAGTGCCAAGATGTAAATGTTTGTACCTGCATTTATGTTCATCCTGTTTCTAAATAAGGTCCTCCGAAAGGCAATTTTAGCATGTGTAGATTATGTTTAAATTTTAAAATATGCTATTTTTGAACATTGCATGTTCTCTATAGTTCCTAACTTCTGTAAAAAGTGGGTCGCGACATAGCAACAATAGAAAAATGTGTCTTGCAGGGTGACAACAGTTGAGAATCAATAGTATAAAGCAAGAAATGACAGAGAGGCCAACATTCGTGTATTTTGTAGTACTGTATTTTCCTCTCACCAGTTGCATAATGTATACCAAAACACACTCTGGCTGAGATTTCAATGTTGAGGGGGACAGTATCAAATTAATCAATCAGATTCCCTGGCAAGATGACAGGGAGAGACGAAGAAAGTCCTTAGAGACGAACACAGTATGTGAGATCTTGATGCGCTGGAGCAGCATGCATATTAACGAGACGATGAGCCCAGAGTAGATTAAAAGCTTTTCAGCTTTTGTGATTTAAGAAGCTCAATATGGCGACTTCTGGCCCGGCAATATAAACCAATGAGTGACAGGTAAAGACAGATACAACTGATCCTTCCACTTTTAATCACTTCTCTAAATGAGTGGACCTGTTGTTCAATTTTAATTAGATGACATACTGTATATATAGAATGACCTGTATATTGGGGCCAACTTGTGAGTAACAGGTGAACAGACAGCGTACTAATGTGTCATACACCTTATTAGAGATGAACAGTGGCTGTGTTATGGAATCGCTCACTCATTCCCTACTCCGGGGATGTCAGACTCATTTTTTGTCGCAGGCCACATCGTAGTTATGGTTTCCCTCGGAGGGCCGTTATGACTGAGAACTCACAGAAATTATCGCCTCATATAATTACATATACTGTACACAACAAATTGATGGAGAACTAGCTTTGAAATCAGAATCCAATAAAAAGATGTTTGTTCAGCTCTAATCAAATTTATTTTAAAGGTCCCATATTTTGGCTATTTAGACCTCTATTAGAGTGACTCTCTAACATGGACTTAGTATAAGAGTCAATTTCATTTAAAAAAACATTTTTTTTTTTTTAAAAACACCTTGGTTTTGTCATACGAGTGTCCAGAAAAGGCCCCTCTGACAGCTGCTTTTGTTTGACCCAGTTTTGTATCCGATTTGTCCATGTTTGGTTAAGACCGAGCCCCCTTTCCTCTGATCGGTTGCCTCCGTGTCGAAGACACCTGTACAATACTCCCTAAGAAAAATGTTACTGGGGGATTTTTACATAGTGGACTATATAGTGCGCCCATATGTGAAAGAAAAAAAAATTAATGGATATTTTCACACCACAACACATGAATTTGTTTCATACTCAAAATCCTCCCACAGAAACAGAAAGAAAAAATATTTTTATGTATCGGCGCAAAGGTACATAGAGCAACACAAAATGACGTGTTTAGTTTAGGATTTGAAGTCCTGATTTGCAAATTCTTCTCGGGTGTTTGTTTCTTGAGGTCGTCCAATTACTGTCATGGCGGCACCTTTGGAAACTTTCAACTACATATTTATACAGTACGGTATATGAAAGCATATTGCTCAATCACTCAGTCATATTTGTGCATCTACTGGTAAGTTTACAAGTTTGTCATTTACAGAGGGGAGATTCTGATACTGTACTGTGTTGAAGTCCCAATTTTTATTTTATTTTTTTTTGTCTTTAAATTTAAACATCCATCCATTTTCTACAGCATTTGTCCTCATTAGGGTCAGTTTAAATAATCCAAGTATTATTATAAAAATACTTTAACCACAGTGTCGTTTCATGTATTCATTTATTCATTTAATGAAAGAACACAAACGCATTCCATTGGAGTCCAATTCCATTAGAAGGTATTGCTAAAGTAAAACCACTCGGGGGCACCATATGCTCATGTTTCTAGGTTTCTCGGTTTCTTTCTTCCAATCTTCCAATCTTCCAATCATGTGCCGTTGTTGTTGTTGTTTATATATATACACACAGTATATACAATATGTGAAAGGGAGGCTGACTGTAATGTATTTATTCAGAACAGAGGCAGCCCCCCCTCCACCAATCGTAATCAACCCGTATTCTGATGAGCAGCTTCGCTCCATCGTGAAGCGGATGAGAGAGAGACTTGATGTCTACAAGGAGAAAGTGACTGATCAATATGCTTCATCACCGGAGATTAGCCCCCCTGTCAGTGAGTACAAACGCCATCTGTTCTCCACTAATTTGGATACTCAGCTTCGTCTCAGATGTGTCATAAAGCATAAAGTAGTTCTGATGTGATACGTAGAACTAAAATTGTGTGCGTTCAGCGCCACTCTTGGTTAAAGACCACTATGCTGAAGTTGTGGAGGAGAGGAAAAGGCGAGCGGAGGAGGAGCGGATCAAAAAAGAGGAGGCTGAGAGGAAAAAGAAGGAAGAGCAGGAGAAGAAAAAGAAAGAGAATGAGCAGAAAAAGAAGGAAGAGGAGGAGAAAAAGAAATTGGAGGCAAAAGAAGGGAAAGAAGAGAAGACACAAGACTTTAAGGCTGTCTTTATGGAGAAAATGTGGACTTGTGTGGATGTCTTTCTGAAGCCCCTCGAGAACTGTATGGACTCTATGCTGGGGAGCACCATTGATCCTTTCACAGGTGAACACAGATTAAGTTTCAAACAACAAAATAATGATTTCCTGTTACCATTCACTTCAATTCCTTATTGTCATTCACCGTCTTAGATCGTCGCTACATTGCCTGGCTGAGCGTGGTGACTCTCGCCTTCAACTACAACACCTGGTTCATTACTGCCCGGCTCTCTTTTCCCTACCACACTGAGTGGGCAATCCCTTACTGGTTTGCCTTGGACCTGCTGGCTGACCTCATCTACCTCACAGACAGCATCGTCTTCCAGTCTCGCAAACAGTTTGTCAAAGCAGGAGACATCATCGTAAGTTGTCAATTACCCACCTGTGGATTTTCTGGAGGATTTACATTCTTGTTAAAATATAAAAACTAAAAAAAAAAAATATATATATATATATATATATATATATGTATATTCTCAGAAAGATGGAAAGATGACAAAGAAGAATTACAGAGAAACAGAGAGATTTATGGTATGGTCTTGCATGTTACTTTAATGATGAGGAGATCATAGTCAGCTGAACTTTGTCTTTGTTTTCTCAACAGGCCGACATAGTGTCAGTCTTACCCTTTGACTTACTCTACTTCCAGTTTGGATTCAAATCCATTTTCCGAGCAAACCGCTTGCTAAAGGTGAATATATAGTGTGTGTTTTTGCTGTTCACTTGGTGCCGCTGTTGACTTTTCCCCCACAATTCCAAGGCGGATACATTTTTCGAGTTTAGCGACCGCCTGGAAAGTATCATGGCGAAGGCTTACATCTGGAGGTAAGTTGTAAGACAGCAACTCAACCATGGATTGATGGATGACTATAAAGAAACTACCTTCTTTACTGTGCTATTAGAGTTATTCGCACCATCGGCTATCTCCTCTTCGTCCTCCACCTCAACGCCTGCTTCTACTATGTAGCTTCAGTCTACCAGGGCATTGGTCAAACCAAGTGGGTCTACTCTGGACTGGGAAATGCGTAAGTAGTATTTCTCCATTCTCCTAGCACTAGCATCTGTTTTCTTTTTTGTTTACTGTATATGGTCTTGATTTGTCTGTCAGTCTAAAACTATTTGATGAGTAAATCATCAATCTTTAATCTTTTGGATGCTCGGGTCACTGTGAGCAGGCGCGTTGACATGATGAAGCTGGTGCAAGTTGTCCTGCCATAAATCTCACCTCTTCTTGCGCACTGAATGAAGGAAAAGCGGAAGGCTCTCGTTGTAGACGTGCTGGTTTATCCTCGGGCCCACACTGAAGGGAAAAACCCATAGTTTGTAGTTTGGGTTTGAAGTACTGGATATCTTTTGTGACGCCAGTCCTGGAACGTTTCTGACACACCTTGTGTTTTTGTTTTGTTGTAGTCCCCATAAAGCAACTTGTCCAAATAAGGTTTGGGCCTGGTCCATTGATTGCGCTGTTTCAAATTATGCATGTAAGAGTTAAGTGAAATGCTGTAAACATGAGATTTTTGGGTTTTATCTGGAAGGTTTTGCATTCCCCTGTCTGCTTAGATCTCTTGTGTCAATCTCAAACATGTTTGATAATTAGTTTCCTATCATTAGCAGTGAAAAAACTGGACATTTCAAGAAATGTCACCAATGAGCAGCAGGTAGGTATTCGAAGCTGGCGTCAAAAGACGCTCCCGAGGAAGGATCCTACAAAGGCTTGCAGTTATGCAGTTTTCTTGTTTTGTTTTATATTTATTAATGTGATTATTTATATAATTTATAATTGGCAGCAAGATATCAAGGGAGTCAACAACAACAAAAAGGAAAAACAGTGATTTAAATATGTGAACAATGGACTCCAGCATGTGTATTAATTTCTATCAATGAACAGTCCAATAAGGTCCACTATGTTTACTAGTAGGCCCTTGAACACCCTCATCCTCTCTACAGGTACCTGCGTTGTTACTACTTTGCTGTCCGCAGTCTGATCAACATCGGGGGTCTTAATGAACCCCACACCGTCTTTGAGATAACGTTTCAGATGACGAACTTTTTCACGGGCATCTTTGTGTTCTCCAGTTTGATCGGACAGGTAAAATACAAAACACATTCTCCCCGCAGCTTGAAGACCCGATAGAAATGAACTTTTCCAAATTTGTCCTCACCTCATTAGAGTCGTGATAGACGAGAAAAACCAATCCATGTAGGAGTGACGCTTAGTTAGTGACGTCACCGCCCTGTCATCCATCACACAAATGTTGCTCAATGGTTGCCGATGGCATCAAAAAAGCTAAATGCATTTGAAAAATACTGTATATTTTGCTGTTTTCTGACTAATTATTCTCGTTGCTTCAGATGAGAGATGTCATTGGCGCAGCCACAGCAGGACAGACTTACTTCCGCTCGTCCATGGACGGCACCGTGGCCTACATGGTGACCAACCGCATCCCCTCCTTAGTCCAGAACAGAGTCCGCACCTGGTATACGTACACCTGGGATGCCCAGGGCATGCTGGGTCAGTGCGCCTTCATTTGTGTAAAGGAATCTTTTTTCACAAATGTGAAAAAGAAGAACTCAGTATTACTTCCCTCCTGATGCATCTAGATGAGTCTGAGCTGCTGGAGAAGATGCCTTTGGTAATGAGAACTGCCATCGCCGTGGACATCAACCTGACCACTTTCCAAAAGATAGACCTTTTCAAGGTGGCTGCATCTATAAGTATTTGTAAAGCACATAATCAGTCAGATTTTTGGCTGCGTGAGATTTATCATGCATATTTCCTTACAGGGCTGTGACCAGCAGATGTTGGTGGATATGTTACTGAGACTTAAGTCTATAATCTATTTGCCAGGAGATTTTGTTGTCAAGAAAGTAGGTTCGAGATACTTTATTCGATGATGGATTGCTAGTCTTTTGCTTCATAGTTAATTTTGTGGAATTATCCTATGGCCATCCACACGCACCCTTCTGCTTTCTCTGCAGGGTGACATTGGCAAAGAGATGTATATCATCAAGGGCGGAGCAGTGCAAGTGGTGGGAGGACCTGACAACAGTATTGTGTTTGTCACACTAAAGGCTGGCTGTGTGTTTGGAGAGATCAGGTCAGATATGCTTTATGCTCTTCGGTTAATATATATATTAATTAATTAATTGTGATTCATTAATTACAAAAATCAATTAGTTAGAAAAATTTACGCATTTTAATTGCTTTTTTTGTGTTCTAAACAATGTGGAACCTTTGTCAGTGCATGATTTCCTGGTACAACAATTACACTGATGCACATGTCAGAGCTCGGCTACCAAATGGAGGAATTGGATGAACCAGTGTTGATAAGACTGATGGGAGGCAAATTTCATTTAAAAAAAAAAAAAAAAAAAGATGAAAGCCTCCATAAGTGGAGTTTGTGCAATTTGTGCAAAAGGGAATTTTTACGTTCACCCGAAGCACTTCAAGCCTCCAACATGCGATTCAACTTTTCAACTGCCACAAAAAAAACTGTCCTAAAATGGCACTTTCATTTTAGGCCAGTTTAATTTTGGTCAGGGATATTTTCTATTAGTTTTTCTACAGTGTTGTGTTGAAATGCAATTGAATGCATTTTTTAGTTTCAGTTATCAATATTCCTGTCTGTGTCAATTATTTGATTGAGTCGTCCACGAAAGTCCATTTAATCTGAACTATGTTGCCTTTTAGGACAAATTTTGTAATACGATTTAAATGCGGGTAGGTTAATTGACAACTCTAAATTGCCCATAGGTGTGAATGTGAGTGCGAAAGGTTGTTTTTTTTGTATGTGCCCTGCGATTGGCTGGCAACCAGTTCAGGGTGTACCCCGCCTCCTGCCCGATGATAACTGGGATAGGCTAAAGCACGCCCGCGACCCTAGTGAGGAGAAGAGGCTCAGAAAATGGATCGATGGATGGATGTGTGTGTGTGTGTGCGTGTGTGTGTTATCAGTTTGCTGCAGTCATCCAAAGATGGAGGAAACAGACGGACAGCAAATGTCAAAGCCTCCGGATTTGCTAATCTTTTTGTCCTCGAGAAGAAAGACCTGTTTGATATTCTCGTCCACTACCCAGAGTCTCAGAAAGTGCTGGCCCGAAAGGGAAGGTGAGACAAATCCCTGCTGTCCTGTTACAAATCTATGTCTAAATTTAAAGGCTAATCTCATTTCAGTGGTCTCTTAGCTGATAATACTGTAATATGAACCCCCGTGAATCTATTGTTCGACTCTTTATTGACATTAAATGCACATGCCTGTATAGGAAACTAATGAAAGCCAAGGGTCCGGCAGCAGCTAAAGTAGAAGAGGAAAAGAAGAAAGGTCTGGCACTTTTTGGACCCAAACCACCCACACCCAAATTACTGCGACTCTTCGGTGGAGGCTTTAACAAAAAAATAATTGACAAACCTAAGGTAAGGTCACTTGTGAGTTCTTTTCAATTGTTTTGTGATCTTTACTCTATCTTTGTTGATCATTAACTTCTGTTATTCTTTTGTCCCTAGTCTGGTGGTGACTCTTGAGAGACACTTCTATTGATTCATTTTATCAACTCCATTTTGGGAGTTTATTTTTTATTTTAAGACTCATACCCCTCTTTTATTCTGATAGACCAATATATATTTTTTACTTTCCTGTCAATACCTAAGCTTTATTTACACTAATAATTCCTTAGAATTGAGTCTTGTTCTGTGACCCAGCCTGCACTATATTTTATGTATAAATGTACTTTATTGTGGCCGTCTGTTTACCGTCGTCTGCATTCACCTTCTGTCAATGCTCAGTGGTTGTAAAAATCTGTCAGATTATCCAAAAACTGCTACATTAAATGATTCCAATATTTAATAATAACTATAGCTGTGATTGATCTTTGCGCTTTGTTATTGATTTTTTTTTCTTCTTTATTATTGTTTTTCTGTGTTGGCCGTGGTTTGTGGACGAGTTTAGATGCAAAACAAACAAGTGAGTGACACAGAGAGAGAGAGAGAGAGAGAGAGAAATGCTGATTTACGGTAATCCCATTATCTAGACTGGGACCTCAACAGACAGAAGGGACCAAAATAAACTCGGGCAATTTAATTTGGACCCAAATGGGTGCACTTAAAATGACCTAATACAACCTTCTAATCATATATGGTTGATTATATTAAGATGATGAAAATGTTACAATTTCTAACCCAACGGGAAACACTGAAGCTTTTTTGGTAGTGACTGATGTTAATGACGACTGATCTGGTGATGACTCCAAAAGAAGGGCAGCGCTCAGAGGGAATTATTCGAGTTAGAGCAATTCATTGCGTCAGTCCCTTGTTTGTTGATGTGAGAGTCAGACAACACCGGAGTCTCCCAGGATTCTTCGAGCCACAAAAGAGGCTCTAAAAAGGGAGGAGAACATCAGCGGGTCAGTTGACAGCAGCCTGAACACGACTCTGCCATCTTCACAAGGTTAAAGAAGTTAGTGGCTGCTCCTGTGCCATCTCCGGCCGCTCCGCCAGCTAAGGTAAGCCTTGGATGCCTTTCACTGCCTTTGAAAGATATTTTGAAATGTGGTCCTAAACATCTTTGTCTTGCCTTTCCATTTGGGGTGCGACCATTACATTTTCGGCAATACTTTACAAAGAGCAGCTGTTTTCCCATATGCACTGCTTCACTGAACTGCTAACATTCCCAGCGATGGGGGGGAGACTAAACTGGGTTGATTTTGTGTCAGCAGTTTCCTGAAAAGAAGAAAGAGACCACCCAACGAAAGGAGCATGCAAAGCAAGAGGAGAAAAGGAAAGAGGAACCAACAAAAGGAGAGAACAAAAAAGATGAGGAAAAGAAAGAGGAAGAAACCAAGAAAGAACAGCCAAAGCCAGGTGAAGGACGAGTTGATCAAACTTGACTTGAAATATTATACTAAACATTAACTTAATTCAAACCCCATGAAATTAAAAGATACATTGTATTTATTTGTAATATTTCATTACATTTTCTATCATGACTTTTTTATATTTTTTTATATTTACAAAGAATAATGCAGAGGAGAGAGATTTTATCTTGTGAAAGAGTAATGGTAATGTTGTTGGTTCACCTGCTGGTCAAAGGAATGAGTTTTTTGGTCTGGCGTTTTTTGTTTTGTTTTTTGTTTTATTCAGTTCCTGCCTCAGCTGCTCCAGCAGCTCTTGTAGATCCTGTCAGTCCAGAGGGAGCAGGAAGCTAAGAATTTGTAAATAATGCTTGTCCTCCAATGAGGTCAGATCAATTTAATTCTGGATGTATGCTCATGCCCCCATGAAAACAATTGTCAAGTCACTAATTGCCAAGTCATGAAATAATGCATGCAAGTAAAAGCATTGGTGTGACTACAAATGAAAGTGTTGTTGTAGTCCAGCAGCAACTCGTATGGCAAACTAGCTGTACTTGACCTATCAACCCAGCTTAATGCTTAATGACTTCTAATGGCTTAATCTGCACAATGTGCACATGCACTGACAAATTAAAGGGAATGTGGTTTTCAACCGACTACACACAGCACAGTCCTGATAGTTCTAATTCTGCCTTTTTTTGTGATCCCACTGGTTGAAATACAACATCGGTTAAAATTTCAACAAATTGACTCTCCTGCCAAATTTTTGCCCACTGAAGAAAGACTTCTACTCAAGGCCACAAAACACATTTGTGTGTGTGTGTGCGTGTGTTTGTGTGTGTGGGTGTGTGTGTGTAATTATCAGCATTGCATTATGAGCATTTCGAGGATAAACTGAAACCCCTGGTGCCAGTTTTATTGGCCCTTCCACCTCAAAACAAAGAAATACAAAAAAAATGTTCACTAGAAAACACATCACTCTTCTAGATCAAGGGTGTCAAACTGTAGGATTATTAGCTTTGAGGTGCTTTTGACCAAGAATAGTCAATCATTATCATTAAATTTTTCTTTAATGCAGAAGATAAAATAATCTTTTGTCACCTTTCAATCATATTCTCAGTGAAGAGAATCCAGCATCACCTCCTCCACCTCCTGTTGTTTACTTCCGTTACACAGACGACACTCTCAGTTGGTTGGTCATGACGATGAGGGAGAGAACAGAGACGCTCAAAGAGAAAGTAATTGAGGCAAATGCCAGCAGCGCTCCAGAAATCAGCCCGCCTGTCAGTAAGTATGGACAAAAACAATCAACACATAAATACACAGGGGGCTTCAATGTCACTGAACTCACCGCTGCTCTGCCTCCTCAGCTCCCATTCTGAAGGAGGAGGAATACCACAGACTGAAGGAAGAGGAGCAGATAGCAAAAGAAGAATCGGAAAAGAAGAAAGCAGAGGAGGCGGCCAAAAAGGTAGAGGAGAAGAAAAAGAAGGATGAGGACAAAAGGCTAGAGGCAGAGAAAAAAGCAGAAGAGGAGAGAATGGCAGAGGAGGCCAGGAAGAAAGACAAGCTGCTCTTAGATAACATCTTTTCCTGCTTGGACACCCTCTTCCGACCTATAGGAGAAAAGATGGATACTGTGCTGGGATCACATCATAGACCCCTTCACTGGTGAGTGAGAACAAAATACAGTTAGTCCAATATTCTCCTGTTGGAGCCAACTCTGCAAGTCTGTTCTTATACGCCTGGCTTACACAGATTCTCCCATCCGGACTTCTGACACACTCCATGGTGTGTAAACTGGAAACTTGTGCACGCTTGTGTCGAAATCCATTCAGAAAATATGCCGTAGCACACGTTAAATATGAAAAAACCTTCCATAGCACGGGTTTCGTAGCCATTGAGACATGCATACCATTCCATCTAACATGCTATACTTTGAAGGAGAGCATGTGTTTTTTTTATTCTGTATGAAATAAACCCAATAAAAGTAACTTTATCAAAATACTGTGCTTAGAACTGAACAAATGTTTAGAGGTCGAGCAATAAAAAAGGGATAGATCAGGGGTGCCCAAGCTTCCTTGCGACACGGTGCAGGCGAGTCACTTTAACGTATTTGACAACACACATTGAAGCAAATAGAAACAAATAATTCAAAATATACAGTAACTCGCCATTGTGTGATTATGATATTAGTTTTTGTCATAGTGAGCCCTGCGCAAATGGTAAATGGACTGCACTTACAGTATATAGCGCTTTATCTACACCATCACAGTGCCCAAAGCGTTTGACAAAGCCTCACATTCACCCACTCACACACACATTCATACACTAATGTGCGACTGCTGGCATGCAAGGCGCTGTCAGGCCCACTGGGAGCAAATTAGGGTTCACTGTCTTCCCCAAGGACACTTCGACATGCGGACAGTCGTAACCGGGATTCGAACCAGTGACCGAAACGACCCACTCTACCTACAGCCGTGCAGGTGTCGTAGCCATTGAGATATGCACACCACTCTGTCTAACATGCTCCATTTTCAAGGAGCATTTTTTTTAAATTCTGTATAAAATAAACCCAATAAAAGTAATGTTCTCAAAATACTGTGCTTATAACGGAACAAATGTTTAGAGGTCTATCAAGGTCTATTAAAAAAACCATCAAGCAGCATCTGTGAAGCAGAAAATCTCGCAGGTGAAAAAACGCAGCTGGCGCCAATATTTTTTGCAAATAAATATGATATGTTGACACTCGGCTAATGGCGGAATGTGGTAGGGACACATTACGGTCATTGGGCGGTGGGTGAGTGTAGGACCAACGCCGTAGGTAAGCGTTATGGGCAAGGTGTGTCCTGCACTGTCAGCTGTCGCCGGGCTGTTGCCAGGCAGTTAACGGAATCAAAACGTGCATTATGATTCACAGCCTCTAGAGTGCGGAAAAGAGAAAGTGCTTAACTCCACAGGAAAATGGCAAGATTTGACTGGAAGCGCCCACATTCTAGGGTTGCTCCACCCACTGTGCTAATCTGGCATGAGGGTGCATAAAGGAACAAGAGTATGTGCGTAGCCAGAAAAGCGCGCAGCTGCGTGCATTTTCCAACTTCCGACAATATGGCCCTAAGTGAACCAAGAAATGCAGTGAATTTGACATAAAAGGGTCTTTGTCTCCTCAGATCGCCGTGACATCGCTTGGTTGGCCATCGTAACTGTGGCATACAACTACAATCTTTGGTTTCGCTCCACCCGCTTGGCCTTCCCCTTCCATAATGACACGGCAAACCGATACTGGATAGTTTTTGACATTCTGAGTGACCTGGTGAATGTTGTGGACATTATGGTTTGGCAGCCTCGGCTTCACTTTGTCGAAGCTGGCGATATTATTGTGAGTCAAATTATAGTAAGGATGATGTGATATGAAAACAATTTTTTTTTTTAAATGAGTACATTTCCACCTTGCAGAAAGACAGGGCCATGACAAGGGAACATTATCGGAAATCACCTCGATTTCAGGTTAGTATTAAGTGAAGGAAAGCTCTTGAATCGCAGAAATGTTTCTTGTCTTTTCTACTTGCTTCTCGTCTTCTCTTAGTTGCGGGTCTACAATGGAACGGGGACAGCGTACATGCTCTTCATTGACGCATGCAATGAAGTGTGGTGATGTAGCTCTCCATTGGCCTGTCAAGACACTGAGATCAACTCTGTCCATGGTGCTGAAAATGATAGGAAGAGTAACTACTCCAGTAGTAGTAGTACTCCCAGATTCGAAAGACATGCATGAGGTTAACTGAAGTCTCTAAATTGTCCATAGGTGTGAATGTGAGTGTGAATGACTGTTTGTCTATTTGTGCCCTGCAATTAGCTGATGACTTGTCCAGAGCGAACCAGCCTCTTGGCCAAAGTTAGCTAAGCTAGGCTCCAGCTCACCCCCGACCCTACCAAGGACAACTGATATCGAAAATAAATGGATGGATGAATTATTTATATTATACATGGTAATACGTTGTACACTTGTAAATCTTTAATGCAATCTTCAATGCCATACTAATTTCCTCTGTTTGTCTTCTACAGGTACATACGGTGCCTTTTTTTTTTTCCAGATGCTTCTTCATAACATTCTTCATCTTTCCGAGTCATAGATGAGAAATGACATTGGAGCAGCAACGACAGCGACAAATCTATTGTTTATTTTCCTGGAGATTTTGTTGTGAAGAAAGTGAGTACATTTACTTGGTACTCTGCAGCATCTCCAAACAGGCTACCTATGACGATAGTAACCAGAAAGAGGCCAACAATAGTAAAGCCGAGACTGCGTTGTCCTAAATCAGATGTTGTGCTCTCGCTTCAGGGTGACATCGGTAAAGAGATGTGTGTCATCAAAAGCGGAGCGGTGCAGGTAGTGGGAGGACCTGATAACAGTATTGTGTTTGTCACACTTAAGGCTGGCTTTTTTTTTACAATTTGTCATGTAATTCTTGATCCTTGATGTATTTTGACAAAAACATGTCATAGAAATACTTTTTATATTGTAAGGGGAAAAAATGTATTCTTGAAACTTGTGTTTACACCTCATTAAAATTTTAGATCAATTAAGCGACAATTGGCTCCATATTTTCTTTATATCTGTCTGCTGCAGTCTGCCAAAGCTGGAGGGAACAGACAGACTGCAAATGTAAAAACCTATGGCTTTGCTAACCTCTTTGTTTTGGAGAAAGATTTGTTTGATATCCTGGTGCACTACCCTGAGTCTCAGAAGGTTCTGGCCAGGAAGGGAAGGTAAGTCATGCCTGAAATGACCGACAATCATTTTACATAAGGAGCCTGGCTGATTTTTTTTTTTTGTAACTGTTCAAAGCTTATTGTCATGGTGGAAGTTTGTTTGCGTATACACTACGTATTTACTATTGTAGAGTATTATGTATGTTCTCTGTGTTTCTGATTATTAGGATGTAAATATTTATTTTTGTGTGCATTTGTCTTAAGGAAACTGACAAAGGCCAAAGCTCCCACAGGTGTTAAAGATGTGGAAAGGCCAAAAGGTCTGACTACTTTTGGTCCAAAACCACCAACACCAAAGATAATGAAAGCATTTGCCAACTTGCACAAACTCAAGGTAGCTCACCCAGTATAATCATTTATAAAGTAGTTGTAATAGTCATGAGGGTCAAATCCAGGTCTTTAGTATTTGGTCAGTGAAGATTTTAGTAAATGATCTAGGAGCAGAAGGGCAGATGTCACTGTATGTCACGTGTGGTTTTGTCTTCACAGAAACAACCAGAGAACCAGTGGGAATAGGTTCAACCGACTGTGGACCGGTATCAACTGATCATGGACAATTATTAACACATTTTATTTATTTATTTATTTTTTATGTGTCTATTTTGTGAATTGCACTTGAATATGCCTATAAAATAATGTGACTGTGTTGATTGAAGACTCTAAATTGCCCGTAGGTGTGAATGTGTGCGCGAATGGTTGTTTGTTCCTATGTGCCCTGCAATTGGCTGGCGACCGGTTCAGGGTGTACCCCGCCTCGCTCCCGAAGATAGCTGGGATAGGCTCCAGCAGCCCGCAACCCTAGTGAGGAGAAGCGGATAAAGAAAATGGATGGATGGATTGATGTATTTTTAAAAATGTATGACAATAGTTAAAAGTGGCCCAAGCAGGCCCTTCTTTGTGTTTTTACATAGCACCTACATGTTGGACTCACACTAATATACAGAAATGTAATAAGGTGTAAGTACAATATAGAGTAAAGGTACCAATGACAGGAAAGGTTTGTTTTTGCATCATTTTTTTCAAATAAACATCTGAGCAGCATATAAGCATTGCACATATTGCAAAAATGTCCACAGTATTGAGCAAAATAAACACAGTATTTTGGAGAGAAAAAAAAAGCACACAAAAATAAACTAAAAAAACTGTGAGCAGCTTCCTGTTGCCATGAACAAAACTGCAATTGGACATTTTTCTCTCAATATACAGACAGCAATATGCTAACATGGACCCGCTGTGTTTGTAAAAAAAATTGCTGAAGATTTGGGTCTTTTGACTCTTTCCCGTTGCGTTGCATTGATGGCTTTATTTTTCAAAAAATGTTCTGCATAGTCTGCGTGCTAATTGTGCAGCTTCCAGTAGATGATCTCTCTGTCCTCTCCGCCTGTGATCACTGTGGCACAGAGCTCATTCATCCACATGGCTGTGACTGGACCTGAGCACACACAAACCAAGAGAGAAAGAGGCAGATACACACACAATGGAGACAACACACAGAGGGATTCACAGACACACACACAAATACACAGAGACATACACACAAATACACAGAGACATACAAAGAGACACAAACACATGGAGACGCAGCGAGATGCACAAGACAAATGCACACAGAGCCACACACAAAGAGACATAAACACACAAAAAGACAAAAACGAGAGAGACTCATAAACATGTATACACACAGGTTATTGTTACCAACATTTTTTCCATTTTCTCATCGGTATACCATATAAAGGCTGATTAATCGGCCGACATTAGCCCGTTTCAAATTGGCAAAAAATGGCAGATTTTTTTTAACACATTACAATATGAGAACAAGATAATGACATTGAAACAAACCAACAAAGAAAAAGGCCAAAATTGGCCGATTTTTACCAATTTTTTTTCCCTTGCTGTAAAATTAAATACTAATGGATAAGGTATTATAAAACAGTAAAATGTTATCCCTATAATTCACATCTTTATTGCTGTTGGTGTTAATGGACCAAAAAAAGTTATTATATCCATTATAGATTTTTTTTTTTTTTTAATTAATCGCCCAATTCAATCGTCAGAATTTTATTTTGCCAAATACCAGAATCGGCCTCAAAAAATCCATACGGGTCAGGCCATACCATATATTACTATTTATTTCACTCCAGCATGTCACTGGCATAACCACTAGAGTGTGTGCGTGTCTATGTGTGTGTGCGTGCATGTTTGTGTGTTGCACCTGAATGTGCCGAGATCCTGGAGGTGACTGTGCTGCTCATCAAGTCCCACAGCAGGAGGTCACCTGACTGGCCCCCGCACAGCACAGAGTTTCCATCCCACCAGAAACACCTGATATATACAACCCAAATGAGGAAGATTTCATTTGAGAATCATTTCTGCTCCGTAGTCAAGATTACGTCACCTGAGCTCCTCCTCCGATTTCACAGAGGAGATCACCATTCCCGTCTGAACGTCGGTCACCTTCATGAAGGAGTCGGCGCCAATGCTGAGGACATGTCGACTATCTGAATAGAACAAACCACTTCAGTGTTCACTGTCAGTTGTTTACTTTCTGTCTGGTTAAAAGTACAAAGTTAAGGTGCGGAGCCCATTAAGAATATACAGTACAATAGCCACCATCACTGCCAGGTTAAACACTTTATATCAGCTGATTGAAATTAGACATCAAGTTCCTACACTTTTCACTTGACTTGACTTCACTTAATCATCAAACATTTCCAGAAAAATGGCATTCAATTGCCAATTTGTCATCATGAGGACCATGAGACATTTCTCTGATGCTAATCTCCCAAAACAGGTAGAAATTGATTGCATTAGATTATCCAGTAGGGCAGAACATCAGGTATGATCCAGTACAAGAGCTGTATTCTATTATCAGATTTTCCTCAGTTTTGTTTAACACCGTCAGAAGTTTTGTGCTATCAACACGCCTCTCAAAATGACGCAGTGATGTTGTACACCACTAAAAACTACAACCACATCGATTCTGCTATAGGTTTTTGACACAGTTTTTGTATTGGCGCTCATTATAGTTGTATAGGTTATGTGATGAACATACAGAATCAATACAGTGACTTTCTGCCGAAACCTATCCTCCATTTTTTGCTGAAAAACTCACCTATATAATAACAGTATTGCTTTGACGCCTTTGGTTGGTATTAAGAAACCATATTGAAGTGAGTTGAAGAGCTTCAATTAGACATAAGTAGTGCTTTGGCACCATCTTGTGGCACATATACGCAATTGCAAACCTTTAAGTGTGTTTGTGTGTGTGTTGTATTACTCCCGGATTTTTGCTATTCTTGGAAGGGCTCGGACCATATCAGTCCCGTCACTGCGCTTTTATCCATCCATCCATTTTCTGTATCGCTTATCCTCACCAGGGTCTATCCCAGCTATCGTCGGGCGAGAGGCAGGGTACACCCTGAATTGGTCGCCAGCCAATCGCAGGGCACATATAAACAAACACCCATTTGCACTCACATTCACAACTATGAGCAATTTAGAGCCTTCAATCAACCTACCAAGCCATGTTTTGGGGATGTGGGAGGAAACCGGAGTACCTGGAGAAAACCCACGCAGGCATGGGGAGAACATGCAAACTCCACACAGGCAGGCCCGGGATTTGAACCCCAGTCCTCAGAACTGTGAGGCAGATGTGCTCTGTACTTTTTGATATCAGTTATTTTATCTCAGTTCCATAAGAATAACCCAACTCACCTGGACTGAACGACACACAGTGGACAGTGGCAGCGTGGCAGTCGACTTGCTGCAGGGTGCCGTAGGTGTCTGTGTCCCAGATGGTGACGGCCCCGTCTTTACATCCTGACACTAGCAGAGTCCCCGGTGGATTCAGTCCAATAGCATTCACCTGAATTTTGGACAGTGAAGTCACTAATATTACAGGAGTAATGCAAGATTATTCGTTGTTAAAACCTTTGTATTTCAAGGTCCCTTGGTATTACATGACATCCATCAGCCAAAACATTACAAACTAACATGTGTATGTAAGTTATTGATTTACCGGTAATTGGAATTGATTGATTATTATGTTTTTAGCCATGACTATATGAGTAAACTGAGTTACGATCTTGGTCAACTTTTAAGTCCATGTACCACTATATTTGTCATGTGATGATTATTATATGGCCAACGCACCCCAGCATCATGCTCCAATTCAGCCAGCAGCTCAAATTGTGATCTCTTGTGACCGCACAAAACATCAGGATCACACTGCCACACCTGAGACGTGAACAACAACGTTAGCACTCTCCACTGCTCTCACCTTTCTGATGAGGGAATACCGCATGTGTATCTATCTATTTTTGCACCTTGACAGTTGAGTCCCAAGACGCCGTGTATAGCTTGTCGTTGGACCAAAGCACTTTACTGACTGCGTCGTCATGACCCATCAGCGTGTCCTGTCGCCTCCCATAAGGGATGGAATAGAAGTAACTTCATGACAGAAAAGCGAAGGTCAGAAGAAGACACAAATGCATCTACAGTACAACATACTGCACTTAATATATTATACATACACATTATTGTCCCACGAGGAACAGACCACGATTTGACCATCTGCCAGCATCAGGCATGATGACAAAGCCTAAAAGACATTTGAGAGACTTGATCTGGATTTACACTGCAGGTACTAAAATCCAATTTAATGCTAGTCTGTTTCCATGTAAATTTCAAGTGATCCATATCCGATGAGTTTACACTTACAGAACACATGAAATAACATGCATGCGAAGATGTCTGACTAAGGTAAAGACAAAAGCATCAAGGACAAAGAGAGTACTTGTAGATGGAGGATAAGATGGATGTCAAGGATGTCAAATAAATGCTCCATCAGCTTTTAGTTTTGTAGTGCGCTACTAGTATGCAATTACACAGTACTAGTGCTCGACTACATGCAACTAGTAGGTCATTTCTGTAACATGTATGATATTTCTGCACACTAAGACGACAATTTGGGCATACTAGTAGGTAGGACAATTACAGTGCCGTGAAAAAGTATTGGCCCCCTTCTCAAATTCTTTTCAAATTATATTTTTGCATAGATTCTCCACTTTAATGTTTAAGATCATAAAATAATGTAAATATCAGACAACTATAAACCAAGTGAAGGTAAAATGCTGTTTTTAAATGATCATTTCACTTAAGGAAAAAAATATATATATTCAAAGTCACGTGGCGCTGTGTAAAACAAAAGTAATTAACCCCCTTGTTAAATCACAAATTAATTGTGGCTAATCATAACTTTTGGTTAATTTTCACTGATCAGAGCCAAGCCTGATTACCACCAGACCTATTCAATCAAGAAATCACTTAAACAGAATCTGTCTTGACAAAATCAAGTCGGAAAAAAAGATCTAAAAACGCTGCAACAAAATGACACAATCCAAAGAAATTGCAGAACAGTCAAGAAATAATAGTAATTGACATCTACCAGTCTGGAAAAGGTTACAAAAGACACTTCTAAAGCTTTAGGACTCCAGCGAACCATAGGGAGAGCCACTATCCCCATATGGAGAAAACACAGAACAGTGGTGAACCTTCCCAGGAGTGGCCAGCCGACAAAGATTACCCTCATAGAACAGCAATGACTCATCCAGGAGGCCACAAAGGAACTCAGGACAACTTTGAAAGAACTGCAGTCCCTCCCTTGCCTCACTTAAGGTCAGTGTTCAAGACACAACAATAAGGAACAAGACTGGGCAAAAATGGCATCCCTCAGAGAGTTCCAAGGCGAAAACCACTGCTGACCAAAAAGAACATATAGGTCTGCCTTACTTTTGCAAAAAAAAAAAAACATCTGAATGATTCTCAAGACTTTTGGGAGAATATTATATGGACTGACAAGATGAAAATTGAGATTTTTGGAAGCTGTGTGTCTCGTTACATCTGGTGTAACTGCAGCACAGCATTTCAGAAAAAGAACATCATTCCAATAGTCAAACATGGTGGTGGTCGTGTAATGGTCTTGGGCTGCTCCAAGCTTTCTCCTCTTTAACAGAATATCCTGAAGGACAATGTTCAGCCATCAGTTTGTGACCCAAGTTGAAGAGCACAAAATATAAAAATAAAAGAATTTTAAAATTAAAAAAAAAAAAAAAAAAAAGTCTTTGTATCATCAAACATGAGCATAATTGACAAAATGGTGACAAGAAATCCCTTAATTTCCTCTTGGATTTCCTGAAGTTCATGACCATCTCTTAGCAGGGGCTTTCATATGAGATATGAATTGATGATTTTTGATCTTGCTACTCATGAACAATGGCCTTTGTTGCCTGCCACCAAACACTAAGCTGAGCCCAACTGTCTCTGGTCCTACTTTATGGCCACCAATTTTAAAGACAAAAATACAAACATATATTCTACAGGTCTTTGCTTGGTCATTAGCCTTCCACTCCACAAAGTTCTGCAGAAATTGGTTTCGACATTTATTTATTTTTTGCACATTTCAGTTAAAAATGAAAATAAAAGCGGAACAACTTTGGCAGAGGTAAGGGTGCGCTACCTACCATATTGGAGAAAGACATGCTCCTCTGAAAGTCCTTTAACTCTTTGGAGAACATCTTTAGCGTTGAGTCTAAAACATGATCAAGCAAAAATCAACATAGAGTACAGGCTTATTGACATATGTTGCTTGTACCTTGGGATGTGCTGAAAACAGAAGCACCATCTCGGGTCACAGTGATGGCAGTTATTGCCCTATGTATTCATTACAACGTTACTAACAAAAAACACCACTGAAGTATTGCCAGTGTTTATGTAGTTCAACTACACAATGTTCTGATCTCACATACTCCTTATGGATCTTGTGTCTGGAGGCCGGTGTCAGACGGCTCATGTTTGACCACGCCAACTTTCGGCTCTCCTCTGTCAAGTCCTCAAAGGAGGAGTCCTCGTTCAGAGAGCCTGGAAGCACACATTTTAAGTGGTGGCATGCAACAGAGATGCAAATATTCAGTAATGTATTGGTAGCCTATGGCCTGATCATCCCCAAAACTACAAGAGTGCTAAAGAGCTTTCAATGATACAATTAGAGAGTTTAGGCCTAATTAAAAAGTGTTTTTCCCTCCCCCACTCACATTACTACTTATTTGACACATCTACATCAGACGTATTGGACATCCTTTAAATGCAGTAGTATTCTTGCTTGCACAAACATAAGCAAGACAATGACAATGGTGGCTGGTGGAGAGGTGAATTTCCACCTGGGGTCAGTTCACTGATGGGTGAGGTGAGGCTGAGGCTCCTGGTGATGTTCTGCGATCTTGCCGTGATCCTCTGAGGATGAGGAGTGGTGAAGAGTTGTGTCGGGGTCTGACCAAACTCTAGTATTTGTGTCAGCATGGCCACCCTCTGGTCAGGGTCCTTGATACTTCGCAAACACACAATGTGGCGGGGTAAGCGCAAGTTAAGTTTGCAACTGCACAGCGCTTCACTTTTTTCACAATTTTGTTATGTTTATAAAGTTGACACTTTATACAGTCTTATTCAAAATTGTATTCAATTTATTTTTTCCCCTCAAAATTATACAAATGACGCAATATAATAATGTGAAATAATGTTGTTTTTGATTTTTTTTTAGATTTTTGCAAATTTACTTAAAATAAAAAAAGCATTAACTCACATGAAAAAAGTTTCACAGCATTTACCATTAAGCTCAAAATTTAGCTCAGTATGTACAATGCGCTGCAGTATGCATAATATTATGTTTATATATTATTTCGTAAATTATTGTTGTCACTCCACTGCTGATTTTAAAATAGCTGGTTTTGTATGATTGGCAGTTTCTATACATCTAGCTATTATTGATACAAAACTTAATTTATTTCAGTAGTTCAATTCTGAAAGTGAAATGTATGTATCATATACATATCGTGAAATATTTCATTTCTTGAAACTTGGATGATGATAGCATAAAGGGCAAATGAAAACCCCAAATTCACCAAGAAATTATTATATTACATGAAGAATCAATCAAATGTATTTTTGACATTGAAATTAGATAGAAATTGGCTTTCTGTACAGTATTTTCCTGTCTTTTGTGGATCTGTATTGGGTTCACTGTTTGAAATGAACTACACTATTGAATAACATCTTTATGTACAGTTATAATCTGCACATATAGTATTTATTCTTCCAATACAGTTGCTATATATGCTGCTGCTGCTCTATTTGTCTCATTGCCCGATGCTTTCCCTTTTTTGTAACTCATGCATACTTGGTTTCTTACCTGTCACAGTCGATGCCACCTTCATAGGTCAGTGGGTGAAAGACTGAGAGAAGATGACAACACTTAGCTTCTACCGCCTTTTACTGGATTCGATGAGGATTTATTTTACCGTTATGGGCTTCGACTGCTTCTGTCCCTCTCTGCTTGAACCCAAATACCAAGTCGATCCACTCATGCAGGTACTCTGATACATACTGACTCTCCAGCGCCATCTTGTGCTTCTGCAGGAAATCCCTAGCATCTGGAGTGGAGAATGCAGAAATTTGCCGTCCTGAAGCTCATATTATCGTGGATCTCAAATGTCTTAAACGTACCACAAGGATTGACGATTCAGCAGCTATCATCAAGGACACGCAAGTGTTTTTGTCCTCGCTCAATGATTTATACAAAATTAGGCTTCTATAGTTACTTCAAAGACATAATCAGCATATCATATTTTGGAGTCTTAGTATATGTAGCAATAGTTAATTCAGGTATAACATACTTGCACTGCTTGATTGTCGATTGATTGTGATTAACACCCAGAATTTCATAACATCAAATAACAAGAAGCATTTCAGTGATGATACAGTACATATATTTGGTCATTATACTAATGAATAATGACACTTGATCAAATATATTATAGACATGTTTCTTTGCAACCGCCTTGCAACCAGTCCAGGGCGTACCCCGCCCTCACCAAAAGTCAGCTGGAATATGCTGCAGCTAACGCATCCATGTAATGAGGACAAGCGCTCTAGCAAAATGGATAAATTATGTTGTCATATATTTTGTAATTTACCAGTACCATGGAAAAAAATGCATTTTTTACAAATGGGGAAGCGAACAGAACAAATATTAAAACAAACTATTGTCTTAATGTGGTAAAGACCTCTACTACAGCACAGAGTGATATTATATGTCATAGCAAATGTAATGGAACCAACCTTTTTTGCAAGGGAAAAACTATGAGGTGAGGCATTTAATTGAGATTAGGCTTCAAAGATGTAAGAGGATCCAAATAAGTAAACAAAATTGACCCACTGTAACTCGAACATGAGCAGGTAGGGCGGTATCCACAGGGGGGAAAGACGTCAGGGTGCACATCTGTCATCACATGTCCACAGGAAGTTACCTGAGGCCCAGGGTGGGAGCTGGACATCGCCGACAAAGCTGCCGTTCTGCCGTCGGCCCAGATCAAGATGCAGATGGTTTTCCAAGAAGCTGGAGTCGTCCCCATAGAACTCCGGAATTATCTGAGTGATAAAAAGACAATAATTATTACAACCATCAACTGAAACCACAGATGATAAACCATTCAATAAACTATGCTCTATAAATTAGTCGCAGCATCATCAGTTTGATGCTCTGAATTGGTTTGTACCAGACGCAAACACAATCAGAGGAACAACATCAGCAAGCTATACAGCATTAACATTAGAATTAAAAACAATATTTAAAGCAGAAGTCACCAACATGGGGCCCACGCGTACCAGGTAGCCCCCAAGCACCACAAGTCGCTCGAGGGCCTGTTCTAACAACAGTTTACCAGTGATGGGACATTGGGATTTCCTGGGAATGTTGTGGAAGTGATCATTTGAAAATGAAAACACTTGCAAAGTGTTGCATATTGACAGTTATCTCCTTACCTAATCAAATCATTGTTGATAATGATTCTTAGAAGTTATTAACATGATTGATGTCTTCATATGAATGAATACCATTAATTATTAATAACATAATTAAAAGGCAATTTGAGGAATTGTGTTACTTCAGACGTGTATCACACTGGTCGCCGTTCACATTAATCTGTAGCCAAGAAGAAGCTCTCAGTTTCAAAAAGTTTGGTGATCCCTGGCTTGAAGTGTCATTGCAGCTGAGCAAAATAAACATTATACCTCTTTAAAGTCTGTCGCCCCCTCTAAGCAGTTTTTCCATGTTTCGCCTATGCTGCAAGAGAGAAATGCATAGTTCATACCAACAACACAAACACGTTAACATTGAGAGATTAAATGCTTGTGTAGTTCCCCTTTAGCTAATTCCCAGTTACACACAAAAGGTCAGTTTGGATTGCAGTTATAATACAATCAAAACAAAGACAGGATCAATACCACAGAGCCTTAAATTATATTAACCAAAAAAAAATATTCAGGTCAAGGCATGTTATATCATGTTGTAATCATGGCAAAATAATTTACCTGTTGAACATACGATCTGCATGGTCAAAGCGGCCATTCTGCAGACACAACATGTGTTCTGGAGCTGTGCAGAAGGGAACCAAAACACACGATAATACATTGAGCACCTGCTGCGTATCCTGAGATTTATACACAACGTGAGGTTAGTGACTTACCGACTCTGACCAGGTAGAAAAGGATGTAGCCGGGAGACGAGTAGTGGCTGCCGTACATGAAGCGAGGCTCGGGCATGCCTCTAAAGCGACACTGAGAAAGAGAGGTTGGATCAGAACTTACTTTTTTTGTGACCTGTGTACTTCACTGTCATTCTACACAATTGAAAACTACACTTGCAATTATAAAAATGGTCCTAAACAAATGGTTCCTTGACAAGCATCATCGCTGTACAAAAGATAAACCTCTTGTACAGCATTAGATCTCATTTGATTCCGCAGGGGAGTGGATCTCACCAGCAGCCGGTCCAGTCGCTCTTTGTTTAACGCTCCAACAGGTTTGCTGAGGTCCCTGAATGTGGCTGCGTTTGTCATATCTGAAAGACAAGAGGGAGGATATCAATTCATTCTGTACATACTGTGTCTTTAATATGAGTGCCAGTAATGATATTGAAACTACGAATGCTCTACCGGGAGAAGCTCATCCATGCTTTTATCTCAAGTAGACTTGACTATTGTAATGGTCTTCTGACTGGACTGCCTAACAAGAGCATTAAACAGCTGCAGCTCATTCAGAATGCTGCGGCTCGGGTTCTGACCAGAACAAAGAGGTCAGAGCATATTACTCCAACTCTAAAGTCTTTACACTGGCTTCCAGTCAGCGTTAGAATAGATTTTAAAGTTCTGCTACTGGTTTATAAATCACAAAACGGTTTAAGTCCTGAATACATGAATGAAATGCTAATGGAATATGCACCCAGTAGGGCTCTGAAATCGACAGACTCAGGTCAATAGTGGAGCACAGAGACCAAAGCAAACAAGGTGAAGCAGCATTTAGCTATTATGTTGCATACAAATGGAATAAGTTGCCAACAGAAGTGATGTCAGCCCCAAGTGTGCATGTTTTTAAGTCCAGGTTAAAAACTCTCTTTTTTCCCCAAACTTTTTTCTCCCATGCTTTCTACAGCATTTCCACTTTTAAATGATATTTCTTGCACTGATGCTGTTTTAATTGTATTTATTTTTTTTTTAATTATTTTTTCTCTTTGTTTTAAATGTTTATAAGATGTGTTTTTCTTTGTTTCTAAATGCTTTTAATCATGTATAGCACATTGAGTTACCTTGTGTATGAAATGCGCTATATAAATAAATTTGCTTTGCCTTACAACATCTACACTGTATATGTTCTCACCGCACACACTAGATATACTTTCGCAACAGGTGAGCTCTTTCTTTGTAATACATTTAAAATAGTTCTAGTTAATAGTTTGTACGTCTCAGGAATCAATTTAAGTCTTGATAATTTTTTTGCAACGTGGAAAAGTGGAAGCGTAAAGAGTTAGTATAATTCCTATATCCTCATAAGTGGGTTTCATTTTAAAATGTAATACTATATTTTCAGTTCCTAAATCCTGTTACTAGGTTTTGTGCCTTTATATACTGCGATAAAGTGTACCAAATTTCACATTTTCCTTAATGTTTTGTAAAAGGACAATGAATTAAATATAAAGCTGTTCCTAATATACAGTACATTCATCAATTTTCATTAAAACAAAAGAGGAAAACCACTAACTTATTGTTATTTATATAAATTACGCAAAACAGCGATTAGGCTTTGTGCAGTCCCTGAACTACAGTAGATTAAGTTTGACAGCCCTGGTCTTTTGTGTATATTGCTGTGACTTATACGTGCCATCAACTCACCCAGTTGTGTACTTGTGTAGTCGGCAATGATCCAAGGGAAGACGGGGTACTGGGAGAGGTCGTTGCAGCTACGGTCAGCTAGGTTGTTGAGATGGAGGAGATACTGGTAGTTACTCAGGTGGCCGCGCTGCCACTGCAGCATGTAACTCTCTGCTGTGTGCTCTGTCATGTGGTTCTCTGGGGGGGGGACAAAGAGCACTCATGAATGTACTTGATACCAAGGTATAGAAAAATTGTACTAATAATAATTTTGAATAAAACTGATTCTTACACAATTCATTTGAATTACACATATCATTGTACCGGAAAGACCCTTCAAATAAACCATATTGTCATGCACAAATAAGCCACTGGCCAAAGGTGTTAAGAGATAAAATACATGTTAGAGAAACACTGACACTACCCAAATCTGGATTTTAATATACACACCGACGATATTAATTATGGCGGCACAATCAAATCCAGATCCAATCCAAAAACTATTCTGCCTACAAAGATTGCAATGCTAACCTTCCATGATTAAAATGGTTGCCCCTCTCATATGACAAAATAAGGTAACCCAAATATTAGAAACACCTCTTTGTATGATACAGTGTAGTTCTCCACCACTGCAAAGTAGTACCACAATAATAAATATATTTATATTTAGGTGACATAAGTATCAAGAAAGTTTTTTCTATTTAATATTTTTTTTTCTTTATTTCACCCTACTTTCCAATATCTTGTAATTCCCAATTTCAGGACAGGTCTGGTTCATTGAACTCACAGCTTCTGTGAAATTAGTCCTAATTAGGGTGATGTGTCCAAACAGTTTGGTGTTTATTTCAAAAGCAGAAAAATGTAGAAACAATATTAACTTGCACATCCTTTTCTTAAACACAATGCTAGCCATAACACTAGTCACCTGCCACCCTCCGATGAACCAAGCACATACATTTATAATTTGTGTCGTCTTTGCCTCTAGGAGGAGCGGGGGCACCAAAACTGAGAACATCAATATACAGAAAGCGTTAACACAAAAGCTAAATGCGGCTGCTACGGATTCAAGGTTTCGTCATTTTATGACGGAGTTCTGTAACTACAGTAAATATTTGTGTGAAAAACACTTCTAGGTCATATACAGTGGGTACGGTAAGTATTCAGACCCCCTTAAATTTTTCACTCTTGTTTATATTGCAGCCATTTGCTAAAATCATTTAAGTTAATTTCTCCCTCATTAATGTACACACAGCACACCATATTGACAGAAAAAAAATTGAATTGTTGAATTTTTTGCAGATTTATTAAAAAAGAAAAACTGAAATACCACACAGCCACAAGTATTCAGACCCTTTGCTGTGACTCGGGTACTGTCCACTTCTTCTGATCATCCTTGAGATGGTTCTACCCCTTCTTTGGACTTGACTAGGAAAGCCACACCCCTGCCTATATAAGACCTTACAACTCACAGTGCATGTCAGAGCAAATGAGAATCATGAGGTCAAAGGAACTGCCTGAAGAGCTCAGAGACAGAATTGTGGCAAGGCACAGATCTGGCCATGGTTACAAAAACAATTCTGCTGCACTTAAGGTTCCTAAGAGCACAGTGGCCTGCATAATCCTGAAATGGAACACGTTTGGGATGATCAGAACCCTTCCCAGAGCTGGCCGTCCGGCCAAACTGAGCAAGAGCCTTGGTGAGAGAGGTAAAGAAGAACCCAAAGATCACTGTGGCTGAGCTCCAGAGATGCAGTCGGGAGATGGGAGAAAGTTCCAGAAAGTCAACCATCACTGCAGCCCTCCACCAGTCGGAGCTTTATGGCAAAGTGGCCCGACGGAAGCCTCTCCTCAGTGCAAGACACATGAAAGCCCGCTTGGAGTTTGCTAAAAAAATAAAATAAAAAAAACCTGAAGGACTCCAAGATGGTGAGAAATAAGATTCTCAGGTCTAATGACACCAAGATAGAACTTTCTGGCCTTCATTAGAAGCGGTATGTGTGGAGAAAGCCAGGCACTGCTCATCACCTGTCCAATACAGTCCCAACAGTGAAGCATGGTGGTGCCAGCATCATGCTGTGGATGTGTTTTTCAGCTGCAGGGACAGGACGACTGGTTGCAATCGAAGGAAAGATGAATGCGGCCAAGTACAGGGATATACTGGACGAAAACCTTCTCCAGAGTGCTCAGGAACTCAGACTGGGCCGAAGGTTCACCTTCCAACAAGACAATGACCCTAAGCACACAGCTAAAATAACGACGGAGTGGCTTCAGAACAACTCCGTGACTGTTCTTGAATGGCCCAGCCAGAGCCCTGACTTTAACCCAATTAAGCATCTCTGGAGAGACCTGAAAATGGCTGTCCACCAGAGTCTTCAATCAACCTACCACGCATGTTGTTGAGATGTGGGAGGAAATCGGAGTGCCCGGACAAAACCCACGCAGGCACGGGGAGAACATCCAAACTCCACATAGGCGGGGCCGGAATTTGAACCCCGGTCCTCAGAACTGTGAGGCAGATGTGCTAACCAGTTGTTCACCGTGCCGCCTCTTTTTTAATAAATCTGCACAAATTTAAGCAATTCTGGGGTTTTTTCTGTCAATATGGCTGCTGCAATATAACAAAGAGTGAAAAATTTAAGGGGGCCTGAATACTTCGCGTACCGACTGTATACAAAACAACAAGTACCACCTAAATGAGGCATGTCTGGTACTGTGCAAAGACATATTCTTACGCTGCTAGGGAAACTTGTTCACTGTAAATCTATATTGTTTGTTATGTATAGGATTTGTCATTATAGTACTACAGTGACACCAATGACCGGCAACAATTCCTCGTGTGTTTGAATTTATGGGGTGAATAAAGAATAGAAATCAGATTCATATTCTATTGTGTCTAGTGAGAGAATTGCGATAACAGCTGAAGATATTTTTTTTTGTACAGCATTGAATTTACTCACCCAGGAATGTGGCAATGAAATAATAAATTTCATCTCTGTCTGCCGTGTTGTAAAACTTGAGATAGATGTCCGAGCAGAAGTCATTCTCAGAACAGAACACTTCGAGCCCCTGCATGAGAGGATAGACACGTTAATGTAAACATTGTTTGTCCAGCAAACAGGAGTGCTTGAACTCAGAACAGTTGTACTTACCAAGGCTCTGAGGCCATGTCGTCTTTTGTAGATCCGCCTGACTTTATGCAGTTTGATCTGAATGACCTGCTCCTGAAGTGAGAGAGGAATGACATCATTCTTGAGTTGCACTGTACTGCAGACTATAAGTACCCACGTTTTATCATATCAAACAGCTCACCGGATATCCATTGAGTGGCTGAAAGTAGAGATTCTCATTCGTAATGCAGACGTGGCCGGGATTGGACACCAGAGGTAGGACCATTTCCACCGCACACTCCATATGAGGCTTCTCAGCAACACTCTGAAAGCTTTACATTGCACAACCAGCACTATTGTAGCATCAAACAAATGGATCATACACTCATGTTCTTGTTGCATATTCTTTCTCAGCATGCATGACACATACCAGTACTTGTCAAAGGATGTCCTTGCCAGTCGGGATTGAAGATTGGCTGTAATCTACACAAAAAAACAAAAACAAAAAAACACACACAAAAGGAAATGTGTATTTGGAATGTGTGACAATTAACCCTTAAACCAACATCAGTCTGTATGAAATCACCATGGCAGTCTGGTCACCAAGCTTTTCCAGACAGGACGCTCGATGCAGCTGAAAAATACAAACAAGCATATGGTAGAGATAGTCAAACATTCAAATGCGTACGGCTAAATTTACAGTACTTTCCAAATATCCCAGAATGTCCTACATACTTGATGTAACGTTTGAACGACATCTTCTGTTTTACACCACACTTCCAGCTGAAAGTTCACAGTTTTTGTCCCCTTTCAATTGAAGCAAATACATGTAGTTACTCACACAAAATTAAGCATTTTGACAGTGTGATGATGAATATAAAGCCTGTGCTCGTTTTGTATCAATTATGAAATCAGCCTTAGCAAGACCTTCCCTGGACTTGAAAACAAAAAAAAACTCTTCATTAGGTGCACCTGCACAATTGACCCAATACAAGAACTGCATCAAAATCACCCTTTACAAAGACAACAATGCAAATGTATTGGTTCATCTTTACACAACTATTTTTACCTTCTCTATAAAAAACAAAACAACAACATACAAACACCTCTCAGTATGATCTACAACCACCATAATAAACCATAATAATGGTAAATTAAAATTTCTGTTAATCAAAATTGATCATTATTAACCTTGTAAAGGCAGTTTGTAGATCAATGCAGCTCTTGTGTGCAAGGAAAAGTGTACCTAATTGTGGACTGTAAAGATATTTGTGCACAGGCACACTTGTCTTGAGGTTGTACATAAATCGATCGTCACAGCAAAAAACGCAAAAAGCACACTGATAGCCGACAGCATGTTCACACCAGACTCACTCTCTCGTTTCTGTAAGGTGAAATGATGCAGTTTTCTTTGATGTAAATAACCTGCAATAAAAAGGGATCAATGTTTACCTTTTAGGACAAGAAAAAAAAAAGGAAGGCCTGAATGATTGGGACATTGGAATGCATACATCTTGAGTCAGTCATATCGTTGAGAAAATAACCTCACCTGATCACATAGAATTGAAATGCTAGATGGTTTGGGTCTACATAGGAAACAAAAATATATAAATGAGTAGAAATGACAAAAAATATATATGTATATCATGTTAATAAATATATTATTCTTTGTCTTCTTTTTAGGATTACATGATAATCTTGTGACACTATTCCCAATGAATTGTATATAGTTGTGTCAAATATGGTTAGAAGGAACTGAACCAGTTTGACAAACTAAACAAACAATGCGGGAGCAAAACGGAAGAGAGACATACACTGTATACGCATAACATACTCACTCATTAAACGGGTTGGTCTCTTTTGCTACAAACTCAATCTGCTTACAGTCTCGGAGTGAAATCTGCAGGTATAGAAAATAAAATGTATAATTATATACTGTATGTATATAAACAATATATACACAATACATTATACACACAGGCAGGCAGACAGACAGCTGTCAAACGCATGATATAAAATTTTAAAAACACAAACCTTTAAAATTGGCTCTGTAAAATCTTCTGGGTCAAAAATGACTGATCTAGAACAGACCTTAAAGGAGCCTCGGATTTTTCTGGTTGGGAAATAGTTGACACATTTTAGTTTAATACGATATTGACAAAGACTGGAAAAAAAGCATGATGCAAAATAATAATAATAATAATAATGATAATTAAAAAAAACAAAAAAAACGTACATCATAATCATGGCTGGAGAGAAACCAGGAAAGATGATCAAAATGTGATTTATTTTAGCCAATACGTTTAGCATTTCAAGCTTATGGTCCAAATCTCAGCTCTGACCTTCCTATGTGGCATTTGCATGTTCTCCCCCTGCTTGGATGTGTTTTATTAAGCGGTGTACTCTGGCTTCCTCGCACATTAGAACAACATGCATATAGGGTTCATTGGAGACTAACTCGTCCATTGATGTGAATGTGAGTTTGAATGCTTGGTTGATATGTGCCCCTGTGATTGGCTGACAACCATTCCAGGTTGCTCAAAATCAGCTGGGATAGGCTCCAGCTAAACTGCAACTGTAATGAGGATAAGCAGTAAAGAAATAAAAATTTGCTATTTTGGCTTTTGGCGTACCAGGAGGGTACATCCTGCAAAAAAAAAAACAACAACAAAAAAAACTTTTGCATATAACTGACACTGTCTAAATGACTGAGCTCTAAAAGGAAATTAATAAAATAGCTTACTTGACTAACAAGTTTAATATACATCAATATCAATCATCTTACCATATATGTATTGAAATGTTCTTATAGATGTGAGCAGTACAGACAAACTGGATCCATTGCAACATGCTATAATATCACAGAGGTATTATTATACAATTTATCACACTGCGAGAGTGTGTGTGTGTGTTTGCCTTTTTCCAGCTTGTTCGCTTCACTCTGTGTATGACATCTTATTCAACTTTTCCCATTTCAGATACAGACCACACCGACTGACAATCTTTCTGGATCACACACCTTCTCATCTGCCAAGCAGCTGTATCGCATGCTTTGTGTTTGACAATAAAACCTCATCATATACTGTAGATAATAGATGACTGAGTTAGATTACGTTTAAACAGCTGCTCAACATTGTGCAAATGTAAGTTGATCTGTTTGTCCACAAGGAGGTTCCCGGATTAAAATAATACAGCAGCACCAACGCCAGCGATGGGAGATAGTGATAGTGATGGTAAAGAATATGTGTAAATTACCTCTTCTTGGCTGAGCTTCTTGTCACATTGTATGCAGTGTGCTGTTCAAAATAATATTCTTCCAGATCCAATAACAAGAGAGAAAATCTAGAAGATTTTGCAATAAATAAATACATAGATTACACAGGGCTTGAGTCATCGGGGAAGACACTTCAAAATGAGCAGACGTTTAATTGCCTGACTGTAAATGGATCATCCTCTCAACGCTCTCCAGTTACCCCACTCGATTTAGCCAGGACTTGTCAGGATAATTACAGC
The DNA here is from genome assembly GCF_024500385.1 of Phyllopteryx taeniolatus. Classification (NCBI taxonomy): domain Eukaryota; kingdom Metazoa; phylum Chordata; class Actinopteri; order Syngnathiformes; family Syngnathidae; genus Phyllopteryx; species Phyllopteryx taeniolatus. Next base: position 12,185,772 of record NC_084521.1, on the reverse strand, counting down.
AGAGCAATTAAATATCAATAGTTGTATTTGTTATCAAAAGGTGGGTAGTGTGTCATACTGGATCCTCTGGTTGGATAGCTTTTGATGAAGCATGAAATGATGAAGCAATGACAATTTTTTTATTTGAACTGTTACGGGAATAGTATTTTTTCATGAGTCAAGCCATTTTTCTCTGCCCTGGTTGTTTTTCTGCTAGTGCTTCCTTCGTCCGGAAACAAATGATTTCATTATTTGTTTGAATATGCATACACTTAAATCAACTATACACAAATTGATTAAACATTTACATGGGCTATTGTAGTAAGTTTTAGTTAAAAAAATAATAACATTCCTCTTGATTGAAAGTCCATAAAAGTATATTCATTAATTAGAATCTGAATAAAAAGCATTACTTTCATTGCAAAAACATTTGCATGGAATCGAGTAGCAGTTTTAACAGTGCACAGCTTGTATTGCTTAAAATGCAATCAAATAATTGTCACACTTCATTTCCATTCAACCAATAATCCATTTTCAAAATCTACATGTTAAAACCTATCATTGTTACACAGGTTTGTGGTAGCATCACACAATCTAATAACACCAAGAGCCGGATCACTTTGCACTAGCATACAAACGGGATATATATATATATTTTTATTATTATTATTGTGTTTGTAGTGGTGTAGAACTGTAATGGATTATACTCATCAAAATGTCAGCGCCCTTTCGCAATTCAATTCTGTATGGTTCAATAACTATATATATATATATATATATATGCACGTATATATATATATATAAAGTTGTTTTGTTGTCATTCTTTTTTTTTTTTTTTTTTTTTGATAGGTGGAGTGTATCGAATGTCGTTTTATTGAGCGTCAGCATCCTGCAGCAAAGTCAAGTGTGAGAGGATGGCGTAATACACAATAACCTTTTGCAGTAAATGCTGTCAAAGCAAACACTACATTTCCCGTCACCCCCCGCGGTCTTCGTCTTCAAGAGACCAGTCTACTTCCACATATTCCTCATACATGTTAATGTTAGCGGCACAAGAACGTCCAGCGTCTCTCATTAGCTAATTGGCCCAGTACGACTTTGTTCTTACATGGATTCGCACATTCGAGAACCCGCGGGAGGACCGCTGCAGCACACACAGTGGCACGGCGCAATGCTAAAACAGTGGGGGGCACCGACCTTTCCTTAGTTCGCTCTTTAGTCTTCAAAAATGCCATGACTGTCACCTCTGTACCATTCTTGTGTGACACCGACCGAAGCAGCTCAGTCACACGCCTGTAAACAAGGAAACTTCCCCGACACCACGTGACCCCCTTCACAAGCGATCTATGGCTAATATAGAACATCCTATCGCACTTTTTCCGAAATACTTTTTTTTTTTTTTTTACAATTATGCCCTAGACGATCGTGTCTAATGACATAGATCGTGTAATTATATTTATTTTATAATCATGTATCACAGATGTGACAGCAATTTATTTATCTTCCGGCCGTAAAGTGTTTCTCACCATGCAGCGCAGCACGTTGTCTTCCCTTAATACACGATCTTCGTTTAGCGACGTCTTGACGTGTCGTCGAACAGCAAAGTTTCCGATTGTGAAATGTCAGTAAAGTAGTTTGAAAACGGACTCATGATATTATTGCATTAGTGTTCGCGCAGAAGTCATGCTGCGTTTTAGCAGGTCAAAATGCAGTGGAAAAGAAATTTCAGCGGCCTCGCCTTTAGTTTCTTTTTCATTGTGTCGTATTTCATGAATAAGGTGAGTGTCTGTCAAATATCGCGTTTGTATATTTAAACGATGAGTTTTTAATATTAGATCTCAGTTGGTTAAATAAAAGTTGTTTTGAGCAACATTCAGTTTACCTGACTTTTTTCCTGAACGGGCAGATTAAACTGAACAGTTTGCACTTCCTCGTACAGTACCTGTACAGATGCCAGTGTGAGAATTTGGCTTTATTGTTTTATTTTTTTTTTTTTTAAAGAAAAACCCAACCACCCGCGTCTTTAACGATTTTAACACGATTTAGGATCCTTTATAATAATAGTAATAATGATGGGGGAAAAAAAAAAAAAAAAAAAAAGAATCATGCGCCAGGTAAACACAGCCTAACTTTTATTTTGGTAAATCACTGCAGGAACTACAGCCACAGGACACTTCTTTATTTACACTTGTGAAAGCTAATTATAATAAAATCATTGAACACAAGAGATGTATCAAAAAAATAGATAAGTAATACATTAAAATGATTTTTAAAAATCGACACTGTCCGTGATGTATTAGAACCCGCGTTCATTATTGTTGTTTTAGTTTGCAGAGCTCATATGCGGAGTTGTTTCTAATAATTCTTCCTTATCACTTCAGTAAATAAAGTGAACAAAATACATTGAAGGAAGAAAAGTGATAAAGTCGAGCATTTTTTTTAAAAGCAGAATGTGTTACAGCTTTTGTATAGGATCATATTGTACTGTGCAAGTGTCGTTGGTAAATGTGGCTATTTTCTCAAATCTGGTGTTATATTTAAAAACTGTTTAAGACTATATATATTTAAACATCGAGTTTTGTTTTCTTTCCATGGTAGTAAACTTAAAATATCACAAGTTCAGTAATTGTCATATTTATACTGTATTTTCACTGTTTAGGACCATTACTATCACAGCAGCACATCAGAGTCCAATCTAAGGGCCTCCTTAATTATTTCTCTTTTCATATTTGACATTTTATAAATATCTTTTAATTTACTGACATAGTGTTTTTAGTGCCTTTTTACTATGTGTTTAAATGTAATCACATGGATCTCTTTTTTCAGTTTGTCCTGTCTGTAATGAAATTCACCTATCCAACCTTATTTCAAGGGTGAGTCGTATAGTTAAGCATGGCATTTTATTGTCTTTAAACATGGATGCAATAATTGATCACAAAGTCACTGCAGATGTTTTCAAAAGGGTCTGAATGCAAAATCCAGGTTTGACAGTACAGAAAGTGCTAACTCCCTCCGTGTCTCTGTCCAAGATGGCAGACATTTATTGGGGCGCTCCTGCTCCTGCTCTCTGGCAAGCTGGGATGGGTAGAAATGAGCCGCATCTCCAGGTACACTACTGTAACAAGTCCATTTACATATATTAAACTACATACACTTTAAGAGGCCAGCATGTTTGATCCATTTCAATACTGACTTTCAGATCTGCTGCCTTCGCCTGGCTTCCAGGCTCCCTCCTGTTTGTAGGAAACATTTATGCGGGCTCCAGAGCTCTATCACGCCTCGTGAGTCACATGCTCGCTTTACACTGGGGCTTCGAATGTACTATATGTAGTGATTGATTGAATAACATCACATTTCTTTCTCCTTACAGGAGATTCCTTTCTTCTTCACTCTGCAAAACTCCTCTCATGTTGTTAGCTATGTCATCTTGAAGGCTGTTCATAGAGAAGTAAGAGTATGCCCTAGATGTTGTTTTTACACACTACTTCTAAATGCAAACAAGCCACTCCTGAAAGATACTGGAAGGAAAACTTGTTTTTTTGTTGTTTTTTTGGCTCCAGGGCTTTCGCTACAGTTGTTAAGTGTAATTTACTTTCAAACTGATCCACAGTTCAGGAATACAGTGGACTCTCAGAACTAGAGTAGTTTCGCAATATCGAAACTGTTTATTATCATTATTATCATGACAACATTATAGAATATAGAAATGGACCAAAAAAAGCAAGACAATCATTAGCCAATCTTTAGTGTACCAAATTAATCCAGAAAACAAATAAATCCAAAATCTAATGCCTCCCGGAAGAGATTTTGTTGAATAACAAGAGTCCACACAGTACATGACTTGTTTTAGTTCTTTTTTTGTTGTTGTTGTTTCTCCCAAGAGTCCTCCCCCCAGAGTTGTATAAATGTAACTCACCCATAAATGAAACTACAGTAAAGCTCAAAGTAACTACAACACTCTTAAGCACCAAGACAAAGATCCTCCTGTTATGTTGAGGTTGAAAGTGACCCGTTTAAAAATATAGAAAGAAAAAGAAATATTAAATTAAATATATTCTGCTGCCCCCCCCCCCCCTTAAAACTAATGTTTAAAACATTACATTTGCATTGTGTAATTCTAATTTAGAGCAAGTCAAATAGACTCATGAACAGAAACAAACCCAACAGGATGGTTAAAGTTACAACAAAAAATGCTGTTATTCCAGGGCTTCCCCGATTGTTGTGAAGTGTTATCCATCCATCCATCCATTTTCTGAGCCGCTTATCCTCACAAGGGTCGCGGGAGTGCTGCAGCCTATCCCAGCTATCTTCGGGCAGGAGGCGGGGTACACCCTCAACTGGTTGCCAGCCAATCGCAGGGCACATACAAACAAACAACCATACGCACTCACATTCACACCTACGGGCAATTTAGAGTCTTCGATTAACCTACCATGCATGTTTTTGGGATGTGGGAGGAAACCGGAGTGCCCGGAGAAAACCCACGCAGGCACGGGGGGAACATGCAAACTCCACACAGGCGGGGCCGGGGATTGAACACCGGTCCTCAGAACTGTGTGGCAGACACTCAAACCAGTCGTTCACCGTGCCGCCTGTGAAGTGTTATTTCCCTGTAATCTGGTTACACAATATTGTATTCAAGTAAATTTAGTTGGTTCTTAACAAATCCAAATTAAATTGGACGGAGAATGGTTTGATTAGTCCAACCAATTTGAATGTTCTTAATGCTGATAGAACTCCTGACATCAATCATGTCGTGGAATTGTCATCCTCTCCCTAATCATGCAGCAACATTATCACTAAATCAGCATTAGTACACACAACTCTAAACAATGTGTTAGTGTGAATCCTAGTGGTGGTGTGGGGTGTGTTTCTATGACAAAGACAGAAATGCTCAATTATATGAAATATATGAGATAAAATAAGTATATATCGCTGCTTTAAAGTCACCGGATAGTCTCATGATGAATGTAGGCTATCGTATGAACCTCAAAAATTTCTTTTGATGGACAATTTTGTTTCTCTTCCTTATTACAGAAAATTGAATGGCTGAAATTTATCAGGTTTGTGATTTATTTTGTGGTATTTTTTGCTACATGAAAATAAGAACCCTATTATCTCTTTCTTCCTCTGTTAGCATATGTCTCGTGCTGCTTTCAGCCATCAACCTTCCTGCCTATGATCCCCAGGTATTCATTTTCTTTTTGATATACAGACACACATGATGATTATTTGTAAAGTTAATCAATGTGATTGTACACATCGTAGTTTGATTTCACCGGTTACATGTGGGCCATTGCTCATCTAGTCTGTGTTGGTAAGTTTTGAATTATAAGTACTGCACTGACTTTTTAGCGTCACTTTTGTCAATTACTTTTACTGTTTTTTTTTGTTTTGTTTGTTTTTTTGCATTTTCAGGTGCTTACAGAGTGTTTCAAGTTCACTACAAATCTAGTAATTTGAGGTAAGGGTGAGCACATTTGATTGCAATAGAAGCAATATTCAAATTAATTACTCACTTTTCATGTAACTTTTCTGGCATAGCGACATTGAGCAGCAATGTGTTAACTACCTGTTCAGGTAAGAACAAACCATGTAGAATAATTATTATAATGTATAATGTATTTATTATAATAACAAAGTCAGAGACTAAATAGAACTTTTTTTTTTTTGTAACAGCGTTCTGCTGCTGGCAATGGCCGCCCACCCAACAGGTGAGAATTATTGTTGTGAGTTCCCTTGAATGTCTTCGTCTAAGTTGTACAGTGGCAATGCGAAGTGTTACTTTGACCTTTGTTCCCCCACAGGTGACCTCACAAGTGCCTTGGAGTTCCCCTCTCTTCAGTCCTACTCCTTCCATGGCGGCTGCTGTGCCAGGTGAACCCACCACCACCGCTAACGTCTACTTACACCTACAATGTAACAGATAAGAGAAGGTTATTGGTTGGAATATTTCAGAAAACACTCACTTTTAACATTAGGTACAGTTGCAGTCTGATGAGATTAAATAGAGGACTGTTTAAATACCAATTCTTACTCAACCAGGAAATGTATTGGTCAATTCATGGATCAAACACCTATTGTGAATTCTTCCGTTCAGCTACTTGTTAGAGTGACAGCAAGTTTTTGTGAGAGTTCAGTATTTTGACCCCTTATATAAGCCAAATAAGATATTATGGTGCAGTGCAGTTTTATATCACTACAAACTACAACCATCATAATAAATGTTGTAATTTTAATACATTAAGTTATGTATTTAAAACATTAATTACAGCCAAAATAAGAGCTTTGCTGTTTTCTTGCACTGGTAATACAGTATGGTGAATGTAAATGGATAGTAATTGGCCTGAGACTTAATCAAAAAGAAGGATAAATTGATAACTGTATTAATCGCACATTGATTGCATTGTCTTTTCACAGTGCCTTGCTGGGTTTTTTGTTGCTTTTGGCCACAGTCAAACTAAAAAGTGGCTTGTCCCTTCAGCACTTTGCAGTGTGGATTTTTATGTCCAAGGTAAAAAAACAAAGAAATAATACAAATTTTCTTCATTTGTACAAAGACACAAAATAGTTCTACTCAATGTCCAATGTACTATTTGTTCCAGGTCACTGCCATGTTCCTGTCACCTCTCATTTTCTATATGGACATGAATACTCCATCTATAATTTGGTAAGTTGCAAGTGTAGTGGTTTAGTTATATATATATATATATATATATATATATATATATATATATATATATATATATATATATAGTTATATTGCAGTGTTTCCCAACCTTTATTGAGCTAAGGCACCCATTTTCAGAGGAAATTTTCACATTACACAACCAAACAAAAATGTCAGAAAGTATGAATACTGAATGATCTCGTCCCATTTTACTCACAAATTTACTCAGTGACATCTGGATATGTTTGCTTGAACACAAAACTGATATAAACACAGGAAGCCATGACTTGGTATACGGCGACAACCAGTGGACACAGGTTCATATACTGTACATCATTGGCATAGATATATATTTTGTAATTAATAGAAAAAAATTGACAAATTCAGTGAAATTTGGGGAATCACTGCTGTATTTGGTAATTACTGTTTTCAAATATTGCAGCAAAGAGTATTTTTTGTCTTTTTTCTACTAATGTCATTTATTGGTCTGGTTGCAGTATGGCAGTCAGTCACGTGAGCGAGGCTTTGCTGGTGTATTTTGAGAGAGAAACACAATAATGTCAGCACTTCAGGATGGACCACATACCTACCTGCACTTCCTAAACAAATGTTCTTCTTTGGTGTATTTTAATATTTTTCACTTAATGTTGCTCTGATAAACTACAGACCAAATAACATTTGTTTACATATTGTCTATTTTGTACTCTTATTTTAGGGGAGACTAAGGGATAAAAAGCCACTACTGTTACGATCCTTAATGTACACCCAAACCTTTTTTTTTTTTTTTAAATTAAATAAAAGAAAAAAAATCTGCATTGACATTTCATTTCACTTGGCATTTTTTATTTATTCAGCCTGTCCCAACTTTATAGGTACATCAAGTGACACAGGGGGGTAGGTAAAGAGTATCATTATTAATGATACGGTCAATGTACTGTACATACAAAACGAGAACTACATTGAGTTCCTTGGTGCAGTTTTGACACACCAACTAGTTTTGTGCTTAGCTCTCCTGCTGGCTACTCTTTGGAGAGAAGAGAGCAGTGAAAGGCTGTTTTCTCCTTAAACGAGACTGTGGGATCTTCTCCTCCTTTATATAACCTATGCAAACGGAGAGCAAAGTCACCTTTTCATGTTTTTAAACTTTCATGAACATGAACAGGAAAGCAGTTTGAGACCTCTTTCGATGCATGTCTGAGTTGATGGGAATCCGACTTCCCAGAAGTTCTCCGGAGTGCTGGGAGGAATGAAGCGATGGCGGTGCCGAGAGCATTCGGACAACTTCCTCTGTTTCTCCTCCTCTGGGAGATGGGTGTAATACTGGCAGAGGGAGAGTCAAACACAAAGAAAGTTGATATTTGAAAGAACACATTCAATTCTGTGTATACATCGCACAGCAAAAGACATACAACTTCACATTCTTTGCAAGTGGTGCCTTTCAGTTTTCTTCTCTCGTCTTTCTTGCGGACCACTGCCACATGTGCAAACGTTGGGTGTCTAATCAAGAGAGAAACTTAATCTATGATCCTTTAAACTACCAGTGTGAAACAAAAGATGACGGTTGATAACTATAACTACAGTCAAACTGATCGAAGCAAAAATTTTAGAAAATCTCATTGTCTTGGAAACTTAGCATGAAACAGCCGCAGAATAAATTCCTCACTGCATTTTGCGCACTGGTGGAGAGTTTTCTGGAGACTCTTGTTCTAATTGGAGAGAAGCATAAAGACAATTTTTTTATTGTTGTCATACAAACTGTTCACATGATACATTCCCCAGACCAAACACAACATTCGGCAGATATCCAATACAAGAGCTGCATGAATTTTTTTTTTTTTTTACAAGTGATGAATTTTGATTGACCCACTTATCTCTTAAATCATTGAACAATATGTTCATTATTGTTGGAGAGACACCACAGCATATGACAACCAAAATGATGCGCACACTCATTAAAAAAAAATAAAATCAACATTGTTGAAATGTTGATACTTGTTTGGTTGCACTTAATGTTGTGGCTGGTGGTGATTGTACTGTATATTGTCAAACTATGTACCATCTTCCTCCTCATCATCATCCTCAGAGGGATGATTGGCAACTTTTGAACTGTTGTAAGATATGTACTCCTCATGGGCAGTAGTGTCAAACAATCGATCCAGACTGTCGTTCGCCTTGTCACCAATTCCTTGGTCAGAAAATACTGGAGTCATTTTAACACGTCTGGCTTTGACAATAAATGTTGGACAGGTCGGGAACGGGATTAGAGTGCTTCACCTGACACACTGTGTTCGTGCTGATCTTCTTCAACATGACCTTGGGGCAAGCTGTGACTGATCAAAGTGTAGTCGGTATCAAGTAATTCTTCAAAGTTCTGTTCGTGTTTGTAAACACAGAAACAACTTATGTAAGAGATATGTATTAAATCATTTAGCATATTTTTACATATAATCCCAGAAAACACTGAATGATATTGCAAGAAAAATTAACGTACAGAGGATAGGGATTGAACCCTACTGTAAACGACAAAAATCCACAAGTAATTGATGCCCCTCCTAAAAAAAGGTTTGTAGATGACTATAGATGCCACAAAATGGTAAAAAAGCATCACCTCTGTCTAAATGAAGCTCCTCAACTCACTTCAACAAAGTTCCTTGGCACCAAGATGCCAATAGCTGGCAGCAAAGCGCTACTTTTGTCTAAATTAACAACACACGTCAACATAGTTCTTTGGCACCTAGATGGTGCTAAAGCAGTTTTACATTATACAGAGCTTTGACCTGACCACAAAAACAGCAAATGTGAATTTTCAGTGAATAACAGACGATAGGTTAAAAAAATATCTGCAAAAAGGTGAAATCAGAAAGTATACAGGGGAACACTGTGATTATATTTAACAAGTTACAATTTTCTCAGTGAATAACTTCTATTTTGTTAACCTTTCACAAGTTAACACGAATTGTGTGTGTAACCTACAAATTAATTTACAGTGTAAATGTACTGCTTGGTGGAAAAGCACAATTAGAGTTCAGGGGAAGTATTCATAAAGAATCCTAGTGCTAAAAGCAGCTGTGATGAAATTCTTAAAAGCCACACCCAAAATTCTATGATTTTCCGGTGGGGAGACATGATTTTTAGAAGAGCCAAGCAAAAACAACCATTCAAACTCCCATTCACACCTATGGGCAATTTAGCGTGTTGCATTAACCAAACATGCATGTTTTTGGAATGTGGGAGGATAATTTTAAGGGCTGAAGAGATGTGATTACATATCCGACCTAGCATATTAATTTAAATGCAAGTAATCAATGTTGCAGGATATTTGTAGGAGATTGCAACTGATATATTGATTTATTAGGGTCAGTCAACAGCTTCTACATTAAATTATAAAACAAATAATTTGAGGTAAGAGATTACTTTAGATTAATATAAATTAATATTTGGTCTGTTTTTTTTGTTTTTTTAACCATGTTGGGAGGCAGCTGAGTGTGCTGAATGCAAGTTATACCGAGCAATGGGGTCAAGTGTTTGAGTTTTTCTCAGAATTGGTTACTGAGTGGAATCACTCTTGAGCTAAAACTGAGCAAAAGGGGATTATTAGACACAGGCCCAGATGTCCCAGAGGCTTCCTCAGTGTCCTGTAGTGCATATTGTAAGTCATGTGACTGTATTGTACCTCATCTGCACCTTGCTCACTTTCATACATCGAAAGAGCAAACGCAGGGTCAATGCTCCACATGTTCTCCACTCTTTGCTTCCTTACTGCTGAAAGAACAAAATTAGCACAATCAATTGGAATGTACCGATCTTAGGGACACTAATGATGTGCAAAGGTGACCATAGTCAACAACGGCAAAGTAAGCTTACCATCATCTGGATGAGCTCGTTTGTGTGAAGCATTGTGGAACTGAAGGTGCTTTTGTTTGTGGTGAGCTTTTGGTCCCATGTCAGGCTTCTTGAAAGCGGGACTTCCACAGTCAACACCTGGTGTTTGGTTGAGAACCTGTGAAGAGATTTTAAAACCAGACTGAAGTATAGGTAGACACATGCTTTTTTCAGGCCCGATACTGATTATTAGCAGGCAAGGAGGCCGATAACCGATATTTGGAGCAGATATTAATTTGCTGTAAAAGGGAAAATATTGCCGTAAAAATCTTGAATAATAATCCAACACTCAACATAACAGCCTTTATGCATGCAGATTTGCAAAGTGTTTTTTTAAATCTTAGACATATTTGTTTTAAAACTCTAACAAATAGTGCAGGAAGCTCCCAGGATTAGTAGCACATCTTATGAAGTTTAATGCAGAGCTCCGTAAAGTTATCACAGTAAATAAAAATGTCATCCATCCATCCATTTTCTGTACCGCTTATCCTCACCAGGGTCACGGGCGTACTGGAGCCTATCCCAGCTATCTTATCAGGGTGTACCCCGGGCAAGAGGCAGGGTACACCCTGAACTGGTCGTCCAAAATTTAAGTATTACTAAAATATTAATCTTTCACTGATCTTCGTTTTAAGTTAAAACAACAAGGGTAGGCAGGTCTCAGGGTCAGCAGCATCTCTTATAAAGTTAACTGAAAATTTAAATAAACAAATAGTTCCCTGTAGTTTACCCAGTTTTAAATTGATCTCTTATCGGCCGTCAAATAAGAAAGAAAAAAAAAAAGTGTGGGTCAAAATGCTGAATATCGGCGTCGATAATCAGTCGCTCGCTAGACTTGAGGCCTAGTTATGAAGTTGATCAGTTTTTGGGGTGGTTGTAGAATTATATATTAAAAAAAATAAAAAATAAAATTGGCTAGCAACCAGTTTAGGGTGTACCCCGCCTCCTGCTCGCAGTTAGCTGGGATAGGATCCAGCATACCCGCGACCCAAGTGAAGATAAGCATTGTAGAAAATGGATGGGGAAAAAAAAATCTCACTCACCACTTTGGTGTCCAATTTCTTCCCATTTCCATAGTCGCACGTTTTGCCCTCCTCCAGCCCGTTTGGATCATCATCATCTCCCTTCTTCGATTGTACTTTCACAAGAGAGTCAATATCATTCAACTTTTCACCGTGAGGACGAAGACATGTTGACTTTGCTGTGGTCGAGTCTGGACTGTAGATGGGTGTGGACGGTGAAGAGATACGACGAGGCCTTCACACCGGGACACAAATACAGTTTGAATTATAGAGGTTGTTAAAACAATAATGCTTGATATATTCTCTTCTTGTTTACTGTATAGTAGACATTTACTTACTTTAGACATTTACTTACTTTAGACAAACATTAGACAAGGGCAATTTTGAGCTGTAACGCTGACCTGCAGCTGCTTTTTTCTGAGAAAATAATCAGAAATATTAGAGAAAAGGACTTGAACACATACTGTATATATAATTATGAAGGCTAGAGCATGAACACAACCCACCATGTGAGATGTGTTGACAAGTTCAAGGCCACATGTTTCTGCTATCACTTCTCCTCCAATCTCCTCCTCTCCTGACATTAGACAGACATCAATTTCAGCATCAACCCACAGTTAGACATTTCCTTGATTTTCTATGCAATTAACATTCAATGCATTGGATTAGCGATTGTGTGGGATTGTTTTTTTTTTTTTAGATTTCAATAGGATGGGAGACTGAATGTTTTAAAATCATATTTTAATGCCAGTGTGTTGTGGGGATAAGCGGTACGGAAAATGAATGAATGAATCAACAGCGCCCCTGCTGGTTACCACCAAGTAGGGCATTCAATTTTGTCTCAAATGTTTCAAGACCCGATCAATCGACAACCAATTCCAAAGAATTGATTAATCAATTCAGCACTTATACCCATCCCTAATGGAAATGTAAAATAAATGTTTCGCTTTAAATAACACTCTAGAGCATCATTGTCCAAGGGGGATACCAGAACATTTCCTAAAAGAAAAAAACTTTATATTAACAGATTTAAAAAGGAATGCTGATAGATTGTTCAGATGATTGGGTGCAAAATTCTATTAAAGAAGCTACAAGTACAAACAGTAAATAAGAAAAACAAAAACATAAAAGGTATGGTCGTCACACAAATAATTACATTACTGTAACTTCCAAGAATGCCACTTCAAATCTTACCAAAAATCTGGGATGTTTCCATTTCACATGTGTTATGAACAAGCACTTGTGTTCTTTTAGTGTTTTTTGTAGTGTCACTTGATTCTTTATCTGAAAAGAACACAAATTACAAGACGTAACCCTCATTTTACAGCTACCACATGAGATAGCTTGTTCAGAGTGCAAATATTGACGTTTGAAAGTGACCTTTGAAAAGTGATCTGTTGAACTTGATTGACGGCTCCTCTGCATAGTGAACATGTTTGCTGTTGTCCATGTATTTACGTTTCTTCAGTTTGTTTGCTACGGGAAGCGAGCTGGCCAGGACTGGCGAGTCTGGGATGACGCCATCTTCATGTTTTGGGGAGAGGGCCACCTGCGGTTCGGAGCTAATAATAACAATATCACACACCTACAGGGCTCAGTTAGGGAGCTGAAACTTGGAGCTTACAACTAAAAACCCTTCACTAAACAGCCAAAAGCAGAACATAAACAAGCATGTCTGCAATGATTTCTTTAAGTGTGAATAATCATACGAAATTAGTCTTCACCTACAAACAATGATTAAAAAACATAGAAAGCTGGCTGAGACGCACTCACCACATCTGTAATATTTGCAGCTCAGTGTGAAGTTTGCGGTTTTCGTCCTCCAGGCGCTTTCTTTCATACTCTATTGAGAAAACACACACACACAGTCAACAATGAGCAATGAGATAAGACAGTATTGTATAGAAAAATATAACATTTGGTGCAAAATGTAATACATTTTTGCATTGGTGTGATTTATTTTACAAGTGAAAAGCAAGAACTCGAGTTAGAAACTGCAAATATACACACAAACGCTCACTCAGTTTGGTGAGGATCCGCTCGCTGTGGTCTTGGCATTTTTTCAAGTTTTCCTCCAAGATTGCACATCGATCGCATTCTTTTGTTTGCATCCTTAAAGCGTAATAAAATGTAGTTAGTCTTCAAATTACACTGACAATACAATGACACTACTGAGATTTCTGTATTCTTTTGAAATTGACTTCTTAAAATTAATTCTGACAAAATCCACACCTCTCTCTCTTGCACATACACTTCATATATAATCGCATACAGTCTTAACATGGGATGTGTAAGCTTCCTTAAAACAGGAAGCATAAATGTTAGCAGTCTTTGGAGTTACCTGTCCTCCAAGAGACTACTGGCATCCTGTAGAGTTTTGATTTGTTCTTTCAGCTCCTGGTTATGTGTATAAAACAGTTGAAGACTCTCTGCATCTCTGTGATGAACAAATATAATAACAGTCAGTTTGGTGTTGTTCAATCTGAATTAAGACAAAATAATCTCATCTTAATGTGACAATATAAAATCTTTTAATTGTGATACAGTTATTCTTTAAAAAGGTAGCATACTCACAGACGGCGTTCGTTTTTCAACTTGCACACTTTTTCCTCAAGTTCTTAAAGGAGAGATCAAGTTTATAGCGCAACACCCAAAACATGAAAACATCTACCATGGCCATCATACATCTTAAATTCACATTACAGACCTAAAGTATGGATTAAACATGATTTATGCATTCGCATGAGGTCAAGAACGAAGATTTTTGACATTGCAAAGATGTATTACCTTGAAGTCCTTTTTGTTGGCATTCCCGTAGTTGCATCCATAAAGTGTGAAAGGGGTCAGCTGGTTTGGGTGTGTTTGCAGGGCTGCTCATCCTCAGTTCCCTACAAGCCAGAGGAGACAAGACAGTGGGAAAAAAATAATTAATACTTTTTTTAATTCAATAATGAGTTTAATCGGTACTATTATATCGGTAATATTTTTAAACAAGTAGTTCTACTTCAGTAAAGAGTGTGAGTAATGTTTCCATCTCTGGTAGAGTTAAAAAAAAAAAAACTGATAATAGTAGTAGTACTGGCAGTACTTTTACATGGCATTGTTTGCGCCGTGGCATTTGTTTCTGCGTTTCATTGGTTATCTTGACATGTACTGTACAATACTCCTTAAGTGTGTGTTTGAAGACGACACACAAGTTCATCAAATATGCCAAGTTATGACGAAGAACAAAACGAATTAGCTCAACCGCTAACTCCACTGTCAATTTCCCCCCCCCAAGAAAAACAGCGACACATACCCAACAAGCCAGACACACACCATTAACCAATGAATTAGTCATAAGTACAGTACCACCCGCTTTTGTTGTCCTGTTGACAAAAATGACAATTACAATGATTAAATGACAACTAGTAGAACGCCAAACTTGTTATACAACTGCTACTTACGCTGACGAATACGAGACGGTGATGAATGCAGGGAAATTAGCATTTCAAATGTATGAAAATGTTCAAGAACGTAATGGAGGAGGTCAAAAAAAACTAATAAATTCCAAATCCGCGCGCTGAATTACGTATTCCGCATAGATATGAATAATTCGTAGAGTAACTCTCCTTTCAGCCGCGTGCATACGGCTACGCTAAGCTAGTGGGGGCAATAAGGATGCGTGCCCACTGTGCTGCATACAGTTTGCACACAACGCCTTCCAACCACAACAAGGGAACAGAGAATAACCTTTAATAGGTGAAAATTGATTTTCCTTGTTTTTTATTTCTGCTCTTTTTACAAATATTCGGTAAAACGCTTTAGCCAGCTGCTACAGCACGCTAGCGTATCTAGTGTCTATTCTTATCTGTTCATGCTGATGAAGTCTCGTGCTTTTTTTTTTTTTTTTTTTAGAAACACAGAACATACAAATTCAATCGCCAGGGGGTGAAATACAAACACAACCAAAAAGTCAGTGTCTCATTGCAGAAATCCATTATATAATCTAAAGTGTTTGATTAAGTGTCCTTTTTTTCCTTCTTCTTGTATTTAATGGCAAACAGTAACCGTGCATTACTGCCACCTATCGATTACTAATGATTACCGCTTTAGTTTACAAACGTTTCATTTTCATATAAAATAAAATTACTTCAAAGATGAAATATAGAAAGTTTTCCTTACAATCTTCTTTTACTTTGCAATAGTTCTTTACCCATTCCTACTCGTATTTATTACTTCGCTGAAATAACTACTGCCTCTGCATGTTTCCTCCAACTTTGACTTGTATATTTCTGCAGAAGTTTTCCTCCCCCACTCTATAAGCAATACTATGTGCCCCTCCATTCCCCATTCACCACCACACCTCCTGTGTCTTCCTTTTAGTATGATGCTACATGAACAAACCTTTTCATACTTGCAGTGTTGAATTATTATTATTTTAATTATACAGTACTCAATATTCATTGTTTTAGGCATTTCCCCACTCTTTTGACATACACATATCCTTTTTTAGCCTGCCCACCACATCCTCTGTCATCTTAAAAGGTTTTTCCAGACTCACAGCTAACAAGATACTATATATCATCTGTTTTGTTACTTATTTAACCTTATAACCACCTAATTTTCTTCATTCAAGTTCATACATTTTCCAGATTGTTCCAGTCTTTTGGTCTCTCAATACTGGTTTTATAATTACTCCAAGTTTCTGACATATTTCGATTTTTCTATCTGTCCTACATTAGACATCATGTAATTCCCAGAATTTTATCACCACTTTATTCCTTTCTCATCTGTTTTCCTTTGTATAGTTCTCATTCTCCTTTGTTTAATTTCGCTATACTGCATGAATTCCTCTCCCTTAGCTGTTGTGAAATTCAAACAGTTGTTTTTGATGACACAACAGGCCACAACGGTATGCAACGTGAGATGAGATGTCAAGGGACGGATGGAAGGAATGCTACATAATAATAGAAGTAAAAGTTATGCATTTGACACAAGTATCAACGATAAAGGTAACTTGTCACAGCAAAATTTGTTCTCAAGGATTGTACAAAAAACAACAGTAAGCAAGTTTAGTCTTATATTCCTTTTTATTTTTGCTCATTTCTTTAGAATACAAAACAAGAACCAAAATAACATGTACAAAACAGATTACTGAACACAGGTGACCGAGGTGACATCTTAAGTAAAGCCAGTATGAGACATTGATAGTGAGGAGTCAGCCCGACGCTGCATCTGCAAGTAATGTCAAAAACGGCTTAGAATTACTTGGTGCTTTCCATCAGTAGTGCTATTCACAAATGGAATTTAATAGTAATGGGTTACTTTAACTTTAGTAGTTAGCAGTGGTGTAGTGTTTAAGACCTTTAAGAACAAAATAATTGAGACAATTCAATGACGTGTATGACACAATTTCTTATAGTCTCCAATTTAAACGCACCCACACACACACGATGGTTCCTGCGTATCCACTCTATTAATGGGTGGCCTGGCTAAAACAGATCAATTCTCTTCCCGCTAACATCACCAAAAAGATATCAAGGACAAACCAAAAAACTGCTTCAGCCGGAGTTGGAACAACACTCAGCCAGAGCCTAAAATCCCACTCTTTCCCTAAAATACGCTCACGGTAAAACACAATGCACATATTGCATCACTGAAAGAAATAAGATAAAACCAACAAGGTCATCTTAATTAAACACAAAGCTGTGAAAACAGAACAGCTGGTTCTGCACATAACGGTGCAACTTTGCTATTTTTTATTATTATTATTTTTATTTTTTTTTGCATGAACACTTCTCATCTTGTTTCACATTTAAGATGGGGTGACTGGGAAGTCAGCATCGGAGATTTATTACTTTTAACGTCCTTTGGATGTGTTCCTTTTGAAGGAGTTTGCATCGGTCACAGCAGGTCGATTGCGCTAGCGTTACTTGACATATCAACATACAGAACATGCATTCAACATCAGACGCATCTCCAAAATAGGTGGGGACAAACTACTCCGAGCTCCAATTTCACCACAAGCTACTTAAAACTGTAAAATTCTGCATGACAGCCTGCATAAACAATTGCATGGAGGTTTAGGCCGTTGGATGTGAGATATGCAACAGGCTTGTAGGGGTGCGGCGTGGAATGAAGCCTAATTCCATTAAGACTCGAGGATAGACGGGCCTGACCCATCTCCCTGTCCTAATGGACCTACATGGTTTCAGATTCACATTATACTGGAAGAAGACAAACTGGTTGCAGATGCTGGCAGAGTTGGTCCACCGCCGCGAGCAAAAAACACTGGAGTGGAGTGTGAATGCATATCATACACCTCACCTGCAGACACACCAAGGTTCAAAAAGTGAAAAAAAAAACCCTGACATTTGTCAGCACTTAGTGGGTGTGTTAACACCGCCTGTGCGTAATACTCACTCTGCTTGGACTTCACCACTGCGGGGGCACATAGCTGTAGCTCTGCGTGCCGGCAGGCCGATATGTGGGCACGGTGACGGGGTGCGGGGCGAGAGCGGCGGGCGCTGGTGATGGAGTCGACAGCAGAGTTCCTGACATGCAGAGAGAACAGGATCGGCATATTTGTGCATCCAGCATTTTTACTTGACACAAAAAAAGCTCAACTGTACTATTTAAGATGTTGCCAGTAATTTGGGATAAAATAAACAAGTGCCAACAGAAACCATAAAACACAAATGACCGAAATAGCTACATTAAAAGAAGGTCGCTTATATACAGTATGTCGGTCTCTCTAGGGTCTTCTTATATTTTCTTCCCTTGTGTCGAGAATATATTTACCTATTATGATCCTAGATTAGTCTTGCCTGAGCAGAGAGCTGCCATAATAGTTATTACTTCAATGCTACCCACCAGCTGACATGGCCATAGTGGTGCCGGCTACCATCCCCATAGCAACCCCATTGTTGCGGGGAGGAGGGATGGATGGGGCATACATGGCCGCGGGCATCCCATTGGGCTGGACCACTGTTGTGTGATGGATCACGTGAGGCGGTGCCGCATACAGTGGCTGTGTGAAGTAAGTACCTTGCTGTTGTGAAGGTATCAGCGCCTACATTACACCAAGCAGTACAGTGTATTAGATAGTATTTTTGTGTTTTATAAACTAGGTAGCACCACAAACTTCTACATACCTGTGCATAAGGGTTATGTTGGGGGTAGCTGCTCCTCACTGGGTATACAGCAGCTTGGTAGGGGTTTGGGGAGGATGAGTACGGCGGGACAGTCCCGGTGTTTGGGGAACAGGACATTTTGAATTGAGCCCCAGGGGCGTAACCTGGATCACAGAAGAGAAAATGAAATGCATTCAAACAACTCGCTGGTCACATCAACAGGGAGGCTACACGTGTTACAATTACAAAAAACAGGGAGGCTACAATTGCAGAAATACTCCAAACATGTTCCAGTTCCCTCTCCATTACATATCTGTACTATTCAGTACAAGTGTTTTTTTTTTTTTTTTTTTTTTACTATACGTGACTAACTTGTATGACCGTTAGGAACGTTACAGGGTTATTAAAACATTGTAGCATTAATATAGGGTTTATAATAGATCTTACCACTTGAGAAGGCTGGATTTGCTCCTTGGTAGACATTAGGAGTGTATGCTGGGGCAGCTGCTGCGTAGCCAACAGGGAAGCCAGCTATCACGACAACAACAAATTAAAAAAAAAAAAACATTAAATACTTGCATAAAACCTTTACTTAGGACACTTGATGCAAAAACCTACCTGGATAGCCTATACCCTTGGAATTGGTGAAGGGAACCCCTGTTGGTGCAGGGCTGTACACTGGATTCATTATGGCCACCAAATCCTGCGATTAAAGAAAAAAAATATATGTATATAGAGTATATACTGTATATACTTCTTTCACCTACAGTGCATGTAAAATGTCCACAGACACACGTCTGTTCAAGATGAATCATTAAAAAAAATTAATAATAATTGTACTACTTAATTGGAAAAAATATTTTCGAAAGTGTAAGTAAAAATGAACAACCGAGATAATGGGATTGCACAACCCTTTAGATGTGACCAGAATGAAGCAATCACATTCAAAGTCAGATGTGCCCCCTATCGGCGACCACGGCGCATTGCACAGAGGCTGAAGCGATGACGGGCGTCCGGGGCTCAAAATGACTCCACACTCGTTACGTACGCACTTGTGGAAATAAAAATACACACTCTCCGTATTCGAAGACACAACGGGGCACAGTGCGACGTTATATGTCAAATATCAAATAAAACATTTTTCTCTCACTGAACACACGTTATATATGGCAGTTTAACTACAAACAAAGTCAGGAGAGTGAATGCGATTAAAATGATAAGAAGTTGACGATATGACGGCAAATTTGAGTTTAAAAGATGATTAGAAATGACAGTTCGGTGCACGCTATTGGCGTTATTGGGAGCGGTGTTGGCTGCGCTCCGCGCTGAACTGGGGATGCTGTGGAGGAATTTCGGCAAGGTGTGCGAAGGTGAACCGAGCGACGCTTTTGTTATCGTTAGCTAGCGTCAACGCGCGAGCCCGACTAGCAGCTCAACCTGAGCGATGCCGCGTGTGCTTTGCATTGAGAACGTCCAGTATTCATACTATGATACCTTTGCAGGAAATGCACCTGCCTGACCACGCAAAACAAGCAAACAAACAAAAAAAAAAACAACAACAACAACAACAAAACACCTCTGGAGGGACGGAGTTAGTGCACAGCAGCCAGGAGGAGGCCGCAGCCAGCCGGACAGCTGTGTTCTGCACCACTGGCTTGGCCCAACACGGCAGACAACACAACGCTAAGCAAAATAGCCCAAATGTACTGCAATAACTTACTGGTAGATGTTATTGCCGTGTGCAAATTAGGCTTCTTTGAAGACCCGATGGCAACTCAAATGAAGCTGGCTGTTGTTTTGCTCCCAGATGCTGAACTCTTTGGAGTGCCCCGCGTCACTTCCGCATAGCGCCGCGTGATAAGGGCCCAAACCGATTGGGATTTATTCAATTATTTAGATATTTTATTATGTATTGTGGTCATAAAATCTCTCACAACGCACAACAACAAAAACTATGAGGAAAAACGTATACAAAAAATTGCAATTGTATTTGTAGAACGCTTTGCAAATTAATTTGGGATTTGTTAAAATCATTATTTATCTAAGACAATTGTACAACATATTCGAATTTTTGGTAATTATTTTCTATAAAAATATAATATATATATACAATTATACATGACTACATTTTAACCAATTTTATTTGTGTTTTCTGTCCCGTAGCTTGATATACAGTTTGTGCTTTTTTAAAATAAACTAATAAAATTCAAATAATAATAAGATTGCAACACTTTAACCTTCTGCAACAAATGCCTCAGATATGAATAGGTGAATATGACACGCCCCCTTTAAACCGTGTGTTTAAGGCGTCGCTAAACTGGCAAGGGCAAAGTAATCTGTGTGTGTGGACGGGTCGAAAAACCGAAAGAACAAGGATGCCGTTGTACGGTATACGGTTCCACACAACGCCGCGCAATAACCTTTCACAAGTAGGTAGGTAAGTACGTATAAATAAATTGAGAAATGAACATGTTATGATTCAATTTCAATGTCCATGCATTGCCTTTGATGGCAACATTGACCCGCCTAACATGGCCGCCACGTAGTCACGCTGTTTAACTGGGCTGCTCCACAGCGCTTGCCCGCATACCATGGGGTGTGTAGTGACGTCACATCAGGTCCTAGCACGTGATAAAACTGTATTTAACTGCGGCGGCGATTTATCCTTATTTATACACTTAACCCTAATGAATTAAGCATTTTAAGAACTTGACGCCATACTAGAATGTTTTAGAATGACCAGATTATCTGGTTATAATGTTACTGATTATTATTATTATTTTTTTCTTCAAGGACCTTTACGCATCATTTCCCCTCAGCGGTTGAACTGGGAAGAATGGGATCCATACTGTTGTGGTTCCAGTAGCACCCATGTATGTGTCAATAGCTAAAATGTCGACATTAAATTAATAATAGGGGGACATTCTGTGGGGTTAGGTGACAGTTTTCGCTCGTTTGCAAACAGTGGGACTATTATGTCGGGCGCGGCCGGTGGAGGCTCCTCTTGTCTGGGCGCAGCAGGAGCTAGTTGCAGCTCCGCCGGCCCTCTCTACACTACGGCGTCCGGGGGAGGAGCAGGGGTAGCCGGGAGGCTACCTGCTCGGGTCCTAGAGCATATTTTCTCCTATTTAGAGCTCGCCGATTTGACCCGATGCGCGTTGGTGTGCTGGCACTGGAACAACATTCTGGGGGATGAAAACAGCGAAGTGTGGCGCAGCCTGGGCGCTCGAACATTAAATGAAGAAGCTCTGCGGTCTGACATCCTGTGCAACCTCCCTTCATACAAGGGAAAGGTGAGTTTACCATTTGGTTCCGATTGGGAGACCCGTGGATTGATTTGCACCATCGCTGCTACTTTAAATGCCCCTTTTGCGTTGTGGTGATGTATAAAGTATTCGGGGTCACACAGAATGGGCGATGTGTCTATAAGACAGGATGGCAAGGGGGAAAGCACTTTTGCCTGTTAGTGGTTAGCGCGTCTGCCTTGCAATTTGTAAGTTCAGGGACTCCCACATTCCAAAAACATGCATGTTAGTGTAACGAATTAAAATGTGCGAATGGTCGTTTGTCTGGTTGTGCCCTGTGATTGGCTGGCGACCAGTTCAGGGTGTACCCCACCTCTCGCCCAAAGTCAGCTGGGATAGGCTGCAGCTCTACCCTTGAATCTAACGAGGACAAGCAGTATATAGCAGTAGTAATGGATGGATGGTTGACTAACATGAATTTTGGCTGCAGAACCACCACAACATTCCTGACCTTCAGAATGATTTTCACCTCAATGGTTGCGTTACTGTAACTGTGTAAAATGTTCTCGATGATCACAGTTCGAATCTGTCTCCAGCTCAAATCCTTCCAACACGCTCTGAGCTCCCATGACTGCTCTCGCAACGTGTACGTGAAGAAGAACGGATTCACCTTGCACCGCAACCCCATCGCCCAGAGCACAGATGGAGCACGGGGCAAGATCGGCTTTTCGGAGGGGCGCCACGCTTGGGAGATCTGGTGGGAAGGCCCTCTGGGCACGGTGGCGGTGATTGGCATCGCCACCAAGCGGGCGTCCATGCAGTGCCAAGGCTACGTGGCCCTTCTGGGCAGCGACGACCAGAGCTGGGGCTGGAACCTGGTCGACAACAACCTACTTCACAACGGGGAGGTGAACGGGAACTTCCCACAGTGTAACAATGCACCAAAATATCAGGTAGGAGCCAATGTGGTGACTGTTGCCACTACATAAAATACTGGATACAATGGAACCTCTAAATTCAAACGCCCTTGAGTTCATCAACCACAATTTGGGGTAAAATACTGAAGTCACCTAAAACAGTACAAATGGCCACAATAAGTCAACAACAACAATAATTAAAGAAGGAAATGCACTCGTGTCAGCAGCAGTGTCCGAAACACGCACTGTGTATATGGCATTTGGACACATCAGCAAACACAAATCCCCTCCGAAACCACGTTGACAAGTTTTTTATGGCTGACGGAGAGGAAAAGTTGGCTCAGTCTCGGATATACTCAAAAATCTATTTTTAAGGCAGACTTTTCCAGAAAAGCTAAGACAACAGAAGGAGAGCTCCGCCAAGCCCAAAACTAGCTGACAAACGTACAGTGCGTACCTACTTGGCACAGTTGTGGTTGTAGTGTAGAGGTTTGGGGTCGTCATAACTGGGTTTCTTGCTTTAGCAGAAAGGGTATTCATCCTCAATACACGAAATACTTCTCTCTGTGTAATGTCACACCTTATTATATTGCATTTTTTGTATAGTATTGATGGTTCCTATACTCGCGACGTGATACTAGTGGTACAAAGTGGATTAAGTCCCCACTGAAGGCCTAGGTACCGGTACTAAATGCTCAGCCCGCCACTACCTTCAGCAGTCCTCTCTCTTTACTCTGAAATCCCTAAAAGCTGGTATGCATCCATCACGACCTATTAAAGGGTAACGATTACACATAGAATACAGTAGATAGTTGTTAACTTCTTTGTACACTTATATCACTGTTAAAATGTTGATTAAACCGTTGCCCATTTTGTATTTTTCTGCAGATTGGGGAGAGAATACGAGTGATTCTCGACATGGATGACAAGACATTGGCCTTCGAGAGGGGTTTTGAGTTTCTGGGAGTTGCGTTTCGGGGACTGCCCAAAGCCTGCCTGTTCCCTGCAGTCTCCGCCGTGTACGGCAACACTGAGGTCACGATGGTGTACTTGGGGAAACCACTGGATGGCTAGGAGCCGTGTATAACTAAAGGTTGCGAAGGCCGAACCGTCCTGTTTCTCCTAAGCAGCCCTTCGCATTCATAGCGAGGACTGTTGACATTTCTACCACATCTCAACATGAATCCTGAGTCAGATTTTTAGACTGTGAAAAGGACTGCTTGTTTATTTATGCGTCAGTATGGGAGCTAACACTTTTACAGTTTAGATACCAGACTGCTTATACATGTAGGACATCAAATTATATAAACTTTTCACCCGATTCAGCGCTGAACATGAACCACAGATTTGGCCCATCTAAACCATTGTAGACTACGGCAAACACTAAAAGAACTCAATTTTAACGCAATAAAGCTCGCTGTTAAAGAGTTAAATAAACAGCTCATTGTAGAATAATCTATTATAACCCTTGTTTATTATGATTTGTATGCCACAGCAACGCAACCTGACTCAGTAGTTGTCATGCATGGAAAGTGGCATATGGACGGTTATAATCAGTCGTTTTTAATCCAACACATCCAATAATGGTGGAAAATGTCATGTCAGTGTGTCCTTTTTAATGTGCTACTATAGTATTACACTATATACTATTTATTTCTCTGTTTTATCTATGGTACTATTACTGTATGGTTGAAAAGCTGGAGAATAAAGTTATTACACGGTGCCACTCTGGGTGGCTTTTTGATGCATTCTTCTGTGGCATGGTCTCATTGTGGATCACCGCATTCATGACCGCATCTCTCTATTCTGATATTGTCGTTCTCTGGCACTGTCACTGTATGTGTCGATCCGTGTCTCCAACCTTGATATTTTCCCAGTCTTTTTTTTTTTCCTCTCAAACTCCCCTAATAGTATCTGCTCATTTTAAAGAACTGAAGTATGTTGATTTCTCATTTGATGTTTCCACAAGAGGTCAGTGCAGCAATTGTCTTGTGCATGCTTTCCATGCAACATAGACCTCTCTAAATGAGTATTCTGCACAGTCAAAAAAGTGGCAAAAGTACACACACTCTGTAATTAAGTAGAAGTACAAATTCTTGTGTATACTTCGTGTAAAAAAAAATAATAATACTGGAATTGAATTATAATACGATCGAATAGAAGTACTGATTAAACTCGTTAAGTAAAACTACAGACTCTGAAATGTACTTAAGTACATTTTTTTTAAATTTACAGTCATCTAGTATACTGTAAACACATAACCTGTTTTGATTACTTTTAGGCTGACAATAGACAACGCACTTGCACAACAAATTCTACTTCTGGATATATTTAAACACCATGAAACTGCCTTTTTCCTGCAGGAAAATTTCCCACATCCCCCCTACTATTATACTCCACCTCCTCAGTTCTCGAAAATAGAACGCAGATTTACATATCGTGCTGTTCCTCATCACAGCCTTAATCCCTGAAGCTAGGCAAACAATAATGCCTAAGATTCATATTCAGTCAACACATCATTAGACATGCTCTGATTACAGCTGCTACTATAAATTATAATTCACCAACTGCCCTTCTATTGTCTATGCACCTGCCAAAATAATCTAATTTACATGAAAATAATCAACAAATTACTTGACCTGTAGCACATTAACAAAGATAACTATTCAGACAAAAATATTGTCTTTAAGGTGTGACATTGGAAAGACAAAATATGTACAGTATAGGCATGGGAATACATTAAGCAGTTTGGACAACAGCGACTCTACCAACACAGATAATACCATTAGGTACACCTACATCAAAACAAGAAGGTAAAGGTACACGTTAGGTTCACTCTAAATTGTCCATAGATGTGACTGTTTAGTGGTTGTCTATATGCACCCTGTGATTGGTTGGTGACCAGCTCTGAGTGTATCCAAAGTCACCTGGGATAGGCACAAGCTCACCCGTGAACCTAGTCAGGATAAGCACCATTGGGCAGGTGTATTAGTTTACAATATTTTTGCATGGCAGCGCACTTCATTAAAACGATGATGACATAGTACAAAAAATATATCAAAATGTAAATGCCAACTGAGATCATGTTAGTTTAACGCAAAGAACGCTATAGATACTCAGTTAATTGCTATACATGCTGCGCATGAGCACTATTAGTGTTTCGGCACCTGCCAACCAAATACATTAGCCTCTTGGCATCATATGCCTCATTGATTGTTGTTGCCACACTTGTGACCTATGTCCCAGGCAGCCACTTCACTTCCTTATTCCTTGTTCCCTATTTTTGCTTTTGGTTTGGATACTAAGGATAAACAATTTGGGTCAAAATATGACTACAGGGACAATGAAAAAAAAAACAAAGTGTAGTGAATATCTCCGCTGAATTGTATTTGAATGCCTTACAGCAGTGAAACTATTCAATACAAAACATCCGATAATGTTAACTGTACCAATAGGTTTTGTACTAACTACTGTAGCAGCAGGCTTCAAACCGAGCAGGAAGGGTGTGTACGTTGTCTGGTTTCCTCTCCAGTATGTTGGCTGATCAGAGTAGGCCAAAAGTGTGTCAAGAGTGTCAATTGCGCATTTTCGCAGAGCTCTTGTGGTGGCAGCTGCGCTCGCAACCACATTTCTAATATGTGAGATATAACGCCTGGGCTCTGGCGAGGAGGAAGAAGACAAGTTGAGCACCACTTGCCTTCCTGTGGCCCCTCGAGCTTGAGAACCTCTGATTGCAGCTTTGTCCATGTGACTTGGCTTCCGTTGCATGCTTCTGTGAATAGTAAAACAGAGGTGTCAGTGCTTCTGTCAGAGGACGGCACATGAAGATCACACATGAGAACACACTACAGCGGAGAGTGAAACAGCGATATGGTGAGGGGAGCGGGCATCAGTGGCTTGGGGAATCCACACCTAGCCACCACTGTAAGTTAATGCATTATGCAGTTTATTACTGGAAAACTAACAGATACTGTCTAAGAAACAATCTGAATGATAACTTTAAATATTTATTTATTGGAGCAGTGCACATTGTTGATCACACCTATCTCGTACTATATTATCGTTATTATTTTTTGTTGTTGTTGTTTTTTCTGTAAAACACATTGCTTGGAGACCCACAAAGTGAAATTAGTAAAATTAAGACTTTAAAAATAATACTATTCAGTATGATGTACAGTACTGCATTTATTTAAGTGCCAGCTCATTTTGGAACTATTATAGAAAAGTAACAAATGAACATTTAATACATTTTTAAATAAAAAATAATAATAAATAAAAAATAATGTAAATTAAATGTGACATGGGTTTATGATCACTGGCTTTGACGACAAAAATGAATACTGGCAATCACAAGGTGAAAAAACACAGTTTCACATGGTGCTTTGAAATATAAGAAAAATATAAAATTGATATACAGTATACAAATTAAATGATAAGTATTTTGTAGTTTATAATTTCATGTTACATTAAATTGAATATTATATGGTAGTTTAGGTGCTTTTGGTTTTACATTGTGGCATGAAGACAACAATAATAAAACGTGTTAGTTATTACACAATAATTACACCAAACCGAACGGTATTAAAATTGCTGCTCAGCTATATATGAAAAAAGTGGAAAAAAATATGCATTTTCATAAAATACCTCTCTTTTTTTCATTATCTTCTGAACAGTGAGGATGTTAAAATGTCAGTTCACGGCCCTTCATCCATCCTCTTTTGCTTACTGTTATCCATGTGGACCATCCTCACACCAACCTCAAGTCATCCACAACACAGTCAGTGCAAGCTGGTAAGCGTTCCCTTTTTATATAATGGACTAAGTTCCATATTATCGTCACTTGGCTGTGGGTCAGTGTGAATGTGAGTGCGAATGGTTGTTTTATTTGTATGTGCCCCGCGATTGGCTGGCAACCCGTTCAGGGTGTACCCTGCCTCCTGCCCGATGATAGCTGGGATAGGCTCCAGAATGTCCACGACCCGAGTGAGGACAAGCTGCTCAGAAAATGGATGGATGGATAGTAAATGTACATTTCAATATGCAAAGACATGAATACGCCAAAAGTGTTAAAAAAGTGCTAAAACACTGAGTTTGTTTTATTTCTCTCTCTTATCTAATAATAACTTTAAAGCACATTCATTATTTTGAAAAATTGAGGCAATCGTTGCAAAAAGTACAAAATACAACGACAGCAATTGTCATTCTTGTTGGTTTGTCGCAGGCTATACTTTGAGGTTAAGGGGCATGATACAAGATTCTGGGTATTTTATTCATACCATAGTGACTCAACCACTGGGAGGTGAAAATTAAATTGCACCAAATATTATGCATTTGTAGTATTAGTAGCTGTAACAGTATTATCCTGCTATCTAATTAACATCCTGCTTGGTGTAGGGGAAAAGGTACAGTTATAGATCGTACCACAATTTCTTCCTTTACTTTACAAAATAAAAATAAAAAGCAGAAGAAAAAAACCCCTAATAATTCTAGCTTAATAAATACATGGGCATAAAAGATCACAATGCATCCCACGACCTTTTCCAATCATTTATGAAAATGTGCATACAGTACCAGTCTAAGGTCTTCTTCTCATTCAATAGCTAGTACTTTATGCACCATATGAAATTACAAATTGTTCAACAAGAACAAAATAGGTTTAAATAACAACAACAGCTCAAATGAAACTGGCTACTGTCTTTTCAATGTCACTGAAAAAGGAAAAAAAGTTCCTAATTTTGTCAAAGAAGACGAAAGATTTGAAATGTTGGACTCTTAAGTACCGCAACATTGTAGCCAACAGCGTCCCGACCAATCATGTATTTTGTGTTCTCTCTCTTTGTCTACAGACACAAAGAACGACTCTCTGCAACAATAGCAACCTAACGTCAATACCTGTGGGACTACCAGGCACCACTGAGGAGCTTCAGCTCAATCACAATCTTATCAAGACACTACAGGACAACTCTCTTCAGTATCCCTCACTCACTAGCCTCAGTTTAGCCTGCAACCAGCTGGAGAAATTACAGTCAAACACTTTTCAGCACTCCGAATTGTTGAAGAGTCTTAATTTAGCAAATAATAATCTGAATATTAGCTATCTAGAAACCAGCAACGCTTTAAAGACCTTGCCCAAGCTTAAATCTTTAGATCTATCAGTGAATAAACTGGATGAAGAAATGGCTGCCGTCCTTCTTCAAAATCTGACAGCCCTGGAGTACCTAAATCTTTCAGGGAATCTCTTACGCCGCCTGGACGAGACCTCATTCAGGGATCTCCACCAGCTCAAAGACCTCGACCTGCAGAGGAACCTCCTGTTTGAGATCGACAACGCCTTCGACAGCACTCCCAGATTACAACGACTCAACTTGGCCTTCAACTATCTACCTTGCCTGACTGACTTCGACATGACCCAGCTGGTGGTCCTCAACGCCAGCCACAACTTCATCGAGTGGTTCATCTCCAGGCAGGATGTCAACGACACTTTCCAAATAGAGACGCTTGATCTGTCCGATAACAAACTGCTGTTCTTTCCATTCCTACCCAACGTGAGCCGGTTACGGAATCTGTACCTGTCCCACAACATTTTGAGTTTTTATGAGCACCTGGCGGACAATGTCACATTCCCCAACTTGACCGCCACTGTCAAGTTCTACAACCTGAGGAAGAACACAAACAACATCACGGCTCAGCTGTGGGATGACAGTCTTCATGGCGACATCTCCTCGGTGGAGATTTTAGACCTACGAGGAAATCAGTTGCAGTACTTCCCGCAAGGATTCATCCACAAAATGCCCTCCCTGTCTAGACTCCGAATGTGCACCAACTGTCTAGAAAGCTTGAATCTAACTTCGGAGCAATTCTCTGATAGCTTGTATGAATTGGACGTTAGCAACAACAGACTGAAAGAGATCGTAGCAAATGATGTTACGTTGAGAACTCTGAGCAATTTGACATACCTAAACCTTAGCCTGAATGATCTTGACTGCTTATCATCAGAACTATTGTTTGCCTTGCCAAGCCTTAGGTCAGTGGACCTGAGTTACAACAACATGGGAATATGCCTTCCTGAGGAAGTTGAGGGCAGTGCAGGGATAGCCTGGAACACCACAGTGTCCTTAAGGCAGCTTTATCTTAAGGGATGCCACCTTCCAAGAATTCCGCCTTTTGCATTCTCCGGACTCTCTCTCACACATTTAGAACTATCTGATAACCCCGGACTAAGAGGCCAACAATCAATAAAAAGTCTGAGCACAACATTACACCACTTAGGTTTGGGAAACACACACGTTGGGGAGTTGGACTTCACAAATTTTCAGAATCTGAAGTCTCTGAATATTTCATGCAACTCTCTCGCACATCTTCCAGCTTCGATCTCGGGTCTTGACTTAAAACAGCTTGATTTAAGGGACAATGAGCTGTCCACTATTCCCTCACTTCAGGCCAACACATTAGCCTCTAAACTTCACACTGTTTTCCTCACAGGAAATCCATTCAACTGCTGTCAGACAGAGTGGTTTAGGACATTTGAAACAACAAAGACAATCCATATGGTCGGACAGTCGGAAATGGAATGTACAGATCTTTTCCAAACACACAGCATCTGGCATTCCCAGTCATTTTTGTGTCATGAGGAATATGGAGAATCTATTTTCTGGTACATTCTCCTTTTTGTACCCGTTTGCATTTCTTTAGTGGGTATTTTAACGATTTTATTCCTCACGCTGAAGCCCAAAGTGATACAAAAATCAATCAAAAAGAAATATTTAACGCCTACATCCTATTGACACTTTTTAAAGTCTCGGCAAACCAAAATAAGTTTATGTTGAAAAATGGTATGAATCTCAGAAATAAAATCAACCTTTTGTTAAACTGTCATGGATTATCAAAGCACTTGTAGGTATACTGTGTGAGTCCAACATTCACAACATACTGCACATTTTTACGGTGTATAATCAATAACCGATTCCAGGAACAAAATGTATGTTTTTTTTTCTCGTTTGTTTTTCAGATGGGTGATTTCTCAGTGAAAAACATTTAAAAGATTTTAAAATGTAGTACTTTTACATTTCAGAAAGATTAAAGGTGAGATCATCAACAAAAACGTCATCGGCGTAAGCATCTAATCCAATTCAATTACTTGTGGTGCTTCCAACCACTTGGGGCCATATTTGCATGTTATTTGGTCCTCGCTATGGTATCCTGTGATACACTAACCAGTGTAAGCAATAACATTTTCACACTCACACAGAGTATTTCATTTCCCACCATCGCATGCACTGTTGAGAGTGTGGTTCAAAGCCACAGCCTCCTGGTACCTCAATCTAAAACTGCGGCTTGGTCCTGTTTTGTGTGTGAATGTGTGCTTGGTGGTGTTCTTCATGTGTGAACATATGCAGAGGTGGTGTGGTGCGGTGCAAGCTGTTGCTATAAGCAGCGGAGGAAACAAGAAATTTCCTGTTTTGCTCAAATGTGTAGCAACTGCCCAGTTCCGCATCTCAAAGAGGAGCGTTTCCTTCCTAACGGATGAAGGGCAAATGCAACATCAACACAATATTTCAATGTGAGGAGCACATTTTGGATCCTTGTGCTTGCTCATCTTTTCTGGAGACGTGCAGAAAGGAAAGGAGAGGCAGATATCCGTCAACAAATTGAAAAAGTACATAGACACCCTGTAAGTGTGTATTTATTATTAATGAGTGAAGTTGCTGAAGAGCAAGAAGGCTGATATGTGTAGTTACAGAAGAGCAATAGGCCTAACCAGAAGGTAACCAAAATACCGCTGTGGTGATGCTCAAGGTCATGGCGGTTAAAGACGTATAAATAGAAACTACAAAGAAACCTTGACATAACTAAAATCACTATTTAAAAAATAATAAAAAGGCACAGTTGAGAACAAATCAACATTTAACTTTTATTTTTTTGTGGAGTTAAAGATTCAGTCAAAAATTCTGGAAAGTAATCTTATTCTGCCATCCCTATCTTTACTTTGACAACTTCAAATGAGTGAAATAAACCTGTTTTCTGTTTCCAAGAGGATATGAGAAAAACAAAACAACCACAACATAAGGTATACATGCCTATAATCTATCCAACCATTCATTTTCTACATTGCTTGTCTTCATTGAGGTCAAGGGTGAGCTGGAGTCTATCCCAAACAAACAACAATTTACACTCACATTCACTGTGCGAACCACTCATCTTCCATGACAATGGAATACCACTTGATGGTATTTAAAGTATATTGTTATAATTAATATAGTACCTCCAGTTCTGATGAAGTTCTTTACCATATAGTGAAAAAAAAACCTAAAAGTGTAATAAGTGAGGATTATCATTCAACTTTTTTTAGAAAGTGTATTTTTTTTTTAGCGTTTTAGATTTAGATTCAGAAAACCTTATTAATCCCCATGGGAAATTAAGGGAGCAGAGTGTGGTATAGTTATTTACACAAAATCTACTACATAAATAAGTGAAAAATATACAGGATGTATTTACATTATTGCACACTAGATTGTACAGACACAATCAAGTGTCAATTACAATTATTATTTTACTGTGCAGTGACTAGTGGTTAACCTGTTTGCCTCACTGCTATGAGGTTGGGTGTTCAAATCCAGACAGTTTGCATATTTTCCCTGTGCTTGCGTGGGTTTTGTCCCAGCACTCCAGTTTCCTCCCACATTCCAAAAACATGCATGTTAGTTTCATCGAAGACTCGATAAATTGTCCAAAGGTGTGAATGTGAGTGTGAATGCTTGTTTGTCTCTATGTGCTCTGCTTTTGTCTGACAGCTACTAAGATTAGCACCATAACTTATAATAAATTGGTTTCATATACAGCTTTTCTAGATAGGAAAAGATGCACCAGGGAATAAAGACAATTCTGTTTCAGAACCAAAATGGTATTCAGCAGTTTCTGCTCGGTGTTAGGGTATTAAATTAATGATCCTCAAGTAAACACACCTTTAAAGATTGTGAGCTTATTGCAGATTGCTCGTTTTGGTTCCATACAGTATGTGGCGATGTGCTGCTCCTCAGTGCAGGGGCAGATCTACCGTATTCTAGAAGGGGGGGGGGGGGGGGGGGAAATAATTCCTGAAAAATCATAAACTATCACCTTTAACCGAAAGCTGTGATGTAACAGGTTTCCTAATTATTATGTACTGTATTTAAAAATATGTGATTGCATGATGGATTGCTTTTAGTATTTTTAATAAATTACAGGTAAAGAAAGCAGTACTTGCATCATTAGATTTTTCTGTAGGCGGCCCTCTGAGGAAAAAACATTGCGACACCCCTGCTTTAGGGTGATAAAGAACACCGGTTCACTTTATACCAATAAAAGGATTACCATGTCTTGTCCAAAATATTGGGAATCTATTGGGTAAGAATAGATGAAAACAGAACATCATTTGAAGGAAAACACCTGGTCAAGTCAATCAAGTCAAGTCTTGACTTGAATTTGAAGGAAAACATCTGGTCATTCCTGACCCTTTGATTACTCGGCTCATGTTAAATTGTTTGATAAGCTTCTGCAAGTGAGTACCTAACATTGCTGGCCAACCTTATCAGGTTAACAGAAGTGCTTGGAGGCACTTAAACCACCAAACATATATATTAATAAAATACATTACACATCAACATTCCAGCAGGTAGATGCTAGCCAAAATAAAGAAATTAACAAAATAATAAACTCAACTAAATAGCTATAAAGGGTTTGTCCCTCTGGTTACTCATTAATGCATTTGTGTAGTCGTCAGTTTGACACAGTTGGCAAGACATTTCCAAATACATGGATAATCTAATGGAGCTTTCCATTTTGGATGACTCTACCCAACTGGTAATGACTGGTAATTACTACTCTGATTCCTCAACAATACCAGAAATACAAGCCATGAGTTTGTGTCAAACTCAAAAATACTTTTTTGTAGAAAGAGGAAGTGCCTGATGTGAAGTTGCTGAACATGCATTAGTATGATGTGTGATTGTGTCAACCATGAAATGTTCAAATTACACAATATTTTTTTATTGCTTTTAATTTGCAAATAAATATGAAAGAAAGAGGTTATAAGATTTATTGTGGACTATTTATTGTGCCTTTAACACTGCAGTGTGCAACTGATACTTTGGACTAAAGTATTGCAATGGAACTTAAGGATTTTTGTTTTGCTTGTAGTGGAAGGAAGTATTTTGGTTGCAGGTTTTCTCTTTGTCTGAAATATGTGTTTGCCAATATAAAATATTTCCAAATAACCAAAGAGATGTTATATTTCAGCATTGAAAAAAAAATCTAATAAGTCAACCTGCAACATTATCATCACCTGCATAATGTAGTGAGATCCAATACAAGACAAAAATACAAAACGTCTGCCTTTAAAAGATGCTTATGCTCAGTTTTGATTAATATACATTTTTATTATGGTTTTAGTTTACAACTTCATTATACTTAGAGGTATCTCGAAAATTCTCGTTGCCTTATTTAGCTACACGAGGGAATAAAAATATTGGTCACAGCTATTTGATGGAGTAGTTGGTAGTTGTAAAGCACTGCAACCACAATAATTGTCTATCAAAACCAACCATTATTACCCTTACACAGTAATGGCAACATTTTCAGTACATCTCTTTACATCTCATTAGATTGTGCATGAGGACGGTTGGTGTTGAACAGTATTTTCCCTCTTCACAGATAGTGTTTGTGGTAACTGTACGGCTATGTACAAATGCAAATAAAGTTGTCTTAATGGTCAGGTGCTGGAAAGTCACCACACAGTTTTGCGCACTTCCTATTCACTTGCTAAATACAGTATGACCTGTGACGCCCACATACACAGCGAAGCACAACCGTGTTCTATATGGTGACTGAATATGAGTTAAATTAGTGCAAAACAACATAGTCTTATAAACTCATTGTGTTAGGCCACAACGGCACTAACGTAGACTGCAAGTGTGTGTTATTTTTATTCCCGGGTGCCTTTGGCCTTTTTGGAAAAACTGCCTCCAATGAAACAGGTCTTGCAAACTAGGTCAGTGTTTTGAATGATTTTCTGGGTCCTCTGTGTGTGGTTTTTTTTTCGTACTCACAGACGTGGGCACAGATGCATGAAGCTTCAGTGGGAGTAGTGGGAGGCACACATTAGGATGCTGAAACACACGAGAGGACACAAAATGCCTCACATCGCATCTCCTCACACGTCTTCCCCTATGAACACACACTTCAGAGAGATCGAGAAAAATGAATCAATGTTTTAAGTCCAGAAGACATAAAATAGCACCTTGACACAACAAAAGCTATGTTTCACACTCATTGAGCACTGATATGTAGGCTAAATTACAAAAGATAACAGTAAGCATTCCTTATTGCAAATTGTGCTAGTGCTTTGAAAAGAAAGAATGTCAATGTAGCCGGCAGCATTGCTTAGTTTATTTTTATTTTGGTAACTACGCTGAAAAAAGTACAACAAACCTGTTATCCGTAGGAAATAATAATAATAAAAATAAAACAGATAAATATTAGTTCGTTTCAAGTGAACTTTCTCATTTATAATTATGATTAAATGTATTTTCTTTACTATTTAAATTTACAGCAGGGCACCAAACTGAAATGTTTCATTTTGACCAAAGGACTTTCTTTAATTATGTGATTAGTGCATGTATTGTGGACTTGGACGGAAGGAGTGACGTTGATTGGTAAGAAAAAATAACTCTGCATTTTGGTAAGGTTACGGTTAGTTGAAAGAAATTTATGTTTTTAAACATTGTTTATATCTTGCAGATCTTTCAGAAATACGCCATAAAACGTTTTCAAATAACGACGGTGAAAAATGCTTTAGATGAAAGAAAAAGTTCCAGGTTAAACTTTATGGATACACTAAATCATTCCTTTTTTATCAATCCAAGCTAAAATATTAACTGTGACGCATTTCTTCCATTTTTATTTTGAGTCTTGACTTTTGTATTTATGCATCGGTTAAATTAAGAACGATATTAATACATAATGGACGCTTATTATTGTGGCTGTTTGGAGTGGTGTAGAACTGCATACGGACAGCTAATATAGGCAATTCTATAGTTTGGTTGCCTTTTGTATAGCTATGTCTAATAGGTAAAAACTAGAAACATCTGTCAGTGCGTTGAACTTCGACTCTACATGTAGTGTCATCTCAAATCAAAATCTTCGTAATGGCAGAATTGTTTTAAGGCATCAGTCTGGTGTGCCCACTGTTGAGCTCAAGCAGCACAAACAGTTCTGTCCTGCCACCTCCTGGCTCATTTTGGTAATACCACAATAATTTAAAAAACGTTTTCATTGCACTCCCATGTGATCGCATGACATTTGTATTTCACCTGTTTGTTTTTACTATGCAAATATTAACAAAATAAAATACCCTGTGTATTTAAAGCTTCCACACTTTAAAGGCAGCAACTTTTATTTATATGTTGAGATGCAATTCAGGTTTCAGGAAGGGTGTAAGCCATGCCACGCTCATCAGTATCAAAGCAATCACTACGTCATACGATAAAACAAAATATTTGCCAAGAACCAACTCAGTAATAACTTAATCTCATAAACTAGCTATGGGTTGACAATTTCCTACAGATATATGAAAATTTAGTTTTCCAATTAGCAATAAATATCAAGTAACAGGAGAATGAATTGACTATCACAATACGGTTGGTATTGGTGCCAAGACAATAACTGATTTTATATATATATATTTTTTTAAAATAAAAATGTGATTTCATAGGCTACTTATGCCTGACACCTAATTGTTCAAACTGTTCACATATGTAATATGTCACAAGCTGTTTTTCCCCACTACTATTTCATGAACAATATCATAAACCTATTATTGTTTAGGTTATCCATAACTGCACCATAAGGTAATCAATGTACTTAAAGCTGAAGTGTATTTATTTTTTTTAAATGGCACTGTACTTGGTGCTAGCAGTGGGGGAAGTAGAGAGACCCAAAACTTACACATTTAGGCCTCCAGGTGAGATGACATACAATGTAAACAAAAAGAAATGCATGGAAACCTTTGGGAGCTGTTCTGGCACGTACTGCAAATTGCTTAGCATCAAATACAAAAGGCATGGAAGAGAGGCTTCTTGTTTTTTTTG
Organism: Phyllopteryx taeniolatus; assembly: GCF_024500385.1. Lineage (NCBI taxonomy): Eukaryota > Metazoa > Chordata > Actinopteri > Syngnathiformes > Syngnathidae > Phyllopteryx > Phyllopteryx taeniolatus. The sequence continues at coordinate 12,148,819 of NC_084521.1, read as the reverse complement.
AAATGTAAGGAAGTTGCATAAAAACATCAGCTCCATTTCCCCTCGCTTCAATTAAATGAATTGATTCCAGCTTCAACCAGTTCAAATGTCCCCACTTAAATAGAGCCTTTGTGTGTATGTATGTATTTGTGTGCGTGCGTGTTATATATATATATATATATATATATATAAATAAACTGAATGGAAGAGGAAGTAACTCCTGACAAGGCAATGTAAGCTCACAACTGAAGGGGCTATTTGCATGTTTCAGTTAAGTAGTTCCAGGTAGGTGATTGGCACTTTTCCCTTCTGACTGCCTCGCTCTCCCATCAGCCAGTCTGAGTCCATGCCAGGCACGCTGCTGACTGTGATCACCTGCAAACAGACAGTGTTTCATGCGTTACTGTGGGAGCCATGTCAGGTATTAAATTCATTGATCACAAATAACCTGTTGTTGACCAATACTGGCCACTCATGCCAGAGTAGCATCTGCTCCATTTGCACACTGACTGACGAGTATCTGCAACATTTGCACAATCAACATTGTCCCAGATTATCGCACTACTCGCTTGAAGTTTCGGTGCCCTTTGCACTATGGTCATTGCACCTGACTATTTCAATATTAGTCTTTCGAACTGCTCTAAGTGCTAGAGGACAATTGTCAAAAAAAAAAAAAAAATTACAAAAAAATGTACTGGCATTACCAGATAACTAGCAACCCTTTATTGCTCAGAGACTTTTTTTTTGTCAATGTCTTTATGTCTCAAAAGTGTTCTTTGTCAATTGACTGTCTGTTGTCATACTAGAGCGGCTCCAACTACCGGAGACAAATTCCTTGTGCGTTTTTTGGACATACTTGGCAAATAAAGATGATTCTAATTCTGAGTCTTTCGCATCTACAATTAGCTGGTGACCAGTCGAGCGTGTAACTCACTATTAGTTTTTCCACATAGGGCCTGAATAAATACATTTTGTGTTCTTCCTTATCCCAAGAAATACATAAAATGAATCCCTCTGGCAATCTAGTTGTCAACAAAATGTAAATCATGCACACAAAATGTAGAAACGCGCACAAATAAAATATTAGCTCCTTGCTAGAAGCAACGTACAGTGGAACCTTGCTGACAGCTACAAGTGTGGCTCACCTCATCAGCCAGCAGGGAAAGTTCACTGCTACTCGCGGCGTCGTAATCGTAAAGGACCCTCGCATTGCGGCTGCCGCTGGAGCTACGTAATTCACTGAAGCCACCTGATGTGGCTGAGCCGCCACGGCTAGAAGAGCTGGGCAGGGACGCTGACACTGGTATGGTCGGCACTGAGATGCTGGCCGTTTCAGACACTGACGACTGGTTGTTATTGGAGAATGATGAAGGAAAACTAGTGGGGGAGAGAGAGAAAGAAAGTAGTAAGAATGAGATGCTAAAAAGCATTTGATGGTAGATGCTCAGAAGAGTAACGTTACCTTCCCAGTTGCTTTTGCAGATCCACCATATACTGGTAACATTGAGCATAGTATGTTGTCTGAGCCTCCACAAAGTCATTCAAGCAGCGGAGGTGGTGTGCCTGATTCCACACAAGAAGAAATGCTTTAAGTTTATGAAGCTTTACCCAATTCATGTTTAACTTGTGACACATTTCATAGCTTCATTATCTCAGCTGCTTTTTTGCACTTGGCAATTGTAATATAGGAAATGTATTTCCAGCTTAACGATCCCTTCATTTTGTAAAGTTTTCTCTTGTGGTCTCACCCACTTGCAGTTACATATCTGAATCTATTTTTTTATTTTCAAATGTGTTGCGTGACTGAGACTGCGGTGACACGTTGCGTTTCTGCTGAGATACACACATGGGTGCTGCTGACGCCTTCTAGCAGCAGTCGGGTGATCTCAGCCTGACGGTCAAATTCACTCTGAGTCATCCTCAACTCCTGTTCTGCCTGCGGGAGAGAATAAAAGTGATTTCTAGAGCATCTCCACCATGGACATGTTCAACACATAGAACAGAACACACGAGACAAGTGTTATGTCCTGTAAAGTAAATAAATAAATAAATTAATTAATTAATTTATAAAAATAATAAGTCAGTAAATGGCACAAGCGACCGAAGGCCACATTTGTCGCACGTGATAAGGAACAGAGTTTGGCTTCCAAAAATGACACTAATTTTGAATTTCGGAAGGATCCGTCACTCAAAATATTGTAATTGTAATGATACAAATATGTTGGAGTTAAACACGGGTGTCTAACTCATTGTCGAGGGCCAGACTGTAGTTACCGTTTCCCCGAGAGGGCCGTTATGACTGAAACCATAAAGGTACAAAATTGCCCCATCGTATTACATATACACAACAGATTTACTAGTTTTGAAATCAAAAGCCAATACAAATGGTTTGGTTCAGCTCTTGAGTTTAAAAAAAATAAAAAATGATTGGTAACAACAAAAAAATGCTTGCAATATCACAATTTTATTAATTTCCATTTGGCTAATGATTTGCATTTTTGGTACAGATCTTTCCTAAAAATATGATGTTGACACAAGTGATTTGCTTTGGAGGGCCTCATGAAATGATGTGGCGGGTCTGAGCTGGCCCCCATGCCTTGAGTTTGACACCAGTGTATTAAAATAACCACTATAAGGATTTGGGGAGTTAAAAAATATTAAGAAAAGTTTCCTTGTCTGCATAGCGAGTCAAAAGGAATCAACATATAAACCTGCCATACCATGACTTGTTGAGTCTACCAGTATGTGTCGGTGAGAATGACAATGGCTTTACTGTCCTGCACTCTGCTGCTTTCAGTACCCATCTGGATTGATATCAGGAGGAAGGGACTATAACTATAGATTTAACCTTTTATTGGTCTTACATACACAGGACCAAGTGTGACTGGAGAAGATATTACTTGGGGAGGAGATGCCTTCTGTGTGTACTTTAAGTGTGTCCGAGTGTTTTCGTTTTTTTTTTAAGGTCAAACAGGGCTCCAACATTCCACTCACCTCTGTCACTTCCTCTGCTCACATCTGCTGGTTTGCAATTTAAAAACAGTGACATAAGTTAGAGCTACAGCTGTTGTGTAACTACGGATCATACTTACACCGTGTGACAAAACAATATTAGTTTTTGAACATCACTTGGGCTACAGAACACATTATTAATTAACATAGTCACGTTTCTATGTTACAACTTTTGAATCATTACCACTCAAACCTTGAACACTATTCCATCTGTCTAGCTTTACAATTATTGACAGGGAGTTTGTTTCTTTGTTACTTGTTGACTGAGTGCAGACAGCACAGAAATGAGGCCAGTTTTACTGACTGTGGGACGATCTCATTTCTCTTAATTGCAACGTTTCTAGTTTCTGGCTCTTGAATGCTTCAACCACAACCCAGACGTTGTTCGTATTCCGTCATATAAAGGATCATCTCAAGTGCACAACGAGGATTGAGGAGGTTCCGCGGAGGAGCTACAGTCGAGGAACCATTGAGGTTTCCTTTGTGGAAATCTTTTAGGTCCTCGACAATGCCAGCATAAAAATGGTTTTGTTCTCGCTAGATCGTAAACAGAGCTGGACTTTAAATATTAAATAGTCAATCTTTTGTTTAGACATTAATTGATTATTTTAATTTAAATATGACTATTTTGCTTCGTCATTGTTTTATCTTTGGCAGTATTTAATATTGAAATTATTTAATTACACTGGTTCAAGGTTACCACGCAATGAAAGTTAGTAATAATTAGGATGTCATTTTGTCAAATACATTTGGCCACAAAGAAAATACAAATTCAGAAGTTTATACACTGTTTTTGCATTCCGTAAAATGCATAAGAAATACAACACTGTATACATATTTACAAGTCACTACAAGTACGTGCTGCCAGAGAAAAGTGTGTAGAGTGGTTGGTAGCGCACTGAAGAAGCCCACACACAATCGCCTCTTCATATGCAGTTGTGATGAGAAACAGCGTTGCTAATATATGAGTTTAATTTAATTCCACTAGAACAAAAGCACAATGTGGACGTGTTGTAATACTACTTATACAGCCACAGAGACAACTGTTTTGTGATATATATCAATGACGTAATGTCATCTTTTATTGACGACTCAATAAAATGATGACATCAAGGAGCGAAAGTCTTATTTATGTCCCTAAACATTTGTCTCTCATCGCTCCTCTGTTGTTCTCTTTGACCTGACCTCTTGTGGGAGGAGCTAACATGTAAACAGTGGAGAGAGGATTGGGAACCAAGGAGATTACAAATTTAAGATATGTTTTGAAAGAAATTACAGAAAAATCAGTGGCACACTTACTCAATGTTTTTCATTATTTTGATCCTGTTTTATGATCGATGACAGAAAAGGTAAAGTAATATGAAAGAGAGTGCCACATCTTGCCCAAATTTTGTCTTGCTAAAGTCTGAAAGATTTGAATGATGTTTAAAGGACCATGATAAAAACAATGCAGTGACAGTGTAAATTGGGGTAGCATCGCAAATGAGCAGAAAAGGGAAGTATAAATGTGTCACAGATACTTATTCACATTCATGTGACTTCATACAGAGTTACAGGCCCCAGGTACTGTTTCCTTCCTTAAATGAGGATATTGCCGCATACTTTTAGGGAAACAAAAATTTTGACGGCTGTTCAATGTTAAAATAACCCGGACACCAAGATGTAAAAGAACAAGTACATACCACAGCTCTAGCATCTGCCATGCGGGCCTTCTTGAGTCTTGTTTTGGCTGCATCCAGATCCAAGCGTTTGACCTGCAGCAGCTTCCGTTCTTTCTGCGTACAAATAATTAACAAACATACATTTTAACAATGCTGCTGGTGTTTTGCACCATATTTAGTTTTTCCATGTATATACTTTGGATGACTTAACTCTTTTAGTAACTAGTGTCGACATGACAGACTCTCTATCACAAAGAAACAGGCAAAGACTCAGTTTCTTTACTTAATTAGGTACCAGGGAAATATAATAATATGCTAAACAATAGGTGTATCAAAAAAGCTGCTTGTATCAAAGTTGAATTCTGATTAGCACTGTAATTCGGGCATTCATTTGAAAACTTCCCTTCCTTTTTTTTTTGGGAACGTGTTGCAGGCATCAAATTCAAAATGAGAGAATATTTGCAAAAAAGTAACGTACACCAGTTTAAACATTAAATATCGTCTTTGTAGTGTATTCAATTGAATATAGGTTGAAAGGAATTTGCAAATCATTGTATTCCGTTTTACGCAATGTCCCAATTTCTTTGGAATTCGGATTTAGTGTCAACTGAATTGCCTGTTGCGAGATTAGAATCAGTATATTAAATAAATTAAATTCAACAATAAGCTTATTGTGGATGTAATTTACAAGCATTAGACTAAAGAGTGTTTTACAAAATAAAAACAAAAACACAGCAGACCCTCCGAATTCAAACAGTTCAATTATACCATTAGTTGCACAAAAGTTTGGAGGTCAAACAATCACAGTGCCTGCTATCACACAAAATGTCAGCCAATCTTGCGAGATCTCAGCAAATCACAGAAATGATGACGTTTGTTTTATGAGGAGTGGTAACTCCTATTAACAGCCGATTGCTTATTTCTGTTACACATCCAAGTGTTTGTAGTTTTATTTTACTTTCATATTTACAAGACAGCAGTTAACTTATTTTTACACCTGCATAACAGTTAAGAATTTTACTTAAAATATTCAGTACTCCCTCATCCTATAGAAACTTTTCAAATTCTGAACAAAATTGGCAATTGACCAGCAGGCAAACATATCTGCACTGGACAATTAATACAGTGCTGTGAAAAAGTATTGGCCTCCTTCTCAGATTCTTATATTCTTGCATAGTATCCTCACTTTAATGTTTAAGCTCATCAAACAAACATAACTAGACAATATAACTCTAGTGAACTTAAAATGCTGTTTTGAAATAGTGATTTCATTTATTAAGAAGAAGAAAAAAAACTATTCAAAGTGTGTGAAAAAGTAAAGGGTCCCCTAGACTGAATAACTGGTTGGACCATCCTTAGCAGCTACAACTGTAATTTTCGATAACTGCCAAAGAGTCTTTCACATCTCTGGTGATATTTTGGCCCACTCTTCCTTGAAGAATTGTTTGAATTGGTTTTCAAGCATGAACAACTTTTTAAGGGTCATGGTCATGCCACTGCATTTCAATCTGATTCAAGTCCAGACTTTGATTAGGCCACTCCAAAACCTTCCTTTTGTTTTTTTCAGCAATTCAGAAGTTGGCTTGGTGTTTTATGGATCGTTATCCTGCTGCAGAACCCAAGTGCGCTTCAGCCTGAAGTCACAAACTGATGGCTGAATGTTTTCCTTCAGGATTTTCCGCTAAAAAGGACAGAATCCATGGTTCCATCGATCACAGCAAGTTGTCCAAGAAGCAGCCCAAGACCATCACAATATCACCACGTTTGACTGTTAGTAGGATGCTATTTTCCTTAAATGTTGTGCTACATTTACGCCAGATGTAACAAGACATACACCTTCCAAAAAGCTCAACTTTTATATTGTCAGTCCATATAATAGTTTCTCAAAAGTCTTGGGACTCAGATTATTATTTATTATTATTCATTTTCTTTTTTTTGCAAAAGTAAGACGAGCCTTAGCAGTGGTTTTTGCTATTTTTGTCCTGTCTCTTCCTTATTATGATGTCATGAACACTAACTTTAACTGAGGCAAGTGAGGCCTGCAGTTCTTTAGAAGTTGTCCTGAGTTTCCTTGTGGCCTCCTGGATGAGTCATTGCTGTTCTTTTGGAGTAATCTTTGGAGGCTGGCCACTCCTGGAAAGGTTCACCACTATTCCATCTTTTCTCCATGTGAGGATAATGGCTCGCTCTATGGTTCGCTGGAATCTAAAGCTTTGGAAATGGCTTTTGTAACACTTCCCATACTGATACATAACAATTACTTTATTTCTTAACTGTTCTGGAATTTCTTTTGTCTTGATCTTTTGTCCGACTTGATTTTGCCAGGACAGATTCTGTTTAAGTGATTTCTTGATTGAACAGGTCTGGAGGTAATCAGGCTTGGGTGTGATCAGTGAAAATTAACCAAAAATTGTGATTAGCCACAATCAATTCATGATATAACCAGGGGGGTAATTATTTTTCACACATGGCCAGGTAACTGAATAATTTTTTCCCTAATAAATAAAATAATTTAAAAACAGCATTTTAAGTTCTCTTGGGTTATATTTGACTGATATTTACATTTGTTGATGATCTTAAACATTAAAGTGGGAAAACTATGCAAAAATACAATACACACACACACAAACTGTATACACTGTATTGCTGCAGCATGGCAGCGGCCGGCTGGATCTCATTTCATTCCCGGAAACGTTTTTTTTTGTTGTGAAATATTGATATGACATGGCATTTTTTATTGGCCGTTACACCTGCGACCTCGCATGGCCATTCGACTCAAATTGGAGCGAAACTGTGCAACAGAACAGAATCCTGCAAAGTCGGGTTTGGCAATGTCACTTCGTGTGACCATTTTCTGTATTTTGTACTTTTTCAAAAAGTTAAAATGTTTGCAAGAAAACACTAAAAATTAATCATGTGGAGAATGGCCACTGAGGTATAATTTACTGAATACAGACCAGCTGTTATTAAACCATGAGCACTGTGAATTACTTAAGACTGAAGATCTAGATTGAAGTGAAAATTGCAGGAAAAGATAAGAGCCGAGCCAATGCCATCGGTCATTACCAACTCACCAGGATTGTTTTGAAATCCCCCTCCAGAAAGTTCCTGAAAGGGGTCAGGAAATTGATGGCAGAACTTTGAATTAACTCTCGCTCTGCGCCGCCAACCTGCTTCTGGGTTTCGCCACATTTTATCAAAGCATTTCCTACAATAGTGAGCAGCACAAACAAAACATCACTCCCATTATTGCGCTGCTCAGGAGATGGTACAATCTAGCAACTAGTGCAGTAACTATGGCCAGTCCATTGGACAACACAGAGCACTGTATGTACTGTACCATATGTATACAATTGATAGTCACCATATGCAGTGCCAGGACCAAATTCATTTCCTGAGTCAATCATGGACTGGCCCAACAGTTCATGGTTGTTCATTCGTATCGGGGCCTTTTTTTCCAGTTTCTCATACACAAATTCTTCCAGTCGGACATCTGAAAATTACAAGGGAAACTCAATTACAAAGTCATGAGACAACAGCGAGGGGGCCATGTACGGACACTAAATTCAATACCGCGAACACAAGAAAGCTCCAGAACATGACATACTTCATAAATTACAACACAAGTATTAGAAAACAAAAAATAAAAAAAAATTTAGTCAAATATTTGATTGTCCATGGGACAAATGGAGAACAAATCCAGTTGACCATGTCCAAGGCTGTTACCACCAGGTGGTCTGTCTTTGTTGTATTTTTGCTGTAATGTGGTGCAAACGAGGGGGATGCACAGTTGAGTATACAGATGTCACACACAATTCTGCATATGGATGCAATTAGAACACCATCTTGGATATGTTAATCTGCTTGCAAACTTAAAATTTCACATACAGTATATCATCACCATCATAAGACCATAATGATCCTGCACAGAACACAAACTAAATGTCTTGAATCTTTTTAATTAGGAACAAAGGGTATGTTCTTACTTGGGTTGGGCTGTAATAAGACTTCGGTTTGCTTCATAATCTTCTCGGTCCATTGTTTGGTGGCCTCAGCTCTTACCAAAAGATTCTCCAAATGGGCATCCAACTCAGTCTTCTCAGCCTGACCGAACTTCTCCTCTGTGAACTTAAAAAAATATATATAAAAATACTCCACTTCAAACAGCGCATATCAAAATACAAAGACATCAAACGTTCGACATACTGTTTTTTGGGGGGGTTGCGGGTGGCTTTAAAGTTTCCCCCAACGTCATGCGTCCAACTAATGAAGTGCACTATCTTTTTAGCGGCCTGTTTTGATGGTTGTGTTGACCTACTACTGACTAATGGACACCAAAACATTGCCGTGCTGCATGACCTGGCATAACGTGCTAGTGAGACACGTCTCGCTATTTGTTAAATTATTAGTTAATACATACCACAGTCAACGCCGAAGTTGCGAAATTTGCAAATGTAACTGAGGGTAAGCTAGAAGCTAATTAGCAATAACTTCCACTAACAAAACGTTTTAAACTTACTTGTACAGCACGGCTCAGGAAGGTACCCGCGTCTGCAGCTAGCCGCTTGACATTAAAATCCATGACAATTGGGATAAATGGACTCCTAATAGCACGGTAAGCTTATTTCAAAGCAGCCCAACTTCCATCTCTTTTGAAACGTCACAGAAGCAAGTTTTTGTTGGGTGTGCCACCCAGCTGTTGAATGTACAAAGATGACACAACAACAAGATAGTTCCCGCTACACTCCGAAGCACGATAACAGTCGGACCGATAATGCGCATGCGGTCTTTAGGCGAACTCGAAAAGCTGGGGCTTGTTTTGCATTCCTCTCGTTTCACACGCTCTGCTTTGCAATTCACGTTTATTTACGTAACATTGAAATCAATGCGGCGGCACGGTGGACGATTCTTCAATTAACCTAAGATGCATTTTTTTGAATGCCAGAAGAAGAAAACCATACAAGCACAGCGAGAACATGCAAACTCCACACTGGAGGACTGTACTCAAGATTCAAAGGCAGAACCTCAAAACTATGAGGCAGACATGCTAACCACTAGGCTACTGTGCTGCCCACCCATCCATCGTCATCATTTTATGGCCATGAATGTTTGACCTCTCTACAGTCTAGACTGTCGGCCCTCATTGGCTTTTTTCCTAAAAAAATATTGTATGCTGACCCTAACCGTAAACATTCAGTATAATAGTATTTTAATGACTTCTCCATTAACTCCAGGTGGTACAGTCACTAGCGAGTAGTAGGAGGAGGCTCATCTGTCTCATTTCAGTGAACATGGGTGTTTTTTGCTGTCAAGGCTCGACTTCAAAATGTACAATTGCAACAACATTTAAAAATGGTGCAATGACTAAGCCTCAAGATCTTCCACTCCACCTCATTGATGCCAGATTTCAGGGACAGGATGGAGTTGTTTTTTTTTTATTTTATTTACAAAGATATTGACACAGGGAAGATGACAATACATTATTTCCAATTAATAATTTATTTTACAACCCTCCCTCCATTTCTTAGAAAATGTTTCTTGTGGAAGTGGACTTTGGCAGATTGGGAAGAAAAAAAAACAACCTCTTCAGCTCTGGATATAATTATGCCAGACATGCACAACTACCTGCTGTGTGGGAGGAAGTCAGGCACAGGGAGAAATCAAATGACTTCCCTTCTGTTTGTTACCTACGCCCTCTTAGCTGTGACCTATTTACCCAGCTAAACAATGTTGTCGAAGTTTATTCATCATCACATTCATGCATTATTGTCAGGCCATATAGATGTGGACATGCTCTTACAGCTTTATGATAATTCTTATTGTGGTGCCATGACATTTACAATAAATATTTTCTGACTCTCTTACCTATTTAAACCTATTTACCTATTACCTTGCCTATGTTTTTCCTCATTAATGTACACACAGCACCCCATATTGACAGAGAAAAAAAACTGAATTGCTGAAATTTTTGCAGATTTATTAAAAAAGAGGCGGCAAGGGGAACAACTGGTTAGCACATCTGCCTCACAGTTCTGAGGACCGGGGTTCAAATCCCGCCCCCGCCTGTGTGGAGTTTGCATGTTCTCCTCGTGCCTGCGTGGGTTTTCTCCGGGCACTCCGGTTTCCTCCCACATCCGAACAACATGCGTGGTAGGTTGATTGAAGACTCTAAATTGCCCGTAAGTGTGAATGTGTGCGCGAATGTTTGTTTGTTTATATGTGCCCTGCGATTGGCTGGCGCCCAGTTCGAGGTGCACCCCGCCTCTCACCCGAAGATAGCTGGGATAGGCTCCAGCACGCCCGTGACCCTTGTGAGGATAAAGCGGTACAGACAATGGATGGATGGATATTAAGAAAGAAAAACTGAAATATCACACAGCCATAAGTATTCAGACCCTTTGCTCAGTATTTAGTAGAAGCACCCTTTTGAGCTAATACAGCCATGAGTATTTTTGGGAATGATGCAACAGGTTTTTCACACCTGTATTTGGGGATCCTGTGCCATTTCTCCTTGCAGATCCTATCCAGTTCTGATAGGTTGGAGCGTGAATGTTGGTGGACAGCCATTTTCATGTCTCTCTAGAGATGCTCAATTGGGTTTAGGTCAGGGCTCTGGCTGGGCCATTCAAGAACAGTCATGGAGTTGTTCTGAAGCCACTCCTTCATTATTTTAGCTGTGTGCTTAGGGTCATTGTCTTGTTGGAAGGTGAACCTTTGGCCCAGTCTGAGGTCCTGAGCGCTTTGGAGGTTTTCATCCAGGATATCCCTCTACTTGGCCGCATTCATCTTTCCTTCGATTGCAACCAGTTGTCCTGTCCCTGCAGCTGAAAAACAACCCTCAGCATGATGCAGATCCACCATTCTGCATGGCCATGCAGCTGAACAGGACAAGTTAAAAAAATAATAATAATAAAAGTAAAGAATAGAAAAGTTCAAACTGTTGTGTCAGGAAAAAGACCATTTTTTCAGTTGTATTAATGTACTTGTTCTTTTTTTTTTACATCACTAATGTAAAAGATATCAAGATCTTGGACATCCCAAATTCAGATTTGTTGCTGTGAGTGCTTAAAATGAATGACTATAGAAGTCAGCACTTTTAGTAACACAGAACAGCTCCTTTGAGGGAAGCATTATTTTCAGTTCCAGTAGTAAATCTGCTCTTTCACTTCTCAATAACCAAGCATGCTCCACGGAGTGGGAAGACAAAAACCAAATACATTCTTCACTTCAGCAAAAACCATTGTGTTTCCAAATCTTAAGAAACCTCAGCTATCCATCTTGCACTTCAATTAAAACAGCATGCACATGCAAGTAATGTTATCCTTTATTAGTAATTGATAGCTTTTAACAGCGGTCTCTTGTTCATAGCCAACTCAAGCACTTGGCACAGACTCCCCCTCTTCTTACATAATGCAACTTTGATACAACAAACAGATTCAAGTCTCATTCAGTCCAAGACTTTTGAAACAAGACTGTCATGAATTGTCATTTCTAAGCACACGTCTGCAACTTGAGGAAAGTCTTCATGAATAGCTTTGAAAGGAACTAACCACCATCAATACCTTTTAGGTGATAATGCAAGGCAACCTCAAAGAGTAACTGCAATTTAGGCTGTTTTTTGGAACATATTTTTGACTAGCTCCAGCAGCCGAGGATATCTGAGTGTCCTCTTCCTCCAAGACTCCGTGATTCCTTGGAGGCCAGTCTGCAAAGACATCATAAAACATAGGAATGACTGACACATGTTGAACAGAAGTTAATTCAGGCTGGAACTCCAAAAATCTGTATAATTTGGAGTTTAATGGATTTAATTGATTTTATTTACTATTGGAGAAATGTTGAAACAATTAGAAAAGCTTGGAAGTCAACCAGTATCATAGATCATTACGATTGTGTTCCACAATGGAGGTTCCACTTCACCCAACTTATCTGTACCATACAACTTTTGGCACTCTCCTGCTGGTGGTGATGCTTAAATTGTATAGAACCTAATGATTGGAGTTAGCCATACTGCAGTCCCTTGACAAGAATTGTCCACATGACAACAGGAATTAAATGGGAGGAATCAAGCTTATTTTCTTTTAATAAGAAATAACCAAGTGCCAAGGAGGAAAGAAAACACAAAATGGATATCTTCCATTGTTGTCTTCTGTTTACTGTGTGTCCTTTTCTTTCCTAAATTAATTGGCAGGTTACACAGTATCACGCTGCTATGATGTCATTGTAGCTGACGCAGCTATCACTATCCCGCCTACACACCCCCGCAGTGGAAACACAAGCCAGATCAACTGTTCCTAATCATACTATGGAGAATTGAATTATGGGCCTCATGTAGCTCAAGATTATGAGTACTGATCCCAAGTCAGAATGTTTTAAATATATTACATTGATTAGTGGAAAGTTCATATATAATTGATTCTTTATGTGAGATTCAGGCAGAACTCTGACAGTACAGCTTACTGTGTTTTGGCGGCTTTCCCAGATACGAAGAGAACACTGATGCCTTTCCCTTTTTAAAGCTGACATTTTTCTTGCCTTTCTGACAGTGTTTCCTCAATGGAGTAGTTTGACACATTGCCATTTTAAACTCTGTTGCAGATCGTAAAAGCGTTACAATCGATGTAACATGCATGTGTATATTCACAATGGGGAAGTAACAATCAGAAAGGTATTGCATTCTAGATACAACTTTCCAGACAGTCTTTAAAATTTTAAAACACGCTTGAAGTTTAAATTCTGAAATAATTGCAGGCTTGTGTAGTGTATCTTTCTTTGGATGTGAGTTACTATGAGTATTATGGAAATCTACCAAAGTGATTTGCATGAATGTTTGGGGGGGGGGGGGGGGGGGGCTGGTGCATGCGTTCAGGAAGAAACAGTTACATTTTGTTAGGGATCTGGAACTTGTTGCTCCTTTTTTGTTTGACCTTCACAAAAGTCTCTGCACTAGTTTTGGTTTAATCTTGCCAGGACACAAAAACAGACACAGAATATTTTTATATATTTGTTAACAGTTTGGTGAAGTCAGTACACTTTGACTGCTTTTGTTGCATGTGATTTCATGAACAAAATTATAGTTGTTCACAATTTGTGTTGTTTTGGTGTTAACCCATTAATTATAATGTTTTCTGTTTAAGTCAAAAAATGTTATTTGACCTCTTAATCAATAAATAATAATGTGCTTTGCTGTTTTTTTTTCTTTAGCTTTTTTGTAAAACTACAATTTCATTATATTTTAGAATTCAATTTTTTCTTGTATTGAGTGTATCAACCATTACAGAAATATGAAAATAATTTGGGTAATTACCAATGCTCCTCATGTGGGACACCTGTGACATAAACCTTACATTGGGAGGTGGTCTAAAAAACTTAAGCATGTATATTATTAACGATACTCAGAACATGATTAAAGTCAGTCTGGAATGAGAGCTAAGGCCCTTCATCTGTACAGTCACTTCTGCCCCCACTGCTGTACCTGTGCCCCGAAGCAGGCTCCAATGAAAGAGGCTCGGCTGGCGGTGCATCCCCCGCAGCGCATGGTGTCCCTGACAGCTTCATCCAACTGGCTCAACGTCAGGACTCCATGTAGCGCTCCTTGGAATGCACCAGGCAAAGCTGGACAGAACCGACATTTAGCAACACATCATTGCTACCCTCCCGCTCCAGAACGTTTCACATGAGCCTTTACTGTCTGCACCTTTTAGCCTTGTAAAACTTGAGACACTTAACACAGTAGGAAGGGGAAAATTAAAAGCCAGTTGAAAGGAGATCATTAGTGTGGAGATGAAAGGCTGGAACTGAGGAGGTGTAAGAGTTTTGCCAAGTCATCAGGCTATCTGACTAACTTACCTCATGTGTTTGTGAAGATAGTGGGTATGAGCTGCTGGGATGTCTTGGCCAGGTTGTTCTTCACTTGGTGGATATGTGCTTCCACAGAGATATGAGAAGATTAAGGTAGGTTTACTGTGTAAATATAGTGAATACTGTGAAAGATTTACATCTTAATATTTCTTTCTGAACGAGTACTAGCCAAATAAAGGAGAAAAGCTTGAATAGTATTGGCTGAAAATTACTACTGCCAGACAGCTCACATTGTAGATGGCCCGATCGTTGACTTCATTTACAGCACAAATTAATCAATAGCGTTTGAGTCGGATATCATTCAAAAGCATTGTAGGTGTCAATTTTAAAATGACTATCGATTGAATTCGATTTATGAAACACTTAAGGGCGAACTCACACTAGACCTTTCAAACTGTCGTTGAGCCCTTTTGAACAGTAGCAAAGTCCAGTAAAGTTTGATAAATGTAAGAGCTGTCATGCGTACTTAAAGGTCCCATATTTTGGCAATTTAGACCTCCACAGAGTGACTCCCTAACATGGACATAGTATAAAAGTGTCAATTTCATTTAATAAAAACCCCCCAATAAACATCTTGGTTTTGTCATTTGCAAGGCCGCTCTGACAGCTACTGTACTTCTGTTTGACCTAGTTTTGTATCCGCTTTGTCCATATTTGGCTAAGACCGCCCCTTTCCTTTGATTGGTTGGCTCCGTGTAGAAGACCCACTTGTGATAGCATACGTGTTTGTTATGTTAACAGCGAGGATAAGCGGCTCAGAAAATGGATGGATGACGGAAATACACTCATCTGGCAGACTGGAACTTGAGAGTAATAATGGACAAGATTGTTCATCCGGCTAAATGTAAGATGGCAATTACAGGGTAGGGGGTTACCGACATACGATGTTTTGAGGTTACAAATGTCATGCAATTAACTGGTTTGCGTAGGAATACTGTATGTTGTCACGCGGCACAATAATGCCCACTTGCTTACCGCTGTATTTAGTGCTTTTCAATTGATTGTTTTATATTATGCCGAGAATTGTTTTTCATATAAATATTTACTTTAATTATGATTTACTACTGCATTAGCAAAGGTAGACATTCCAACTTGTGTACAAATTTGTGTTCCATCGCTGCCGTAGGAATGGAACTCTAAAGACTCCATACTGTAATGCGTTCATTCTTCTACAGTTATTCATCATAACTGTCAACTGACATCATGCAAAAAAAAAAAGAATTCAAATGATTAAAAATAATCAAAACAGTTTTTAAAAAGGCCAGCAGGGAATTGGAGAGGGAGAGGGAATCGCCCAAGTCCAGCACATTCCAATGGCCTAGTGTGGGTGCGCCCTAGTGGATGATTTTATGACAGTGTAGTCTTACCAATGACTGCATTATCAACCGCTTGAGGGTTCTGTCTTTGTGGATCATTCAACTGAGACAAAACTGCTTCCAGAACTTTGGAACTTGGGCCATTCAGAATGAAATGTTCCAAAATCCTGACCACAATTATAAAACACACAAAAGGGTTGAGGATAACAACTTTCCCTCCAATGAGAAACCAAATGTTAAGAATGGAATGTTTTCAATGTCTTGCCTTACCTAGCTGCAGCCAATGTCACAGCCACACACATGTCATTATTCTGGGTCACCCTTA
The DNA here is from genome assembly GCF_024500385.1 of Phyllopteryx taeniolatus. NCBI lineage: Eukaryota > Metazoa > Chordata > Actinopteri > Syngnathiformes > Syngnathidae > Phyllopteryx > Phyllopteryx taeniolatus. The sequence continues at coordinate 12,132,665 of NC_084521.1, read as the reverse complement.
TGACTTTCTCCACTTTCTTCAGCATTTCATTTTGGCCAGCATAAAGGGCCACCACTGGAGCCAACTTGGTGATGCCGTCCATTTGACAGTCCTTGTCACAACCTCAAACACACGCACATGAAAATTCACAACCCAAAATATCAATCATCAATGATAGTTATTACTATTATTATTATTATTTACCAGTTTCTTCTTTGCCAGCATCCACATTTCTGATGAAAGCTTTCAGGCTCCCATTCCTCCAAGGACCATCAATAGGAAGGATAGCTTTGGGACCTGGGCAATTGAAGCACTTTTTTCATATTCATATCAGCTTTTTGAGACAGATTAATTCTTATTAATGGATGCTGTTTTTATAGATATAATAATGAATAACTCATCAAATGGTTTCTTTCTCTGATCACAGTATGACTCTCTTTGCCCTTTGATGCATTTTAACTTACTGAAATAGAGAGCCGTTGTCTTGGCATGTTTCTCCATCATTATGAATGATACAGTTGTGATTACTTATTAAAAACAAAAACGGTACAAAGATGGCCAAGTCTGACTTATGAATATTTTAATGTAGAATACACAATTGTTTTAGACGTGTGTGCATCCCTCTGGCTGTTGTGTGGGCAAAGACAGGAATATTGCAACAATAACAGAAATGTAAAGTTACATATTCACAGGTAATACTGTAAAAATGTACTGTACCTCCTGTTTTGCGGTAGGGGTCATTAAGCGGCAGGTCGTACACTGTCCCCGCGCCAAAGAACTTGTAGATACGTTGAGTCAAATCCTCCACATTGATACCTGCCCACACACGAGAGAGAAAAACTCCTTTGCTGCTTGCTGAAATGAGCTCTGGTGAGGTTACTGAGGTATTGTGTGACCACATGCATGACCACAAGATTTTGTACGATTACTTTCTCTTTTTTACCGATTGTCCTCAAATGCAGAGCAAATGTAGACAAACTATTCACACACACTTTTAAACCAATGGACAATTTATAGTCTTCAATTATCCTAACATGCATGTTTTTGGAATGTCGGAGGACGGCGGTGTGCACAGATAAAACCCAAGCGAGCATGTGGAGAACATGCAAACTCCACGTTGGAAGTCTGAAGCTGAGTTTCATACCCTAAACCTTAGAACTTTAGTGCTAACCACTAGGGCACTGTGCATTCCCTAGCTGAATCATAAAAAAATATTTTTTTAAAGTATTCCAGTCTTCTCCTTTCACACGTCATGGTGCACAGTGGTGATGACACATGTACAGTAAGTTTTTACAAAAGCTGTTTAGACAATGTGACACTCTGTCCCGCCTGACTCAGTTGTGTACCTCCACACTGACTCAGTGATTCCAACAGGACGTAAGCTTGGTCGCCATAGCACGTCTGCTCGCCTGTCTTCCTGCGGTAGAAAGGATTTGCAGAGTCGGCACGAAACTCTGGTGTGGGTTCCAGGTCAGCAAGAACTTCTCCGAGTCTGTCTAGATTGTAAATCCAGTGCATGGGCTGGGCTGCAATGGAAACACACACAGACGAGAAAAACGAGAGTGTATAAGAGTTGATTTTGCCTAGCTGCAGAAAACTAACTTCCAAAAGCTGTTTACTTCTCATTTAAGATAGACTCTGCTACCATAAACTGGCAGTCAAAATGTCTGAAGAGCCACCCCTTCTATTTTTTTTTTTTATCAGCGCCAACAGATGCCTCAAGATGCATCTGCTGTTGATGCAGGTCTGTTTTTATGGCATCCATCACAAAGTTAACCAAAAATTACATATTCAGATAATGTACAATGCCTTTTAATTCAAATATTTAATTTCATTAATTCCCATGATTGTTATCATATGCAAAAAATATTGTCAAAATTTGATTGGCTATACAATATATAATCTTCCGTAGAATAAGACAGAGATGCATAGCAAAACAACAGTGTAACAAATACCATAGAAATTCAGTATTTAGTAAACAAAACAAAAAGGTCCTGTTTTTGTAAATACAGCAATGCCTTTTCACCATCAGTACCACACATTTTATCTTACCTGCTGCATCTGCTACTGCTGCCCCGATAATGGCCCCAATGGCCCTGTCTTGCACACTCAAGGCCATCTGTTTTCAACACACTTGGAGAAAGAGCAACTGAAGTCAAACACTGCAACATTTCACATGGTACAAATACTTATCATTTGATAAATAACGGAATATTGTAATGACTATGAGTATGAATGCAGTAAACAGCTTGTACGGAATAGTTTAAAAGGGACATTTCTACACTGTAGGAGTTAAAATACAATACTCCATGAAGAACTATGACTACACATTTTTTTTATTTCACGCTTATGCCCATTGACGGAATATAGAAAACATGATTCTCTCAATAAAAATGCATGTTCAGTACAGTATATGTTCATGACTAAAAAGAGAGTGTAACAATGTGATGCGTCATTATAAAACATAAATGCAATCATGTTTATTCTTACCTTGGAGTCTCTTTGTGACCTTGTTGTAGTCCACTTGACATGTTTTGAAACATCATCTGTCGCCCCCCCTCGAAACTAGTGGGAGGGTACCACCAGCCCCCTGATAATGAAGCTCCAATGGCAAAACAGAGGATGTGGTAAGTTTAGCTTATGTTTGTCAAATATATGTTAGTGATGCTTTGATGTCATCAAGTTTTTAACTCCATAGATGGAAAGTAACAAATGATGACATGTTGAAGTAGCTTTCACAGACTGTACAGAGGGCGACCAGAAGCCAATCTGATGCGTCATGCTCCCTCTCTCTGTATACCTTCCACTCCATTGCCTCCATCCTGATGCTTTCCCAGCTGATCCCCTTTTGGTGATTTCACTCGGATGAGATCCTGCAAGGCCTGGCCAGGCTCCATTTGTCCCAGATCTCTCTGGGGGATCCCAGGCCATTATTTCTCTTATGGCCTTCCAAGCGAACAAAATAGACTTACCCAATCAATTCCGGTTAACAACAATGAACACAAACACAAATAATGTCACATTTACTAAAAATCGTTAGATGTATTCTATTAGTTGTAGCTTGCAATGGTTGTGAACAATATAAATAAACGATGCAGCAAAGACACTGTGTTAATTGTTTAAAAAATACATTGACTATGAATTGCTGTAAATAAATACAGTTCATTAAAGTAAAGGGAGGGGGATAGCTTGTGCCTCAATGCTGCGAATACATAAATAGATCCAACACTGTCTCCACATCAAGTGACATGAAGAACAGGCTGGACATCTATCATTAACAACCAGGAAGTGTGCTCATGTGCGTGGGGGATGCGGACATTTTGGAGCAATGAGAATCTGGCTGGACAGTGGGAGGGTGCTAATGGTGTCAAAACCTGTAAAGTAATAACATTTAGCCAAATACTTACAAACTTTATTATCACAGTGATGGAAAACAAGCATGTGGGCACAAATGACATTACATTAATTTCTTTTACAATTATGAATTTTAGTTTCTATAATTATAGTGATCAAGCTGTATCTTGTCACGAGATGACTATGACAATGTGATTTATTCTTGACAGATGAGGTGTTTGTCTTCACAAATGTAATCACTGCAGGTGGTCAAAAGTGATTATTATTTCATTTAAATAGGTGATACTTATATATAATGCCTAGTCCTTCAACATGGTCAGTAAAATTGGTCCAAATAATTGTACTGCACATACTGGATATATTTGTACCTTCTTTAGAAGCATCCTGAATACATATATTTTACATGGACAGCACAAAAGCAGTTATTTGTTAAACTTTTGAAATGGAAGACTTCAAATACTGGCAATGATCATACTGTATATGCCGGGACATAATCAAACTGTTTACTTGAGGCTCACATTGTGTCATTACGTTCTAATTCTGATCTGCAACAACACTACCATTTTTGTACAATATTTTACTTCCTTGTACTTCAACAAAGCCTAATTAAAACACCACATTTAAAAAAACCAAGGTTAAATTGCACTTGGGATCATGTGTTACCTTTCAGCCCTTGTCCTGCATTAATCCAATGAATGCTGATAATTCCCTTGCTGCATGGCTCCTCTTCTAGTGTGGTAGAGGAAGCTGTAACAGGAGAACGGTGCTAAGCAGTACATCAGCATCCGGCCGCCTGTCACCTCTCCTGCCATCTGCGCTATGCCAGTCATGGCATTTGTTGGAAGATAGCGCCACATGACTGAAAGTAAACCAAGACTTGTCTCAGTCAATCCTTAATTTACACAGTTAGAGTACTGATTTCTGTCAAAACTTCTGCATAAATATAAAGGCATGTCTTAAGAACTGAGATTCAAGGAAATAGAGCAGGGATGAGGAGTCACAGCTCATAGATGTGTTTACAACAGCATAATCTGTAGGCTAATCTGCACATGCATTGTTTCCACAAGCCTGTGTGCTCAGCTGCTGTTTATAAATGCATATCGGGGGATTCATCGTCACACATTCTGCATGGTGCACTTTTGCTCACATTTTCTTTCTGTAAAGTTCAAGTAACGCACGTTGTGGTTTTATTGTCTCGCTTCCTTTTTTTTTTTTTTTTTTGCTGGAATGCTGCAAGCAACCAATTATAGCTCAGTTAATGTGATTAGCCTAACCTTTCTGAACAGTCTACACTATATCGAGCATGTACATTATGTACAGTATATGTATTGGTTTTCATTGTTATGTAATTCAATTTTTTTGGGAGCAAAATTAGAATAATCCATTTCTAATTTATCATTTTGTTTTTGTGTTTTTTCATTCTTTCAAGATATTCAAGCATCTTTGGCCTGATTTACGCTAAGGTGCTGTTTTCCTTCGTGTGAATACAAAGGTGGATCAATACAATCTCACTTAGACTTGCTGCTGTGCTTCTTCTTTTAACAGAAAGGGGAGATACTTCATATTCTTATTCTATGTTCTGAAGTTAACAGTTTGATTGTTTTCTTGAACAACATTTATTGTGCATACTGTATGCACTACCACAAACAATTGAGGGATAGGATACATAGTGGTAATCTATTTTTATCTTTTTAAAGAGCTATTTTTCAAAACGATTAGATTTACCTTTCTAGATTCAGAGGCTGATCTAAATAAATAAATAAATACAAACTAGAAAAACAAATCACCATAGAGTCAATTGCTTGTTATCTGGCGAACATGAAGCAATGCAATTTGTGCATCTTCTATTCCCAATAATATGTGTTTAAAAGAAAATACTTAACATTTTAAACTCGTGGTAGAATGATAGGTTTCCGTCTTTTCAGATTTAATACATCATCATTAATTATCAATATCTATGAAGGGGTTCTTCCCAAGCCACGACATGTCACTGTATCAGTTTAATCATTGTTAATAGGCATGGTAATAAGCTTGGTAGTGGACAAATTCTGAATGACCTTTTTGTCATCGTACGATGCTATAAACAGAAACTGCTGTGTTCGCTCACAGTGGAAACAATAGTGTCGTCAGATTGTTAATTGACACTGATAGTGTGTTGTAGATGGGGAAGGAGGCCTAAAAGGGTTTCATTGTAAAAAGATATTATGCATGTTGCGCCAGTGACAATTTGTGACATGGTGGATTTAATCAGGAAAGAAAGAAATATAAAGCAGCCATTCAGAATCTACAGCTATACATATTAAAATACTTTGTCATAAATAAACCTTAATGGCTACCTAACTAAACAAAAAAACATATATCCAGAAAAAATAATCTACAGATCATTAGCATATTGAATTAGGTATATGAAAGCTAAGATAGAAAATCTGGTATATATAATGTATTTTATTATTTGTGGTTAGTGTGCAGCTGTGTAGAAATTCACAGCATAATACAAAAACTGAGCTTTTTAATATTTTATTTTGATCCCAAACATAACACATTGCGTCTTGTCGGAGATTCAATGTCATTCAAAAGACAGATGCCTTGATGAGTTAATTATTAGAAGCTGGTTGTTCTGCAGAACATTTTATATTCTACATACACAGTATCAAACGATTGTTGGTGTCTGCGGGGATATATTGTGGTAGTCTACCATCCCATACGTCTATGATCTTTGTAAAGATGTGCACTTGTGCCTGTAATCACACTGATCTAAACATCCATCAATTTTATAAGCACTTGTCCTCATTAGGAGGGGTTTAAGACACTGGGAGATACTCCTGTCTTTGAGTCACATAGATGGTATTGTTATTAGTCATTAGAATTTTTTTTCAGAAAAACAGAAAGAAATTGTCAAAAAACAGGGAGCGGGGGGTTACTCAGAAAAACAGGGGGAAAAAACACTCAGAAAAACAGGAGAAAAAATAATAATAAAACAAGGGGGGAAATTAGAGAGAAAAACTGCCAAAAACAATTCGTCAGAAAAACAGAAAAAAATACTCAGAAAAACAGAAAAAAAATATTCAAAAAAACAAAACCTTCAAAAAAAATTACTCAGAAAAAAAGTTGTTGTTTTTTTTCCAAGTGAATGCAATACGCTTCCGTATGGAGCAACCTTGTTACAGATACTCAGGCACCTAAAAAAACAACAACATATTTTTCAAAATCATTTCTGAATAAATCCTGAATCCTGACCGTGTTCTGAGGTCTTCTACAGTGTAATAATGCAGTTTCGAGCGGAAGAGGCTGAGGGGGAGGGAAGAGAGAGAGAGAGAGAGAGAGAGCGAGAGAGGGAGGGAGGGAGGGTGCACTCCATCCAGTCATACGAGCACACTAGGCTGTCATCCTCACATCGACTACAGCCCATCTATCCGCGACTGTGGTCCTGCTCCATTATTTCTCTCTCTCTCGGGTTGGAACATGGACACGCTCTGAAGGCGCGCTACCCAACGCTAGTCCACTTGTCAGATACCCGAAATTCCTCTTACTGTCGGCTCACGTGAGAGCAGTAATGATGGAGTATTGGAGGCAGTGTGCGCTGTGGTTGATCAACTGCAAGGTGCTTCCAGCAAACCATCGGGTTACGTGGGAGACTGCGCAGGTATTCGACTTGGCCCAAACCCTTCGGGATGGAGTGCTTCTTTGCCACCTTCTCAACAACCTCAGGCCCCACTCTATCAACCTAAAGGAGATCAACCTGCGACCTCAAATGTCACAGGTAAGATAAGAGCAAGCTCGCGTCCGTAATTGCTCCCTGCATCGACGCTCCGATGCCAGACTTCTTTAACATTGACGCCACTTTAAGGGACGCTTGCATTATACCCCTTAGCAAAGAAACACACATATAACAACATATTCAACACACGTGTATAAGAGAGCAGTTAAAGAATTCGGCATCATATAACTAACGATGTAGACATTTGTTTCAATAAAATCTCAACTTTGGCTCGAATTTGGGTACATTACCCACGACCGCCCCGCTATCTATTATAGTCACAAAATAACGAATCATTCCATCGTAGTCGTCAACATTTTTGTGGCCGAACGCAGTGCAACCCCTAAAACCACCACGCTGGGCATTTGGTTTCATTTTATGAAACACCCAATATTGCTAGGGTGGAGATAAACCTTAAATTCGACATTAAGTGGAGCAAATTTGGTGATTAAACTAAGCAAACAAAAAAAACAAAAAAAGTCAAGCACTTGATCTACTCTCATCTAGCAATCCCAAAGTCTGTTAGCAATTTGGGTTCATTTGATTAGTTCATTTGATTACTCTTTGGTCAGCGCTGAGCAATTACATTGATATACATACATGTTCCCCAGTCTAGAGTGTAGGGGTGAAGATACACAGTGGATTAAGGCAAAGTGGGAATGGGATTTTAATTTTAAAGTGACAGTTATAGATACACAGTACCTATGTTCCTTTTTTTGCTAGCTAGCTTGGTCATATGAGGAAGAAAGACAACCTCTCGGCGCAATTTTAGTTTGTGGTTTAAATTGTTACTTGCAATGCAATGCTTATCTACGGAGCCCCCCTGGTGCCAAGGTATGAGAAAAATAAAATTCATTGATAATCTGTTCCCTCAGTTTAGTAATCCGTTCCCTCAGTTTAGTAAACTGTACCCTCAATTTAGTGAACTGTACCCTCAGTTTAGTAATCCGTATCCTCAGTTTAGTAATCCGTACCCTCAGTTTAGTAAACTGTACCCTCAATTTAGTAATCTGTACCCTCAGTTTAGTAATCCGTACCCTCAGTTTAGTAAACTGTACCCTCAATTTAGTAATCTGTACCCTCAGTTTAGTAATCCGTACCCTCAGTTTAGTAATCCGTACCCTCAATTTAGTACTGTGTTTAGGAAACACGCAGGCTAATTGTAGCCAGTCCTGCTAGTACTGCTATATAATGATCAACCCCCTCGAACTACAGCAATATTGCCTTTCAGTTGAAAAAATGGGATGTAGGATATATCACGACATGACAATTTATACACAGAATTCACACGAGTAAGAATATAACATGCAAATATAATTTACTTCACTTGACAGATATAGGTAGGTATACGGAGCCCCAGACATTTGCTAAACTGAGGGAACGGATTACTAAACTGAGGGTACAGTTTACTAAATTGAGGGTACGGATTACTAAATTGAGGGTACGGATTACTAAACTGAGGGTACAGTTTACTAAATTGAGGGTACAGTTTACTAAACTGAGGGTACAGATTACTAAACTGAGGGTACAGTTTACTAAACTGAGGGTACAGTTTACTAAACTAAGGGAACAGATTATCAATTAATTTTATTTTTCTCATACCTTGGCACCAGGGGGGCTCCGTACTTATCTGCACTTTGAAGACCACCGCAACGTATAGTTGTATTAAATCAGTGCCTCCATTAGAGATGTCCATGCGTTGCCTACATTAGATGGAACGATAAAGAGTTGTGGCCACATGGTTCCTGTTTGTCAGATACCATCTGCCTCAATAACAGGACAGCGGGCCAAATTAATATTGAGTGTTGGGCTCAGTAACCACACACGGTGACTGCAAACCTCACCTACGCAGCATCCAGAGAAACTTTGGTTTGACATGGTAACAAACATTGGAAATAGAAAATATCATTTGTATTGATGTAGTGCCACGTGGATGGAAGTGGTATTAGGCTTGTTTCCTGGAAAAAGCTCTCCAGACACAATGCCACAGTGGCCGGGTCAATATAATACGCAGTTACTGGTCTCTCACAATCGAACAGGGTATCTGTTTGTCAGCTCCAGCAGATCAAGTGGACAATTTAAATCAGCATTTGCAATTGTAATGGCATCAATGGCGATGGAAACAGCTACTGATGGGTCCTTTTTCCCTGGCAAAACCTGATTGAGGTTGTAAGAGGAGAAGCCTTTGCTGCAAGACGTTAGGCTTGCAGCTAATAGTACCAATTACAGAGGTAGACATCAGTGCGAGTGAGTATTAGTGTTTTGTGTCGATCATGCCATAATGCCGCAAAAGAACTGTAATGTCGTACTTATGCACAGTGCCTGACCTGGCTATGATTGGGTTATTTATAGGCAGTGTTCGTTTTATACATGGTTGAATGGCTTACTCACACTGGGAGCCAGTAGTGGTGCTACATATAGAGCGAAATTAGTATGGTAACATGACTGGAAATGACAGATAGCACAAGTGCATGAACACATGTCGTCATTTGTTATTTCATGTAACAGTTTATCTGGTGTTCTTTAAGAGTTAGGATATTAATAGACTGCGCAAGAGTACAATTCGTCCACACATTGACACTATATAATTCTGAGTCCTGACTTTGGTCATCACTGTTTAGTTGATAATCAGTGTCACTCTCTCCTCCTCTCAAAGTTACATTTACATAATTGAGGGTGGAGTTGAATTTCCCTTTCGCTGCGCATAATTCATGAGGGATCACAGTAGCTATTTTGTCATTGGCCAATAACAACACATGTGAGGCCACTGCGGCCTTACCCATGGGACCTTCAAGATAGAAAGACAAAGGCAGTGATTGGACCGGCCTACAAAGAGACTTCTTTGGGTCCCTATAGACTCATATTTCCAAGGATGCAAAAGAACCCTGAAGGGGCTTGCCCCAACTGTGCTTGTGTTGGTTGTGTAATTAAAGCATCACAGGCTCCAAAGGGTTTGATTTTGCCATTGGGACGAGTTGCTTCTAATTCTGCATTTACATCTAAATGTTCTTTTTTTATTTGTCAGTGATTTTCCGTGTGCTTGAGTTTGCTAGGAAAGGGAGCCATGCTACAACAACAGAAAGTCAGCAGGCTGCTTGTTTGCAAAGAGCCTTCAGATTCTGACATGAAGTAACATGGATGTGTTTTTATGCTCAGGAAATTAATTGTGTGGTTGAGGCGAAAATGCACTTGAATTGATGGGCCATATGCTGTGTAGGTGAATGCATGGCTGTATGAAATTATATTGTTTCCAAGGTATGCTATAAACATTTACAACAGAGTGCATCAAATTTGTAGTTAAGGCCTCAAGAACAAAAACAAAGCTCTTTGATCATTGTTTTACAAGGCCATAGTTATTCATTTATAATGTCTAAAAAAAAAACACAGTAACTGCCACATTTTACTCTTACCAGAAATATTTAGTAGTAAAAATTTGTGAAACTTATGAAACTCAGGCTGGTTTAAGTATAGATCCTGAATCAACCGAAGGTCTTAACTTGAATGTTTTTCAGATTTTCGTGCTTGGGAGGTTGTTGTTGCCTTCTTGTCCAAAAACACCAGATTATTGAACATTGTCGCAACCCTTACAACGACTGAACACATCTCTCACACAGACCAGCGGCAGCACAGAAAATCAGGAAACGGAATAGAGGAAGGAAGTGAAACTAAACATGCCCTCAATAAAGCTCAGCCCAAAACAGCGACATGTCAGACAATGAAAAGAAAAGCCGCCTCGCTTCACACAGAAAAAAAAATAAAACGACTTTGCCTGTGCAGAGCCGCCTTCTAAGGCTTGATCTTCATTTTTGGAAAGGGAAAGCGAGATGAAGACAGTGCCCCAGCAAGAGAGTGGTCTAATTCTAACGAGCATCAAACAGAGCAGGAAAAGTACATAGAGGTGTATTATATTACAATCTCAACATATTCTTAACCAACAAAAACATGGCATGATGCCTCGATTTAAACAATCATCCATTACCATACATGTAAGCCTTCACAGATATTTACCCAGCAGGTAGCTCAGAGTATGCTACAATACAACATATTGTAGCTGATGCACATTACTTTTGTACATTTTGAGAACAGCATTATACTTGTACATAATAAATGGTTCCTATGTATATTTAATCAAGCCGACACCATAAAATCTGAGATACCAAACACTGAGAAAACTTTTCACACAGTGAAGCTTCAAAGCCTGTGACACTTGCAAGTCACTTTCACAGACAAACCTTCGAAAATGAGCGGCAAACGTTTGATGATGTATGTTTCTATTCCTTTGGTTTCTGATAGAGCTGTCAAGTTATACCAGGGCAGGAACTAGTCAACATTTGGAGCTATATACAGTAGCTAATTTGGATGGCATGTAGGAGGGAAAGTTAAGTCTTATATACAGTGGAATCTCAGATCAAACACATTTTCATAGGACATAACAAAAAATACACGGTGGCCGACTGGTTAGTGCGTCAGCCTCACAGTTCTGAGGTGTGGGGTTCAATCCCCGGCCCCTCCTGTGTGGAGTTTGCATGTTCTCCCCGTGCCTGCGTGGGTTTTCTCCGGGCACTCCGGTTTCCTCCCACATCCCAAAAACATGCATTAATTGGAGACTCTAAATTGCCCGTAGGCATGACTGTCAGTGCGAATGGTTGTTTGTTTCGATGTGCCCTGCGATTGGCTGCCAACCAGTTCAGGGTGTACCCCGCCTCCTGCCCGATGACAGCTGGGATAGGCTCCAGCACGCCCGCAACCCTAGTGAGGAGAAGCGGCTCAGAAAATGGATGGATGGATAACAAACAATATCTATAAAACCTTTATTACCTGTACACAGGCACCTTTTTGATGGTCACAAAAGTGTTAAGATAACCCAACTGCTGTAGTTATCAAGATGTAAAAACAACAACAACAATACATTATTTCAGTATGGACTTGAAAGACAAATGACAGAGGCTTAATGGATGGTGTAATGAGTCACAGATGCTCCTAAATGTCATGAATGTTGACATTGGAATCCTAAACCTCTTTTCGGCCACACGTTAGTATGTTGCACTCACTACAAAGACACTTTTCCATTGTCAAAAACAGATACAGTGGTACCTTGACATACAAGTTTAATTTGTTCTGTGACCAAGCTTGTAACGGAAGTTTTAAATAAAGCAAAATATCATTGCATTGTAAACTCTAAATAAACAAGAATAAAAAGACAATATAATGAAATAAACTGGTTTTATAAAGTGTAAAAGTGTATATCAAAAGCCACACATTGCACACACTGTAATATTTGTGTCATTCTAGCCTTTAACGGACGTGGCCTAGTGAGTGCCATCAGGAGCACTGACTCCAGCTTGGGTTGCTCAATACAAGTACCTTCTCATTTTGCATAATGTTGCAAATATTGATAATTTTACATGTAATAATCTATTATTCACAGTCATCGTGATTTACTACACCGCTTCTTGGATTCAAAATGATCGCACCAGAATGCAAACTGCACGTTACTGCAGCTATGCATGTCATGTCAACTCAAGGCACCGTGTTTTACTATTCCAGTGCAGCTAAGTTCAGTCACACTAGTTTGTTCCGCAGTGTCACCTCAATGTCATGCATGTGCATGTGCTGCTATATGCACAGTGACTTGCATATATTTACTGGCAAAGACAACATTATGTACCATTGCACTGGTGTGCGTATACTGCTCATGCGCAGAGTGTACTGAACTTTCAATCCGTCACCAAGGCAACAATCCTGCGCCATGGTCATCCTGTAAAGACTGTGCTACAGTGCACACTAAAATATAGGAAATCCATCCATCCATTTTCTTTACTGCTTATCCTCACTAGGGTCGTGGGCTGCTGGAGCCTATCCCACCTATCTTCGGGCGGGGTACACCCTGAACCGGTCGCCAGCCAATCGCAGGGCACATAGAAACAAACAACCATTCACACTCACATTCACACCTATGGGCAATTTAGAGTCTTCAATCAACCTTCCACGCATGTTTTTGGGATGTGGGATGAATCCCAGAGTGCCTGGAGAAAACCCACCCAGGCACGGGGAGAACATGCAAACTCCACACAGGCGGGGCCGGGATTTGAACCCCGGTCCCCAGAACTGTGAGGCAGATGTGCTAACCAGTCGTCCACCGTGTCGCCCCACCTGAATATCTCCTAATAAAATTTGCAAAGTAATTTCCACAGCCACAGGCTCTCTTGTATCAGACGACTACAGTGATAAACTCAGTTTGCACACCCCTTTCTTTTATAAGCTCAACATATGAAGATGACATTCAGAAGCCAAAAATCTTGATAATACCGAACGTATATTCATGCTCATGTCCTGCAGCAGTGTGCCCATAACATTTTATTGTCAGGTTCACTGTGGTGGAAAACTGCAGCCTAGTCAGGTACACGTTGCTGATAACACAATCGGGTAGTCCTATAGTGTGGATAGCATGAATAGAGCCAAAGAGCCTTGTAAATTTCAGCAGATTATTGACTCCATGGGGGTCAGTAGAGAGATTTATGTTCAAAGCCAAGTGAAGGATGACTGTTGTCAGTATTGTAAGTGGGAATTCCCTTATTTGTGTAATGAAAAATGATAGCTATGGGGGTATACTTTCTGCACTGAGTAGGAGTTGTACATTTTTAAATTTAACAATTTGTTTTAATTTTGCGTTTGCAGTGTTGTAAAGCTGCACTGCACTGTATTTTGGTTACCTTATGCAACTGATTCAATTGCACATCACATTTTCACAAGTGAATCAGCTGAAACTACATGATCTGTGTTCTTGTAACAAACATTCATATCACAGGATTCATATCGCACATGGTAGCCTTAATTCAATTCGCTCTACTAGTGGGGGATGGGGTTCAGGCTTTGTGTATATGTGGGGGTCACTGGGGTTAAAACTAGGATTTCATGGAAAACGGCTTTGGAAATATTTATTGGCAATGTGGGGGAGGTAGCAAGCATGCTGGAACAGTGTGTGTGTGGGGGGCGTGTCTCCTCCTAATTGTCTTTACATTAAGAAAACTGGGAGGCATGGACAGTTGTAGAGCTTTGTGTCTGTATGCAGAATAGATGGCTCTATAGTTGTATTTTTTTCTATAACTGTGAAGTTATCTGTTCAAACTGCAGCTGGTATACATGACTTATTGAACAGCTTGATGTTTGCCTGACGTAAATTTGGGAAAAAAAGACGTGACACTTTTCTATATCTGTGTTGTACTGTATGGGAGTGCTATGACAAGTATAGAGTGGATGAAAAATAAAACAGGCTTTTAGTTTGTTTTATTGATTTAACAATTGGATGGCTTACATTTTGGGAGCGGTAATGTCACTCTGCTGTGTGTATATATATCTATATATATAAATATATTAATAAAAACTGTTGAACTGACTGATTGATTCTCAATTGTCTGTCTAGAACTGCATTAACAACATCTCCTAATGCTAAGAAATCCAATACCCATTTTATACCACTCCATATCCATTATGCCAAAATGTTGTCATTAACCTTATAGCTTTATTTAGTGACAAATGTTAAAATATCGCTTTTCCAGAAAAGGTGATTTGAACTGAAATAAAATTTTTCGTCACATAAAACTACTGCTTACAAATATAAACATACAAACATGAAAACAGAACCGCCTTAGTGCTTGCTAACAACTGCCTTAGTGCTTGCTAACAACAACAAGATAGCCACTCATAAAACAAAGGGATATTTGCACTATCAATGAGAATAAATGCATTCATTCATTCATCTTCCGTTCCGCTTATCCTTACAAGGGTCGCGGTCGTGCTGGAGCCTAGCCCAGCTATTGCCGGGCGAGGGGCGGGGTACACCCTGAACTGGTCGCCAGCCAATCGCAGGGCACATAGAAACAGCCATTCACACTCACATTCATACCTACGGGCAATCTAGAGTCTTCAATTAACCTACCCTGCATGTTTTTGGGATGTGGGAGGAAACCGGAGTACCCGGAGAAAACCAACGCAGGCACAGGCAGAACATGCAAAGTCCACACAGGCGGGGCCGGGATTTGAACCCCAGTCCTCAGAACTGTGTGGCAGATGTCATGCCGCCCATGAGAATGAATAGATGGATGGAAAATACCTGTGCCTTGCAATTGACTGGCAAACAGTCCAGGGTATTACCCTGCCTCTTCCCCAAAAGCCAACTACGTTAGGCTCCAGCTCACAAGTCACCTTGACAAGGATAAGCAGTACAATATGGATGGAAGGATGGAAAAAGGGAAGTCTGGGCCTCCCTGCTAAAGCTACTGCCCCCGCGACCCGACCTCGGATAAGCGGTAGAAAATGGATGGATGGATGGATGGATGGAAAAAAGCATGTGGCTTAGTGGCCCCCATCCACACCAAGCAGGGCCGTTCCCTCCTACCTAAAGAGGGCAAACGTGCCAGTGTGAGTGGAAAAAACTGTGTCACTTAAAGGAAATGTGATAAGATGTGATAAGGAGGTGGACACCAATTGGCTGGAAAAAAAGAACTGGAAAGACAGTAAATAAAGTTTGAATGTTTTGATGTAGTTAGCACATCAACTCCATCCATTGCTGCTTCAATGAAAAGCGATTGTAGGTGCACAATGTCAAATGTAATGTGCCGTGCCCCTGCTGTCTCCAGGGTCGCTGCAGTGAACCCAACCACGGAGACTGTGAAATAAAACAGCTGTTTTAGCAACGTCTTCGTTTGTGTGTCACCTCTCATAGACAGCAGACAAAGGCCACACGTCATAACTTGGATTTGGTGGCTTCAATTGTCTATCAGACAACAGACATTACTTGGCAGCTGGTGCCTTAAAAAAAAGCTTGACAGAAGCACATAAAATATAAGTTGCTCAGGCTAATTTCTTTCCACAGGTTTCCTTTAACAATAAGAAGAAATAAAATAGACTAGATTGCCACAATGAAATTAGCAAGAAAAAAATAACAAAATACATATCTTTTTATCACATACCAATGTCTTGTTTAATAAATAAGTCAAGAGGCACTAGCATAATTTCACTACTTTCCCATATTCAATACATATACTGTGACTATGACTGTTGTGGTTATAGTTAACAGTGTTCAGAACAACAGTACAATTCATGAATGCTTTGCTTACCTCATCTCAACCGAGAGGGGTTTACAAATATTTTGGGTACTTTCCATTGTTATGTGAGAGAATACAATATTCGTACTTCTCAATATGATGTAGTGCAAATACAACCTGGAATGTATCTAATGAAGTGTCCTTGGAGTGTATAGTCAGGCATCTTTTAAATGTACTAAATTACAACCTTACCTTTTTAATCTGTTTGATGATCATCTATTGGTGCTCATCAAGGTTCACGAGAGACAAGCCTTTAGCTGAGCAGTGAGCAGTGAGCGTACACAAACTGGATTTCATTACGCTCTACAATACGCACGGGGGCCGTAAAAAGGCTTCAGCTTGTTGCTATGGAGCTTGGACTTGTATGAAGGAATACATAAGGAGACACTGGATACGTATTGAGGACACAAAGCACGGCCTGATGCATATCAAAAAGAGCAGCAGTGAGATGACTTGACTCTCAGGCCTCATTTCTGTTTGATATTCCAGATGGTTGGTCTTTGACTAAATGTAGTGGTGAGATTTAAAGCTCTTTACAGACAATTCTTTTATAAACATCTCTCCCAATAATGAGAGTGTGTGTGATTTGCAATTTAATATGATGGCAGTTTCCTATTCTCCCACAGGGTTTTTTTTGCAGGTTTCATTATAAAATGCAGAAATAGGCCTACTATAATAATAATAATAATAATAATAATAATAATAATTGTTTGAAGTTGTCCGTCAATGAGAGAGATGAACTGACTAGTATTAAGGCGTGCATGACGTCACCCGCGATAGCTGTAAGCTGAAATTTGAATGTAAACAAACAATTGCAGTTTTATTTCATCCATTGGTGAGTGTTAAGGACTAGCCGTGTGGCTAGAGCGCAAAGCAGTTACAATTCTTGTCCTTTTCCCAATGTGTTCTGTGTAGGAACCCTTATAATCAACAATACATAATCAGAAATTTGAATTTTTAGAATAGATAGAGGCACGGTGGCCGACTGGTTAGAGCGTCAGCCTCACAGTTCTGAGGAACCGGGTTCAATCCCCGGCCTCGCCTGTGTGGAGTTTGCATGTTCTCCCCGTGCCTGCGTGGGTTTTCTCCGGGCACTCCGGTTTCCTCCCACATCCCAAAAACATGCATTAATTGGAGACTCTAAATTGCCCATAGGCGTGACTGTGAGTGCGAATGGTTGTTTGTTTCCATGTGCCCTGCGATTGGCTGGCAACCAGTTCAGGGTGTACCCCGCCTCCTGCCCGATGACAGCTGGGATAGGCTCCAGCATGCCCGCGACCCTAGTGAGGAGAAGCGGCTCAGAAAATGGATGGATGGATGGATAATAGATAGACTATTTGTGAATATAAGTCATGGAAAAATTGTAGCAAGCTTTCACAGGTCACATCAAATGACATGAGTCGTTGGATCTGGCCCGCTGGTCTTGAGTTTGACACCTTTGATTTTTGCATCTTAAGTAAACCCAACAGGGATGTTTTAGGAATGTGGGTGGAAGCCGGAGTACCCAATTAAAAACCCACACAAACACTGGGAGAACATTCAAACTCCACACAGGAGGGACTAAGCAGAAATTCAAACACAGAACCTCTCGAATGCAAGGCAGACGTGATAATGACCAGCCCTGCTACACTCCTTTTTTCCTACCCCCCCAAAAAAATAGTTGCTCAAATTACCTTGACAAAAGCCATGTTTCCCCAAGGTGATACAGTTAAATTTGCTACACTACTCCTTATTAGCATTTCTACAACTGGTGTAGGCAGGAAGCCAATAGCTGCCTGAGCTACATAATATGCTATTTGTAATATGTAGGAAACAATTTCCCATTGACCAGTGAACAGTAGCATGTCCAGAAGTGGAATAAAGGCCTGCTTTCTATAGTTGGCCGACTAAATGCTCCTGCCCACTATTTGAAGAAAACCAGTAACTGTAAACTTTCATGATGATGATCAAAGGACCCAACAGTTAAAGCATAGTCGCCTTAGCCAATGTCATCATTTATGTTGAGGCTTAGTTAAACCTTGCTGCCTTATGTACCTCCTGCGCAAAGGAGGGTGTTTTTAATCAGCATTTTAAATTTTGGCTCCAGATCCCTACATTGTTTGCAATGAGTAGAAGAAGTCCCTCTAACTTGGTAAGAATAATCTCATTAATAATGGTCATAACAAGATCTGATGTTTTTCAATTGTTGAAATATATACCTATATATATATATATATATATATATATATATATATATATATATGTGAGAAACGGTGGACGACTGGTTAACTTAGCACGTCTGCCTCACAGTTCGGAGGTTGAGGGTTCGCATCCAGGCACCAGCCTCCCTGTGTAGAGTTTGCATGGTCTCCCTGTGCTTGCGTGGATTTTCGGTTTCCTCCCACATTCCCAAAAAACATATGTTAGTTTAATTGAAGACTGTAAATTGTCCATAAGTGTGAATGGTTGTTTGTCTATATATGCCCTGCGTGGGTGGCGACCAGGTCACGGTACTCTAAACCTTGCCAAAGTCAGCTGAGATAGACTCGCGCACACCCAGAACCTTAATGAGGATAGGTGATATACAAAATGGATGAATGGGTATTTTGTTGAGGCACTAGCAGTATTTTTGCTTCTGTGTTACGTTTTGCTGTTTCCACTTATTTCTGGCAGTAGTGTTGGCTGTTTTTGTTGTATTTTGTATTTGTTCTATCCTTCCTGAACACGCAGTGTAACGTATGACAGATAACGGTTCACCAAATAAGATCTTTTTGCTGCAAGCTGTTTATTTGTCATAAATATTTATTTAAAGTTCAGTATTTTCAAACGCAGCATCATTGCCATTTTTATTAGCCTAACGTAAGTCCACTTTAATGCTTGCATTCAATAGGAAATGCCATAGATGGGCTAATGGAAATTAGTATTACCACTGCAGTCATTTTAAACCATCAAACAACTGTTATTTTACCAGTAAGATGTACAAATAGTGACTTCCTATCCTATATTTTTACGGCTCTTACCATATTATGTTGTATTTCTTTGATGTTATTTGTAAAAACAAAATAACGACTGCTAAGGTGTATA
The DNA here is from genome assembly GCF_024500385.1 of Phyllopteryx taeniolatus. Taxonomy (NCBI): domain Eukaryota; kingdom Metazoa; phylum Chordata; class Actinopteri; order Syngnathiformes; family Syngnathidae; genus Phyllopteryx; species Phyllopteryx taeniolatus. The sequence goes on along the minus strand of NC_084521.1, from coordinate 12,113,405 downwards.
TACATACAGCACAATCTGTGAAGCTTATGCATGAAAAAAAGTTCACTGTTCAGAGTTTTATGTATTTAGTGGACACTTACCTGTATACACCAGTGTTGCTGAAGATGATTTTTGGTCACGTGATCATATTTGTTGGTCCGTCATGTTGGCGGTTGAGGATTCTCTATTCAAAGTCTCTATAATCATCAGAACAAAATAAACCTCACGTTAACCTCCAACATGGTGGAGTGTGATGTCTCGGGAAAACTATCTTTAGAGCCCATTTAAATTGTATTCCCCTCTTCATCTAAAAAAGGATGCAATTTTATACCCTTTTAGCTAATCAGATATAGATCGTAGCTGTCAATTGATTCTTTTAGTTTTGGTAAAGGTCTGCACACTTGTGCACTTGTTTCATCTGGGTCAAGCCCAATGTTGATGTCTTACAATACATTTGGTGTATCAGTCTTATAATGCAGAAGAAAAGTTGCCCATGGAAAAGTTCTCTTTGGCTTTCCGTCCAACCATCCTCAGCTCATTGTAGCCGACACACTGTGCTTCTTATGTGCTGTGGGAAGCTGCTTCCCTTAGATAATGTAGTGAATCCTGAGGGACTCTCCAGAGACTGCAGGCGGACAAGATGTGCTTGTCTGATAAAATAGACTGATGTGTCCAAATGTAAACATTCAATAACATGGTTACAGTACTCATTTGCAGCTCGCCTGCTGCTCTTACTCGACATCTTATCAGGAGCTCACTGGCTTAGGGGCTGTTCTTTTTCTCATTGAATATGTCTCCCAAACCTAATTCAGTTGGAGAGAGTAGTATTTCATATTTTATGCTCCATTCAGACGGATTTCATTATTCTTTGTTTATGAGTGAAGATGTGCTGTGAATAACAGAATAGGTCCTACAACTTTTCTCCTTCAATGGAGAGCTTTGCTTTCGGAGATGTCAATAAATAAATTATTTTCTCACAGTTTAATTCTTGATATCTGCTAGTATCTTGAGGAGAAATTCTTCCATTTAAGACAGATGTAATATTTTAAAGGTAAAAGGAATCAGCGGAAAACAGTTACCTAACAAGAAAAGGAAGAAAACAAATTCAAACAATTCCAAATAATATGGTTGGCTAACAATTGTTGTTGGCATTAAATGTACTGAATATTTTAGTCATGTTTACACCAAACATACAATTTTGTTTCAGTTTTTTACCATAGAAGTTTTGGCACCAAAGAACTAGGGTACCAAAATAACTGATCCCTACCATGCAGCTTTTTAGCACTCATCAATTTGCAGAAAACTTATTTTCTTTTCAATGCTGTCAAAGTCGAAACTTTCCTTGGGACTGTATGAACATTGACAGGAACCAAAAGGATTTTTTTTAGTTTCACCTTTGTTTATAAAGAGTAGGTAAAAACATGTTGGTAAAAAAATATTGCGGCATAAGAACCGTATTATTCAATTATTCATCTGATTACTCTGATTGCTTGATGTGTTTTACTAATGCATGTAATGCTATAATTCACATTTACACATGAGGTCATCTGGTTAACCCAGTCCCATGGGTGTGGGTGGATAGTGATGTGGCAAAAACATCACTTCCTCAAAAAAGTTCTTTCATCAGCATGCTCCTCAGTTCCATCCTGTATCAATTACAGGAAGGATAGCAGCCACAAGCCAGAGATACCGCGTGTTGGCTAACTTCACCCTGGTGACACCTTCCCCTTCACTCCCCATCTGCATCACTGCTTTCCTTATAAATTCGTGTCACAGACTGAAAAAAGGTTTTCGGTAAATATTACCTAATACGAGAGCTTAACTTCACAGTTTTCTCCATTTCATTGCAGCATTTGGCAATGAGCATTTCAACCAAGACTCAGTGAGATCATTAGACTAAAATTTAAGGTTATACACCTACAACTTAAGTAAATAGTTTCTAAAAAGAGAAAACAATTTATTCAATTTAATATGTCACTATAATTGCACTTGATTATGAAAATCTGTGGAAAAACAAATTCTTGTTGCATCCTACTGCACTAGCATTTTCTGCCCTGGAATTCGCTCATCCCTTCCAACTCAACCAATTCAAGTAATTGTTTTCAAGAATTGGAACTTAAAACACAAATTCGCTTGGTCTGAGTCTAATCAGCAACACATTTAGCTCAGGTGAAAGGAAACATTTAGATAGGGGTAGATCTTTGGTGCAAATCATATTGCTTATGCATGTACAGTTTCCTCATGTACACTGATGATGTTTCTCTTCCCAACATAGTTCCTATGCCTGAAGAACATCAGGACCTTTCTGGCGGCGTGCAATGACACATTTGGAATGAAGAAAAGCGAGCTGTTTGAGGCTTTTGACCTTTTTGACGTCAGGGATTTTGGAAAGGTAAGGTACGCATGTTCAGTAATAGAAGGAGAAGCTTGTCCGAATACTTGGGAGAGGTGGCAACTATTTAGCCTCTGTCTGTCTGTGCTGTCCAAGGACTCAACAGAATTAGGCCATTTTGCCATTTTGCCTTTGCCCGGAGATTATGTTGAATTGTTTCATGAATTCTATAGTATTTCTTGCCTTTTTTATCAAATGACTGGCACTCGGAACTTTTATATCATATTATGAAAAAAGGGTTCAACAGACGGGCGAGGCCCATTCCACTATGCAAGCGTTTATTAATAACTTAAAGTAAAGCAAAGCAAAGCCAATTTATTTATATAGCACATTTCATTTAACACAATGGGCTTTAGATGATTAAAAGCATTTTTAAACAAAGAAAAATAAACAGCAACATTTAAAACAAAGAGAAACATAAAAGTACAATTAAAACAGCGTACAGTGCAAGAAATATTTAAGTGGAAATGCTCTAAAAAGCATGAGAAAAAAGAAGAGTTTTTAACCTGGACTTAAAAACATCCACACTAAGTCAACAGCAAGGCCTCCGGTCTGCTGGGCAACACTCGCACAAGTTTTCTGCAACATTGGTGTAAAATCCTGTCAAATGCCAGGCCTCCAAAATAAAAGCACAACAACAGTTTCACCACACTTTATTTGGCCCTATTGTGTTGGGTTTTTTTTGTACAAAAATTGAATAGATGTACAGAAACCAGGAGACGATTTAGACGGGAATCGTACAAAAATTGGGCACATCAAAACCAAGGTTCCACTGTACTTCCATCATGGTTGCCATTGAAGAGTTCGTAAAGAAACTGGTAGATAATACAATTATGTATGCTAGCTATGTTTTTTATTGCATTTGTATTTCAAATTAATTCATGGAATTTTTTTTTCTTCTGAGAAGAGTACTAATAATCCTGTGTCCGTATGCTCAGAATGAAGCTAGGATATTTAGCTCAGCCAAACATGTCCATAGTGACATTTTAGCAGGTGAAACATCCCATCCATTAATTTTCTACTGCTAATCCTGTTCAGGGTCATGGGTGAGCAGGAGCCTATCCCAGTTGATTTTGGGCTAGAGGTGGGGTACAGCCTGAGCTGGTCGGCAGCTAATATAGACATACAAGCACTCTCTCACGTTCACACCTTTGACTGTGAAGCAGATTCATTTACCACATGCACTACTGTGCTGCCTGTTTTTTTTACACATGGAAAGTGTGTACTGTATATCAAATTCTTTTTTTTTTTTTTTTTTTTTGCCCGAATAAAAACCCCAAAATAGATTTTTCGTCAGGCTTTGGTGTCTATTCTTGCACTGTATAGAGTTAGGCTTGCAGTTTCGGTTCTTCTAAGCTAACTTTCCACTGAATATGCTTTATTTTTAACTTTCTTCTCTTTTAACTGAAAACCTGTCCTGAACAATCTGCCTATTGCAACTCTCTTAAGCTAAAGCTGAAGTAAGCAGCAGCATCACACGGCATTTTAATCACTTCCCCTCATTAGGGGAAAAATGTCTCAGCATGCTTTCTTTAGGGGGGTTAAAATGTCTGGACAAGGGTTCATTCCTTTTGATAAGGTTGCTGACTCTTTGCTTGGAAAGCTGTAAGTGCCTCTGCCGTTCTTTGACAAGATGTCCCCAGGAGGTTAAATTAGAATTCTCTGGGCCTGGATACTTCCACAAGTTATGAAGTGTTTCAATTTTTCTTTTTGAGAATTTGTACGTGGGGGTCAAGACACAGATACAGTATATATACAAGCTCATTAAATATTTTTATGAAATCAGTATTGAGTTCAGGTCAGTTTTGTGAAAAATGCATGAATGTAAAGAATGCTGAATAATATATCACCCATTAAAGTTTGATATTTTCAAATGAGGCACAGATTGTTTCTCAAACTCTGTCACCTGGAGTTCCCATTTGTCATAAATTATGACTGTATGATTCAACAAGATGACATCATCTTCTCGAAATGAAGCCGTCAGACACTTTAATTTAACTCGGGCATCTGGTTAGGATGCCTCCCAGAAGCTTCACTGGTGAGGTGTTCCGGCAACATCCCTGCGTGGGTTTTCTACGGTACTCTGGTTTCCTCCCACATACCAAAAACATGCATGATAGGTTCATTGAAGACTCCAAATTCTCCATAGGTGTGAATATGACTGTGAATTATTGTCTGTAGGTGCCATGTGATTGGCTGGCGACCATTTAAGGGTGTAAGCCGCCTTCTACCAGGGTATGTAAACTTATGAGCACAACTGTACATATATGGAGTCAAAGGTATTGTTCTAGAGCTATAAGGATTTACCTTTCTCGTCTTTTTTACAGTTAGTGCGTTGTCTTTTGTTGTCTTCTTTTCTCACCCCTCTCTAGAAACCTTGTTCTGTTTGACTGTTCGACTCTGATACTCAATGAATATCCATAATAATACTAAGAAACCACAGTGGCAGCTTAAAAACTCCACTGTGACACAGTAAAACTGTTCCGGCATAAAAGGGATACAGAGCCTTCATTCTGTTTGACCTAACAGCCGAACAGCACGAAAAAAATAAAAATAAAAATAACATAAGGGTTTCTCAACCATCCATTTCTAAAGAAATGGTTCAACATTTTGGGAAGTGAATAAATTACACTGATGCCGCTGGTGTTACCATTCTCAGACCTTAAGTAGACAGATCTCTTGAAAATTTAATAGCAATAGTTATGCACTGTAACGAGTGGAAACCACACATTCAGGGCTATGAGAGCTTAAAACTTTATTAATGAATCTTACAATTCTCATAGAATCTACGCTACGTCAAATGCAAACCGCTTTGAAAATTATGGACAAATATAACATGTTTTTCCAGCAAACTATTGTAGACGATGAATAATTTTGGTTGAGAATATACACTGTGTATCCATCCGTCCATTTTCTATACCGCTTATCCTGAGAGCAGTAAATAGTGTGAAGAACTAATAATTACTAGTGGAATACTTAAATAGGACAAGTGTTGTATAATAGAAAACTTTGGAGAATTTTTTTTTCTTTTTTACTTTTATATAAAAATAAATATTTCTGTCATAAGAGTCTATCTGCATATTATGAACTCCTGTTTTGATGCCAATGTGAAGAGTGTAGTGCTGCCCAGAGGTATTTCCATGTAGCTCAACTTCCAGTAAGCCAAACTAACATCATGTTGCTTAACCACAAATTAGTTGAGCCTAAATGAGCAACTCCTCTGCTGTGTGCAGACAATAATGGACTGTACATGATTAATCAACATTGAACTCCACACAATCGACCAGATTCTTGATTCTTCTTCAAATAATTGATTAATCAATTATTATGTCCATCCGTAATGGTATTGAAGAACCTATGCTTTCAAAGAATGCCTCAAGACTGTAGATAATGAAAGGAAAAGATTCAAAAGGTTCTCTCTGAACAGGCTTGAAAGCTTTTACATCCGTTCTTGTGACACATTGTATGTGATTCAAATGTACATTTTTTTTAAAAGTCTAATTTCACTTTTCCTCCCGGGATTCCAGTTGGCTCAGGCAGAACACTTTTGATGACTCTGTTGAGTGACTCCTACATTGCCCTGAGTAAATTTTACATCTCTGAAATTAGACAGCAAGCCGGCAACTGTAATGCTCGCTTGGCTGGCTCTGCAGAAGCTAATGGAGCAAGGAGCAGCGGGAATGGCTAAGCTGCCACTCACCTGCATTTTTTGGTTTTAAAAATAGCTCCCTTGCTCCCTATGAATAAAATATCAAGTGTCTGTTCATTGTAGCGTTCGTATAGTGGTGGACTCACATAAGAAATTCACTTTGGTATAGTTAAGATCCTTCTGACCTTCTTTGCCTTTAAAATCTGGGATAGAACCCATTAGCAAAAGAGAAATCCCGTATGGGGTTGAGAGATCTGAGAAAACATGACAAGACTGGAGCTAAAAGCTGCTGGACGGTGGCTACACTCATTGAAAGCTGCAAAACACTGCAGTGCTGGAAAACACAGTCATCTGCATCAAATCTGTATGTGGTTGTTTTTCCTTGGTGCAAAAACATCTGGTATAAACATCTGTCTTGAAGACACATGTAGGGTTTCAGACGTTGGCGTTCCTCAGGGAAAGGAGATTCTTCGCTTCAATGGGCAAACATTAACTCTGACATTTAGCACCCATCAGCGAGAGTGACAAAGGATCTTTTTTAATGGTACAATGTATTTAAGGACGCTTCGGAATTCCCTTGCTTTGTAACCCGAATGACAATCCAGAGTGATCTCACTCATTTCTGACTCAACACATCTCATTGCTCACAGCTTGTTTTAAAATGGATTCAAAATGCTGACCAAACATTTCCATGCTAAGTGTCACATGATGGACAGGGTAATAAGTACTCGGAAAATATTATATCATAAACTGACCTGAAGATGGATATTACAGTATGTGACACTTTGTGTGTGGAACCCTGCTGCATCTTGTATTGTACAAATCCAACTGAGTGTTTCCTGTGAGTAGGCATTGGACATGGACAATCTCTGCTTGTGTCATTTATTATCTCATCACTTCACAAATATGGTTGTAAAGTCTCTATTAAGCTTTCAGTAGGAACGAAATAAGGCAGGGCACACAAGACACACGTGAGTAACCTGTCGGCCAGTTCTAAAAATAGCTCACCAGTGATGGGACATTGTGATTTCCTAAGGAATGTTGTAGAAGTAATTACATTGAAATGTAAACACTTGCAGTATTTGAAATAAATTGTTGTCTTTTGATTTTTATGCTTTTGTCAATACTGAGCTATTCGTGGTGTTGCAGGCAAGAGGCCGTGGACCCAAGCACAGGGAAGCAGGGAGGCAGGCGGTAGTGTGGGAATCTAAAAAAAAAAAAAAAGGAATTTCATGAACAAAAAGGCAAACGAGGTCTGTGGAATAATTTTTTGAATAAAAGATTCAAATTAACAAACAAACATGGGCAAACAAAACAGTCCCCACTACAAAACAACAGGGAAACTGGCATGATAGGACTCTAAACATGTGATGACAATAATCCCACGCAGACTGACAGAAAACAGGGAGCTAAATACAAGCAAATTGATGAGACAACGAGGCACACCTGGACAAGACACGAGTGGTTGGAGGGAGCTGTTTGGTAGACACAAGGAACAGGGTTAATGAGAATAGGTGGAAATGAAAACCTAACAAGCAAGATACTAATGAATGAACATTGACAAGGGACACGGAAAAACATGACCTGACATAAAACCAAAACAATCTAATCACTACAAAGTCAACAAAAACATGGATCATGACAGTTTCCTACCTTGTTATATCATTGCTGATAAGTATTGTGAGAACTCATTAACATGATCAGTGCCTTCACATATACAGTAGATGAGTATTGTTAATTATTAATGAGAACATTAAATTGAAGGTAATTGGAGTAGATTTGTTATTTCAGCTCTGTGCATCAGACTGGTAGCCTTTTACAATAATCAGTACCCAAAAAGTAATCATAATAATTCATCAGCTCAACTCAAAAACACTTTACAAACACATAAAACTATCAAAAAGAGAGAAACATAAATAGACAAATAAACAGGTGAAAGGGTTGATGGGTTAATGAAGGTGAAATGCTAATTGAAAGAGTTAACTGTTTTTTGAATGATTGTGGTGAGTCAAAAGCACTGATGTGTGGTGGGAGAGAGTTCCAGAGGGTGGGGGCTGTAATAGCGAAGCTCTCAGGTCCCCCAAAAATTGTATGGTCTTGTCATCTTACGTTGTTGCATGCATACATGGCGATAGATAAAGAGAAAAAAAATCCCTTTTGTTAGGTTTGTTAAGTTTAACCTTAGTCTGTGCTCTACCGAGTACTACTCTTGATTATATATGGATGCAGTTTATCAGGCACGAGTGTTGTATCATCTTTTTATTCAGGTTCTGTATTTGCAGAGAGTTTAACTAGAGCGGCACAAGAGTGCAAAACTCATGTCTTTAAAGCGGTTAACATTTAACAAAGCGTAATGACACCCTTATGTCAGCCTGAATGAAATCTTCTCTACAGCAACTGGCTCGCAAGGATTTTGAAGAGGGTGAACATACTGAGTGTTCTTTTTGGGTGAGGGTTGGTGGATAAAAAGACATGGGAGGGGAAAACAAAAATGGAAAGGAAGCAGGGGATGGAGGTCCATTGATTAGTTGTTTTCCCCTCAGGTAACAGTGATATGTTTAACGATGGAAATCCACTCAAGCAGCTCTACATCCCCGACGAGCTCCCCCTTCCTTTCTCCTTCCTCTCCCCGTTGCCCTTCAGCTGTTCTCTATCCAGACAATTTGTATGACCAGATATCATATGTCATCTGTGTTAATGGATACTTCGGGGTAATCTTTGCAGCTTTTACCTTAGCTACTGTGTGGTCTACTTTTTACATTGACACATTTTCCTCCATGGCTTATGTTGGCCATTCAGGATATAGCAAATAGCATACTTGTCTTGCTCACAATGGGGAAACATTCCCATGATGACAGGTTTAAGTCGGAAAAGTGATTTATTGTCAGTGTAACTCTGGATTGTTGCTCTGTTGCATTTCTATAGCACTTCTTGTAGGTAATTTTCATGCTGCTCTGGCCTTTTTTCTCTCTCTGTAAAATGTCATTCAACGAATACGGATTTTCTTCTCTCCTGTGTCCCATTTCACATAAGGCTCTTGGCTATTGAAAGTTACAATAAAATAAAACAAAAAAACAAAAATGGGTTGACTAAATTGCTGCTCTGTAAGAAAATCCCACAACTGTGTCAGCGCCTCCTAACCTAACACTAACTCTAATTTAAATACTCTACTTGGTGTCATCACGCACAATTGGTTTATCCCTAAACTATTTAAATCCTAAATTACAGAGGTCTGCTTGTTTACTGGAGTTGTAGTACTTTTAATTTTCTGTGTGCACTTTACTTCCCACATACAAAGGTTATAAATTTTGCATTGAAATCTGAACAATTTGATGGAAGCTTTAAAGTCGCTGTGCTCAAAAGTCTTTGGATAATTCATGGACTCCTGGTTTCTGACTCCATGGCGCTTGCATCTACTTGAGTCACACTTCTGTTGGCCTTCTTCAAGCGTGAATGCACGCACAAATGTGCAACCACTACGCACGCACGCACGCACATACACACACACGCGTTCAGACAAAGCTGAGGGCCAATGAGCTCTCTGCCTCTTCGCCCACCAGCTGCAGCGCCGAATTGTCTGTGATTGTTTCAGGGTGTAAGAGGGAAATGTCTTTGAAGATTGCGGACCCGTGTTTGATCCCTGTGTGAGCGCAATGAATGTCTTAGCTGCGACAACTACCACCTGATGGCATGAATGAGGGTCCTGCGGGGGTGGTTGACAAAATCTTTTTTTTTTTTTTCTTTTGCTGCTATGACAATACAAGCAGAAATGTTATTTCACCCTGGTGGTTGCTGTGTGCTCATTAAAATGTCAGCTGAATATATTTCTCACATACCAAAGTGTTGCATTATACTGTAGAATGTCTACTGATCAAAGAAATCTGTGTACTTATCCTAAAGTCACATCCAGTGGAATTTCTAGTGTTGAACACAATCCATTCTGAGACGATGATTGACGCCTGATTTGTGTAGGGTTAGAAAAAAAGTCACATTGAAAATAATGGCAAAAGAGAAACTCTATTCCTGGTTCAGAATTATCGCTCTTAAACCATTTATTAACAGTTCAGGCAATTTAAGTGACACACTGTTAATACTACTACTACTACTATTACTATATTGATAAACTTAAACACTCAAAATTTTGAGAACGTAACACCTTTTGTTAAGGCTGGTCGTTCATTTGGAGTAAGTGTTGCAAGCAAGTCATAAACATCTAAAGAAAAGCTAAACACAGGCACAGAGTTAATCTTTTTGTGCTCAAACTGAGGTCTTTGTTTGAAGTTTTATTTCGAACGTGCAATACAAATCCAGAAAAGAAAAGAAAAATCTACAATATAAATATCCCATACTGAAACACCATTTACTGTCAGTCCGAAAAGTAATAGGAAGAAGTTAAACTATGCTGACTCATCATATGGTTTTAGGCATGTTGTTCCTTATAATTTTGGTGGGTTTCTAGTTTGTATGACTATATAATGCCCTACGATTTAACTTTGGATGACAACCAATTATGACACTAATGTTCACGCTAAATGGTTAACTGGTTGAACAGACCTCATCCATCTATCCATCATTCCATCTTGACCTGAAAGTGAGTATGTTTGGCTGTACATACAATACGAGTTCAAAGGAGGCCTCATACTGAGTTCAGAACATTAAAGCTGCAGTGAAGAGAGAAGATCCAATAAAAAATGACGTTTGTTATTGAATAGATATTTTGATCTTTTCACAGTAAAACGACATCTGAATCTTGAATGTAGTGCAAATGTAGTTTTATGTGTCTCTGTTTTACTTTTTTGTAATAAATTAGACACTTTAATATGGATTTCAAATGTGAAATTGCATTTTGAAAGTACAGTGCACATAGAACCAGATGAAGGACAAATTGGTTTCTGGCACCTTGGTGAGAAGGCAATATTTTTCACTCACACTGGTTGGTGTGAAGGATACATGGCAGATATTTATAGGCCACCGCTGGGTCTGGGCCAGCCGGTGTGCATGTGAAGCTGAGCCACCGTGGACAGGATCAAAGACTATAAAGCATGAACTGTAAGTCTACAAACTAGTCTCCCTCACCTCACTGTCCTACTTTCTGACAGCTTTTTCCCCATCTTCACTATTCAGTGCTGAGCTAGCAGAAACTACTGGGATAGACTATGGGACAAGTGTCAAACTAAATGCCCGGGAGCTAGATGCGGCCTGCCATATCATTTCATATGGCCCATGTAAGCAAATCATGAGTGTTTATTTCATGTTATTCTGGACCAAAATTTTAAATAAATTGTTTTCACTTTTAATAATGTTGATAAATAGCAAGCATTTTAAAATAAGAAAGTTCGCAGTGATGTGGGCAAATAGATACATTTAATTGGACCATTTTCAACTGTACTTAAACTATGCGGATGTACGAAAGCTGGGACAGAATTTAGGCAAAAAAATGTTGAAAAACCAAATCATCAACTTGGGGCATAAGACTGCTTGTGTGGAGGAATGGGCCAGATTCACAGCAGAGCAATGCATGCGACTATTTTATCCATACAGGAGGAATCTTGAAGCTGTCAATGCAAACAAAGGCTTTAGTACAAAGAAATAAATAAATACCAGTTGACGTGTTCACTACTTTTTCCCTGTGTCATTTCACATTTTTACACACAACATAATTTCTGAGCTTATTTGTTCGACTTTCTTGGTATGTATGGATTACTTAGGTTCTTCTCAACATCTGGTGAAGCTTTTGTGTCAATAGCACCTTTGGAAATATATTTAATGAGAAAAATGGTGACGTGTAAAATACTTATTTCATTTTATTTATGTACAGATTTTTCCATTTAAGGTGTCCTAAAGTCTAACTCCTTGTGCGTGACTGTTTAGTGTCTGTTGCTGTTTAGCATATGTTTTAAATATTGAACTTAATAATAATTCACTATGCAGACTTACCATACAGTGGCAAATCTAGTTTAGAATGTGTGAGTGATCAGAAGGATAAGGGATTGTGGTATTGATTGATATTCGTGCTGATACGATAACCCAGCAATCCGTCATCCCTTACCTATGATCTTAATGTTTCACCTTTTGGGTCATGTTTTTTCTACCTTAGACTGAGAAAAATGGAGGCTTCTTCCCTGCTGATGACTATATGAGGTGCCCTTTATGCTTACTCTCTAAATTTGGAAAAAATGGCCCTATGGAATAAACAACTTTTCCCAGGGAATTTTCTGGCTCAGTCTAAAAGACAAAGTGCGAGAGGTTTTATAGTCACTAAAATGGAATCTCTGTTTTCCCACACATTTCTGAAAACACTCCTTTGAATCTTTGATGAGGCGCTATTCCTAACAATGAATAGGATTTTTATAGGGGTGTTTATGATATTTCAAGCTATCAGAGATGTTTTTCTGGAACATAAAGATTTCAGAAGCTGTGCATTATATGCGATTGATTCATTTTCCAGACGCTCAAAGCTTACTAGGGTAGTTGATGTTTTTCCCCCTCTGTTGCTTCCCAGAGGTAGAGTAGGTACTGTCATTCAAAGTATGGGGGAATAGCATCATCCTTCCCTACACTAATCTTCAGAAAATATCCCACCTCATTACTGTGGCAACTAACAATATCTCAACATACTTTATTCCGGGCGGCACGGTGAACGACTGGTTAGAGTGTCTGCCTCACAGTTCTGAAAACACATCCCAAAAACATGCATGGTAGGTTAATTGACAACTCTAAATTGCCTGTAGGTGTGACTGTTAGTGCAAATGGTTGTTTGTTTGTATGTGCCCTGCGATTGGCTGGCAACCAGTTCAGGGTGTACCCCGCCTCCTGCCCGATGATAGCTGGGATAGGCTCCGGTACGCCCGCGACCCTAGTGAGGAGAAGCGGCTCAGAAAATGGATGGATGGATGGACACTTTATTCCCCAAATTTACCTCATAAGCTATCGTGATGCTATTCATTTCAAGTGAGTTATCACCTTGCTTTCATACTCATTATATATTCAGATTTTTGATGCTGAACCATTGGTTTATAATGCATTGTTCTGCACAGGTGTGCAGTTATAAGTACATACATTTGTGTCGGAATCTGTCTGAAGTTTCATTTATTGCTTTTTAAAATCATCTGCAATGAGGTGCTATTTAGTGCTTCGCAAACTGCAAAACTGTCATCAAGACATGATGTCATAATGCTAACAATCGTGTGGAGGGTTTATTGATTGTAGGGCTGCATGATTATGGCCAAAATAATAATTATTATTATTTTGATCAATATTGTAATCACGATTATTAATCACAATTATTCCTCGTTAGGGAAAAATCTTTATTTTTATTTGACTACTTTTTAACAAACAATATGTAACATTTTTTAGTTCAAAATGATTCTTTAAATAAAAATAAATGCTAGATAATAATTACAAAATATAAATGTGCACAAAATAATTATACTTTAGCAAAGACTAACTGAATAAATGTGCTATTACAAAGTACAGTCACAAATTGCAAATTAATAGAAGGAAATATAGTTTATGCATAAAAACAGTAACATTAGGCTGCAAGCACCGACTCATTTGAAAATCCCTGTCGTCAATATAGTGAAATGTCAATGAAGGGCACGGCTCCGTTGTTCTGCTTGACCACTAGTGAGTTGTGCACGGTCACAAACTGCAAAGAACACGACAGCTGTGATTTCCCTCTCTATTTACTCTATTTGTTTTTTCTTTGCGGTCAGGTCAGCCGAAAAGTTGTAGTCAAGGCAGCACTATGTCACGAGTTGAGTCAGACGGGACCCAAGAGCAGGCGCAGGCTGAGAGGTTGTGATGAATAGTTTATTGAAAAAAGGGGAATGGACATGGAACTTTTAGGTGTAATTCTAAGAGCTATGTGTGGAGAAAATCAGGCACTGCTCATCACCTTTCCAATACAGTCCCAACAGTGAAGTATGGTGGTGGCAGCATCATGCTGTGGGGTGTTTTTCAGCTCCAGGGACAGGGCGACTGTTTGCAATCAAAGGAAAGATGAATGTAGCCAAGTACAGGGATATCTTGGATGGAAAACTTCTCCAGAGTGCTCAGAACCTCAGACTGGGCCGAAGGTTCACGTTCCAACAAGACAATGACTGGCTTCAGAACAACTCTGTGACTGTTCTTGAATGGCCTAGCCAGAGCCCTGATTTAAACCCAATTGAGCATCTCTGGAAAGACCTGAAAATGTCTGTCCACCAACTTTCACCATCCAACCTGACAGATCTGGAGAGGATCTGCAAGGAGGAATGGCAGATGATCCCCAAATCCAGGTGTGAAAAACTTGTTGCATCATTCCCAAAAAGACTCATGGCTGTATTAGCTCAAAAGGGTGCTTTGACTAAATACTGAGCAAAGGGTCTGAATACTTATGGCTGTGTGATATTTCAGTTTTTCTTTTTTAATAAATCTGCAAAAATTTCAACAATTACGTTTTTTTTCTGTCAATATGGGGTGCTGTGTGGAAAAAAAATGAACTTAAATGATTTTCGCCAATGGCTTCAATATAACAAAGAGTGAACTATTTAAGGGAGTCTGAATACTTTCCGTACCCACTGTAGAGGCAGCACGGTCGACTTGTTAGCACATCTGCCTCACAGTTCTGAGGACCGGGGTTCAATCCCCGGCCCCGCCTGTGTGGAGTTTGCATGTTCTCCCCGTGCCTGTGTGGGTTTTCTCCGGGCACTCCGGTTTCCTCCCACATCCCAAAAACATGCATTAATTGGAGACTCTAAATTGCCCATAGGTGTGACTGTGAGTGCGAATGGTTGTTTGTTTGTATGTGCCCTGCGATTGGCTGGCAACCAGTTCAGGGTGTTCAGGGTGACAGCTGGGATAGGCTCCAGCACGCCCGCGACCCTAGTGAGGAGAAGCGGCTCAGAAAATGGATGGATGGATGATAAAGTTGAGCTCTTTGCAGTCTCATTTGGAGCAAAATGAAATAATCACTGTGCAAATGGGATGTTTGTTTTGTAAACAGTGACATGAGGCTGCCAGTATATCCTCCACATTTTTCCTCTTCTCTGAGGATTTCATCCTGCTGTGTCAGTCATGAAGACACACTTACACGAAGAAAGCCTAGTGTCGCATTTGGACATATGGGTAAAGTTGCGCTATATGCAACTAACTTTAAGCAGGTTTTGAGAGAGAAAATTTGTAAACTTTACTTTCTTTTCAGTCCTTACTGCAGTCCTCTAATCATGAACCAATTTACACTTCAAGACACAAATGTGAATGTAATCAACAAAGCCAGCAGGGCTGCATTGTTTTGTCACATCGTAGACCTCTCCTCTGAGTCCCCTTGGTCTCTAAGACAAGGTGGTTTGAAAAACTCCCTTCTGATGGAGTGTTCTACAGATATGTTTTGAATAAGGCTTTCCACTGTTAAGTTGGATGACATGTGGAGTGAACCAATTATGTTTGTTTTGTTTGTTTGTTTGTTTTTTAATCCTAACTAGTAATGCCCTTCCAAATGTTGGAAAAAATAAGCCTTGTAGTTTATTATGAATGCTGACTCAGTCACAAAACGTGTTCATTCATTTAATGGTGTGTTTACAGGACCACCACCGAGTTTCATGTAGAGACAGCATTGTCAACATAATGTGCAAAAGCTACAGAAAATGCTGTAATACGCATACCAGACCAGTAGTTGACAGTCACTTGGTTAAAAAAAAAAACAACAACAAACAAACACTAAGTGCATCATATTCACTAGCTGCTCATCCTCCCAGACAAAATCTCTCTTTTAGAAGAAGAAGAAGAAGAAGAAGAATCATCTTTTATTGTCATGAACATGCATGCATGCACATGAAATTTGTTCTCTGCATTTAACCCATCACAGTGAACACATACACATGTTAGTGGAACACACTGGAGCAGGGGGCAGCTGAAGCGCCCGGGGAGCATTTCGGGGTATCAGTGTCTTGCTCAAGGACACCACAGCTGTGAGTCCGGGGGATGTTGGCGGATTGTCCAGTCGGGGTTTTGAACCTAGGTCCCCCACGGTGGCAGGGGATGATCTTAACCATTGGGCCACGGCTGCCCAATGGCTTTTAAATACAGTCCATGGCTATATGTGAAATTTAAGGCAAGCCTGACAATAGCAATGTGTCTTTCACTGTTTAATGACATTTCAGATTCCAAAATGCCAATGACATGTAATCAAAGTGCTGATGCAAAACATATTTATACATTTTTCAATTAAATACAGTGCTAATTTGAAGCCCATTTGCTCACAAAAACATGGCCTAATGAGGGCAGGCCAAGACTTGACAAGACTAGAAGAAATTAGTGATATTGGTGTTTGATCAGGACCTTGCTGCATTCAATCAACCTAATTAAAAAGACAGTGGATTTACTGTAAAAAAAAAAAAAAAACCTCAGTACATAGAAGGAAAAACTAATATCTGCCAATGTAACTACAGATTAACTGAACAGATATTATATCCCCTGTCACGACACGATCAATGTCTTATTGTATATATTCCATCTACACAAATGATACACCCACAGTAAATCAAATCAAATCAGTCTTGTATGGTGAGTTCCGCCTTGACTGCATCCTAAAGTTTCTTTATTTCCTACGACTGTGGTGTTGCTCCACAATGTTGCCATTTCTGATATCATTTTTAAATCAGAATTGGGCTTGCAATGTAAATCCAGCCTGAGTAAAATTGTAATTTTAATGTGTAAAAGAGAAATATTAAACCAGAACACAGGAAAAATGGATCAATACTCTTTCCCCAAATCAGGCTGTCAAAACATTTCAGCAGAACACTGGTCGCTAGCAGAAGACCCATACAGTATCATCTGTGCATTCTGTTTGATTCACAACCATTCCTGCTGTAGGTTAGTAAACAATGGCTGAATCAGTATGAATCAGACAATGTATCTCATATACATGCTTTTCTATCAGTGTAACACGTTTATAGGAATGCTCGTTTATGTTGACAGTTGTTAGTTCCCTCTCTCCAGCTGTCAGCAAGGTGAAGATTTGGCAGCTCAGGCGTGCTTGTGCATCAAGGTCTCAATCTATGTGGGAATGTCAGCATATCCCAATCAGTGTGCATGTGTGTGTCTCTAAGTGTAAAAACAGTGCAAGTGTGTGTTCCCCATATGTGATATAATCATTTGGTATGATTGTATAAATGCGTGCGGCACGGTGGCCGACTGGTTAGAGCGTCAGCCTCACAGTTCTGAGGACCTGGGTTCAATCCCCGGCCCCACCTGTGTGGAGTTTGCATGTTCTCCCCGTGCCTGCGTGGGTTTTCTCCGGGCACTCCGGTTTCCTCCCACATCCCAAAAACATGCATTAATTGGAGACTCTAAATTGCCCGTAGGCATGACTGTGAGCGCGAATGGTTGTTTGTTTCTATGTGCCCTGCGATTGGCTGGCAACCAGTTCAGGGTGTACCCCGCCTCCTGCCCGATGACAGCTGGGATAGGCTCCAGCACGCCCGCGACCCTAGTGAGGAGAAGCGGCTCAGAAAATGGATGGATGGATGTATAAATGCTCTGGGAGAGCAAGAACAATTTTAAGGATCTGATTCAGGTAGAGTGGTAGAAAACACTGATGTGTATGTGTTTTCTGTGTACATGTGCACAATTGCATGTGTACAGTACATGTGTCCTGAGGGCCTAGAATCTGTCAGGAGCGATGCCATTCACCTGGGTAGAAATTGTAGATTTTGACCTCGTTCTGCTGAGATGAAGCTAGTAGGAGGCAGAGCGAGTCATCGTATCATATTCAGACTTAAAGCTGCAGTTGTTTATTTGACTTGCAGCAGATCACATGACTGAGCTGTGTAAGTGTGTGACTGAAGTTAGACGAGGACTTGGAGGGTCTTCAACTTCCACTGGGACGGATCTGTTCCAATATTTTGTTCTGGAAAATTCATTTCTGAACATGAGACATGTTAGCAGCTGTTCCAGTTGTTGAGTCATTAGTATAGAATGACAAACTAGATAAACTTGCAGCAATGGACACTATCGGGCCATTTTGTGGAACATCCTCACCCATTATTATCAGAGTTTATTTGAGCATGTGTCTTGTACTACTGATCTCGATAAATCTTTGCAATGGCATCGAAAACGACCTAAAAAAGTCTGCGCTTCTTCATCAAATCATGCCTTGTAGTCCAGCCTTGCTAAGCTTATGGTCCATTTTTAATAAGTAAGAATCTAAGCTGTTTTTTTTATCATCAAGCTTGCACTATTTACAGGCCAGCGGCTTTTTGGATTCATATTTCTTTAGCTTTGTAAAGGAAATTCCACTGCCAACAAGGACTGAGGGGAGACGTGTGCCGCATTCCAACCAGCTCTACATCTGTATACCCAGACCCGCTAATTATGTATTACGGGTGTTAATGAACCGTGGCTTTGATTGCCAAACATCAGCTCGCTTCTGTCTCTGAGTTTATCCGGCTCCTCACTGTGTGGACTGAATATTGTACTCTGCTGAATCTGTGAGACAGATGTGTATGTAAAACAATCAGACAAACAAACAAAAAAATAAAAAATAAAACAGGATGCATTGTTATAGTATGTTCGCTGTGCATACATGCACAATTTATGTGTGTGAAAGAATAAAGAGCTTCGGTACACCCACCGGCCACCTGATTAGGTACACTTGTGGCACTGCATACACTGTGTTGTACTTACTTGCAATTGTATAGCATTGTATAGGAGCCCTTCATCACATTGACAAATCACATTGTATTCTGATTACCTGACTGAGTTCCATGAGGAGGTCAGAATAAAAGAAACAAAGCAATGTAGGTCTACATCACTTCAAACTTGAGCCACAATAATATTGTTAATATAATATTGAATTATTATGCCACATTTTATATGATCATTTTTAGAAGTATCATTTTTGGACAGTAGCCAGTGTTCAATATTCAATTTGCTCTTTCAGCAGCAAACTGTTTGATGTGTTTGTGTTTTTACTTAATTGTACTGACTTTGTTTTCTGCCTTACATTTGACTTTGTTCAAACATGGCCTGCAAATACAACACAGAGTAAGATTTTCTGGGCAAGGACACAGACAGAGGGATTAAATTTATGACAGTCATTAAAGCGTCATTAAAACCGCAATGGGTTTCAAAAGCCAAGTCCTGGTGTTTGTTTCTCACATTCAGACTCAAGAAATCTAATATCCATTTGATAAACGTCTTCCATTACATTGATGCACTTTTTTGTAATTGTTTTTTTAGGCCATATGCACCCATATTACTGTACAGTACAAACATATTGTTTTGCAGTTTTTTTTTTGTGTGTGGCCTAAAGCGTCGAATACAGGTCAAAGTTATTGTAAATCAAATATCAAAAAAGCTTGAAAATGTCTGAAAGTTTCACATTTTATCCAAACTTACCACACCGGTGTGCTTGGTCATGGTGATATTCTTGACGTACAGTACTAATCGTAGGCGAGTCACTTTCATGAGATGCGAGGAGTTTGTGTGCTTCCTAGTTCCAAATCCATTCCCAAAGGAGAACAGCTTGACAAAAAAATTTTACTGTACAAAAAATAACATGTTCCAGACTCCAGAGACTTGTGTTTTGTATTTCTAAGTTAACAATGCCGCCATGCCGCTCTCTCTCTCTCTCTCTCTCTCTCTCTCTCTGTCTCTCTCTCTCTCTCTTTCTATCTCTCCTTTTGCGCAAGCTCTACGGCACAATAGAGAATAAATATAACCATCATCACATGGCCGCCACATCAATAACCTACATTCAACATGGTCGCCATGTAGGCAGACACGTCTTTTTGAATTGGATCATTTTTGTTTTATTTTTGTATATCTGTGACCTGGAAATAAATCAGTCCCACAACACCAGTAAACGACAGCGACGAATTCTGGAACTAACAGACTTTGTCAACGGCAGTTTAAGTGACAAATGGTCAAGAAGCGGCTCAGAAAATGGATGGATGGATGGATTTTGTGTCATACATACATGAAATTTGATCCCCAGTGATGGGGCATTTGGATGTCATCCGCAATGACGTCTCAGCTGTGAGTGGATTACTGTAACATGTTTTAGGCATAGAACCTGTTAGTTGTAAGAAGCATTCTTGTACTTTCTGTGGTTTTCATGTTAAATAATTTAGATCATTAACTGATATAATTATATTTATATTATGTGGCCAATTTCAAATTACTTTTTTGAAAAAAAAAAGAGTTTTCCAGCAAACATCTTTATTTTCCAGAACCTTAAAGGAAACAAGCATTCATTTTCATTGCCATTTGTTTGTATGGGAGGATTTTGCAAAAATAACTTAAGTTAGTTCTTCTGGGATGAAGAAAACAAGTGATACAATAGGACAATTTTAAACATTTTACCTACTTTCTCAGTGATCAATACATTAATGTTTTTAGCAAAATTCAGCATCTGTGGGATCCGGATATCTACAAAAGTGCACAATTTGATGCTGATCTAGTTCATGTATTATTTGGTGGAGGTCTGAACTCCACAAATTGTCATTCTCATGCTAGTCTTTTTTTCAGTTGATGTCCTGCATAGGCTTTGAATGCAAACCATCAGAATCAGAATCAGAATCAGAATCAGAATCATCTTTATTTGCCAAGTATGTCCAAAACACACAAGGAATTTGTCTCCGGTAAACCATGTAGGTGTTCCAAATTGATTACCTAAATGACTGCACTATTTTTAGCTGATAATCTAAAAATAAAGAATGAAATAAGTAGAGAAAATCAGAAACTGGAACAATAGGCTAGAAGTGTAGCACCAATTATTTTGCTCCCTCTATCAACATCAAATGTTTTTTTTTTCCAATTCATTAAGCCAACAGATACTGACGTTAAGTCACAATGATGTGTTCAAAGACATGCTGCCGCTGCGCTCTCACCTCCCTTTTATCAGAGCAGACACACTTGTCAGCCAACTTTAATTACACTGGTGTTGAATCATTAGATCAGACATGACAGCTTTATTAGGGAGCCAATGAAGGCCAGTCCTCCAACATGGCAGCATGTTGGCCCAAATTGAGGCAGATCTGGTAGTGTTGTGACCTTTTGCACTCGTGCCTATGCTACACACCACAACTCAATCACCTTTTGTATGAAGTATTTACATGTATTTTATTGTTATTTAATGTCATATTGTACTAAAATACAAAATGAAAATGCGGAAACACTGTTCAATATTAGATTAAATAATAAACAATAACAAAAATGCTTTATGTTAAACGTGGTCCTGTTAAATGGCAATTGAACACATTTCAGTTACATTAAACAACCACAGGCAGAACATTGCGGTTTTGTCACATTGAAGAGGAGGTAGTATACGTGTCAAACTTTTAACAAGAGACAGTGGATAAAGGTTTGTGTTCCCGGACAAGAAAAAACATCCCTAATCAGACAACACTCGAGCCAAACAACTTTACTCGTCATTAACTATATTATTTTCTATCTATCCCGCCTATCTAAAATTAGATATATACATGTATTTTGAAATATTTCAATTTCTGTCTTCAGGGAAAGTAATGTAATGACCACTATGCGTGTTGGGGCTGCGGCCTAGCGCCCTCTATTAACCAGTTCCTACTCTGTTCGGCATCACCTCATCTTGAAAAATACTTGCTTATTTTACCAGACATTGCAAAAAGCCAAAAACATGTTTATAATACTTTTTTTTTAAACTACGTAACCAGATATAAAGTACTTGGTTACCAAGGAAACAATATTTACATTTAAATCCACAAAACTGTCTGATGCGCATTCGCAGTTGGAAAGAAAATCCATCATTTGCGGCTTTTCTTCTATTCTTCGACTTCTTCTCTTGTTGATTATTCATGGCTCTTCTTTGATGGTTTTAGGAGCAATTTCCTACTGTTTCTTATAAAACGCTGCTCCAGCTGATTGGCATAATACCGCAAGTGCAGTTAAAAATGACCGTGGTCAGACAATGGTTTTTATGATGTCAGACCTTCTCGGGGCGCAGGCGGCCGGAAATTTGACAGAGGTGCCTGCTTCCAAATTTTTTACAGAAAACCCTGAGAACCTGACCTGCTTCTGCTGCTTATGTGGACCCCAAAAGTGTGACTTTTCCTCTTTTCTCCTCAGTATGTATTTAACTCTATTATGAACTGACGGACCTCACATACAGTATCTCACTCTGAGGCAAAAGATCCGCATCATTTCTCCCAGCCAATAAGCGAAGAATAATATAATGATAATACTATATTAATGTTTTCTAATTAAAAGGTCCAAAACATTAGGAAGGTAATATACTCAGGTAATTGCCTGAGGTTGAATTCAAAGTAATTAAAGCACCCAAATTAAGGTTAATGATTTGGGCTGATAATTTATATGCCTGCTTTAAAGACTCCCTGTGACATTCTATTGTTAAGTCTTAGGCATCCTCGTGCCATGCACTAAAAGCAGCAATTATCTTTATTTTTGTTCCGCTATTTACTCACGCTATTTTTGCTCCACAAATCAATTCACTGCCAATTGGACTTTCAACCCTTAATTTGCCTTTGTGGACATTCTGCTTGACATGTTTTTTTAAACTTTTTTTTAATAGTGAGTTGTGTAATGACATCCATGTGAGTCTTCAGAAAGTGTATTTGGCCGCGTGCAGATAGTCACTTGTGTTGCAAATATGTGTGACTCACGTAGTCAGAGAAGCTGAAGGGAACGGTGCTATGCCACTCATCCCACTTGAGCGCCTCCAGAGTTCTGTTCGGCACACATTGGATCTTGTTGTACCAGCCAATTGGCCCGTTTTCACTATCAGACAAAAAAAAAAACTAAGCTAAAATAACTTCCGAGGGTGAATTACTGCAGTGAGGAAAATTATGGTAACATATTATTTGTATGTATCATTTCCCAAAACTGTATGTTTAGATTATCATTGTCTCTAAAATAGTTATTATTTACACATTGTTAAACTGATCACCACTTCAATCTGAATGGAAAAAAACTAGAACTACAACCACAATAATGCATTACACAAAATGCTCGATGCAAACCGTCCTGATTGTCTCTAAACCTAGTATTACAATTTTCACTTTAGGTACCTATTGTACCTCATTTGGTGGCTCACGCCGGTCAGTGAAACCAGCTATGTGTCCATCTTTCCTTTGTGTACTACTAGTTACTGGTGGAGGACAGGGAAAAGCCAGTTGTGTGATCAATACTGATCTGTTACAGCTTATACCTCAGGGCAAATGTATCTACTCGCCATGTCTCTCTCTGTCGTGTCAGTGATGACCAACCATGTCTGTGGCTCCTTTGCCACATTCTAACAAAAAGAACTACCAGAAAATATGGGTGATGACTCATAACAGTCATCTAGCCTCACTAGGCAACTTCATAACGAGCTTAGTGAGTCATGTTTTTGTGTTACACTGCTTATTTCTCAGTTGTCCTTTTTTTGTTTTTTTTTTATAATTATAAAGTATAAATGTGTTGTTAATTGATGGCTGAAACCTCATGGGAAGTATGTCATACTAACAACACGCTGTTGTGTTGAAGAGTTTGAAAAGGCTGTCCCCTAGTGTCAATTGTGAGAATTACTACCCTCGCATTCTCATAAACTACAATACAGAACTATTTTTTATTTTTTTATTTTAACTGGGAATGCTGAGAGCGTATATTTAATACTGTTGTGTGCCACCTTTTAAAAATAACTGGGGGGGGGAAAAAAACAACACAACTTGCTTTAGCAGAAACGTTACTTATCAACAGATTTGCATTATAATAATTAAAAAAACAACAACAACAACACTAAATCAGTCCAAATGCGAATTGGTTATAATTTATGGTGTTTTAGAGGTGTTTCTGCACGGGAGGATGTAAGTACAATGGAAAAAAACACACATGGCTGATATGTCATTCTTGGGCCAGTCATCGCCTATAGGGGGCATAATTGCTTGGTACCTGGAAATTGATATACCTGTATATTGATAATGCATTAACCAGTGTTGTGACATTATTATCGTATTATAATTTTTAAGATGCTCTGAATAATCCTGGTAAATGTGTACTTTTATTTTCATTGCAGGTTATGGACACACTTTCGAAGCTTTCTCACACAACGACTGCACAACAAACTGGAATCAGGTATGTTTCAGTTAGCACAAAACATGACGGTGTGACGTGTTTTTTTTTTTAGGCTAGATTCTATATAGTGTTACAACATTGACTGAAAAGTGTATACTTTGTTTTAAAGGTCTTTTCCAACTGAAGAAAGTGTTGAAGATGAGGATATCTACAACCACCTTGAGGACCTAATAGAGTATGTGTCCTACAGACAATAATAATTTTGTTTCTTTTGACTACGTTTTCTCTGCTGTTGCAGTTTCAGGATCCATTTTGATGAGACATTTGTTCCCGGACAGCACATTTTGGTTAATTTTGTAGAGAAACATGACTTATTGGTCCAATTATCAAGGTTTTTGGTTTTGGGCAATTTAGTCTCCCTTCTACAACTCCATGCTGTTGTATGTTTGAGGAACATTTGTTGCATGGGCGTTGCCTGGAAGGCGGCCACCTCCTCCAGGGCTGTCAACGCCACCTCACCCCGCTTTCTCCCACCACAAGGCATGTAAACTTGTGGTTTGACCGTCTGCTCTTTCAGCTTGTATTCATTCAACTCAGCCTTCCCACTCACACAAGAATCTATGCATTTTAAAACAGGACACATTTGCATGTTGATTGAGAGCCTCAAGCCCTGTTTAAAAGTGGAAGGCTAATCGACTTAATAGTTTACCTGACGCGTGAGGCTTGTATGTGGTCCGCTCTTTTGTTGTGTTTGTTTGTCAGGGTTTTTGTAACTAACTTTTATTAAAACAACAAATGCTGCTTTTCACTCATTTTGGAAAGTGAACAAAGACTCGAGTCAATATTATATAATCCATCTTCATAGCAAACAAGGCTCCTGGCGCAATTCATTGCAAAGCCCTCTATCTAAGTGCAAGGCAGCAAAGGAAGAGATTTGGATAGCATTGACTAATATGGATTTTGAAGGTTCTTAAGATAAACATTTTAGGGGAACTGGAGCAGCTGTTGGCAATATTTGTATACAGTTTATTTATTGGTATTTAACACATTTTGTGCATACTTACATTTCATCAGGCAACACAATTTTACCACTATTAGTTTAACAAAGTGTATTTTTGTCCATGCATCTTTTTTTTTTTTTTTTTTTTTACAATCAAGCAGTTCTGTTGAACACATTTGGGGTTGATATGTAAAAACATTTGAAGGGGTGATATACAGTAACTGTTGTAACTGAAATCAGTGAAGATGGACAATGTTATAGTTAAAGTGCTTTTGGGAGGCCTCCCACTACCACAGAGCTCTGCTCTACGTTAGTGCTGACAGCTTCAGGCTCTGAAGGGAGCCCACAAGTGAGTGTTGACATTTGGGATGTAATAGGCGCCTGACAAGGGCCAGCTGTGGACACGTGGGAGGTGGATGTGGCGGCCATCATTACACTGAGCAGAGTTCAGCTCTTGACTCTGTAATTCTCGGGTCAGTGTTTGATGATGTTAAATGGGAATCATTAATACGGATCAAAAGCATGTACACCAAGAGAAGAGACATTTTTATTTTTCATTCTCTTTAGGCGCATGCCATTGATACTGTATCTGTGAATTCTAAACCCCTTTTAGAGCAATCAGTGAAATACTGTACTTTACTCGAGGTTCATTGACAGAGGTGGCAAAAGTACTCATACTCTGCACTTAAGTATGGAATTCCTCCATAGTGTCAGCAAAGTTCCTGAAGCCCAAGGTAACAGGTCAACGCGAAGGGTGTCCGCTATGAATGTGCCGTTGTTCTTCCTCGG
Source organism: Phyllopteryx taeniolatus (assembly GCF_024500385.1). NCBI lineage: Eukaryota > Metazoa > Chordata > Actinopteri > Syngnathiformes > Syngnathidae > Phyllopteryx > Phyllopteryx taeniolatus. The sequence continues at coordinate 12,087,563 of NC_084521.1, read as the reverse complement.
GCGAGATGGTTTCTTAAAAATCAAATAAGAAGTACAAAATGGGCCCAGAGTGGGCTGATTATTTTCCACTGATCATTTCACCCATGTCAGGTTATACTGATTGAACTTGTGTGTGTGTGTGTGTTTTTTAAGTGCAAACCCCCTATTTAAGGAAAAGTAAAAACTGTATACTACTACGACAGTATACTAGTCTAATGGTGGCTGAAAGGCTACTTGATTAAGATTCTACTGAAGGAGTGCAGTTTTTTGACATGTGTAAAAAAACACAAGATATTACCCTTTTATTTCTTAAATGTGCACACGAAATGTTCGGCTTTACAATAATGTATTTAGAAGAGTACAAAGAGAATACTGTACACAAAACCAACTTGAATCTCCACAAGTTCACTGTAAAACCAAGCAGCCGCCTGATATAAGTACATGTGTTTTGTCATGTGTGCTACAGCGAGAACGGGGTGGAAGATGAGGAGGATCTGTATGACTGTGTGTATGATGATGAAGAGGGCGGTGAAATCTATGAGGACCTGATGAAAACGGAAGCTCTCGCGCCCCCGGTCAGTCTTCTTCTCACATAGCTCCTGCGAGTCATGATTTCACATCACATTTCATCACATGAGTCAACAGCTACATCATACACATATGTGGAAATACTTTCATACTTTCAATGTACTTGGATGGAACAATAGATTTTAGAGCATTGAGATGGTATGAAAATGTGATTGAAGTATGTAACACATCAGAGTGAAGGAGTTGATTAGGATTCTGATGAATTACAATTGTACAGTACACTTTATAATTTAAATAATACAAATGTTATGATCATTATATTTAAGCTTTTTGCAATTTGTAATCCACATGTTTAGCATAAACAACTAAAACATTTGTAATGTTCTTTAAGGGAAAATTAGAGCTTTTACTTTGTTTGTACATGTTCTTATAGAAAACTAAATCTTGTATGGTGTCTTGTCAGGTCTGTACTGGACCACTACTGAAACTAGTATGCACAATATTACGACAAGAGTTGTCTTAAATTATACTTTCCATGTACTGTTTGGAAGGCAAACGATCCAACCTACATAAGTGACTCTGAACTTAACTAAAGGATTCTTAGTTATGTTTGTATTGTGTGTATTTGTGTGTGTGTGTGTGTGTGTATAGGTGTTCCAGAAACAGGCAGAGATTGACATCAGGAGTTGCTGTTTAACAGAAATTAAGCAGACAGAGGAGAAATTTTCCGACACCCTGGATTCTATAGAAAAGGTACACATGAAGTGACACTAATGTAATTTGTAACATTACTTCATTGCAAAAATTAAGGCCAGTAAAATGTATTAAACATAATTTCATGAGATTTCTTTCAAAATATTTTTCCATGCCTGTATGTAGTGCAAAGCTCTCTGTTAGTGTTTGTGTGATCTTATTTACATGCATGATTCGGTGAAATCATTCTCGTTCAGGATTGACGTTACCTTCAGATTAAATGATCATTCTTATTTAAATTTGATTGTATTGGCCATTAGTCTCCACTGTCCAGAAAAACTCTCAAAATCCTTGTAAAATAGGACAGGCTGCCGCTTAAAATAGTTGCAACTCAATTCGGCTTGCTTTTAAAAAATATTGACAGGGTATTAAATTTAATTTATGGATTTAATTTAATTAAATCCTATTCAAGAGCTTTATCAGAAACTCAACAAAAAATAGTATCATACGGTTTTCATTGACATCTTTATTGGGGTTGTGTGGTACTGAGGCCACTTTCTGTTATTGCTATTATTTATGAAAGCAACAAAATATTAGAATCACTTCGCAACGTGAGTGTACACTATGGCAAACTCCAACCACAATTATAATTATAATTGTTAAACCAAACTGAGCATTATCTGTCATATCTGTGGAAGGCATTTTTTTCTAAGTCAGTAGCCAGTAATGAGCCAAGTGAACACTTTTCTGTGAGAAAAATGTTGAGGTGCTCTCCAGCAGGATGGTGGGAGGCTGCGTCTCTTCCAACCCATTCAGTGCTACATGTCTTCTCTCCCCTGTTGATGTTCAAAGTTTGGAAAAAGACCCTTCTTGATTTCCCACTGGAGTGCGGCAGTGGATGACTTTCAATATGAAGTGGATGGTGTAATTTAGCACGGACTTGCCCGCTGCTTTGAGGTGGAGAGGTGACTAGGCAGTGGAAGCTTTTTCCGAGAGGAAATCATTAAATTGCAAACTCTGAAAATGAGATTATTGTCATGACCCAGACAGTGCTCCTTGTTTTCGCTGACGGCAGCGACTTTGCAATGTGGCCGCGTGTTATAATGGCCTCTCGCAATGACTTGCCCACTCTTATTCTAGCGGGACCAGATTTATTCTCATGCCTTTTCTTTCTTTCTCTACAACAGAACTTTATGACACCTCTCACTGTGTTTTTATCCACGGACGAGATAGAGAAAGTGTTTGTGAATATACCGGTAAGTCATCTTTTTTTTTTTTTTTTTAATTCCCTGTAAAGTGGTCCTCTTGCTTACTTTACTGAATATTTCTTCCCCATACTTAGTTTCATGCAAATATTGTGTCTCTACACACAACAAAACAAATTTCAAATACAATCCCTTATTCTTTTAATACGTCCTGCAATGTTAATGTTAAATACGAGTATTGCATGTCTTTGCATTTTTGGAAAGTTAAATCTGATACAAAATTTTCAACAATAATTTGCTCTATATCAAATATTCCCTCATGTCAAAAAAAGGAAAGGAAACTACATTTTTTTTTGTTTCTGGATTATGTATAATATATTCAACACAGATCATGAACAGAATCACAGTAAACTATGTGGTTAAGGGAAATTTCCCGCGACTGTATCTTACCAGTATGTTATTATTATATAATGAGAACAAAGGTTTAACTGTACTGTGTGTGGTTTGTAGCTTAAATTTAAAAGTGCGGTTGTTTTTGCATGTGTTTCAGGACCTGGTGAAAGTTCACAAATGTTTACTGCAGGAAATTCAAGACTCAGTCCAACACAGGAGTGCTGAAAATCTTCACCAGATCTTTATTGCTTTCAAAGAAAGGTACACTATATAATTTCCAACCCAGAAATACTCATAATCCACTGAAAGTAGGAGTGTATTCACAAGAAACTGTAACTACTGAAATGTATGCTTTTTTGTATCTATATTTTTACATTTTGTTGTCTATTTTAGGTTGCTAATCTATGGGAAATACTGCAGCGATGTGGAGACAGCCATTGCCACGCTAGACAGTATATGTAAAGACAGAGAGGATGTACGCATGAAGCTTGAGGTAAAAGGTTATTCTCAGTGAATTCATCCATCAATCAATTTTCTGAACCGCTTATCCTCACTAGGGTTGCGGGTGTGCTGACGCCTATCTCAGCTGACATCAGGCGAGAGGCGGAGTACACCCTGAACTAGTCACCAGCCAATTGCAGGGCTCAGCCAATTCAGTAAATTTGATTTCCAGTGAGCTGTTTAGCAGCGTCTCTATTAAACAGCCAGGCAGTGCCTCCAAGTGTATACCTAAAGAATTGCATGATATAAAGATAAATACAATACAGGACTACTCACTGAAAACATTCTACTTGGTATTAATTTCTTCAAATTCTATTGTTGTTGTTTTTTACACAGGAGTGTTCTAAAAGAGCCAACTATGGCAAATTCACTCTGAGGGATCTGCTGGTGGTCCCCATGCAACGGGTCTTAAAGTACCATCTCCTCCTGCAGGTGCAGTGCTCTAATTTTACCTGTTTTTGTTTTTGTTTTGGAATCATGGCACTGTAAAGCAATATCCTACATTTGGGTGCTATGAGTAGTTGAACAGTGGTTAGCTCAGACAACCATGGCATCATTTTGTTTGCCTTACAGTGCCTTACAAACAGATCATACAACCATGTTTCCCAAAACTTAGACAACTCTATTGAGTATGGTGATGAAGACCAAATGACTGACTGTCAGGAAATGACAAGAGTTTATTTTTTTATTATTATTATAATTTTTTTTATCAAAGTGCAATTCATCTTTGACCTACTGTACTTCCAGAGAAGAAATCACTGTCACTCCTGCCCACTAGAGGCGCTGCTGTCTACCTTTTTTCCCCCCCATTTTTTAAATTTATTTTTACTTTGGAGGAGAAGGAGAGAAAATACAATTATTTAGGGGACATTAGTCCATTACTCACCTTCTCCATCTTTCCACTTATTTGGATATACTTTGTACAAGATTTGTGATTGTGTCCATGGAAATTGTTATGCATTCATCTGAAGTGTATTACTGAAGTTAGAGAGCACTGACAATGAATGAGAGCGCCTGGCTCACAATTTCTTCTAATTCACCTCAAAGGTGTTTGATGGGGTTAAGATCAAGGCTCTCCGGTTATTTCACTCCACTCTCATTCAGCTGTGCCTTTATGGGTCTTGCTTTGTATATTGAGGAACAGCCTTCACGGCTAGAATGGTCAATGAGTTACAGTAGTAAACTAGGCGTTTTATTTGTTATTCTAAATTGGGTGAATAGAGAGAAAGGCTTGGCCTTTATAATTGTTTCACATACTAATATATATTACTATTGTGCTGCTGAAAGTGCTACACATTTATTATTATGCTTATTTATTATTTATTCATGTATTGATTATTCTTAATCAGTAATGCCTAATAGCAGTGGTAATCTACTTACCGATACTCACTATCCACTTAAAGAGGGACATTTGCCTGACATCTGGATCTTACTATGAGATGCAGTGAAGTATGATCCACTGTTATAGTTCTACTAAAGCATTAGCAGGCAGTATTCAGAAGCGACATTACCTAGCTTCTAACGACGGTATTGCGTTTTCGCTACGGCAGTGTTAGCCTCCTCCCGAGTGAGAAACTTACCAACAACTAAAAAAATAACTCCAAATCAACTCAAAACACAGCTAGTATTTTGACTTGGTAGCAAAGGATAGAGTAGCTAATAAAATAATGACTGTCATTACAATGAAAATCAATAACTATGACTTAGATTTATGTGTTTCCCTCTTCTTTTTGTTCGCCATTGTTGTCAGCGGGAGTGGAACGTCTTGCCCCTAGGTATCAAGTGGGCTCCCGGTTTGTCTTCGTTTCAAGCACTGTGCAGACCGACCCCTAAGCCTTACGAAGAATTGGGACACCCCTTCGTTCTTGTGAATGCACAAAACCGAGGGCTAAGGGGTGAAACGAGGGCTAACGGCTAGAAGTGGGATTGAGCCTTACTTTTCCTCCCAGTGTGACACAGTCTCTTGTCTGAGTCTTTCTGTGTTTCAGTCTCTTCTCTGGCCCAGCACACTTTTCCTCCCCTTACCATGCCCTCGCTGAGTTCAATCACGTGCGGTCCTGACTATCAGTTTGTACACTCCCTTGCCCTGTATCTCTGTGGATGTGTGAAGGTGGAAAATAGAACTCTGCCATCTTGCCAGTGATAATAATGCCCCAGTTGAGCAAGACTGACATCGGGGATTTGAGCAGTACCGACGTATATATACATATCTCCCTCTAGGTTTCATTGTGTGTGTGTTTGTGTGTGTGTGTGTGTGTGTGAGAGAGAGAGAGAGAGAGAGTGTTGAGAACGTTTTCATTGGCCTGGAAGAAGGACATGCATGACATAATTCCTTATCCTTTACGGCTGCGGTCTAGATGTCTTGTTTATGCTGCGGCCCGGCACTGGGAAGCAATTTCAGATACACTCTCAGACGCGCACGTGCGCACGCATGCACACACACACGCACACACAATCAGTTATGTTTCTTTTGCACTAACCTTTTTCATTTCATATCTAGATCTGATGTTTTAACTTCATGTGTGGGATGTAGCTGTGCTGCACAATATGTTTGCTCATAGATATGATACAAGAAGGATGTTGGATTTTACACATAAACTTTTCCATACACAATCTTGTGGAAAGTTATTATGTTTGTTCATCTGGTGGATAAATACACAAATAATATTTTGTCATACAAAAAGCAAGCAGTGTGTTCCCATGGACCACTTCGGAAGTTTTGTTTAGTCTAACTTGTTTCCCTCCAACAGGAGCTCGTTAAACACACTCACGATGCCACAGACAAGAGTAACCTACGGAAGGCATTAGATGCCATGAAGGTATATATATTTTTTCCTACAAGTGTATAAGCAGATTTAAGCCCATAAAGCCCAAAAATTCAATACAAGTGTTGTTGTGTGCAGGACTTGGCCCAGTATGTCAATGAAGTCAAGAGAGACAATGAGACACTGCGAGAAATAGATCAGTATCAGAAATCCATTGAAAACCTAGTAAGCAGTCCAATTCCTCCAAATACAAAATAACATTTTTCTTTTCAGTTCAGTTCATCTTCATTGTGCCTTGTACCTCTCAAGAATCAGCCTCTGAGTAACTACGGGAGACCCAAAGGTGACGGGGAAGTGCGTGTGGCCTCGGTGGACAAACGAGCTAAACAGGACCGGTGAGCTATCTATCTGCATGTGGTAGCGTTGTGCTGGTTGATTTATTGTCAGAGGGAATGACTGTAACACTTCATGTTCCTTCAATTATTGGTGCGAATTTATGTCTTTTACGTCTCAAAATATGCAAAATAAAATCACATTAACTGATATACAGTATATACACCTGCAACATTAAGACCACAATGTAATAATTACTGGTCACTTTTGATTGACACTGTCAAAGAAGTATTGATTAAACAATATACTATTATGGTTATAGTTTGCACTGGTTAAAACTGTACTGCATCATACTGAGAGCTATTGCCAATATTTTTATTCTCATGTAACCAATTGTGGTAACAAAAATATTAGAAACAGCTCTCATTATTGCGGAACATAGTTCTACACCATTGCAAACTACCACCTCAATAATACATATTGTTTAATAAATACAAAACCTGAACCTATTACAAAAGGCAGATAATTTGCCACAACTCTTGTATTTTAAATCATAATTTTTCATGTGGTCATAATGTAGTGGCCTCTCAGTGTATATTGTGTATGTAATAAAATACATTCAATATTTGGGGAGTTGGAAACTTGACAATGATACTCAAATTCGTGATCACTAATGTAAAACAAATGTTAAAATTCTGGAACACACAGAAAGGGCTCAAATGATGGGAAGTCGATATTCCTTTTGTCCATATAGAAACTCGATGTAAATTCCTTGATGTCAAGTATAGCTTTATCACTCTGGAAAACAATAGAATACAGCTAAAGGCATCAATTTTACTGCAAAACCTCCAATTATATTTATCCACATGTTTGTGAAAATTGTACATCATCTTACGCTATATTTTCCAATGCTTTGAAGGTCATTCTTAAGTGTTTTTTTCTTTTTAAACTCTAGGCATATCTTCTTGTTCGATGCTGCTGTTATCGTTTGCAAGCGAAGAGGAGACAACTATGAGATGAAAGACGTAATAGACCTGCACCTGTTTAAGATCACAAACAACCCTACGTCAGACAAGGAGAACCGAAAGGTTTGTGCATCAATACATAGAGTAGACGCACACAGTTGGCCCTCAAACACAAAAGAAATATATGATGGTGGTGTCAATCTCCACAAAGCTGAAAAGGACAATCACATTTGACATTTTGATAAACAATAGGTGTAGCTGTGTTCTTGCAAGAAGTGTTGCTTTAACAAATTACTTTGTTGTTGACCTTTCTGTGTTGGAAAGGTCGTTGTTTATTTTTCTATTGTGAAGCTGCAAAGTTGAAAGACAAAAGTTGGTTTTCAACAAATCTGTTTGTAATTATTTGTTTTCGTGTTCCAAGTTGATTGGTCAGGTGCACTTGCCTCTTACCTCGGCCGCTTTGTTAACATGTCACCTTTTATTGTGTTTATTGTAGTTTCTTGTCGGGAACAAGGTTGTTAATGGTTCGCACTTCTGCCTCAGGGTTCTGAGGTTTGGGGTTTGAATCTCGGCTTGGGGTGACGCATTCAGCATTCTACAACTAATTAAAGGCCCACTAATTATTCACTTAAAAACTATCCTAGTAATTTCCGCAGGCAGTGAATGTGTGAGTTCCAAGATACAGTACTTCAAAGTTGAGACAAATTTGTGATTAACACGTCTAATTTTGCAATTTCCAATATTAATGTGCCTGCACGTGTGTAATTCGTAGTGCTGCTTGTTGAATTTGAATATCATAGGATGTGATTTGTTCTGGCAATTTGTTTCATTAATCGAGTGTCGCACATTTTCTGAAAATAGAATTAATCAATATTCTGAAAGAAAAAGAAAAAGAACCACACAAGTATTTAATGTAATAACTATTGGCTGTAATCTAGTCAGTGCTTGTATTGTTCATTTACTATATTTTTATGTCTCTCTTACTTTCTTACTTAACAAAGTTAACAAAATCGTATTATTATTAGTAGTAGTAGCAGTCTTATTAAGTATTATTATTAGTAGTAGCAGTCTACTAATAAGTATTAATATTATGATTGATTTATATAATATTATGATATGATTTATTATTTTGATTTAACAATATTTATTTTTGTGGCTGTAGTTTGCAGTGTTGTAGAACTGCACTGCAACATACTGTGCAATGTTTAAAAGATTTTTTTCATACAACCTATATAGCCAAATAAGGTAACCAAATTATTGGAACTCTTGTACTGGTCCTCATGAAGATTGGAACTATGGTAGATACAATAGCTGTGGCAGTACCAAGTTCCTACTCGGATTTCAAAACTTCAGTGATAACACAAAACAACTGACAGAATGACAGCTGGCCATCCATAGCACTTGATATATAGATTACAGTATAACTTTACTAAGCCTAAGCCTAGGTGTCCACAGGAAAGACTTTTGTAATGCATTGCTTCTTTTACTCTCATTGATAAAGATGCAATGTTGCACTTCGATGATTGCCCCTGTGACTTTGTATTTTTTAGAAACATTTGAAAAGCAAAACCAGGAGCTATGAATAGTTTAGTGCTACTAATAATAAAAAACAGGGGCATATGTCGGTACAAATGCTAATAGAGTCACATTTAGCCTTGGAGTTGTGTGATGGCAGCTGACAGCCTTCTGAGGTTGGAGCATGCTGTGTGATGTCCAGCAGTGATATGGCAAAGCTATCGCACACTTGGATTCTCCTCTTCATCATCTATCTCGCTTGCGCTGTCTGATGTGCAGCCCTCCAAACATTTACCCTTCTTGTTTGCCCACCCTGAGGCATAGTTTTCTCTGTCACACACATCTCGCATCTCTTTACATCCATCTGTCGCTCTGCATCCTGTCTCCGTCCTTATCACGTTCACCAACAACCTCACTTGATGGAGTCGCCTTTGTTGTCTTCTTTGCTCACACGTTTGTTTTACTTCCCATTGTAGTGGTCCTACGGATTCTACCTGACTCATAACCAGGGCCAGAATGGCTTTGAGTTCTTCTTCAAGACCAAAGAGCTGAAAAAGAAGTGGCTGGAGCAGTTTGGCATGGCCATGTAAGTATGAACAATGTACCACGTGAGTGCGAGAGCACGTACTGTGTGTATTGTGTGTGCAGCTTTGTCACAACATCAAAAGTCATGCTGCTTGTCCTGTTCTGCAACTAAAGCTTCTCTTTGATTGATTGTTGGAATTCTTTATTTTGAACATGTGAAAAAAAGAACAGGAAAAACTACAAAACTAAATTTTTACCAAAAATGTAAAAAAAAAAAAAGTTAAATTTGTCTAAATCTTTGATTGATAACAGACACAATATTGAGATGTGAGTCATAAGAAATGAGAACACACATAAAAATTTTTTTTTAAATTTGCTTCTCGTTATAATATAAAAAATCAAACTCCAGTCACTGACTAGTGTAGTGGTTTACTCATTTGACTTCTATTTGGGCAGCGTGGGTTCAGTTCTCACTCGTTGACGGAGTTAGATTGGTAGATTAGTTATTTGTCTGTACGCTGTTATCGACTGGCAACTAGTCAAAAGTACAGTCTGCCTTTCGCCCCATGTGAGCTGGAATAGGCACCAGTTTCTAGTCACCCTTGTACAGGATACATTTGTAGAAAATAGATAGATGGGAAATTCAGACTTAATCTTGCCAACATCTTCAACATCTCATGATATACTTTCAGCCTTCAGTTTCTAAAAACTTTTATTCCTAAAGAATGTAACAACCACATCATTGTCTTACTTTAACCAGAAGGGGAACTATATGTTTTTGAAAGAAATATGTTTCTATGTTAAATTATTGTATGTCATTTGTCATTATTTTACATACAGTGAGATACATATCATTCCTGGTATTAGCAGTCTAATAAGTAATGACAAGCTGTGCAAAACCAATTCTGGCACGATTATTAGATTACATGCTAACACATCTGAGATGTTGTTCTTGGTGTTGGATTTTGAGATTTTTAAAGTTCAAAATTACCTCTAAACACCTGAAACAAAAGTTTAATGAATTGTCTCTATTCTGTTTTATTTAGCTCCAACATTCATCCTGAGAATGCAACAAACAATTTCCATGAGTTTCATATGCACACTTTTGAAAGAATTACCTCCTGCAATTCTTGTCACATGCTACTGCGGTAAGAGGCCACTAGTCACCCATGCATGCACACACTGAGAGCGGCACAAAAGCATTTTATGGCAAAACAACACAGGTAAACCCTTTTTCCTTCTAACCGCTTTTTCAGTTCTCTTTGTCACTTTCCTGTCTTTTACACACATTTTCTTTTTTTTCAAATCTGCTTTTACCAACCATCCATAGCGCGGTGAGAGTTGGACTCAATTAATAGTTTAACCCATGGTGCAGATGCATAATAGGACATCAACAAAATGCTTGGACAAAAAGTCGACAAAAGGACTGCACTGGGGAGTCACCAACATTTTGCGAACATACAAGACACATAGTAATGTACAAAAATCAACCAGATTTATTTTTATATTTTTATAGCAGTCATTTCGACATAGTAAAACAGTAATTCCTCAAATAGTGGCCGACTCATAATACTTAATACTTAATTTAAATAGTACATTACAATATGCAATGTATTCAAATTGGTCAGAATGAATGACGAAATATTTAAACCACCACCCCTGTGTCAATTTTGCAATAATGTCACAATCATGGTTGTGTTTTACCACATATATATATTTTTTTCCTGATGGGGAACAAGTTGTTTAATTGTTCAAGCGGACAAAGCACCCAGCGTTTCATTGAGCCATGCCATCTTGAGAGCAGAGGTCACCATTTGAGGAGATAATTTAGTATATGAGCCAGTCAATTGGGTTAAAATAACAAGACTGTCACTCTTTTGCCGCTCTAGTTACTTTTTGGTTGACAGGCTTGTGTAACATTTCTTCAGTACATTTTCTAATCTTTGTATTCTTGTGCATGCACAAAGAAAATGTAAATAGATTAAAAATGTCCTTGTTACATGTCTGCAGGGGAATATTTAACCAGGGTTACATATGCTCCAACTGCGGACTAGGTGCTCATAAAGAATGCCTGGGCCGCCTGGGCTGCTGTGGAAAAACAGGTAAGCTACCTTTTCACCACACGCATGCACACACATAGACACATGCAAATACAGTGCATCTCAATTTAGTCTTTAGTTCATCACAGTTATGGTCAACCACACCATGCAAAAACGCAAATTCTTACCAAGTGAATTTATCCTATTTGTGTTGAAAACATCTTAATGTACTTATTTTAAGACAGTTGTGACTATTTTCGAAAATTTCAGCCAGACAAGAAGACTTGTTTTATAATACAAGATCTTGTTTTAGGAATTTTATCAAGTCAATTCATACTAGTTTTCATACTAATCTCATACTAATACTCATACTAGTTCCATTGGCAGATTTTTTTCCACACTTATTTTAGGGACAAAATGTCTTGTTTTTAATTTTTATTACTACTTTTGAAAAGTTCATTTTTTTCCCAGTGCATATAAGTCAAATTAACAATTTGTCTCTGAGTAAAAGGTGTCCACGCGTGACATTAAACCAAATTGTATAAACACAACTGCACTTTTATACTGTGGCAGTATGCGCCTCTTGACAGACAAAGCTGATATGAGCACCATATGTGACTAATTGTGGGTTGGTGTGACATTTCTTGCAATGTCATTGCTCAAAAAGGTTATTTTAGGTGTAACTTGGGGAATCTGTGGGTGTAGAGTTTGAAACGCGCCCTTAATTCCAACAACCAAGGTCAGCTACATATTCAATAAGTTCTTCTAAATACTCATTCAAATGCTCTTCTGCTTCTCTGGGATGTTTTGACACAGAAGACGAAAGGCAACGTCATTGTGTGTACACATGCAGTGCTCCCCTATGCTTCATAATATTTTTACAGAGGAGCCTTAAAAAAACCTCCCTTTTATTGTGCCCTTATTGTGTTTGCCACTCAGCTCCTTGTGCAGGAGCCATGACCGTTCTGAAATAAATGGAGGGAAAACTTAAGAGGTGGAATACAAAAAAAAAAAAAAAAAGGTCTTCAGAAAACGGCTTAGTCCTCTGCTTATATATGTGTGTGAATGGGAGATAGCTAAATCTAAATCCAAACTTTGTAAAAAATAGTTTGGTCTTGGAAGGGCATGGCTGCGTTCCACACTAAATCCATGCATAAAGTTTTTGAAACACCAGAGCAGGCATGCACATTGCACTCTAACCACAAGTACACATTGTACAGCAAGAGTGTGTCTCAACTGTGCCGCACATTCCCCACAGTGAGCCGCCAGCTCGAGTTGGCCCGAGCATCTGTCACGGTGCTATCAGGTCGCAGAGGCAATAACGCCACCGCCGGGCCCACCTAGGCGCTATGTGCACCTGAGTAGATTTGGGCGACACCCGCGATGGGAGAGCGTGGAACTGTGACGGCTGTGTTGTCGGTTTGAATTCCCTCACTCATTCCTCCACACAGCGCTGCGCCACCAGTACTGCGACAGTAAAAACTATACTTGTGCAAGAGGAAAAGTCCCTCTCAAAGTTTACTCAAGAAGTTTAAACATACATTAAATACGCATGTACAGTAATGGAGACATGTTTCTTGATTCTTTGTTTTCATAACTTTTGAAAAACATCATCCTACACCAGTTAACCTGAACACACTGCACAACAGGAAAAATGTCAGCTTCATTCTGTTGTGAGTGCACTTGTGCCATAGATTTGTTTACCTGCATTTGTCCCTGTTATCAGCACCGCATGTTTATATAACAGGTTAAAGTTCACTCAAACCCTACTGCGAGAGGCTTGCATGTGTTTTGTGTACAAGTGTTGCATTGTGTGCTTGGGTGTGGATCTGTGCGTGTTCTGTATTAGTACAGGTAGAGGAGTGTGTACATGTGTGCATGGGCGTGTTTGTTTGTTTCAAGGAGGTGTAGGCAGTCCCTCTGGGAGCCAATAACAGAAACTGGTGGAGCAAAGAAAAAAACCAAAACACACACACATACAAACACAGACACACACATTTCTGCCAACCTTTCGTCTTCTCCAACCCCCAACCTCGTTACCTCCTCTACCTGAGCTGTCAGTTAGCAGCAGCAAAGCAAAACAAAGTGAACCGCGGTCAAACACAAGGCGTCCGCCTTTACCACTAATGAGGGAGTGTTGTCTTGTACCGTGCAAGTGTTTGCATGCACCCGCTAACCCGTCACTCAATATGCCTGTTCTCAAACCTCTTTCAGATCCCGGCTCCGTCAGAACTCAGGTGAGCTGCCGCCATGTTTGTGCGATGTCAGCGTTTGTGTGTCTGCTGTCGTTCTCCTCTCCCGAGCTGTGCTGCACCGACATTGGTCCTCTTTCCTGCAGATGTTTGCCAAGGAGACTCCAATTGACTTTGCTTGGTGCAGCCTACCTGTTCAGATTTACCCCAAGTTGTGTTTACCGTCTCTTAAAAGCTTTCTTTGCTGCTGGGCACTGCATTGCTGATGTGTGCATTGCTTTTAAGAATCCCCCTTACAGCAAATGACACTAGGATTTCTACTTTGTAGTTTAATAGTGTAGCAGTGGCCTTGACTGTAACTGGTCTTTACGGGGATTACACTGTGATCGGAAGCAATGCTGATCAGCAAAATCATGAAAGTTGTGATGAGGTGACATTGAGAAGAGCACCTACAACTGTAAACCTATAAAGCCTGTTTCTACCAAGCAGTACAGGTTGGAACTTGCCTAAATTTGTTAACTGGGCTTTTCGGCATCACTTTTTGGCACCGTTCTGTTAGGCTTCCAAGTGAACTGGTGAAGCGGTCCAGTGCCTGAGAGATTTAGCATCACACTGCAGTCAACAGAATTACCAGTGTTCTTGTCATTGTCCATGAGCAGACTTACTTTTATCCAAGTAAGAAGAAATCACACAAAATGGTGGATGCCTTCTTATGTGATGTTAGAATATTTACATATAGTACGGTACAATGTAAGTCTTCCAAAATATTAAATAATAGTTCATATACGAAAGCAGGATTACACAAAAAATACAAAATCAGTGTCCACAAAACTTCGTAGCATGTTGGTGAATGAAACAAGTAAGAACCAATTACATTTTGGTTTGGACTTAGATAAAGGTGCGGATACAGAAATGTTTTTTTCACCATTAAAGTTACTATGGTATCATTACAACAAACAAACAAATTCCATGTTTAATGAAGTTTGTGCAGTTGTATTAACACTTCAGTGTTGGGGGAGGTCTGCGCTCTAATTACTTACATTCTAGTTACATGTGATCATTATAGCATTGCTAAAAAACCCATTTTCATTTTAATAATTTGTAGCATTTGCAATTCAAGTTGTCTCAATAATTTTGCCCATATATTGTATGCTCATGTGAAATTTGATTTGATCACGAACGTGCATTTCTTTGTCACTGTGTAAACCTGGTATTTTTTTTATTATTTCAGATCAAAGACCGAGATCCAGGTGAGAAGTCCTAACTGTCCTGTATCAGTGACACCATCTTATTTCCTGCAGTGTAGAAGTCTCAATTGCAATTGAACCTAAATAAATCCAAACTCAAGTGTGCATAAAATCGCACAGTAAACACAGTTTTTGTGTTGCCACACTGAAATTCTGTATTTAAGTATTTATTTTCAAACAAATGTGATAAACTTGACCATCCTTTTACTGATTAAATGGTCAAATATGTGTGCATGTGAGGACAATCTCCCGCAAATCTCTCCTCGATGATAATTTTTCCTCCTCGCTATTCATTATACTGCAAAAAATCTTTTTTGACTGAACACACATTCAAATCAATAGGGATTTGATTGCTCCAGCCTTTGGCGTTTTGTAACACTCCACTCTTTGTCTATTTTGAAAAAGGTGCTCTAAACACGTGGGTTGTCCTTGTGCAGATAGGAATGCAATTGATGCCCCCGAGACGCAATTCTCCATGACCGCGTGTCTTTAGAAGTGCTTTTCAGGCAGGCTCGTGCATGTCAGGCTGCCAGCCTCGTTGCCACGGCGCTGGAACACGAGCACTGCAGATAGATTAGCTGTGTTGAAATGCACAATATTTGCCTTGAGCTGTCCCCTTTTCATCATTCTCTCACTCCTAGTTCTTTTCCTCTTATTGGAGTTCTATACAAACCTGTCGCCACGCAGCACAGAGAAAAATAAACACTATGGAGGTCAGACATAATGCACGATCAAAAAACCCATTATGAAGTATTTTCAAAGAAGGCAGCAGTTGTCTCTATGAATTACAATATGACTTTCCTCAGAATTTTCCTGTTGCATGCTACCAATCGTATCTTGCCTTTAAGTCCTTGATTACCAACTATATATCAGAAGCATATCACCTATCTGTGTGTGTTATGATAATGAATAATGGGTCTAGATGATTAGTATGTGCAGTACGTGACTGACAAGGGCTGTATTTGCATTGTGTGTACGCATGCAACCTATACTCCCTTTGATTATCACCTAAAAAGAGCCATGAATATTTTAGTGGCACAGAGCTTTAGAATGGCAAGTATTGCCGTTTAGACGTGAAGTCAGAGGCACACACACCTACATACTGATGAATCAAAGCATTAGCACTGGAAGGAACATATTATACAGCTATTAGAATAACACGCAATCATTGAATTTGTTTTTTTGCGACTTGTGCGTGTACTCACGCTGTTCGTTGCAGGTCTGCCCAAGATGATGGTGATCAGGAACTACTTTGGTGTGCCGAGCCCGACTTCTGGTCCGGCGCTCAGCATCCAGACGGGTGACATCATCGAATTAATCTGTGCTGACCTTCACAGCCCCTGGTGGCAGGTCAGAGTTGACACCACCTTTCAATCCACACATATTAAAGTCATCACCTCTACGGACACTTTATAGCACCATATAACAAGGTCAGAGTGATGTCTCGTGATCAGTCTAGTTTTATAAATATTTGTGGTCACAGACAGGCCAGTTAGACAGTCTTTGTTCATGCTTAAAGTAATTAAGACAACCACAGAAAATTAACAAACATGTTTTTTTATAAAATATTTTTGAATTTAGTGCAATTATTTTCATGGGATAAGACATTTGTTCAGTGAGAAAAACCAGACATCTGGAAATGTGATTAACTTTTGCTGTTTTACAATGCATTTGTGTAGAGGAAGCTGTATGAATCTCATTATTGTAATTACAAGTCACTTGTTTATTTCAAACTAATAGTCCATAGAAGATCACAAAACAAATAACTACTCTTTATAAAATAAAGAGTATATGAGGTATGTCAGAAAAGTTGATATCCTTGAAGAATTATTCCAGGATTGCATGCATCCCGGCAGAGAAGGCTGTTAAAGTGTCGGGGATAACTTCAAAAGGGAAAATTATTAGGTTGTGGTATGGATTGTTTATTCTCCTTTCTTCTAAGTCGATTTATTTTCCATTCATATTGAATGTTGTATTATTACCATGTATATTTCGTGTTGCACCATTGTACCGAGAAAACATCTTTGTTGCGAATGTACCATTCATTCACTGACAATACAATAACATCGATTCAGATTCAGAAATATATTTTTACTGACACACCTTGTATGTAAGTTAAAAAAAAGAAATACATTTTCATAGATTCGCAAGATAGAATCCACCTGCAGCAAGCTAATATATAATAATCAAGCCTTCAGCACTATTAACATGCAAGTGTGCAACCAGAAATCAACAAAATAATACACGATACAGATAAATAATTCAATTAATCTTGTGCAAAAGCTTAACTGCAGGCAACTGGATGTGCACCGTCGGCAAACATTCAATATCCATCATTTTTGTAGCCAGGCGACTGTAATCATTTTCGTCATGGCTTCTACCTGATAAATAGAATCACTCGCTATAATTTGATTTCACTCACTGGCTGCCTTCTGTTTACTCACTCAATGCCGAAGCTATAATCATTATTACATTTGTAGCAAGAATGTCACATAGCTGCGGGCTGGCCACAAGGACTCATACGTGACGGGCAATGACCTCCATGGGCTGTCATGGTATGGAATGGTAGATGGTGGCGAAATGAGGTCACAAAATATTAGAAACGCCTCCTAGTAAGATGCACTACACATCGACACAAACTCAACCAGGTGACTAAAATACTGTTAAATTAATACCTCTGTCAGAAGCATGATTATATTTGTTAAGGCAGAATTGTTTATTGTAATTTTAGCAGCAGTGTGCTAAATTTCCAAAAAAAAAAAAAAAAAAAAGCAAATCTTATATGAGCATTGATTGTTTCATTTGTATTATGTAATGCACAATATATACCTTAGACACATTTTGAGGGCCATCTGGTGAAGTGTGTATAAAAAGAAAAGTATGCCAATGCTAATTATAAGCTTACATCAAATAACACACAACACAAAGACAGACAGTTAAGCTTCAGTGCCTGAACGGAAGGAGATAACTGCACTATAGTCACCAGCAAACCCTCTATCACCCTCATATGGACTCCCCAATGTTTATAAATCAAGACATTAGAGTGATCCTCAAGGGGGAAATAAGGGGTTCTCTTCCTGCCAGCTGTTATTACAACAATAGAATAACAAGGGCTGTATATATGCGTTGCTCTGTGTCCTGAGCTAATTGTTGTTGAATTATGGAGACAGAGTCACCCAGATGTACAGTACATAACACAATTTTCTTCTCTGTGCTTTCAGGGCAAAATCTTGTCAACAAAAGAAGTTGGCTTCTTCCCAAGTGACGCCGTGAAGCCATGCCCATGTGTAAGCAGCCTTTCCTTCTTGCTCTTCAACATACCACTGCCTCTTAAATAAAATGGACATTTTTAACTCAAGGAAATGTTTCGCTCAAAAAAACACAAGTCGGCTGTTTTCATGACATTTTCTCAGACCATGTTATAGGTCATAAACACATTTCAGACCAGCCTCTTCAGGACTATGACGTCCGTAGTATAGATAATTCACTATTATCGCAGAACATTCTGTTGTAAAGATAACAGCAAATATGAGCAGCGTCTTTATTCGGGACAAAAAAAAAAATCAGCTTGAACACACTGCATGTTGGATTTGGTCCAAAATAAACTTAACGTATTTAGTTCAGTTGATGTTGGATGATGGTTTAATAGTTAGCAAAGCTAAAAATTGCATGTCCACTTTTGCCCATTTTTTGTTTGCTTCAGGTTCCAAAGCCCATTGATTACTCCTCTCAACCATGGTAAGTTTACAAATTAGCTTTTACTGCCTAATTAGATTGTCAATAGAAGGTAGAAGCCTTTCCTAAATCACTGCTCTATTGGATCGAACTAACACGACAAATAGACAGCTGTTTCCAGCTTCCAAATTGGTGAGACACATTTGTCACTGATAAAGAACTAAAGACTAAGGCGTTCTTGGTCTCATAACGGGGATTTTACAGCAGAAAATGGAGAGTTCACGCATGAATGGGAATGTGAAAGAATAAAAAATCTAAAGTAAAACATCTGTGTGCTTTAAAACAGTTCGGACAATTCTTTATTTTTGCTGAAACACATTTGGGTGGACATGAGATACAATGATGTCAATTGGTCACAGACTTGATGCATTTATCGTGAGCAAATGGTTTGCAACTAATCATTACGTAACTGCTACTTAGTTGAATCTATTTCATCTATTTTTTTTTATATCTGCTCCAGTATTTTTGCTCACGTAAAAATGTGCCGTGTTGTTACAAATGATGTGAGTTATGTACAGTATTTCTTACTTTTCAGGTTTGCAGGACCTATGGAGAGACTGCAGGCAGAGGCAGAACTCATTAACCGGGTCAACAGCACCTACCTGGTCCGCCATCGCAGCAGAGAGTACACAGAGTACGCCATCAGCATTAAGTAAGTCCCCATTGTTCAGTAATGCTGAGTCGGCTTTTAATGCTTTCACGTTTTAAAGACAGAGGGTTCTCTTCACTGTCAGCGCTGACACAAGTGGTTAATACAGCCAAGTGATCATTTTTGTTTCTCTGTGTAGCAAAACTCTGGATTAAACTATTTTGTAATTTTAGAAGTAGGTTGACACGACTAAACACATATGAGTGTGATCGCTTTTAACTACAAAAAGCACATGCATGTACATCAAAATCAGTGATTCAGTGGCTAAAATTTTATTCTGCAAAATTCAAATTTGATACTGTTATTAATCTGTGTCTGTGACTGCTAGAGCAAAGAAATCCCGCAGATTATTAATTTTCTTTATTTCCTTTTTTTGTATCAATCCTGTTGCGGAGTTTAGCAGGTGACTAAGAGGAACAACTTTACTACATTTTTGCTATACATTTGGCTGTGCCCCCTTGAGGTAATAGAAATTCAGTAAAACTAAAAGAATGGTGCCAGGTGGTATTAATTCTGTTTTAACAATAAAAGATTTTGAAAGGTGCTTTGATAATCATATAAATGTTGTTTGTGATAATGCTTGGCTGTTAATGTGTATTTGTGAAACTGGCTTCAAAGTAAATTACACTTCCCAGGTGTAGGGAAGCCTAGGATCAGAAAATAATTACTGCCCATTGTTGTTTTAAATAAAGGACAAAGACTACAAAGGTGAATAATCTCAAGTAGAGCAAGACTATGAATGACAAATATGAGGGTGTGGGGAGCCGTTCGAGGCACACGACCGCTCAGATCACCCATCATTCGCACGTCAACCACCTTTGGGAGCCTATGCATTCCATTATGGTATCACCATGGGGCCAGGGGCCGGCCACCGATCGATGGCGGTGATCAGAGAGGGAAATAACACTCATAACTTATTCAATGGCCCACAGGTACAACAACGACGTGAAGCACATAAAGATCCTGACGAAGGAGGGCTGCTTCCACATCGCAGAAAACAAGAAGTTCCGGAGTCTCTTTGTGAGTCCGTTTTTTCCTTTTTTTTAATGTGTTTTTTTTTTCCAATTCCACCACTGCAATTCATGACTAAATCATGGCCTTATTAATGAAGTGTCAAAACTTAAATTTTATTTTCGCAGTGTAACACAAAAATAACTTTAGATTACAGACATGTTCATGTTAGCAAACTAAATGATAAGTAAGGTGATTCCTAATGTGCATAACATACAAACAAAGATATTAATTTTAAAACTTTGAAATATATGTATAATACACAATAGTTAATGACATGCTTTAGCAAAAGCAATATTTTTACTGGTTTACTCTCATTTTACTGGTATAGGGAGCACAACATGCAATATATTGTGTGTATGTGGTTCATGGACACATCACCAAATAGATATTTTCCATAATACTGGATGTCCCCCCTTTAATTTATTCAGGCTTTTGTGTGTGTTCAGGAGCTGATTGAGTACTATAAACATCACTCCCTAAGAGAGGGATTCAGGAGTCTGGACACCACGCTGCAGTATCCATACCGGGAACTGGAGAATTCTGCAATGCATCGTCTCAACCGCTCTGGTGGCAACAGTAAGTACGCCTGAGGAGGTGTGAAAGAAAACAAACACATTGCACCTCAAATGCTTAGCACTTTTATTCATTCGACCTTTTCAGTTTTCTTTCGATAAAGGTCACAGCTTGACAATTGAAACGCTATTCAGAAAGGTTGACAGACCTGTTTTTTGTAGTGTGCAGTTCTGCACCTGAAGCAAATTAGTCACACTGATATGGACAAAAGTATTGAGACACACCCCTTATACAATTTAGGAATTTATCAATGTCAATACTACATAAAATAATTTAACTTACACTCTCATTATAATGCAGTACAGTTCTACACCACTGTAAACAACAATCACAATAATGAACATGTCTGCTGTATGAAAACTAATGATTTGATACAGCAGGGTATTATTAAAAATGCTTCCATGGGAGGCACAGTGACCGACTGATTAGCACATCTGCCTCACAGTTCTGAGGACCGGGGTTCAAATCCGGGCCTCGCCTGTGTGGAGTTTGCATGTTCTCCCCGTGCCTTCTTGGGTTTTCTCCGGCTACTCCGGTTTCCTCCCACATCCCAAAGACATGCATGGTAGATTGATTGAAAACTCTAAAATCTCCGGTAGGTGTGAATGGGAGTGCAAATGGTGGTTTGTTTATATGTGCCTTGTGATTGGCTGGCGACCAGTTCAGGGTGTGCCCCTCCTCTCGCCCAAAGATAAGTGGGATAGGCTCCAGCATACTCGCGACCCTAGTGAGGATAACCGATACAGAAAATGGATGGATGGATGGTTTCCATGGGAAGAAATTGGCTCCTGTTGACAAAGTAAAGCTCGTAAACTAATGCATGGTTGCAATGTTTGATGTGGAAGAAGTTGTCAGTCATGAACTGAGCCCCCTCATCTTTTATTGGTGATGTCTAACTTTAATTGGGCACAAAGGAAAAAAATTCTCAAACATTTGAATAAAGTGGCCACAAACTCCACATTTTTATTTATTTTTACCTTTTGTAGGCCAGGTGTCCAAATACTTTTTTCCGTATAGTTTCACACTGAAAATATTTTTTAAACACATCTCACACCACCGCTTTGGTTTTACGTGTTAGTCAGTAATTCATCACAACAGTAACAGTAGCATGTCAACTTTCTGACCACAAGTAGCCCGATGGAGCAATGTTTTGATGAACGAGCAGTTCTGTGATCTGACACTTTCTCTCCGCCAACCCTTCAAACAGTGTTCCATTTGCTCTTAACAGTTTATGCTCCAACCCTGCATCTCGCTATACTGTTGTTTCTGGCTCTGCTGATTTCTCTGCCCACCGCTCAGTGCTTTCTTCATCCTTTTCACAGCGCTTTAACTCACCTGGGAGCATCTTCACACCGTTACAGTAAAAGAGCTGCACAGCTATTTGCTGTTTGGAACAGTTCATTCTCCACTGACTTTTATTGTTTGTTTTTTTTTGTTTTTTTTTCTTGAGCTCTGTGTCTCATTAGATTTGACAACAGTATCTGCAGTTTCCAGACCACCAAATACTACAAATAAACTCCAAGGGAGTTAAATTATCTGGTTAAACCTTCAGTGAACTAACCAAAGTGATGGCAAATATATTATCTGGGCTTTGTGGCCTACTTGCCTCATACTCATGTAATTCCAAAGAGGCAACTACGGTAAATAAAGCGATTAACCCGTGCATATAAAAGCTTTTTTTTTTTTGGTCTTTTTTTTTTGTAGTTGTAGAACACATACAAAATCATACATGCAAATCAGTCGCCTTTCGCCGTTTTGAACTCAAAATAGGCCAGTTTTTCCTGGAGGGTGGTTCGCCATCGCTGACGTCATAGACTGTTTCGTATTCCTTGAACACTGGCAGCTAGATCCATTCCACACATCCACCATCAACACACAGATGTAATTGTGAATATTACTCCGCGAGGGACTAATATGCGGCCTGAGGTTCCGCCTGTGCGCTCGAAATCACAGGAGTTGACGAGACCAGAAAAAAAACTTCCGCCGCTTCTGCTGTTAATAAGTCACGGTACTTTTTCTCCGTTACAATGACCTAAATGTCGCTCGCTACTTTTATTTCTCAATTATTGCTTATTTATCAACTATTTCGTGCGCGAGACTACGACTTCGACTTCCGCATCGGGGGCTGGTTGCGTCATCCAATTTAAGCGCTAGTGACGTTTAAGTCTAGTTCACCAATCAAACGACACAAGAAAGTCACATGATCTCACACAACGTCTACCATTGGGCTTCTCGGACATAGATATTGACACTAGATAAGCCTGCTCCGCTGATCGTCGTGCGTATGTGGCGGCCATGTTGGGAAGGTCGTCGTTACCATGAAGGCAATGGTGCGCTATTCTTGTTTACATTTAGAGAAACAAAAACAACAGCTTTCATGTATTGTCGTATTTGTCTGGCAGTGTCTGACCAAACGTGGATATTTCAGTTCACTTACACCTTGAGAAAACACCGTGCAGTAAACTACAGATGTTTTTTTTTTTGTAGTTTTGACTGTGCATACACACGCACAGCAACATCAGAATTTGTACATTCATATTTTGTATTTATTATAATTTTTTTTATTGATGTTGATGCTGTAGTGAATAAAAATCAGAAGTTACTCACTATTGACTCAGTACTTGAGTAGTAATTGTACTTTTTACCCTTTCTCAAGTAATTTTTTTTTAGGACGACTATTTACTTTTACTTGAGTCACATTATTGTCAAGTAACAGTACTCTTACTTGAGCACAATATTTGCGGACATCCTCTATTGCTACTCTTACGTTTAAGCAACATTTTTGCTCATCAGAGCAGCCAGTGTTGCGCTGTTCTATTGTATTTTCACGTTGAGGTCCTGTGGGTCGGGGCCCTGGTTGTGGTCCCCAGTGCAATCACGAACCACACGTAATATCGGCGACAAGAGCTGATCCCCGAGTACATTTTGTATTAATTAGGAAACATGGCTACAATGATCTAATTAGTTTACTGATCCATCCATCCATCCATTTTCTGAGCCGCTTCTCCTCACTCGGGTCGCGGGCGTGCTGGAGCCTATCCCAGCTGTCATCGGGCAGGAGGCGGGGTACACCCTGAACTGGTTGCCAGCCAATCACAGTAGTTTACTGATATTAATGTTAAATGTATTAATCGACGGAGCGCTGTTAAGGATTATGTCACAACACAGAATGAATTAACTTAAAAATATTGTTCTTAATATTTTCCCGGATGATGCATTTGGGATTAGCCTTTGAAGTTGGTAATAGCAAAAAATGAAGTGAAACAGACAATGATTTTTGTCAATTCGTTTCCAGAATGAGAGTGCTTAAAGAGGAGGAGGTGGAGATGGGCCTGGCTCAAGTTGAAGGCCAGAACAAAAAGCAAAGAAATGGGGCAAATTTAATTTTAATCTTAAATTTGTACATCAACATGTACTTGAGCGGTGTAAATAGGTTTTTCTGCGTGAATATTTGTATATATATATTTTTGCCTTATTGTACCCTTTTAAGTCCTCCAGATTGCTTGATTTATGTTAAAACCAAAAACATTCACTGACCCCCCCCCAGACCCCCCCTAAAATATATATTTTTTGGTCACCTTTTTCATGTCTTTGGTGTTTGCATGTCTGAAAATAGAAGCCAAAAATGTAATCCCTGTAGGTTGAAAAACACTTCTAAAAAATGACTGATATAATAAACATTGAGTTTGTAATGATAAATATTAGTTGAAAATTGAACTGGGGTGACCTTGCCTTGATGGCTATCATTCAAAATCTATCATCAAACTCCTAAATTTACAATCAGAATTACAAATTGCACAGAGGCGAATATTCCCAACGCATACCAATGCAACATTTGGTACTTCAAAGTTGACCAGATATACTGTACTGTAGTTTAAAAATCAAGAGGGCTTCCACTTTGAAATACAGTGGAACCTCGATAGAACAGACTAATATGGGCGGGGGATCGTCCGATATAGCTGAATGTCCGTTACATTGAAGCATTTTTTTAAGCCATATGTACCCATATTACTGTACAGTACAAAATTATTGTTTCATAGGTTTTATTATTATTATTTTTTTGGCAGCCTAAAACGCCCACTACAGTACAAAGTTATTGTAAATACATTTTAAAAAAAGCTGGATAATGTTTTGAAATTTTCACATTTTTATCCAAACTTACCACGTCAGTGTGCTTGGTCATGCTGACGTTGCTGACGTACAGTACTCATCATAGGCGAGTCGCTATTTATGAAACTTAACTCGTAACTTGCAAAAACAGAAGTTCAGTCATAGAATATTTCGGCCTCCGTTTGACCTTATGGAAAATGGAACTTTGTTTTTCACAGCCAAATTTTTGTTTGAAATGACACAAAGATTTTGCAGAACATTTTACCCGTCTGGCTGTTGCTGCGGGTTGAGTAAGGATTTCTTTTTCACCCATCTATGTTCTCTGTTGTTTTTTTTCTTCTTGTTCCCCACAGTCCTGGCAGGACCTCAACACAAAACAAATCGTACCTTTTCTAACACTGTTATTTTGCATTTGAACTGCAACATATAATGGCTGTTTATGTATGCAAATGTAGTTTCTTTTGTCAGTCATTATCCGTTCTCACTTCTCAGAGTTTAGGGCTGCCAATTAGGGCCTGAATGAAGAAGAAAATAAAATGCACTAAGATTCTTCTCTTTAGTGACTTGGACGAGAGCAGGTGTTGTTGACATATCTTTGAACAGAGATTTTAATGAGATAATTTGTGAGTGTTACCATGGTGACACTCTAAAAGGTACAAAACAACAATCCTTCAAATACTTGTGAAACGCCTGGTACTCTGCCATTGTGTAAATAAATGCATTATTTGAGGAAATAAGGTAATTCTATATTTAGCTCCACGTGTTAACGCATACCGAAATTCAAATAAAATGTATATAGATACCTATGATACCCAAATCCTTAATCTCTAGTTAAACGTTGAATGTCGATATGCACTCACTGGCCACAACATTAAGTACACTTGTAACCTCAACGCTTCTCAGTGCTGTTCATCCATCCTTACATCCATCCATCCTTTTTTTCTTTTCTTTTTTTTAAATTCCGCTTGTCCTCATTGAGGTCATGGATGAGCTGAAGCTTGTCCCAGCTGGCTTTGGACTAGAGGTGGTGTACACGTTGGACCGGTTGCCCGGCGATTGCAGCAGTGCAGTTCATGGAATGTACAGTTGTACACTGTCCAAAGGTTAGGGTTATTTGACTGTAATTTCAGGATGAACTTAAAATGAACTTTAACTTTTACAGGTGAACTTAGTTTGACCTTCTCCAAACATTTGAATCCACATGTACAACTAAACTTTTTGCACAACTTGCTGTTCTCTAACAAGGAGCTGAAAATTCACCTGTTTTTGATCCATTAATTAGCCAATACATTTTTTTCTCTTCATCCTGCTATTCACATTTTGATTTTGTCATCATGAGACCAAAACCTAATAATTGATCAGCAGTATCTCACCATTTCAAGGCTTCAAACAGGGTGTTGTCAGAGGGAAGTTACCCCTGAGCTCAGAGTGTCATCAGCAAGTTGCGACAGAGACTGGAAGAGTCACAGACAGGCCTATAAATGGAAGTCCTTGAAGATTTTCATGGATCAAACACCTGTTGTGAATTTTGCCATTCAACTCAGTAAGTTGTGTATAAAGTACTGAAACACTGAATATTTCATTAAGTTCACTTGTAATAGGTATAGGGCATTTCAAGTTCATCCAAATCTATCAAACCTTTCTTTGTAAAGGCAGTATTTTGCAAAAAATGTACTTTTATAAAAGGTCCAATTACAGACGTCAAACTTCGACATGAAGTCTTGCATACTGGACCAGCATTAATTTCCAACATATTTGAGAGGTGACAAACCAGGCTTTTAGATGTGGCTTCTAAGGAATACTACTATTAATTTACATCCATCCATCCATTCTCTATACCGCTTGTCCTCATTAGGGTCACAGGTGAGCTGTAGCCTATCCCAGCTGACTGTTTATTTTTGTTTTACTTTTAGGAGGGCTTAAAATTCCTTGTGAGCGGGATGTATTTTTATTTCTCACACTTGAGTTTATTTTAGGAGAAGTAGACATTTTTTTCTTTATATTGCTGTGGCAGGCAACGCCAGGTGGTAACAAAGCTGTAAGAAAAAAAGAAAAAAAAAAAAAACATCAAGAGACTATTAAAGATTCAGTTGACTGTCTGCCTTTTCCGAAAAGTGCGCTTTGTCGTTCATCCTTTCAAAAGTCCGTGTTCACCCCACATACGCTGCTGCCAAGCTGTGTCTTTCAAGCAATGCCAGGGGAGAAAAAAAAGCGACATTCAAAACTCTACGTGTGCGCCACACACCAAGCAACAGTACCCATGTTGTTAAACCAATATCTGACTTATTTCTACTTGTGGTAACGTTTTATTCATCTCAAGCCCGTTTATCGCTTCTGAAAAAAGACAGCATGCTGATGATGGTCACATTCTTGGCAACATGACTGTTAACAGATTGGTTATTGCTCAACATGCTTTTTAAACAATCCCAGACTCTGGATTTAGTCTTTTCTAATGTATGTGTTGATTTCCACTTTCTTCAACCTGTGCATGAATGCTAATTAATGCTTTGTTTGAGTTATTGTGTACAAGAAGAAGGCAGGGCTAATTTGTAGCCAATAGACTGAGCTGGAAAGGGTATCAGTGCCCAGGCTAATCTAAAATACGAATGAATGTTCCCATGGTACGATCTCACCTCAAACTTTGGTCGCTGATTAGATTTCATCTCTGTGCTGTGTGTTTGCTGTTCGTTTAAAACCGCTCTGCTCATCAACCAGTGCACTGCGTCTTCCAGTGTGGTTTGCAAAAATAAAACATTTAAAAAAGGACTCAGCCAAAATAAGCACATTGGATTCTGATGTTGCTTTTATTGTCTGTTTGAAATGGACGGCCGTTCTTCCTTGTGCCGCTTGTACCTGTACTCTGTTAGAGGTTGCTGAGATGTCTCTCAGCGGGCTGATTAGTAGTCATTTCAAAAAGCAGAAGAGCTCGCCGCCTCATCTCCCTTTATAGCATACCAATAACGCGGGCCAGTTAACTTGCCAGCAAGTATTGTTGAGGACAGCATGTTTCTCATTAAAGTGCAGTCATTTATCTGCCATTAGTGAGGACAAATGTTGACTCCTCTGTAATGATGAAAAAACAACTGACTTGTACTGTAGTTGTCATGCAATGTTTTTGGCCAATTACATTTAGTATACACTTGTCGGGTACCCTTGTACCATCTAATGAGAGCCGAATTAAGAGCTGTTATCATAAAATACAGATGATAACCCCCCACACATGTGGCTAAATGGGGTAACCAAAATATTAGAAACACCTCTCAGTATGATACAGTGCATATTTACACTTTTGCAAACTACAAACACCATAAAAAAATAGTGAACAAAGAAAAAAAAAGGATGGATGATGTACTGTATCAATAGCATAATACATAGAAGTAGTCATATAGAAGTGATACAAAGTACTGTACTATAAAAAGTTAATTATAAAATCAGGTATTGAAAATACATACCGTATTTTCACGACCATAAGGTGCACCGTTTTAAAAGGCGCAGTTACGGGGTCTATTTCTGATTTAACACATACATAAGGCGCTCCGGATTATTGGGCGCAGGCATGGTAAACTATACGCTAGCTTAAAACATACGGTAGCATGCATGCACGCTAAAACAATGTTTTTAAAAAGGCAGCGGGAGCAAAACTGAGTTCGATAGTACTTTAACAATGTACTCACGTTAATTTTTGATCAATCCTCATCCACAAATCCATCAAAGTCCTCATCCTCTGTATCCGAAAGCTGAGCAAGTTCAACATCAACCACGCCAGGTTCCCTCTCGTCATTGTCGGAGTCAGTCTTGTTGCTGTGCGGCTCCTCAGAAATGTTGCCGGCTTTTACGAAAGCTCGAATAACAGCGCAAGCATCCACAATCCATTCACAAATTGTGGCGTAACTTGCCCGACGCTGCCTCCTAGTCTTAGTAAAGCTGTGTTCGCCATCTTTCATCCATTGCTCCCTTGCCGCTCGCAACTTCACTTTGAACGCCCCGTTTACACCGATGTCCAGTGGTTGGAGTTCCTTCGTCAAGCCTCCCAAAATGATGGCAAGCTCCGAGTTATTGCCCTCAGTCGAATGGTGACTATAGAGACGCTTCACCCGGCTGTTCTTTGCTCATTAATCCATTGCTCAAGTTGGTCTTCCAACTGGGGCCACCTCGCCTTCTTTCCACGGAATCTCAGCTTCGTCTTCTTGACTTGGAGAAGCTCATTTTCCTGCTTCCTCCACTTGCGAACCATGGATTCGTTGATCTTGAATTCTCTCGCGGCTGCTCGATTCCCATGTTCCTCCGCATAACTGCTAGCTTGCAGTTTAAACTGTGCTTCGTAAGGGGGTGTCTTCGTAGGTGCCATTTTCGGGGGACCTTGGCCAAACCGATGTTGTTTTGCACCATGCACATACCGGCACTATATACCTACTGGGGGCATGCCTTTAGCGTCCTCTTTCACGCGCAGCCTTCCCCCTTTAACGTCCGCATGCTGTCCTCAGTCACGTTCGCCGTCCTCTATTTAAGCAGCGTGTCGGCAGGAAAATCTCCCAGTCAGTCAAGGGGAGCGCTCATCAAAGTCACACAACAACATTTACAGATTTTGGAACTCCGTGCACACATAAGGCGCGCTGCATTATAAGGCGCCCCGTCCATTTTTGAGAAAATCTAAGACTTTTAAGTGCGTCTTATGGTCGTGAAAATACGGTACATGTATATATATATCAGTGAAATATAACTATACATCTATAATGAATACTGAATCCTCTTTAATACAGCTTACAGTAGATTGTGCAGGTGTATCTGATGTTGTGGCAGATGTCAACTTTTTTACACTTTATCCCAGATTCACTTCTGCCATATTTTCCATGTCAACATTCTTATGAACTACTTTTAAGTTGTTTTTCCCTGCAAGGTGCAAACAGCACAGGACTGAACTTCTGGAATTGGATCAATGCTTGTAGCTTCTTTTTTGAATAGTGGAAGACTGTGAATAGTGGAATACAAATGCTGTGGGCCACAGCTTTCTTTATTTCTCATGTGTCTGTATGATAAAGACACTGTTCGTCTTTTTGAAATAGAGAAATGTGCTCTGTTGTCATCGCATGCTTCCACAATGTCTCAGAAAAGGCAATAATGATATAACAAGACTGTTAAACATGTCTTTCGAGTGATTTCTTTCGAAAATGTGCAAGAGTTCAAATTATATTATAACTGAAGTAGAAACAGATGAAGCTCTGTATGTTATGTAAGTCCTCTTTCAGGATCCACACAGGATTTGTCTCTGCATTTCAGGAGTGTATCTTTCTTTTTAACACCAATTTGGGAAAGATTGACCTTTAAATGATCGAGGACAATCGTAGTTTTATTACAGCAGAACACCAAATGGTCTTATGAAAATTAGATGAATGTTGAAAGAGTCATAAACTTTCCATCTGTGACTTGTAGAACATTTCCAACCTGAGGCTGTGTTTTGTTACCTCTGAAAACATTTTACTTTGCTTCTCTCTTTCTCTCCACCTCTTCCATTCCCTCTTCCCTCTTGCATCCCTCCGCTTCCTGCTTGGCTCGCCACGCCATAGCCCCATTGCTCTGCAGCCTCTCTTTTGTAACCCCCGCCGGCTACAGCTTTGTACCTCCTTCCTCTGCCCCCTTCTGGTCAGGTACAGGTAGTACTTCTCTTTCTGTGTCTGTCTGTCTGTCTGTCTGTCTGTCCAACACTATGTCTCTGACAATGAACCGCCCAAATCTTGGCCATAAGTTCCGTTTTACGCACACTATTTATTTATTTATTTATTTTTGCATAATGAACACGAAACTAAATATTGGGACACCTGACATTCAAGAATGTAAGTAAATAAGGAATTTGTCACGCTTTTGTAATTATAACAGCTTCCACGTGTCCAGGAAAAAAAAAAAAGATACAAGATTCAAGATTTTACTGGTTTGTGAGCTTTGTGTTAGATGGGATGTGATTGATGTCAGGGGTCTTAAGTTGGTCCACATTCCATTACCTTTTGAACTTCTTCAAATCCTGTATTTTCCCCACACATTTGGGAGCAAGAGCCCACCCCCCCCCAAAAAAAACAACACCAACTCAGAAAGTTGAGATGAACTTGCCACACCTCTTAAGTGTTATATATTTCTAACATTGCTGCCATCCAGACTGAATTGTTTTATCCAAAGCACATTCAACTAAAATATATATTTTTTTACAGCCAATTTGGGGCTTTGCAACACATGTGGGGCCCGGTGTGCTGTGCTTTCATCCAGCCTTGAGCGTGTCTAAATGGCAGTGCTGAAAGAAAGCATTTTTGAACCTACACACTACGTGGGTGACTGTACCCCCGTGTGTGCACCTGTCAGACTGAAAGGTGGAAGCGTCCAAACACACAGAGCACCTCTATGTCAGATATTCTATCCCCACGACCATAGTTGTAAAGGTCTGACATTCCATTTCTCCATGTCAGCCTCGCTCAGCTCGAGACAACTCGCTCTCTGGAGGTGTGAGAGAGCCAGCAGGGCAGACGGGCGGGAAGGAATAGCACTAACTAGCTACCCTGCTCCACGTGTCTCTCATATATACTGCTTGACAGGACGTCTATTCTGCACAAATGCCGTCAGACCAGCCTTGTTGCACTGCAGTATAGTACAGAAGTTAACAGTGATACCAGTAATTCCCTGCAGCCAGGGAGCTCTGCCACATTGGTGCGCAGTGAGAGATCATCAGGGGTGCCGCAGGAAACTATCCAATTTCACTTCATTTGTCCAAAAATTATTATTTATTTGTTCAGCTACTGTATCTCTACTAGTGATGTTTAGTGACAGGCAGAACAATTAAATACTCTTGCATTAGATGGCACAAGGTACAATTAACCTAGCTTCCAACTGTTGCCATTTATCCAACAGAATAAATAAGTCATGGCTTCCTGCTATCAGCTTTGTGTTCAATTAAAC
Source organism: Phyllopteryx taeniolatus (assembly GCF_024500385.1). NCBI lineage: Eukaryota > Metazoa > Chordata > Actinopteri > Syngnathiformes > Syngnathidae > Phyllopteryx > Phyllopteryx taeniolatus. The sequence goes on along the minus strand of NC_084521.1, from coordinate 12,055,663 downwards.
AGGCCCAGATTCCAAACTGAGTAATTCAATATCAACAAGATCTTCATTATTTCATTGTTCATAATTCTTTGGATTTTTTTAAATTTTGGTGTCGTGAGCATGTTTTTTGTACAATAAACACTTGGTAATAAACATGAACCACTGTTTTTTTTTTTTTTAAACAAAAAAAACCTACTATTAAATAATTATATCAGACTTATTCTGCAGATGCAGATCTAGTTTTGGAACATTTTTCATTATTTTCTTCATTTTTCTATAAGAACAGATGAAAGATTTCCAATATAGGACTTTCATAGCACTAATTACTGGGGGTCCTCTTTTACTGAGTTCCGGCAGTGAGTAACCCGTATTTGTATGCAGTTAGGGACGTGTTATAGTCTACACTTACCTATGGTAACAGAGTAGTTCAGTCATAATTACTGTACATATTGGTATGAAAATACATAATACGGTGGTAACTGAGCATGCCCTCTTGTGCCACGTGACGTTTTCATCCGCTGGGCGCCTCTGGTCTACGAAATTACCACCACCCGTCTAACCTGCCCCTAGCGCACAATTGCAGCACCTGCCACACCAGATTTACGCCAGTCATAAAAAAAGGGTCCTAAGTCTCTAACTGAGCGGGTCTTCCTATGCTGCGTGGCGATTTTTTTGTATACGCTGCTGTGCAAACTTGAGTTCATTGCAAGCCATTCGTAACCTCATTATATACCATCCGAAAGCAAGAAACACTTTGAATTAGTGACTAAGAATTGTGAGTTAACTTTTCCAAGGTCAAAAAGGTACAGGCATATTGCCAAGCTGTTAAAAGGATCCAAAGGCAGGACCTGAGGGTAGCTAGTGCAACCAGTGGCAAACTATTGCACGTTATATAGAGTTAACTTTTGTGAGTGTAGCATCTCTGAATTCCACATTTCACCGCAAATAGAGAAACATTTACTGTGCGAAAGAACAGCCTTAGCGGTCTTTGTGTGTGTTTATGTGGCTCATCTTTTTTTTCTTGAAAATGATTATTTCAGTAATAATACTAATTATTTTTCTCCGTATTTCTTTGTGTCTTTCTCCAGTGTTTACTCCGAAAGTAATTGGCGTGGCCATTGCACGGTACGATTTCAGTTCACGTGACACGCGAGAGCTCTCGCTGGAGGAGGGTGACGTAGTGAAGATTTACACTAAGTCTGGAGCCAACGGGTGGTGGAGGGGCGAGGTCAATGGCAGGGTAAGTGGCAGAGCGAACACATCCTTCAAGGCTTCCTTCAAGAAGATTGTCTTCGAAATACATTCATTAATACACATACATTGAATGTATTTGAGCATACATAATCAAATGATCCAACATTTTGTTATTTATTTATTTCAAAATAACATTTTTTTTTTTTGTTAACCATTTTGTTCAAATTGGTCCTAGTTGTTATATACTGTATATTCGTGTTGATGATGTTGAGATGCAGTTAAATATCTGCCAAAGTGTCTTACTGTATAATGTTAGTGAACTTTATTATCATGCATTTTTCTAATTTGTCCTGCATTTTATGTAAATGTGTTGCCTCTTTAGGTGTGTAATTGGTGCAATAATGCACTGTATTTTTAGTAGAATTTGTGTTCTGATGAAAATGTTTCATCAGTGACGGTTGTGCATTTAGCACTTGGTGTGGACTTACCTGACTTAATCGCCCTCTTACTATGAGCACTATCAAATTTCAATATTTATTTAATAACATCAACATTTTAAATAAAATACATCATACTCACCTGAGATGCTCACTACTAAATGTGTGCGGATCGCTCAAGATGTGTTTTGCTCGTCCAATTTGGCTTGCTTTGACTTAACCATTCAGAGGACAAAAAAACGCTGATGTTATTGTTGTGGCCCTCTGAGGAGCATTTGAAATCTGATTGGTCAAAGAAACAGTCCCAATGCTAAAATACTTTGTTACAGTGGCCAGCATTACTGATTCTGAAGGCACTGGGCAGATTATATTGACATATAGAGGCTTAAATTTGATAGGGCAAATAAATAAATAAAAATGACATTGACATGTATTGGAAGCCAAGAGAAATGCTACAAAATTGTTGCTGACAGCCCACCATCTGCTAACATCCCACCTTTCCCCCCTCAGATTGGCTGGTTTCCATCCACATATGTAGAGGAAGGCGAGGAGTGAGCTGACCAACGAAGAAGAGTGAGACAAAAGAAGAACGAAGTGAGTCAAATCAATAAGCTCAGAACCAGCGGACGCTTGTTGCTTTCATCCATCCGAGACCTTTAGGAGCAAACCAAAAAAGGGCTGCTGAACACGGGTGACGCAAAGATGGCCGGCCCCATCCTTTCCGCTTGGCTTAGTGTGGCTAAGTAACTCCACCGTCTACAAGTAGCAGCTTGCCTGTCAGCGGGGCACGCGGGCTCGCCAGACTCCGAGCTATCCATAATATCCCACACCTTTCTGCCTGAACCAGCCACAGACACCCTTGCCCAAATCCCACCTGTTTCTGCTTGCCAACTTGGCGGGTGCAGACATGTCAGAAAGCAGGAACTCAGACACCATTCATGCACTCATACCTACATGGGAATGGAATCATCCAAGCTGGAACACCCACACTGTCATTTTTTTTTTTTTTAAAGTGTATTTTTCATCTCACATCCTCTTCCCATTTTGAAGAAATTTCTGTGGTGTTGACCTTGCCTGTGTGTTTGTTCCACTAATGCCGGTGGTTATTGATGACTCGATGGCCCACGCTGGCGCAGCAGCCACCCCTCTTTGATCGCAATCGCCGCACTTCCACTCATACAGGAGATGTAAGATAACGACGGCGTCGGCGCACAGTGCCAGCAATTGATGGCTCTTGTTCCCATTTTCCTCTAGCTGCTCACATTCTTTATCTCCAGCACAGACTCTCGTGTTTTCGCTTGTGTCGGCCGTTAGCGATCCTCTTGCTTATCGCTGGCAGAAGCCCATTCGCGGGAGGCTTTATCTTATTGGAGGTATTACCGGCCTGTCGGGGAGAACACGCCACACAGTCTGCTGGCCAACTGACCCGAGAGGAAATCAGACCTTCCACTTAGGTTTGGTTTTAGCCATTTTGTCATTTACATGCTTGTTCTTTCAAAATATTATTCAAACACCTTTGCAATACAATATGGAGCAAAACATTAATAAGAGGCCGTACACTTAAAATAATTTAATTAAAAAAGTTACACTAATTTAATTAAAAAAGTTCTGCTCCTTCCTGCTTTTGTACCCTTCACACTTGAACTATACACTAACATATAACATACCGTATATAAAAAAAGTGTAATTCAGTAATTATCAATACGATCTATAGACTGTAGGCCAAACAAGACTTCTCCACAAATCTCAGACAGTGTAGACATATTCAATATAATATTTAAGGATGTATAGGATGTTTAGCTAAGGAATGTTTTAATGATTCAACTGGACATAGAAATTAATGGGAGTTCAATATAAAGATTTTATACAGTACTGGATATAATGTTTGAAAATAAATATTGTATTTATAATAAGGTTTTTTTTCAAAGTCAGTTTTTCATGATTCATTTATTGGCATTTTATTTTGATGTGACATATTGTGATGCAAAAGATACACCCCAATTGGGTTGATTTCAACAACATTTAAGTGACCTTTATAGAAAACACTTCACTTGGGTAATTCTGTATTTTTTACACATTCATTCAAATTCCTCTGTATTGCCATTAATTGTCATTAATGCCAATGCGATGTTCCCTATTTTGAAAATTCCTGGATTTTTTTTCAACCCTATTTAAGGGCTAAACAGAGTCATGTGATGATAAAAGCAGACAATTTCTATCATTTCAAGTTGGTATTTGGCTACATTTTCTATGTTCCCCCTCATTCCACAAATACCAGCTTTCACACGCAACTACGTGTGAAATGTTAAAAACATCACCGCTCTTTTCACCTTTTTTGCTATAAGGAAGCTTTTTGTTCGAACTCACAGGAAGGCAAAAAAACGCAATGTACATAAGATACTGTAGATTATTCAGTGCACGCATCATCACACGGTCCAGAGGTGACATTGAGGCAGAGCCACTTGTTAGTCAGAAGTCAGAGACTTTATGTGATGAACAGATGGACTCCGCCTCTGGAAACACACCTCAGGGCGTCGTGACCTCAGGTGTGTGAGGCTATTGCGCCACTAACTGATTTTGCAACATGCACAATTATTTGTAAATTAGGCTGTTCCCTCATTATTAGAGATGTTATATTCGGAAATGATTAATGCAGACAAAGTCACTTCACATCATTATGCCATATGAATGTTTTTTTTTTTTTTTTTTTTTTTTTTTTTTTAGAAAAATATACCGCAAAATACCACTAGATGGAAGCCTCTTTCATTTCTGGGCGGTCACCTTCAGTTTGACAAAGTTTGGAGATGACATCATCAGTTTAACAATATTTAAAGTGGAATTTAAACAAGTCATTACAGGAGAATGAGCAGGAACAAAATACATGCTTTCATTTTATTTTTTTATTTTTTTACATTCATTAGTGTAAAAAAAATCCATTCCAGAATAACCATGTCTAATAGAAACTCCTTCAATATTTTTTTACCCTTTTGCTTAGCTTCCTTTATCAGCCTGCAGATTCCAGAAAGTCAAAATTCTTACTCTTTCTCGTCGACCATGAAGAAACAGACTGTCTCAGGAGACCTGGAGTGGGCTTCTCTAATGGCAGACTGTGGTAATCCACTCCCACTCTGCCCCTCTGCCCAAATGAACTATGACGGCGTAGTCATTAACAAGTGCACGCCCTCCTTCCAACAAGTGTGCTTGCAGATATTTTGAAAACATTTTCTAAAATTTCTTTGCACTGGAAGAAGCCTCAAGGGTACCCGCGATCTAATCATGACACCATCTCTACACATCGGCGACCCTGCTGCATCCGTCTCTCTCTCGGTTTCTCTCTCGCTCGTCCTAAGTCACGGCGTTACCCTTTCAGTCCCTGCCAATCCTTTCCCCATCTATTTTTAATCTAATCTCTGACCACCCATTTTCACTGTGGATCCTGTGCCCTCACATGATAGTCTGAGGGCTGTGTGGTGTGGTGCTTCATAACCAACCAAAACAAAATGTTTTAGAATGGAATTCCAAAATTGATTTTACATACCAGCTCGTAGATGCCCTTCAAACGTGATCTTTTTTTCACCCAAGAAATCCTCGCCAAGTCACCCTGTGTTTTGTGTATGTTTTTGTGTGTGTGTGTGTGTGTGTGTGTGCGTGTGCATGTCTCAGTGACTTTTCGGTTTGTATGTGATGTGCTCCATGTTATTGAGCCAAAGATGTACTGTATGCTGTGTTTACTGTACAGTCGATATTATTGTCTTATACCATGGTACAACCGCTGTGGCCTAAATTCAAAACAGCTCAGGCCTGTGTAGCATTCCCCTGTATATTTTTTATTGTACCATAATGTAAAATATGTTTATAGTATCTAATAAAAATATGTTGCTTACTCTAATGTGGTGTCAATCATTCATGCGGCACTTAAGATTCTTTCTATAAATTTCTAATGTTTAAATGTAGGTTTAGCTAGAAAATAGTGTAAACATTTGGTTGCCTTTAAATAATGTTTTATAAATAAACTAAAATCATATTGTCATCATTTTAACGGGACATCTCACTTTAGATAATACAATAAAATTAAATGAAAATATTTTTTTTTCTTTATCAGAAAAAAAATTGCCAAATACACTTAGTAGCTGTGAAGTATTCATTCGATAGATTGTTGTAGCTTTAGAATAGATTGTAAAAAGTTCAGGTTCTTTCTTATTTCTTAATTCTTATTCCCTTCAAAATCTCAACACTGGTTTTTATTCTCGGGATAATGACATTGGTTTTCCTTTAAAATATATCGTGTTGCATTAAGCATTTAGACAATTTTAGTGTTTTGAAGAGCGAAGATACCTGGAAATAAATGGTCCTGTTGCATCAGTGCCATGGACAGCACCAAATGAACGCGTCCCTGTTGCAGTCAAACCCACCCATGTAACTTTACACACCATACAGTTGCATTCAAAATGATTCATCGCCCATTGTGGAAAATAAACTCAGGATGTTACTACTTAAATAAAGCGGGTATATAACGAAGGTTGTAGAGTTTGCAAATACAGTAAGTGTAATTTGATTGATAAAAAAATGTATGGCTTGATGTTACTAGAGATATTTAATCTTTAGTACCATCAAGCTATCCATTTTTGTTATATAAAAATATAGCGCTTGTCCTCATTAGGGTCACAGGTGAGCTGGATCCTGGTTGACTTTGGGCATGAGGCAAGGCACACCCTGGACTGGAACCCAGCCTAAAGTCTACTGAACACATAGCTTCAAAACTGGACGCAATGTGAATCCCGTTATTAAACCATATAACGTATGGGCTAATTTTATTTGGTATTGTATATACAAATGATGATGAAATGTAATGATTCTCCATCAGAAGAAGCTAATATGAAGAGTTGGTCATGTCAGTTTAGCGACAGTGATCAAATGTCAGTGTCGTGGTGTTAGACGTGTGTTCTTTTGCTATTACCGCCACAGGACTTAAATAACCTGCAGTCAGTGGGGTGGCTGTTTCTCACTCGCTTGTTGTCTACTAAGTGTGAATGAATGTGGGGTCTAAGAGTGTCTCTTGTGAGTGTCATCATGCTGATGAACCATTTCGTCTCAGCTACCTACAGTGAGAACACATAGAATACAGAAGGTTCTGCATGAGCATTCATCCTATCATAAAAATGTGCGTCTATTTAGATACAGACCATTATGAATGTCGACTGTTTGTGTGCGGGTGGGTCGGGTGGTGGTCACTTTGGTCATCTGGGGCCTTGTTGCACAAGACTGAAGCTGAGGCACCAAAATGATCAGTGGATTTGTGCTGCAGCAGCCAGTGATGCCTCCTGTATCCACCAGGCGGACTGGGCTGGGCCATTTTGGATCACACTGGTCCACTTCCACCTGAGGCGGGACCAGCAGCGAGACAGATGGCTTGTAATATCAGGTGCAGCTCTATCTACTGGATCCGGTTGGTCATCGATTCATTTTGCCCCATATTTTGTTTATAGATTGAGTTCAAATCAGTTGAGTAACGATGCCGCTATTAACTATTTTATAGTATGTTATTTTATTTTATTTTTTAAAAAAAAAAAGGTAAACACATAAAAGGTAAACACATTTTAATCACATTACTTGCAATCATTTTGTTGGATTCAACCTCAAGAGCAATCAAACTCAATCACCTAGGGGCATCCATAACTAAAACACTTAAAAATAAAAGCCCCAAAAGAGCATTGAAGTCTACATTTGTTCGGCTTTTATTTTGAAGTTGGCCCTTACAGTGCATTGGTAGCACTCATTTTTGTCGTGGGCCATATTGTAGTTACAATTTCCCCCAGAGCGCCGTTATTACTGTGAAACCACATAAATGTTTGATCCCTTCATCATATACACAACAAATTGATGGATAACCACTTTTAATTCAGAAGTTAACGATAAGGGTTTGTTCAACTATTCTTCAAGTTACTGTAAAAAGGGGCTTGGAAAAAAAAAGTATATATATATATATGTATATATATATGGATCTGGCCCCCAGGCCTTGAGTTTGACACTTGTACTTTAAAATAACAAAAACAAACCTACTCATTTTCAACTTGATTCTCATGTGTTAATGTCACTCATTTAGGAAGACAAACTAAACTAAAGCAACAACATCTCTAGAAGCAGAAGTGTCATTTGTGGCATCGAATTCCACAGACGACATAGTTTCTCCTGATTTATTTTTATTTTTTTCTCAAGCCGCAAATCTCATAACGTATTCTATATTTTGAATTCCACCGCACTCCACATTTGCCAGCCTATTTGTCACTGCCGCTCGTTCTTTCGCAAGGTTTATCGCTGTCTTTTGGAGCCACAAGGGAGTCATCATCGGTGCCAGATGGTGGTGGCTGCTGTGTGTAAATATCAACATGCATCTACCCCCCGCCCCCCGAGTCTCCCACCCACCATGTTTTCCTGGAGACTATCAGCGTTGCATGAACATTGAGGTGGAGGCTACACAACAAATTCAGACAGCTCATCACCATAAAATACACACATGTACACACATCAGCCTCATCTGTTGCCTCCACCTTTTCTCACAGGTTGCAACACTATCCTGATCTCTAGAATACTTTGATTCCATATACTGCATGTATATTACATACATATTTTTGCATAACTATTGCAATTGATGCATTCCTGGCTTGAAACTTTCCCTATCCAGCTTTTGAAGCATGTCCTTGGAGCTTTATATTGTACTCGAAGTGCGTGTAAAGTGACTGCGTTCACTCCAACATGAAACGAAGGCAATACACACGTGCATACTGAAAGCGCGCTCCTTCCAGAGCTGCACTTCTGTTGTAGCTTTCTCTATTCACACTTACACAAGCGTGCATGACAGTCATGATAACAGATGGTGGCACAAACATCGCCAGCAAAACTGATTTGCATGTTTTCAACCAGTAGAAAGCATGATTTGCTTGGGAGATCAATACCTTTGGCTATGTTTTATTGGCAGATTTTAACACATTTGGCCTGTTGTTTTCTGAAAACATTTAGTAAATAAACTGTCACACTATACTTTAAAATAAATATGGAGGTTTGTGTGTATGACACTTTGACAGATAAACATGCACAATCAAATTGAATGATAGCTGTATTAAACAATAATAAACTGTTTTCATTGACCGTTATTGATCTAAATATTTTTATGATTGCACTTTTGGTGTGTGTAAAACTGACATTATCATTACATTGTAAAGGTGAACCTAATAAATAAAAGGTGTCATTTGATAATATTGCTGCATGTCTTGTTTCCCACATTGTTTAACTTCATTTAATACAACATTCTAATTTGTATGTAGGCCTGCGTATACAAATTAATTTGAATGCCGCCACTTCTTAAGCAGGAAGCCAGTCACGGTCACTAGGAATATAAATTGCATTCCAGTGCACCTGAAAAGAAAGCAAGCATACCACAGAGATTGAACAAAATAAATAAAGAACAAGTGGTTAGCTTGAATTTCAAATGGGAAATTGCTTCATATTTGTAATGGATTATAAAAACTCAGCCACGTCTTACCTGGTGCTTTCATCTGCAAATTCAAATGCAGTGAAGCAAGTAAGGATTTTGCATGGGAATCTAAAAACAAAAAAAAAAAGTTATTTAAAAAAGGCAAACAAAAGCTACTGGAGCAAGGATGAAAAAAAAACCCCACATTGATTTATAATACAAATAACAGATAGTATGGGACCAAAGAACGGGGGCTAACTCACCACAGACTCGAACTATGCCTACTTTCAATAAACTGTAATTTCTAAGAACCAACAGCCACATCTCGAATTAACCCTAAAAGAGAGTGGCTGAATGATTTCGTCAACTGTGAGGGCATCAACATCAGCACTAACGACTTCATAACAATGCTCAATGAAGGAGTATTAACTCTCTGCCATAAGTAAATTTAGACAGAACAATAAATTAATTCAATATATTTCTGACGGGGCAGCACTGTGGACGACTGGTTAGCACAGCTGCCTCACAGTTCTGGCAGTCTTGAATGAAATTGAAATGTAGTTCAAAAACCGTTCACAGACACCAGAATGAGCACGTTCTCAATAATGCTCATCAGGCAGAAATGAACAAAATTTAGTTCAAAATATGAACTAGATCATGAACTTTTGTTCATTGAACTTGTTCAGGTGCAACACTGCGAAGCGCCACCGGAACAGCCTCCTAGTCAAACAATCTCACAGCTTCATAACACTTAAGAAGCATCTGACTGCATGGACGCTTTAATATGCAGTATGCACATTTTATTTTTTTAACTACAACCAGCAGATTTTCATACTGTTTTATAATAGGACAATGTGCAATAGTCTTTAATAGTTTAGTACTTTTATAAATGTTACTGATATGCAGCAGCATTTTATTGAGTACTTTTTCATGATATGCAGTAGGGCAATGCGCAATGTTCAGTAGTACTTTCTGACACACAGTGGCACTTGATTTAATATGCTCTTGCACTATACAAGGGCATCGGTGCTGTTAGCTATGGATACACTGCCCAAGTCCCGACCTGCTGAGACAAAGTGGAGACAGACATGATGACCGGATATGGAAGACACAAATAGGAACCAGAAAGCCACTATAGTCCACATTACATGAAATAAAACTAATGATAATGACTCAAGGTGGCACAGTGACCGACTGGTTAGCACATCTGGCTCACAGTTCTGAGGACCGGGGTTCAAATCCCGGCCCCGCCTGTGTGGCGTTGGCATGTTCTCCCCGTGGCTGCGTGGGTTTTCTCCGGGCACTCCGGTTTCCTCCCACATCCCAACAACATGCGTGGTAGGTTGATTGAAGACTCTAAATTACCCGTAGGTGTGAATGTGAGTGCGAATGGTTGTTTGTTTCTATGTGCCCTGCGATTGGCTGGCGACCAGTTAAGGGTGTACCCCGCCTTTCGCTCGGAGATAGCTGGGACTGGCTCCAGCACGCCCGCGACCCTAGTGAGGAGAAGCGGAACGCAAGATGAATGAATGAATAATGAAACAATGGCCACAATAAAGGCATTAATACACACTGTGAAGAACCAATTGGCATAAGTTATGCAGAGGAATAAACACTCAAAATACAGAACACAGTACTTGTAATATACAAAATTATAACTAAATTACTAAAAAGTTCACAAATTGTTATGCTGATTTATGCAAAAAAAAAAAAAAGACATAAGTGGGATTGAATAAAGATTACATACACAATTTAAATATCTTATTCTGTTCAAAAGACATTGCTTCGAGGCTCTGCTGGAACACAGTTTGTACAGTATATAGGCTACAGTGTGTGATGTGATAGTGTGGGAGATGTGTTATCAAACTTTCAAGCTCTTCAAGGACGATTTGGTTAACTAAACTTCTGATACCCTTTCTATCTTTCATTTGAATTTCATCCACCCATTTTCTGATGCACATTTCCTCATAAGGGTCCTTGGTGAGCTTGAGCCAACCCCAGCTAACTTTGGATACACCCACCGGATTGGTCACTGGCAGAGCACAAACGGTATAAACAACCATTCGGACTCACATTCACAACTACAGTATGGATCACTTGGATTGGAAAACATGAAAAAATGGACACAAATAAAATGAACAAAAAAAAACGGTATCATTTGCAAAAATTCATCAAAACATGAAAAAAAAAATACTATTACCATTACAATAATGACAAGACAACCATGGACAATAATACTCAGTTGACACAGTAATTGCACAGTAATTGCCTAATTGACAAAATATTACAAAGACCTCTAAGTGTGAAGCAGTACAGTTCGACACCTCTGCAAACCATTCTTTGAATGGTACGCCCTTGTACTTCACAGTTAACTGTATTGTATTTGTCAAGCAGAATTCATGGGACAGTTCTCATCAGAGAGTGCATGTATATTCTGTTGGAATTTGTGTTAGAACACAAGGAAACAGGACTGGGCAATGCAAGCTTGAAAGAAAGTGTGGCGCTGATGCCCACAGCTGCAGACATAGTTAATTACACATCGCTGGCATGCTGTTACCAAAGGCATAACAAGGCGGTTTATATATAGTCCACAACGACAGTATGCAGTTCTCACTGTTACGTCGGCAAAAGGCTCTTTCCCTATGTGTGGCGAAGAGCTGCAACATTTCTATTTTGGGTTCTACGAGTTGAGCTCACGCTACGCTTTCCCTTCTGCTCTCCCCGCCTAAATTCGACCACAGCAATGTTGCCATTCACCATCCGTCCCCGATAGCACCTCCACATATATTCAACTATCATTCGTTACGCCCAGGATTGTGATGGGGTCAGCAGTTGTGTGGCAGCCCTACTGATGGTACCACGCCGCAGAAGGAGCGAGGACCTCCAGCAGCACCGGATGTCCCTGCTGCCACCTTCTCACAGCATTGCATCCTCAACATGATGGATAATGATGGGGATCCTGGCCTATTTCCTCATTTGTTTCCCATAGGTAATATGCACCGCCACTTTATTAGGTACACCCTCACAGTGTGATGCGTGTCCAAATTTGAGCTTGCCGGCCAGATCTGCCACAAGTTTTTTTTTTACCCACCCAGTAACATAACATTCAACGCTCTCGCATTTCCCCCCCCCATCAATGTATTTTATTGATTTGCAAAACAATACAACACAGCAATACATCTACATTTCCCAAAGAATGTGAAACAGGTTGTAATTTATTGCTATGGTTTTGAAAGTGCGCTGTTTGTCCTTTAGAATGTAGGTTTGTAGTCATTATACTGTAAAGGTAACACTGACATACTGTAAAGGTAACACTGACATTTGAATCATATGGAAAAAAATTCCATAACAATACAATACATTTCTAACTTAGTTCCAGGATATTTGGCATATTTAGGAAATAATATTGTGCCTTAAAAGTTCTTTCCTTGGTATTATAGCTGCATTTGTAAATCCCTTTAACACCTAAGCCTCAAAATGTCCACCTGGACTTATTTGCTTATTTTGACTATGAAAGGCTCAGAAAATGTCCTGTGAATTAGTGCTTTTGCCCCTTTTCTCAGAAAACCTGGAATTTTTAATATCTAGTGGGGAAAAAACAGGTTTTGTATGTTGAAAGTATAAAACTATTTACAATACAATGTCTGGTTCTTTGTCTCTAACTGTGCAAAAACAGTATGTAAACTATGTATAGGTGTTTTTTAAATTTTTTTTTAATCATCCATCCATCCATTTTCTGAGCCGCTTCTCCTCACAAGGGTCGCGGGAGTGCTGGAGCCTATCCCAGCTATCATCGGGCACGAGGCGGGGTACACCCTGAACTGGGTGCCACAGGGGAATTCTCTCCTGCCTGGCTCCTCAAAGGCCTTGGCACTGCCAGTATCTGCGTAGCCTACCCTTCCCAAAATGCAGGAGCCAATCATGTTGAAGCAGGGCGGGTCTTGCTGAGAAAGGGCGTGGGATTTCTTAGAATGTCTGTGAAATGGGATGTTCCCTTTCTGGGTGTTTCGTCTTTTGTAATTTGTTCCGTCTTTTGTAAAAGTGTTCCTGCTTTTGTTAATGTGTTCTCTGAAATGTAAAAGTGTTTCGGTGTTTGTTCATTTGTTTTCTGAAATGTAAAAATGTTTTGGCTTTTGTTAATTTGTTCTCCGGAATGAAAAAGTGTTTTGACTTTGGTTAATTTGTTTTCCAGAATGTAAAAGTGATTCACGATTTGTTATATTGTTTAGCACTTCCAGGCCACCGTAGTTTGAGCCCCTTGGTAGAAAAGGTTTGTACACCCCAGTACAGCAAAAGTTGAACATTTGCAGACTCAATGCAACAGTGGAAAAGACGTGCATCTCCCCATTAAATGACACATTTACTGTATGTACACTCACCAATGTATGCACACTCAATGTTCTCTTTATTAGGTACACTGACACACTAATGAGATCCATTAGGAGAGCAAAATTATTCTTTCTTTTCACTTAGATTCATCAGCATCGTGCGTCATCTGCCCAGGCACGTGCACGACATTTTATGTTTACTTTGTCTAATATTTACATTTGTTTGATGACCGTCAACGTTTTAAAGTGCAGGTACTATGCAAAAAAATTGAGAATTTGAGAAGGTGGCAAATAATTTTCACGGCACTGTATATGTTTTAAAAAAAAACGTTTTCAAGTGAAAGAGTTTTCAAGTTTAGAGTTATTTTGAACACAAACTTCTCATGCAAATGGATTCTGCATTGTGACTAGCCCACAGTATATTCATGCATATTGTATTGTAACATCCTGTCCTTTTGGGATGCAAGACAACATTCTCCAATTTGAACACAATTTTAGCCAGATATTTGTATTTGATTAAAAATGATAGATGCCGCTCTCGAAATAAATTGAAGAATTATTTTGGCTTCTAAGCAACAAAGACTCCGCGGGAGAGAGGACATTTGGAGTCCTTCAAGTCACTTGTTGAACAGCGAGCGGTCCTCATTTGAAACTGAGCTGACAGCTCTTCTCTCGTCCCTTTGGGTTCAACGTTCACATCACAAACACAAAGGCCTGGTTGCACGGCACACTGACAACACTCTTATACATTAAACCCAATTAATTAAAATGTTTAGCATATTTTGGGAGTTTAAAAAAGGTGGTTGTGGTTGATGTGCAGACTACAACAATTACTCATCTTGATGAGCAGGCGATTATAAATGAGGCAATTAACTCGCTGTCACATTGAAGGGGAAAGAGCCTTGCCACTTTGTCCCTCTCTGATTCTTTTTTTTTTTTTTCACTCAACAAACTTCAGGTTTGAGTGTAAAAGTGACACCCACTCGCAGGCTTTCAGAATGGGGAGGGGCTGGCGGTTATAGGGTCAACTGGGTGCTGAAGTGACGGCGATAGCAGTGTGTCCACTGTGGACATTTGGCCCCATCAAAACACAGTGAGCAGTTTAAATGGGGTTGCCGCATCCTTCTCTTCGATCAGGATCACCTGCTTTAAACACACACACACTTGCTGCCAGCGAGCCTAATCCCCAGGCGAGAGTCGGGGGCTGTAGAGAGGGTGAACACATTAGCCTAATAAGGGCCATCTGGTGGCCATTCATTAACTTCACCATCCTTGAAGTCCCTGACCCAAAATGTCATTTTTCACTTTGTGGAGGAATCCATTAGGTGGCCAGATGAACTTGAGTCACGCTATGAAAAAAGTGAGTGAAATAGAAACGATAGGTGCTGTGTCCGAAATCGTTTACTCACTCACTATTCCTTACTCCCCATGTAGGGTTGTACTTTAGAGTGGACGATAAAGTGAGCTCATTCAGAACAGCTGTCGCACAAGAACAAAGTAGCCTGTTGCAGTTGATAAAAATAAAACATAAAAATAATAATATAAAAAGAGATTATTGCACATTATTAAAATGAGAGGATTTGGAAAACAAATATGTTCCATGTACGAAAAATTCACTCCCTCCGTCTGTGACACATCTAGTCCCGACATTCTTTTACTTCTTCGCGGAAGACGTAATGCATTATGGTATGTCACGACTCGGTGAGTGACCATCGGTTGGTCACTACTTTTTGAAATTTTGAGCGCACTATATAGGGCACTGAATCTGATCACTAAGCATTCGGACACCACTACAAAATAGCGTAACCGCTATAATGCACTATACAGTGGTTTGTGAGTGATTTCAGTCACAGCCATGGAGAGTTGAAAAAGAGAGTTGGAGGCGTGGGAGAAAACGTGCACGTGAACGCGGGCAGTGAGCCCAAAAATGCAAGATCATTGGTTTCATAGAACGGAGGCACAGCTTTTGACTTTGCTTTCCCCACCAAGGAAGATTTGGTTTGTTTGTGCATGTTTGTATAGTCATTCATTTTCCACACCGCACATTGAGCGGCGTGATGCACCTGCATCATTCAGCCGCATCGTTAAATGTGTGTGATTCGGCAACTACTGTTCATTATTTGAATGGTGTTCCGCCATGTGCAGGGTTTTACGACGTGATGCACCAGCGCATGTTTAAAGCCATTCAAAATGCGAGATTATACCAGAAAAATGTCAAATTGGAAAGAAAAGAGAGGAAGAGTTGATTGAAATACAGTATCGCAGTTATCAGGATTACACAAAAAATACAAATAAAAATAAAAATATGCTTAATTTTTACAAAATATCTTTGAGGGGTGAGACATTGGCCATGTATAAACGTACTATTTTTAACATTTTTATTTTTTTTTTCCCTTTGTCATCATTTGAGTTAGTCATAGTGGCACGGTGACCGACTGGTAAGAGCGTCTGCCTCACAGTTCTGAGGACGGGGGTTCAAAACCCACCCCCGCCTGTGTGGAGTTTGCATGTTCTCCCTGTGCCATGTTCTTCTGGATAAGTCGTTGTTGTGTTTTTGGGGTAATGTTTGGAGGCCGGCCAATCCTGAGAATGCTCAGCACTGTATCTTATTTGATTAGAGTGTTGATTATGTTAAGAAAATTAATATATATGTTAAATACAGTACACTCTACTATATATTTTTTTTATTTTATAGCGATAAGTGCCCCCTTTTTGGCTTGAGCACCTGCCCCCAAAACTGTCTGTGCACGTGCCTGGGCAGACGACGCACCATGCTGATGAATCAAAGTGAAAAGAAAGAATAATTTTGCTCTTCTATTGGATGGCACTTCTATTGACTTTAGTTTCAGATCCATGATTACACTAGAGCCTTTGTTTCATGGTTCATATTCATGCAAAAAACACCATGACAGCTGTCAGTGCAGTTCATTTCACACTTTATTGATACTCATTTACCATGAGAAGTGGTTTTCTAATGTGTGTGTGTGTGTGTGTGTGTGTGTGTGTAAGGCATGTGCAACAGGAGTCTGTGCAATTTAATGAAATTTTCTGATGAGTCGATTGTAGCAAAACAGCCAGACAAGGTCGCGCGCGGATGCGCAGATGAATTCTTGTGCTTTTACATTCTTCCAAGTGGCACTGTGAGTGATCGGCAAGGGATGTTTCACTTACGCTGTGCAGGCCACATGGATCAACAGGATTATTAAAAAGTAAAAACATAAAATAAAAGGATTGCTGCATGTTATGTTCAAGGTTGTTGGGGAATTTATGGAGCTACAGTTACAGCAGGTGATGTGAATTTTAACAATATAAATGCTCCAAATCAATAAAACTGAGCACACACACATCTGAACAGCTTTGATGTATTTTTCAGCCATTTTACTGCAGCCATTAACCGTGTGAGATGCCAAACAGCTTCCCAGACGTCAAATCCTGTCAGCATATCAAAATATAAACTTCTCTTATGAATATCCTGGCTCTGTGAGACGTTCGATGTTGCATTGTTACTAGTGACAGGGAGTTTGAGGCTGGAGACTTTCTATCGTGCTGGTGTAGCACATAAAGAGGCTCCTAGCAGATATGCGTATTTTGTTTCTAAATACATTAAATATGTTTGAAAATAAATGCTGAAAACATATGCAAAGACAAATATATAGTGTTTAGATATAGCTTAAGCATCTTTTTCACCATTTGAATTTTCCTGATTTTGTGGGCGGGGCTAAAATACAGCCCTGACATCACAGGGCTGGGGCGTATACTTTCTAGTGCAAGTTTTCCTCCCCCACTATATAAGGACTAAGTGACGTCATTTCGTTTGGTTGCCCATTTGAGTGTTAGCTGTGCTTAGCTTCCATAACAAGGCCCATTTACCACTCCAGTGTGCAGTTAGCAAGCTAACGATGGCTACACCCCGAAAATGCATCGTCGCTGGATGCTTTAATTTACAGAACAGCTCGGTGATGTTTTTTTAAGATACCAAAAAATGAGGAAATAAAAATCCGATGGATTGACTTTTGACAGATGGCGCGCTGAACATCAACACCACCAGTCGACTGACTCTGGAGTGCGCATTTCATGACGGATAGTTTTGTAAACTTTCCCCAGAGACAAAATGGCTTCGTGGGTAACTTGGTACTAGTGAATAGGGCAGTGCCGACTTTCCAACTACTTGGGCTTCCTCCTACCACCCCGCTGTCGTCAGGTGCCGTGTTCGGCTGAGACATTATGACACCAACAACAAGGGTAAGTTGACTTGTGTGCTTATTTTTAGGATTTTAGTTCACAATAACCATTCAATTTTGAAGTTGAGCCTCCTACCGCGATTTCACATCGTATAAGCCGCTCACTATGTTTGATTTTTTTTTTGGCACATCCATTCGACATGCCCACAGCGTCTGAGAGCTGAGAGGTGGCCTTAGTATTCAAGTTTTGAAACCTGATTGTATGTACTTAGAAATTTCCCTTATTCATTCAAATGTGTCAGGCGTGTTAACATTCCTCTTCTTTGTGGTGTGTATTGCCAATGTATTGTGTGTGTATTGTGGTGTGTATGCCATTTTCTGGGCCTGCTTAGTGCCGCTTTAAAGGTTCATAGTGCTCATTCGGATATTATTATTCATTATGTGTACAGTATATTATTGTGGTTTTAGTACTGTGCTAAGCATACTAATTTCTTGAATGCTTTGCCACTTAAATCTAGCTAAAAAAAAATAAAAAGGGAAACCAAAATATAGCATTAGAAACACCGTTCATTATAAGAAGAATGTGTAGTATACATCAACCCAATGGTTAAATTGTAAAAAGATTTATAACTGATTTCCCAACAAAAACTGCAGAGGACCTTTGTCCAATATCACACACATCACATGTAGTTGTCTATCACCTGGGAGATGAGCCAAAGCTAAACAGGTATGTCCTGTTTCCACGAGACACTTAATGAAGCTTTTCCTTGGCAACAATCTGCACGTCTGCTCATCGCCACACAAAGACGAAGGAGGAAACATAACGGAAATGTTTTCTTGAAATCAGTTAGTGGTTGAGCCAGAAGTCACCACTGTGTCAAACCTCTGCACTTTAAATGTCTCAAACTAATATGCAAATATAGGCTCAAAATTACAAGTTGTAGTGACTCAGGCGCCCATTAACACATCCTATCTAAACCATGAAGGTTACCCAATAATCCAGCGACCACGTCCAGTTTAAATCACGTTTACCCCTCAGTATGCATTATAAATGATTACTATGTTTGATTTGTTGCCAGAGCGCCTGCTGAGATATTCCCATTAGGAGGGCTGGACCACAACAAGGCTGATGATTATTCTATTCGTATTCAAGCCGCGTATGCCAGTTGTGGGACAAACTTTATTTACAGCACCAAAGATGCCCTTTTGAAGGACTGTTGATGGGAGTCTGATTTTGTAGAATAAATTCTCTTGATTCTTGTTGACATGCTTTGAGTGGTCACAACGTGAAGACATCACAGATCACCTTTGTCAACTGTATTCCGCTTATGTAACTAAATCCGGCTACATAAACAAAGCGGTAAGGCTTGTCAATGCCACATTTAATTCACTCATTAAAATGAACGGTTATGTTCTCATTAAATAGCGAGAATGCTTTGACATGGTGAGTTTCGAGATTCTGAGAATAAACATAACTCAGCTGCCAGACTAGAATATTACACTCAGCTTGAATTTAAAAAATTTGACAGCTAATTAAGCACTTAATTTCTGAATTATTTAGTTTAAACATAAGATATACTTTTTTTTTTATCAATGGCTAGGTTTGAAAAACAACTTTGCCTGGTTTGACATCAATAAAAGTGGGTACTTAGTTAATGATCATGGCAAAATGAGAGTAAAAAAAAAAAAACTGCGCTAAATCATCTCACTTGCCTAATATTACCAACAACATAAAAATATACATATATATATTTTTAAAATATAGTATGCTATTAGTTAAATTAATAACTTCAATAACTTTAATTGACAGTCAATTAAAACTGAAGATTATTTGCGCTTGTATTGAATCGCAGCTTGTTGCAGTTGTTGCGCATATATGAATATACTAGTTTACATACCCATGAATAATATATATGTATGTAAACATACTGCATGATAATAACCTAAGGTCACGCTGTAAAGTTGGTCTAAAGATAAAATGTGATACAGTACACGATAAAATTCTTTTTAACCCTCCAGCAAGTGGCGCCACAGGCAACAGCCTACAAAAAGGGGCTCAAGACGTGATATCTTCCAGTCTCTCCTGCATTCACAGGAAGTCAGTGTCTCTTTCACATGTCTGAAATGGTTTTTACACATCAGGTGTTTCCCTGTGGGCATAGCACATCAATTCTATATCTAGCAAGACAACTGCCACAGGTCTTATTAGTGAAACACTGACTGGAATGAGCAGTAGCATGTCTGGCATCAGAACATGATATGTGAATGATTACCTGTTACACTAATATATCACTGTCAAAACAGGCTACCAGAAGTGACACTAATAGAGAAGGTTTTTTACTTACATCTTTATATAAGCAGCTTATTGAACATGACAACTCTAGACAGTGAAGAGCTTATCATCTAAAGACTATCGACAGGAAGTGGAGCGGCTGGAGCTTTGGTGCGCCCGACACAACCTGGAGCTGAACACGCTCAAGACTGTAGAGATGATCGTGGACTTCAGGAAGCCTCCTTCGCCACAGCTGCCACTCATGCTGTCCAACTGCCCTGTGTCAACCGTCAAGACCTTCAAGTTCCTGGGAATTACAGTCTCTCAGGACCAACATCAACTCCATCCTCAAAAAGACCCAGCAGAGAATGTGCTTCCTGCGCCTTTTGAGGAAGCATGGCCTGCCACAGGAGCTGTTGAGGCAGTTCGACACAGTGGTCATCGAATCAATCCTGTGTTCATCACAGTCTGGTTTGGTGCTGCCACAAAAAAAAAAGGACAAACTACAACGGCCAATCAAAACTGCTGAGAAAGTTGTCAGTACCCCCTATCCATCCTTGAGGACTTGTACCCTGCCAGAACTAAAACAAGAGCATGCAAAATCCTCTTGGACCCGCCCCATCCTGGTCACCACCTCTTCCAGCTCCTTACCTCAGGTAGGCGCTACTGATCAAGGCAAACTAAAACCAGCAGACATTCCAACAGCTTCTTCCCTCTCGCCATTAAATTGCTCGAGGCTAAGTGTCTCTGCGTAGTGTGTTTTTATGTTTATATGTCTAGAAAGTATTTACTCTCAAAATGACTGTCTATTGTCATACTACAGCGGCTCCAACTGCCGGAGACAAATTCCTTTTGTGATTTTGACATACTTGGCGAATAAAGAGGATTCCAATTCTGATGCAGTGAACAGACATGTCCGAATCAGAATCATCTTTATTTGCCAAGTATGTCCAAGAAACACACAAGGAATTTGTCTCCGGTAGTTGGAGCCGCTCTAGTACGACAACAGACAGTCAATTGGCAGAGAACACTTTTGAGACATAAAGACATTGAGAAAAACAGTCACCGGTACAATTTTTTAATTTTATTTATTTATTTGACAGTGTGTCTGTGTTTGTATCATTCTTAAGATGAAAACAATTCTGATTCATGTGGACAATAATACAGTACAGTGTTCCCTCACTATATCGCTGTTCACCTATTGCGGATACAGTGCATTGCAGATTAGTTTTTTTCATATTCATACTGCGCATAATTTGTCGCAGTAAATTCAAAGGCGTATAGGGCAATATTCTCTGCTCCAAAGGTTATAAAACTGATATAATGGCGCTTCACAGTGCATAGGTTTAACATACTATCCATACGATGAAAACAACTTGAAACATTCCGAAGCCAAGAAATGGCCAAGTCAGTCTGACTTCAACCCAATAAAGCATGGTTTTTACTTACTGAAGATAAAGTCAAGGCAGTGTGTGACTTTATACCACTCAACATTTGTTCAGTCTATTAGTTGTGCTGTGTTTTGCTGATACTGTGGTTGCGCACACTGTTTGTGCACTGCACACACATCTGTGGAAATCTGCCAGTGTGGACTCAGCTTGGTGGTGCACACACAGGAACCAAACACAGTCTGTCACTTTTAACATTTTTATATTCAGTTATTTGTCTTTTTGACTTTGACATGAGTGAATGTGTCACAATCTCAAAAGGAGAGACGATTTAGTTATAGCACATTCTTTTTCTATGGCCTGAACATTTTGACATTACAAAGCTACAAAAAACTTCAGATGTACTGTATATCATACCTGTATATGACACATGTGAGAGTGCATGTCTGATGTATTTTTATTATCACCAACTAAATTGTCATTTTCAATTTTGACTGATGTTGACAAATTAAGCTGCGTCTTCAGGATTGTAAAAAAAAAAAAAAAAAAAAGATCTGGGGGAGTGAATCACCATGGGAGTCATAGTCTGAAAATCACCAATTAGGAGTAAAAATGGCAAGTAAAGAAGGAGGTCTTGTCACCTAAAGACTGAAGTGTCAATGAGGAGCTTTAAGTTAATGACCTGTTTGTCAGTCAGAAAATAGGCCTTGGAGGAATAGGCCAGTTCTGCATGTTTGGTTGCGAGTTTTAGGTTGAGTGAATGTCTGCACACTATCTAATTTCAGGAACAAAAAAAGTCAAACACAAGCTATCATAGCCTTCTAAGACAACAGAGAAATAGATCATCTGTCATAGCCTAACGGATTGTAAGTCAAACAGTATTAGTCATCAAATTAACTACTCATTAGTAGGCTAGACTCATTTACAAATTACCATGACCAAGGTTAAGGCATTTCATTTATTTACTGTATATCTCCATAATAAATTAGCCAGTCCCTCAATGATCATGTTAACTATGTCTAAATTTCCACCCTGTCTTATTTTTGGATCAATTTTCCTATTGAAATGTAAATATTGGCTGACAGTGGTCTTCCTTCCAAGCAATATACTGTACCTCACGTAGCATCTTTCAAACTATATTGGTAGAGAAAAATACTTCCGTACCACCACGCAAGAAGAACATCATTCATTCAAGCCATTTCAAATGACATGAAAGGGTTTGTTTACTAGTGGTGCCATCAGAGAACACTTTGGCTTTCGCCACCCTCACGAACGTGTGACATCATGGTGAATTTTCCATCCATCCATTTTCTTAACCGCATCTCCTCACGTGGGTCACGGGCTGCTGAAGCCTATCGCAGCTATCTTCGGGCGGGAGGTGGGGTATACCCTGAACCGGTCACCAGCCAATCGCAGGGCACCTAGAAACAAACAATCATTTGCGCTCACATTCATACCTACGGGCAATTTAGGGTTTCCAATTAACTTACCATGCATGTTTTTGGGATGTGGGAGGAAACCGGAGTGCCCAGAGAAAACCCACCCAGGCACGGGGAGAACATGCAAACTCCACACAGGCGGGGCCGGGATTTGAACCCCGGTCCCCAGAACTATGAGGCAGATGTGCTAACCAGTCGCTCACCGTGCCGTCATGGTGAATTGTCTTGAATGGATATTGTAAAGATCCTCAGTGAAGGTGAAGTAAAGATTTTGGCGGCGTGGTGCAGTGGATAAGTGTACACTCTGCAACTGGAGGGTCACAGGTTTGTATATTCGCCGAAGTGCATGTCATCGTTGTGTCCCTTAGCAAGACACTTAACCCAAGTTGCCGAGAATGGATGTGTTTGGATTCGTAGTACTGCATCATTTTCCTTCATATTTTTTCATGCCGTAAATGTTAATTAAAAACTTGAAAATACTCATGCGACTTATTTCTTGGCAAAACTGCAACCTCATGCATATATCAGCAGAACAATAGAATCCACAATAAAGTAGAATCCAGGCACTAAAGTAAGCTTTTCCTAGGGATTTAAAAAAAATACAATGATCCAGTGTGCCTGAGACTGTGGAGCTCTGCAGAGATCGAACTGCAAAATCTCTATTCATTAATCTAATTAAAAATTTATTATCATGATAATCATGATCATCATCATTCCTGTATGTATATTTTTTCTCTCCCTTGGAGACGATTTGGTATTTAAGGACTAAAAGTAAATGCCAGGCGATCTCAGGCAGCTTCTATGGAGTTAGCAGCTCTGAAATACAAAAGTCTCACCTAACCGTTTAATCTTAAAACCAATTTTTAAAACTCACAGGTAACCAGTGAAGGACAGCAAGGACTGGTGTGATGTGCTTGTATCTTTTTGCAGCGGCAGCATTTTGAATGCACTGTAAGAGCTAAATCTATTTTCGGCTGAGCATACAGTGCATTTTAGTACAGTAATCTGACCTAGATGAAATAATAGCATGGGTGACCTTTTGTGGATTTGACAGAGGAATGGTTTAATTTTTGGTGAGATGCTTGTGGTGAACTAGCACAACTGAATGACTTTGGTTACCTGGCAATCAAAGGAAAAGTCAAAGTTAAAAAAAACAAAAAACGTTTTAAGATAAGCTACTCATTAGAGAGGGCTGGAAGAGCGACTTAAGGGACTGATTATGACGAGTTCAGTTTTTATCTGAAGTTTTCCAACATTCATATTTGTGTCTTGGATAGGTGACTTATGTGGGATGTAACTCATTTGACCGGATTTGGGTATTGTCAGCGTAACAGAGAAAGTCAAAACCAAGGAGAAGCATGATGACGGGTGTGGCATGACGGCCACACCCGGTGAGGACCTGCAATAACTAACCAAGAGAACAAGATAAAAGAGGACAGAAAAGGGCAGGACAGTATGTGGGAAAATAAGGAAGACAGTGCTATTGACGAGTGGTGCGGTGGGATTTTTTTTTTGTGTCTAAACACCTGTAAGAACCTTTGAGTTATGTTAGTATAACCTGTGTTGTTGTTAGTGATTTCAGGACAAGTAATTAAAGCCTATTGTGTGTCTATCTCTGTTTATTAGTGAATGAACACCATATCACATGCATGTTAATCAACTGGTGTACGTAGTTGCTGAGCCGGCACATCGAGGAAGGGTGAGCCCCAACCACCCACCCACCCACGTGGCGTCCTCCTGACTGGGTCCCCCACAGGATGGGTGCGCTGGCTAGGCCCCCCCACCCCCTTGCGTTATAGGGAATAGGGAAACTCACCTGTTGCACAGCAAAAACTGTTCCAGCACAAAAGGCATACAGATCCGCCATTCTGCATGACCATGCAGCTGAACAGGACAGGTTTAAAAAAAAAAAAAAAAAAGTATCAGCACACCATGCGTCAACCAGCATACTGGCTGGCCTTTTCAAACATTAACACCATTTTGAGGTCTGAATAAAACTAAACAACACAGCTGCTTCTCATGGTTAGAAAATATGACTGTCACCAATGGTATTTTATGGGCGCGTGCTATGATGAAAATGTGCTTGAGCACCACTAAAAAGGGTCTAAATATGCCCGTGCACATAACGAAGAAGCACATTAATAGACAGAGCAGCAGAAAATAAGACGGCACAGTAAATCAAGTTTTTTTTTCTCTCTGAATAACCGCATATACTGTATGATGCACAAAGCCAGATCGTCTGTCCTACTGGTTATTCCAGTGAGGCTAAATAAGAAAGATTACGTCACATTTTTATAGCCATTAACCTGAGCTGTGGTTCCCAGCTGGGTTCAAGCAACACTTGTGATGCCGGCTCATGTCGATTCTTCAATTTTTTTCTTCTCCCTGCAATGACTACTTGGCATCCATCAGCCACAAGCAGCCACAATGGGATTCTCTTTTTACATTTCCAAAACTCCCAGCGCACACTTTGTAAACAATCGTGAAGCCAAGTATGTTCAAATATCAGAATTATGAAAAAGCTTGACTCCCAAATGACTTTAGTCCACCACAGTAGAATATTTTGTATGGTTGTTGTTGTTGCTAGTGTTTTTAGCAGAAATGTCACCTCACAGTTTGACTCCATTGTCCTACAGTCAGGAATCACAAAATTATGAGGAATCTTTTCTCCAAAACCTGCATATGTAAAAATGTAAGAAACACTTTTTCCAAACTCTCTTCCAGCAAAGTTTGTGCACATGAAGCTATCCATTTGTGAGGCAATTATTATTCATTCATTAATTTTCCGTACCGCTTATCCCCGCTAGGGTCGCGGGCGTGCTGGAGCCTATCCCAGCTGACTCTGGGCTGACATGATCTACTCAATGTCCCCCGCCAGGTGGGTAAAGTTCTGCCGGAAATTCCTTCTGACAGGGGGATTTTGGCAGACGTTCCCAGCGGACCCTCACGATACATTTGGGCCTGCCAGGTCAGACCAGCATCTTCCCCCACCATCGGAGTCAATACACCACCAGGTGGTGATCTGTTGACAGCTCCGCCCCTCTCTTCACCCGAGTTTTCAAGACATACGGCCGCAAAGTCGATCATCGAACTGTGGCCAAGGGTGTCCTGGTGCCAAGTGCATGTATGGACACCCTTATGCTTGAACATGGTGTTCATTATGGACACTCCGTGATGAGCACAGAAGTCCAATAACGCTCTGGTTCAGATCGAGGGCCCAATCACACCCTTCCAGGACTCACTGCCATTGCCCACGTGAGCATTGAAGTCCCCCAGCAGAATGATAGAGTCTCCAGTGGGAGAGCTCTCCAGCACCCCCCCCCCCCCCCCCCCCCAAGGATTCAAGAAAGGGTGGGTCCTCTGAAATGCTGTTTGGTGAATAGGCACAAACAACAGTCAGGACCTGTCCTCCCACCCAAAGACGGAGGGAGACTACCCTCTCATCCACCGGGGCGAACCCCAATCTGCAGGGGCAAGTAGACCCACACCTGCTCGGCGCCTCTTACCGTTGGGAACTCCAGAGTGGAAAAGAGTCCAACCCCTCTCAAGAGGACTGGTACCAGAGCCCAAGCTGTTTGTGGAGGCGAGTCCGACTATAACTCGTCAGAACTTCTCGACCTCGCACACCGACTCAGGCTCCTTCCCTGCCAGAGAGGTGACATTCCACATCCCTAGAGCCAGCTTCTGTAGCCGGGGATCGGATCGCCAAGGTCCCTGCCTTCGGTCACCTCCCAGCTCACAATGCACCTGACCCATATGGCCCCTCCCAAAGGTGGTGGGCCCATGGGAAGAGGGACCCACGTTACCCTTTCGGGCTGTGCCAGGCCAGGCCCTATGGGTGCAGGCCCGACCACCAGGCGCTCGCCTTCAAGCCCCACCTCCAGGCCTGGCTCCAGAGGGGGGCCCCGGTGAATGGCAGAGAAGTATGTTAAAATAATACAGGACATGTACGAGGGCAGCAGAACAGCGGTGAGGTGTGCTGTAGTTGTGACAGACGAATTTAAAGTGGAGGTGGGACTGCATCAGGGATCAGCCCTGAGCCCCTTCCTGTTTGCAGTGGTGATGGATAGGCAGACAGATGAGGTTAGACTGGAATCCCCATGGACCATGATGTTTGCAGATGACATTGTGAAAGCAGGGAGCAGGTGGAGGAACAGTTAGAAAGATGGAGGCATGCAATGGAAAGCAGAGGAATGAAGATTAGCCGAAGTAAGACAGAATATATGTGCATGAATGAGAGGGGTGGTGGGGGAAAAGTGAGGTTACAGGGAGAAGAGATAGCAAGGGTGGATGACTTTAAATACTTGGGGTCAACCGTCCAGAGCAATGGTGAGTGTGGTCAGGAAGTGAAGAAACGGCAATATGTATTTGTCACCGCTACAATGGAAAGGCTTTGTGTGTATGATTAGGATGAGGAGATGTGAAACGTGTGGCTACCCTGGAAGAAAATTACCTTCTCAAAAACAGTAAAAAAATAAAAACAATTAAAATGAGAAATCTTGCCTCTAAAATAAGTGAAAAAAAATCGGCCAATGGAACTTGTATGAATTGACTTTTATTTTATTTTTAAAATAAAATCTTGTATCTTGCTGAAAATTTAGAAAAAAAATGTCAAAACTGTTTTAAAATAAGTACAGTATGATGTTTTCACCAGAAATAAGATCACTCAGTAAGATTTAGTTTTTTTGCAGTGTATGCTGTATTTTATTTTTAGCTACAGTTAAAAATGCTAAAATGACATGTTTCTACCACTTTCAAGCAACCTGTTACATCCAAAGTAGTGGAGATCTCCCGCCATCACTGCTCCTTTTGTCCTGTGTCCCAGAACTCAGGACACAAGAAACACTCCACTACCATCTCTCCTATTGGATGCCCCAAGATGTCGTGACAGCACGCTGCCCCCCAAATTGAACATTTTTCAGTTCAGGCATGCCTGATGGCTAGCACGTACATATACTGTACATTGAAAGGGTTGGTCGACGCCGCACTGTGCTGTTCTAAGAGCAGTGAGAAAGGTAATAATTTTTTATCCTAAAGTGTTGCTCTCTCTTTGAGTCCAACTTAGTTTCGCACAAAATGAGAAAGTGAGAGTGAGACTTCAGTATTTCAGGTTATTGATGAATTGTCAAGTGTATGACAAGAGCCACTATACAGTATAAACTTTAAGCACAGGCTCTCTGGGACACATCAATGATTGTAAAGATTTAATTTGGTGCCTCTGCTGATGCACGCTACTGAAATAAATCGTTAACAGATACAATTCAGGCTAAATGACATCGAAATATCACCAAAGCTGATGCACTTTTTTTATGACAACATTAGAATGAGACAGCCCTATTGTGGATCAAGTTTGGGCAGCAGCAGTGGTAGGATTTATAAATACAAATACTTCATTATCGTGCCCAAGTATATTTTAATTTATCTGTACTTGTGAATTGATTTTTCTGACTGCTTTTAATCAATACATTTTACTCCTTACTTTGTCAAAATAGAGTCGTTACTTTTTTCGAACTCTGCAAATAAACGACAATATAAAGAAGGGATAAACAGAGAGGGGCAGCCATAGTTGAGATCTTGAATGATTGATTGATTGATTAAAAACTTGTGAATTTAGAAATTATAAGGCAGAAATAACAGCGACATACGACATATGGAGCATGTTCTTATGAGAATTATTTGATGTCAAAGAATGATTAGTCTACAAGTTATATACTGTATGTTGAACAAAAAAAAATTACTGTATAAACGCACATAAATGTACAGAAAAATGGTACCGTTGAGTACCAGTACCAATTCCTTGGTACAAAGGTGAACTTAACTTGTACACTATGAGTTGGAATTTAAAACAAACTAAAATCGGAGAGTGCATGCACAGTTTAAGCAGTGAGGTCGACACACCGATGTCTGTGAATGGTCGACAGTATTGTGACTAAAGTGTACTTCCAGAATGAAGAAAATGAAACAAAACAAAAACCCTAATATGCATGGTTGACGTACCCAGTGACTGAGTAAAGGCGAATTTAGCATGTACATTAATTTAATTGGCTGTATTTATATGTATGTAAGTTTGACTTTTGAAATGTTTGTATTCAAATGGTTAGGTTTCAGGAGTGCCTGCCAACCCATCAAGTGGGAAATTAGACAACCAAGTACGCTACTGTAGGCTGTATCTTTTTTTGTCATCTGCCTTTTTTCTTTAATGTTACCGGACTAGTATTTTCAGTGATGAAACAAGGATCATCAAATGTACCCACAGATGTATGGGATGTTCAGTGTACTAATATTTAGTTTATGTGGTCGTGATCACATGGCAAGTTGGTGTAACTAATTCGACTCGTTTAATCTAAAGGCACAAGTACTTTTTCATCCTAGTTGGATGACAGAGCTGATGTAGCTGTGGCTTGAATGTAAATCAAGGACATTTTATGTCACAATTATGCAGGTTTCTGGTCGTTTTCCACTAATGTTGCAGTGAATAGGTTTTAACTCGAGTGAGCATTATTGGTCTGACCATTGGTATCAGATGCTGCAGAATGTAAATGTGACTATTCATTAGGAGTTTTCTTTCAGTCTGCAGTTGAACATTGCAAAAGACTAGAAAAATAATTTCCAACATGTAAAACATGACACCTCATCAACACAGACGCAACACTTATTTTTAAGCTTTTATTCACTTAAATCCTCAAGTGTTAACGCAAGAACATAACATTTATAATGTCCTTTGGTGGGAATTGAAATACACTTTATTAATACTTTATGTAAACTGATATTCTATGATGCCAGCATGTTGCTGACACAAAGGAGAATGACCCGTCCGTACAACTAAAAATATAAAACAAAGATGAATGGGGTAGAAAAATAAAGAAAAAAAGGATGCATTTTGGGTGTTGTGTACATTAAAGTTTCATTTTTTTTTTTTTTGTCACAGTTCAGCAAAGATACAAAAGGACGACATTGCTTCTTTTGTTTGCTCAGTTGAAAAGAGAACCTGTAAATACACCGATGATTTTCTATCCACTTGTATGGAAAACTATCGTCTGACTGGGATAAAAGAGAGCGGAGACTCTAATAGAAAAGAATCAGACAGCTTTAGTGGCGTTTCTTAGAGGAGGAAACGATGAAAGGAAGGCAGAGAGAGAAAGAGATAAGAGAGAGAGAGAGAGCAAGAGCGAGAGAGAGAGGAGGAGGATTCATACACATGTGCATCACCAACGTTTGACAAAAAAAAACCAAAAGAAAAACAAGAATCGTTCAACCAGCGAGGGTTTTACAGAGTAACATTCACAAAAGCACAGGTCAGTGGCTGCATGGCGAGGAGAAGGAAGAGGAGCATGAGCTTGAAGGCGGAGAGATTGAGAGAAAGTTTGTGTGGCACAAAAAAGCAGTCTGCGCACTTTTCTTCCATCCACAATGCACTGGCAAAGAGCTTGTTCTCCATGTGTTCTCTCCCATGAATTATGTTGAAGAGGCTGAGGGAAATATTTATTTGATTTGTCTTCCTCAACAGTCAAGCCAGCACTGAACTTACAGGACCATCCCAAAGGCGTCTCGGCAGCTTCTGTCGGCTCGTGCGAGTCAATTGGTTGCAGCCGTGGTTGCCGTGGTAATAACAGAGGAAGTCATCTTCAGTTATTCGCTCCAACTAGAGGGAGCTTTAAGCACCTGTATGGCTTCGAGGAGGGATGAGCAGGAGGAGTTAGGTGGGGCGGGGGGCTCATTTTCCATTGCACTCTTTTATGTTAATATTTAATATTATCTGGCATTTTTACATGTATATATTGTATTTATTTTTTATATATTATTTGATATTGAATGAAAAAAAATGTTTTTGCACTCTTTTCTCTGGCACATTCCTTTTCACATCAGAAGCTGGTACAGTACAGTCCACAAAGCTCATGATTGTTCTGCTTGAATGGTTGTTGATTATTCGAAAGGGGGATGGGTCAATGGGGTGAAGGCTGTGTGTGTGCGCGAGGGGTTTAATCGCTCCCACCAGGTCTCTTTAGAGAAGTGCCGAGCCCAGAAGAAGAAGAAGCGGCCCGAAGGAGGACGGAGGCCTCAGGGGGGGCTGGCCCGAATCGGCACCTCTGCAACCTCCGAGCCCCGACTCGCAGCGCGGCTTCTCGCACAGCAGGCCTGTGTAGGCCGAGGGGCAGTTGCAGCGGACGTTGCTGATGCACACACCGCCATTTTGGCAGCGCATGAGCTCGTTGTCGCACACCCGAGCTGTGGGGGAGGCAATGTAAAAGAGAGACAAGAGTGAGTTTATTAGAATATTTTTATGACACATTACTTGACGGCCACTGTGAGGAATGAAGATCCGATTACAGCAGGGCCCCAGCATCAAAAAGCATCAAATGACATTGATTTCATATAATTGAATCATTCACTCAGCTGCCCATTGGGAGCATAAGAAACTTGAATGATGATGAACAGAATTCTGACACAAGCGCATTTAACACCTATTGTAAGGTTACCATTGTATGCGGTGTATGTCAAAGAATAGTAGTAAACAAGCCTTGTCATGCTTCTAATGAGTAAAAGACTTCAAGTCAACCATAACAATGACTATAATAACATTGATTATTTCACAAAAAACACATGAATATAAAATACAAATTAAATCCCAACAGAAGACAATAACATTTCAAAATGCCAATAATTGTCACTTGGATGCAACTTTAAAATAAGGTTACCCTCAGGGGTTTATAAATTCTTTATGCACTGTTGATTAGTTTTTTAATACTTTGTTCAGGCTTAACAAAGGGATACAAGCCATTCGAGATGAACAGCGAGTGAAACCTCCTGCTTGCTAAATAGTGAACCCACGTCTCTTTTTGTGGGCTATGAATCCTCATTGAGATTTCTTGACCTCAAAATAAGGCTCCCTTTTGCCACCTATGAATGGTGAAGGCACATCAGGATAATTAAAAAGAAATAAAACAAAAGACTGAACTTGCTAAATAGTGTGCTGATGTTTTTTGATGTCATACATCACGCTATCAAGCATTTACATTTGTTTAGATGTACTACAGAATTCTGTACTTGTGCTCATTGGTAATTTCCAGAGTAACAAAGTTGAATCCGCAGTTTCCCCAAAGCCTGTGATGCTTTTCCCCCGCCTTCAGACAGCAGTGACTTTAGACAATGTGAACATCAGGTGAAAATTGGTTTATATTTAGAGCTGGGACACCGAGGCCACTCAATTCCCGCCGGAGGCAAGCTGTCAAGCAAGTTGCAGGGAAACAAAGCAAGGCTGCACAAACTAATAAACCAACAGAGACAAATAAACAATGACAAACACAGGAGACACTTCTACCCATTTCCGTCCTTTTTTCTGTGAGCGGAGAACAATATGGTAAGCAATCTATGAACTCGATGGGACATAAATATCACAGCAACAAATATCGGGGCTCTCAGCTGGATGCATGCAGTCTCCTAGGAGGAGTCAAATTGGGCTTTGATGGGAGGCATGCCAAGAAATATTGACTTCTATTAGGCATGTGTCTGGTTTGTGGCTGCTCTTTGCTGTTCTACTTCAGGCCTCAGCTCGCCACACACACCCTGAACCAAACAAGGTGACAGCACATGAACTTTTACCTTACTTTTCCATCCAGACATCCATCCATCCATTTTCTTCCGCTTATCTGAGGTCGGGACGGGGGAGGGGGCAGCAACTTTAGCAGGGGAGCCCAACCTTCCCTCTCCCTAGCCACTTCATCCAGGTCTTCCGGGGGGATCCCGAGGCGTTCCCGGGCCAGCCAGGAGACATAGTCTCTCCAGCGTGTCCTGGGTCATCCCCGGGGTCTCCTCCCTGTGAGACACGCCCGAAACATCTCACCTGGGAGGTGTCTAGGAGGCATCCTAATCAGATGACCGAGCCACCTCATCTGGCTCCTCTGAATGTGGAGGAGCAGCGGCTCTACATTGAGCCCCTCGCGGATGACCGAGGTTCTCACCCTATCTCTAAGGGAGAGCCCGGACACCCAGCGGAGGACACTAATTTCGGCCACTTGTATCTGGGATCTTGTTATTTTGACTTAGCTCCTTCTTCACCACAACAGACCGATCCAAAGTCCGCATCACTGCAGATGCTCCACCAATCCGCCTGTCAATCTCCCGTTCCATTCTTCCCTCACTCGTGAACAAGACCCCAAGATACTTGACCTCCTCCACTTGGGGCAGGATCTCATCCCCGACCTGGAGAGGGCACTCCACCCTTTTCCGATTGAGGCCCATGGTCTCAGATTTGGAGGTGCTAATTTTCATCCCAGCCGCTTCACACTTGGCTGTGAACCGTTCCAGTGAGAGTTGGAGATAACGGCTTGAAGCCAACAGAACCACATCATCTGCGAAAAGCAGAGATGCCATACTGAGGTCACCAAACCGGATCTCCTCTATGCTTCGGCTCGGCTGCGCCTAGAAATTTTTCCATAAAAGTTATGAACAGAATCAGTGACAAAGGGCAGCCTTGGCCGAGCCCAACCCTCACCAGAAATGAATCCGACTTACTGCCGGCAATGCGGACCAAACTCTGACATTGGGCGTACAAGGACCAAAAAGCCCGTATCAGGGGGTTCGGTACCCCATACTCGCGAAGCACCCCCCACAGGACTCCCCGAGGGACACGGTCAAACGCCTTCTCCAAGTCCACAAAACACATGTAGATTGGTTGGCGAACTCCCCTGCACCCTCGAGGATCCTGCCGATGGTGTAGAGCTGCTCCAATGTTCCGCGGCCAGCACGAAAACCACACTGCTCCTCCTGAATCTGAGATTCGACTTCCTGACAGACCCTCCTCTCCAGCATCCCTGAATAGACCTTACCAGGGAGGTTGAGGAGTGTGACTCCCCTGTAGTTGGAACACACCCTCCGGTCCCCCTTCTTAAAAAGGGGGAACACCACCACAGTTTGCCAATCCAGAGGCACTGTCCCTGATGTCCATGCGATGTCGCAGAGGCGTGTCAACCAGGAACGCCCCTCAACATCCAGAGCCTTTAGGAACTCCGGGTGAATTTCATCCACCGAGGAGCTTTTTAACCACCTCGGTGACCTCAACCCCAGAGACGCCAGACTCTGCTTCCTCATGGGAAGGCGTGTCAGTGGAATTGAGGAGGTCTTCGAAGTATTCTCCCCACCAACTCACAACGTCCCGAGTCGATGTAAGCAGTGCCGCCTCCCCAGTATACACAGTGTTGATGGTGCACTGCTTCACCCTCCCGAGACGCCGGCTGGTGTACCAGAATTTCCTCCAAACCGTCTGGAAGTTGTTCTCCATGGCCTCACCGAACTCCTCCCACGTCCGGGTTTTTGCAAGAGCAACCACCAAAGCTGCATTCCGCTTGGCCAGCCGGTACCCATCAGCTGCCTCAGGAGTCCCACAAGCCAAAAAGCCCCAATAGGACTCCCTCTTCAGCTTGACGGCATCCCTCACCGTTGGTGTCCACCAGCGGGTTCGGGGATTGCTGCCACGACAGGCACCGACTACCTTACAGCCACAGCTCCGGTCTGCCGGAAGTGGGAGTTGGAATTTCTTCTGACATGGGATTCTGCCAGACGTTCCCAGCAGTCCCTCGCAACATGTTTGGGCCTGTCAGGTCGGACCGGCATCTTCCCCCACCATCAGAGCCAACTCACCACCAGGTGGTGATCAGTCGACAACTCCACCTCGCTCTTCACCCGAGTGTCCAAGACATGCAGCCGCAAGTCCGATGACACGACCACAAAATCGATCGTCGAACTGCGACCTTGGGTGTCCTGGTGCCAGGTGCACGTGTGGACGCCTTTTCAAAGGCCTTAGAACCAAGGGTGATGCAATTAATAAAACGATGAGTGCTTTTTTGATTTCCTGAAAAGTAGTGATTTTGGAGATGCCAGGATCCCACCCCACAATGACGTATGAAGCTTGTCATTGCTGAATACTTACTAACCCTGTGTGGTTTTCTTAGTAGATAAAGCTGGAGAATAAGCTGATAATTGCAAATTCACATCACATTCTCGTGAATTTGCACTCTTGCAAAAGTGAAAAGGCCTAAAAATGTCAGCCCCCATAAGCGAGTAGATGCCATGTTTAAACCTTTGATTTATTTATTTTTTATAAATACTTTGAGTAAACAGCAGCTGATATAGAAGACATACACATTTAAAACGTTTTAACAGGGTTTAGTTCCTCTTTAAGAGGGATTTTTCTTCCTTGATCTGCTCAGAAAACTGTCAGATGGACCATCGTAAAAGTTAAACCTGTTCAGTATTTCCATAACCAGGTTTGGCCTTGCCATGGACTCCATGATTATGACGTGAAATGGAGCAATAGCCAATTAGAAAGAGACTTGAATCTCATGCTGTTGTCGGACACAAATAGAGGAGCAACTGGCTGTGTTGGTTGTTTGTATAACGTGTCTCCCACATCAGTCACTACAATAAAAATGTTAAGAAGAAGAGTTTGTAACTGTAACGTAGTTACTTGATAAGTTAATAACTCAGCTTCTTTCATTTCTTCTTCTACTACTATCCTTCTGTCTTCTTTTTCCCCCAATCTGGGTGCCCTGCAGCATGATGCTGCCTTTTAGAGCAGTAAGCACACGTTTGCCGATTGTTATACCATTGTTTGGGGTCTCTCACAGTCCAAAAATTGGTTAAGATGTTAAAAATAGGGATGTGTATACCGTGCTTTTGGAAAAAGTGAAAAAAAAACTTTGGAGAAGTAAAGAAAAGTCACTGAGGTGCATTCATTAAAAGCGTTTTCTAGAAAATAGAAGCGATACGATCAGGACGCAGGGGAGACTCCTTTAATTAGACCGTGACCTTTTATCTTGTCCCTGCCGCTTCTAGCAAAAGTCTCCTCCTTCCGAGAATATTCACAGCATCTTCCACTCCTGCTGTGCAACATCAGAAAAACTGACCTGACAAGAGCGAATTCAATATATAGGGAACACTTTTTGTAGCAACTCACAGTTTATCATCTGAACAGGTTTGACTCTAAATGATACTGGAAGCTGGCACACTACCTACAGAGAAAGAGAGAGCCTAGTGCATATGACCTGCTGTCTGAATTGATGAATAAGGATTCATTTATTAAAGGAAGATTGCAAAACCACATAAAATAACATTTACTCGTCTGGAAACATTGATGCATCATTGCAGTATATTCCCAGACATAAAGTAAAATATAGATGAAGCAATATTTCCCAAAAGACATTTAATTTCAGAGTTGCAAGCAATGGTTGCCCTCCTCCCCTTTCCCCTACTCACCCAAGTCTCCCTATTTGATGTCATTGGTCTCAATCTAAGTTACCTATTTCATTGGGTTTATCAAAATCACCAGTGGTACAGCATCGATCGAAATAGATAACTTATGCCATTTAGTCCTATCACAGATGCATGGCGATCTGCTTAACATTTACAGGGCCAAAATGATATATGATATCATATTTGGGTTACATACAGTATATATTGTCTGTAGGAGTGACCAGGTTGGATAGGGTTAGAAATGAGCTCATCAGAGGGACAGCCAAGGTTAGATGTTTTGGAGACAAAGTTAGAGAGAGCAGACTTCGATGGTTTGGACACGTCCAGAGAAGAGATAGTGAGTATATTGGTAGAAGGATGATGAGGATGGAGCTGCCTGGCAAGAGAGTTTGAAGAAGACCAAAGAGAAGATTGATAGATGTAGTGAGGGAAGACATGAAGGCAGTTGGTGTTCGAGAGGAGGATGCAAGATTGGCTTAGATGGAAAAGGATGACACGCTGTAGCAACCCTTAACAGGACAAGTCGAAAGGAAAAGAAGAAGATATATAAATCTATAAATATTATGTATATGTTTTTAATCAAATACTGGTGTTAATGAGGTCGTAATCCAACAGTGATCACTAATGTCAAATGACAGTTTTAATCATTATTGGGGTTTGCTGGAAGTCTTTGTTTTACTCAATGTATGATTCTCTTATCAATCTCTCGCATGAAGCACAAGTCTGCGTGTACACAGAGTAAATGATAAGATCTGGTGCATTTACTTTTGATGAGGGAAAATATTTGGAGAGTGGACTGATGAAGTAGGCGTGTCTGCCAGGATCTGAAATGTGTTTGGTAAGAGATTTCAGATTTAATTGCATTTCTCAGTCTGCATACAAATGGAGACTTGACCATGCACTCAACTCCTTTTGAAAATGAGGATGTAATGGAAGGTCAAAACGAAAAACTTTTCAAAGTAAATCTCTGGTGCATGGTGGTAAATTTACTGACTTTTAGTCTTACTGTCTGAAGTACATACTGTACATGTGAACTAACTATGTGTTCATATTGCTTCACATTGAATGAAGTTCAAAAGTATTTTAATTTCTTTGAACTTATTAGTATTACTGTATAAAACAATAGGGGAATAATACAAAAAAACCTGTATTCTCCTCTTGAGTTGTTAGCTTTGGATGACATTGTCTGGTGTTGTGCACTGACAAAAAGGTGACGGATACTCAAACAGATTCCAGGCAGTCTGTCAAGCTGTCAATATTGACTCAGCTTTCATGTTGCTGTTGTGTCGCATGGCTGAATAACCACGTTAGTGAGCAGCATGCAGGCCATTGCTTTCCCCCAGCCCCTGAGTTGAGCCCTACAATGGACCTGCTAACATTGTTAAGGCCAGTTCAGTTCAGTTTGGTTTCAGCTGGCTTTATGATCTTTGCACATTTTTACAGGAAAGCCGAGGATTCAGAGTAAGGGAAATAAGTGAAGATGAGAGAGAGACAGTTGATTCGGGGATAGACGGAAGGGTGGACCTGTAAGGTGGTGATTGTTGTGGTTCTACTTACATTTGCAGCCATCGTCCCACATATAGCCGGGCAGACACTCGCGACACTTAGGCCCTGTAGTGCCCTCCTTACATATACAATATCCTGTGCCATTACAGCGATCACTGACTGAGCCGAAGGGATTACAATTACACTCTGGAAAAACAAAAACACACACAAGCTGGAGACAAGGTGCATGTGCTCTGACATCCCAGCTCACCTCGAGAGTGTTCGCACCGTGGCCCAGCAGTCCTTCAACTCAATTACCGGTACACTTCAACAACATTCAACTGATAAAAAAAAAAAACGATCTAGTCATCTGGAATAAAATGCTACCATTTCAACAGTAAC
Organism: Phyllopteryx taeniolatus; assembly: GCF_024500385.1. NCBI lineage: Eukaryota > Metazoa > Chordata > Actinopteri > Syngnathiformes > Syngnathidae > Phyllopteryx > Phyllopteryx taeniolatus. Next base: position 12,017,839 of record NC_084521.1, on the reverse strand, counting down.
ACAGAATGAAAACATTATGAAGTTGATTCTATGTTTGAGCATTGTTTTTTTTTTTTAATGAATAGTTTTAATATTTATCAATGTTTTATTTTTGTATACTGGAAATGAGTTTTAGGGCCACACTTAAAATTATGAAAACATCCTTTTAATGCTACACAAATACAGTTTGATTATATATGACAATACAAAAAAAATGTATAACATTACATAGTATGTGCATTATTAAGGAAATAAATCAAATGTGGACATTTACACCCTAATGAAGGACTCCCCCTAACGCAACTTTTATATTATAAATATTCATCTACACATGCAACTTATTAAATAAAATTCAATATTAAATACGAGGATTAATAATTATTACAATCATCAAGCATTATTAAAATAGTATTTAAAATATAAAGTAGCAATTCATAGTACAAATACAATTAATCTAACATAAGTTAAATATATACTACTACTACTACTAATAATAATAATAATATGCATGCACACCCTTCCCACAAATTAAAACTAATATGCATATCATTTATGATCTTCCCTCTTAAAATCTTCACCTTTTTTTTTTACATTATTCATTTCTTCTTTTTAAAGTATCTTTAGAAATTAAGTTCCTCTTTTCATTGCCACCCTAACCCTTCTTTTAATATATAGCATGCAGTGAGCAAATATATAACTCATAATCATTAGCTCAGTTTTCAGATGGCCCAAATGGGCGATATTACACATGCATGTGTCAAATTGCATTTATCAAAACAGGCAGAGATATGCAAAGGTCGAAAAGGGAGAGTGGAAATGACTGGTATAAGGACACATTGGAATGAAATAAAGACAACTGAGTGGAATGAGTGGAAGGACATCACATTGAAATGGGCATTGTCGTAATAATATCTTTAACGGCCAAATTATTACTTTGTTACATTCATGGCCCTGCGATTGGCTAGCGAAAAGTCCAAGGTGTACCCTGCCTCTTGCACATACTCAGCTGCGATGGGCTCCAGCTAACCCGTGACCCCAATGGATGATTTTTCCTTACGGGAGTTATCTTCAAACACAAGAAAAAGGAATAGTAATATAGGGTATCAGAAAGTCACTCTGCACAAAAACACGAGGCATGTATTCTATATTTAAACATGTCTGTTACTGAAAATGTAAGTGCAAAGTTACTGTACTACATGTCTTTGGCAGTGGACCATGTCGACCTTCCAGCTTTGCAGTACAGCTGCAACCCTATGCTCACAAAGTGACACCTTTATTTTTGACGACCCCCGCCCATCAACTTTAACATATGTGCCAGGCAACAGGAAATAGGTGACTTTAAGTGACAAATCAAGGTGTTGGGGTCAGCATACAGAGCTGTGGTGGCTGCCAGTTCGGCACAAGGTAAGTTGTCAGTGGCTCTTAATGCCTTGTGATGGGGTTCAGCTGCTGCTCCTGAGGCCTTTTCATATATTTGACATAAAGTCATATAGCACGTCTGACTGGCACTGTGACTTCTTTGTTCTGTTGGAACTGTCGCAGCTTGTCAGCGACCCCCTCCCCTCCCCTTCCCTCAGGATTTACAAATGCACCTGGCTCTGCAGATGTTGAATGACGGAGAAATGTAACTTTTGCCATGGGGGACTATGCCTAATATGTTCACACGTTTTGCACAAAGAAAAACAGCTGAGGCAAGTCAGGATGCTTGTGCAAAGGTCACGGTCAGATTAAAATGGTTTGTAACTGACAATAACAATTATAAACGCTACATTGCCTTATTGGGCTTAATTGTGCGGCAGAAATATTAAGATTACAAAACAGTGGCTTTGTTCACAAATGATGGAGCTATTTAAAGCTAATAGCAAACAGAGCTTGTTTACCTAGTCGCCCAAAAAAACAGATGAAGAGTAATATTGCATAACAAAGAAATGTTTTCACACTGTACTCTATATTTATAGCACAGGCAGGAAATAAAAACAAATATACACCCTTCAGTAATGCTTCTAAAACTTTATTAGGAGGATTTTCCGTTTGAATGTTATCATTGCACTGTAGTTAATTGATTCATTGATTTATCCAATGTTCTAATCATGCTTTTATTTATACCTTAACCAAAACCTTTTAATAATATTATCAGGGATATAACATAAATATCGATATTGCAATGGCTCCTGCGATCAGGCTACTTTCCTGCACTAATGTGATCCTTGTACTTTATTTATTAATGTCTGGATCAAAACTCATCAGCTTGCTAAATTAAACTTTTGTTTTAGGAATATGAACAAAAATTTAACTAAATAGAGGATGATGGACAAGAAAGTGAGCGCCACCTATGGAGGGAGCGCAACGATAATCACAATCATAGTTTAATATTACACGACAGTACACGAATAAGTGAGTCTTTCTTAAAAGTAATGAATTGTGGGCTGTAATATACACACTATTTTGTTTAAAAGAAACATGCATCAAAATATCCACATAGACTAAGCTCATATAAGCAAACGAGTAGAGACAAGTTAACATGAGTTATTATACTTAGACTAGCGGTATTCCTCCTTGGTTGCTTGAGCCTAATGTGTCCTTGCTGGATTCAACTAATTTTATTGTCACTAAATGAAAAAAATCCATGCCATAGATTTGATGTTTGTGCCAGAAACATTACAGATTTGCACAACAGCCATGTTTCCTCCACAATTTACTAACCCAAGTTTTCTGATAAACAATAACGTTGCAAATGGAACTACTCTGGCAAATCAAACCGCACTTTTTCTTTGGTATTTCATGCATGTTAAGGTAACTTAACCTCATTGAGATGTTCTGCTGATATGTGAACAATAGGATGTAAAGTATACAGCATGTATTATTTAATATTTCATAATACAGTCTCTCTTTTTTTTTAACCAGTAAAACTATTTTGTATTATTAATTGGGAAGATGCATCACAGAATGTACTGTATGTATGATTTGACCAATTAAGTCACAGGTGTCAAACGGGTGGCCCGGGGGCCAGATCTGGCCCACCACAACATTTTATGTGGCCCGCGAAAGCAAATAAAAATAAATGTAATAGTTGAAAAACATGCTTTTATAGGCTTCTGATTTCAAAACTGGTTATTCATCAATGTTTTGTGTACACTCTATGTAATTAGAATATATGTGGTAATCTTTCATTTATATGGGTTCACAGTCGTAGCGGCCCCCTGAGGGAAGTCATAACTATGACGTGGCCCGTGACAAAAATGAGTTTGACATCCATGAATTAAGTCAATTAAAAAAAAAGAAAAAAGGTTTTTATGTTGAACCAATTGTTTGTTAATATAAATATTATTTTAACTCTAACTTAACATCTTTATTTTCAAAAATTCTTAAAATGATCTGAACTGACTTTTCATTGGTATTCATTTTGTGTTGATGGCATTCAATTGATCTTATTCAAAAAACAGACTGATACTGGCTTTTTGGTCCCTGTATGCCCAATGTCAGAGTTTGATCCGCATTGCCGGCAGTATGTCGGATTCATTTCTGGTGAGGGTTGGGCTCGCCCAAGGCTGCCCTTTGTCACTGATTCTGTTCATAACTTTTATGGAAAAATTTCTAGGCGCAGCCGAGCCGAAGCATAGAGGAGATCCGGTTTGGTGACCTCAGTATGGCATCTCTGCTTTTCGCAGATGATGTGGTTCTGTTGGCTTCAAGCCGTTATCTCCAACTCTCACTGGAACGGTTCAGAGCCAAGTGTGAAGCGGCTGGGATGAAAATTAGCACCTGCAAATCTGAGACCATGGGCCTCGATCGGAAAAGGGTGGAGTGCCCTCTCCAGGTCGGGGATGAGATCCTGCCCCAAGTGGAGGAGGTCAAGTATCTTGGGGTCTTGTTCACGAGTGTGGGAAGAATGAAACGGGAGATCGACAGGCGGATTGGTGGAGCATCTGCAGTGATTCGGACTTTGGATCGGTCTGTTGTGGTGAAGAAGGAGCTAGGCCAAAATAACAAGATCCCAGATACAAGTGGCCGAAATTAGTTTCCTCCGCTGGGTGTCCGGGCTCTCCCTTAGAGATAGGGTGAGAACCTCTGTCATCCGCGAGGGGCTCAGTGTAGAGCTTGGTCATCTGATTAGGACTTTTAGGACAGTTTCAAAAAGAGAAGTTTAATATATGGGCAGAGGTCGGTACACAGGCAGGCAATCCAAAAAAGGCAACAGTATCCAAAAACGTGAGGCAAAAAGGCGAGGTCGATAATTGGAACAGCGTCTAGTCTTACTGTGAGTCTGTGACGTGGAAACAAGGAATGCTGGAACGCGACGACAAGGTACAACAAACTGGCGACTAGAAAGAATGAGACACGAGGTTAAATGCAAGGTGTAATTAGGGTGAACGAGGCACAGGTGGTGAAGATGCTCTCAGGAGCAGGTGTGTACGAGACAGGGGGAAAACAACAACCGGAACTCACACCCATGACATTCTCTCAGTCTAAACACAATCATATCAGATGTCTGGCACATTTGGCACATACATGTAAAATCTGTTTTAGGCATTATTTCAGAACTGGGCACCAGGAGCGGCACGGTGGGCGACTGGTTAGAGCGTCAGCCTCACAGTTCTGAGGACCCGGGTTCAATCCCCGGCCCCACCTGTGTGGAGTTTGCATGTTCTCCCCGTACCTGCGTGGGTTTTCTCCGGGCACTCCGGTTTCCTCCCACATCCCAAAAACATGCATGAATTGGAGCCTCTATATTGCCTGTAGGCATGACTGTGAGTGCAAATGGTTGTTTGGTCCTATGTGCCCTGCAATTGGCTGGCAACCAGTTCAGGGTGTACCCCGCCTCCTGCCTGATGACAGCTGGGATAGGCTCCAGCACGCTCGCGACCCTAGTGAGGAGAAGCGGCTCAGAAAAATGGATGGATGGGCACCAGGACCTGGCGTGTATAGCGGCCTAACATTCTGTGGTTTCAGACCAAAATAAGTTCTTATCAGTGTCCAGTTTATTTTTTTGTTAGTTTGTTTCTTACTCATTTACACTATTCCAGACATGTAAATGAATGAATTATGTTGATGAATGTTGATTAGAAAAGGCAAAAGAGGAAGATGAGGAGAACAGAAGGATGGTTAATTAAAGGAAGATGAAAGTGGACAAGTCAGAAAGAGTAAGGACAGTTGGTAAGAACTGAGGCAGGGAGGGAAGCGGGGGACTAACCTATGCAAACATTTTCATCATCCAGTTCTGCCGAAGCATTGCGAAAGAAGCCCAGCTTGCATAGCTGGCAGTGCTGCCCCCTAGTGTTGTGCTTACAGCTCACGCAAATGACCGTGTTTAGCAGCTCGATGTAGCTGCAACGGTTGGAGTGGCCGAAGCATTCGCAGTCTTGCAAAGAAGGAGGATGTGTGCAGAGAAGGGAGACAGAAACGTCGCATAGAGTGTTGGAATTTGGTCTGTTGCTTCAAGCGCTACGGCCGTCGGGTTAGCATGAATTTAGTGCCATGGCATGCCAGGTAAACAATGACTGCAGTTCAAAGGAGGAGATGTTTGTGAGGTAATGGGGGCAGGGGGTTCATGATTAATCTGGCATGAGCACAGCCACGGTTGAGAAACGGCATTGCAAAAGCACAGCGTTAGTATAATCACAACACATCACAAGACACGACGAGGCGAGGCGATGAACGTTGATGAGGGCACAGAGATACGGTCACATCAAGATCCCCACACAGTGTAGAGAAGGTCGAACCATTAAGGGATTTTAACCCAGGGAACAGAACCTTTTGACTTTAGACATTACCTGTCTAAGCACAATTTCATGGTCGTTCTGATTTGAAGTGACAGGAAAGAGGATGAGATGAAACCATTTTTGCCAGTACCTTGTAATGCACCCCCCCTCCCCTACAAAATTAAAGAAACCATTAACTTTTCCAACATTAAAGTTGTAGTGTTTCCTTTAACGGCTTACAGATAAGCACTATATCAACCTAACATGAGCCTCAGTCACCAACAAAAAAATGGGGAAAAAAATATTCAAATAAGAGTTGAAATCATGTCTTATTAGTTGCCCCTCCTTTTGTTGACAAAGTGATAGCTAAATGTGTAATTTAACCCCATGATTTAGCATCACTTCCAACCTGGCCCTGAATTCATATGTGCTTCTTTGGGAAACAGGATAGTGTTTACCTATACTTATTAGTTGCAACTTAAGAAAGTATTTATAAACACAGCTACAAACTCAATTTGCTAAGAGCAAATGTAAGATGAATACGTGCAGCCATACTGGTAAATGAGTTCTGGTCTGTTCATTAAAAGCTTTAAGCCATAAGGCAATTGAAATAATTTCTGCAAGGTTTCATTGGCTTCTATGCGATGCAATGTCATGTTAAATTACTAGCATGGAGCAAGCAGTTACTCGGACTTTGAAACCTCATGCTGCAGTCATTTATGCTTACTATCATCCCTGCCCTGAGGGGTGCAGGATGGGCAGGTTTGGAGCCTCAGTTCAGCTCTGCTTATAGGAACCAGACTGGCAGGCTGAATGACCACTGACACCATGTGTCACAGCTGAGACAGATGTGAACTCTTAAGCCTCACCACTGCCAACCACACGGAAGGAAAACCCAGAGAGGGAAGGGCAGAGATTGGGGCTTTTTGTCAGACAGATTGCAGTTATTAAGGATGAGTATTGAGGTCAATTCTCCCTGTCCACTTACTAACAATCTGACAGGGCTTGGAAATGAAGGAGCACCCGTGCAATCCACTGCTAATCCATTTACGGCATAAGATTTAAGTATTACGCCTTACTTTCACACGTTTTTATCACAGGACAAACAAGCTCTATTTTCTAGAAATGGACTAAGGTTGTAAATAAAGCACACTTGGGGACTAAAAAGTGTTTGATTCTTAGACACATGTTGCTTAAACATACTGTAGTTGTAGTGTTACCCACTTTATTTAAAATGAGGTTCAAGTAAGGCTCGGTCTAACATTGGGTTTGTACTTCAGGGTAAGACAAAAGCATTAATTCATTAAATAAGAAGTCTGAGTTTTCATTAGGGGGCAATTCCTACCTCGCTTGCGGTTTGCAACGTGGACTGAAGGGGCAGTGGACAATGCAACTTGTGGAGCTACTAGAACAAATTAAAAAAGAAACAAACGTAAAAAATCAACATGACAATGCAATCAAACATAAACATGTAATGTCGCGAATTAAGAACATGGAGCATCAAGCTTGAAAATGAAAAAAAAGGCAGCCCCTAAAAGATGAATGATGGCTGTGGAAAACGAGGAGTGGCATTGCCAAGTGAAGCTGGCTGCATGAGGCAGCATCTGTTACAAACGCCGGAGATGCCCAAGGATTCAACTATTATTATTTTATGCTTCATTTAAAAAACAAGTGTTTTGTATGATTCAAAGATCTGTTTGTGTGTGTGTGTGTGTGTGTGTGTGTGGGAGCTTGTGTTTCCCCAGACATAAACTAGCCTCTGACAAACCACTCCTCCACCTCACTGGAGGCCAGCCAACAATGTTCCACTCTAAATGCGTGTGCAGGAGCGTGACTAAGGAAACAGACTCACAGTGAACGCATCAATCTCCCGATTGTGCTTCAGTCACAGAACAAAAAGTCGGTAAAGAAAATATGCATCTAAGCTAGTACACTGAGTGACATAAGCCCTGACACATACGTATGCTTGGCTGCAGTCACGGGAAGCAGAGTGTTGTGCGCTAGTTGTTTGTGAGGAGGCTGCACATCATATCTGCGTGATGGATTAAAGACGAGATGAGCCTACAAAACCACTGAGAAAGCTCTTCTGCTTTTCTTCCTGATGCGCTCCGATGGGACTAAGAATTCAAGGAAGCGCTGGATAAAAGCAATGAAATGCACACAATGTGTGTCCAAGGGAATAGTGTGCAGTCTCAAATCATATTACAACATTAAGAGTCTCATGAAAACAAATCTTAAGTGACGAGTCAACATCGTGAGCATCTTTGGGCTGTATAAACTAAGCTTTAAAGGTCCCATGCCATCATTTAGTTTTTTACATTTTATTTTATTATAATCTTTGATATCGTTTTGTTTTTCAGTTTGCAAGATAACTTGGGTGGACAAGGCCACAGTTTCATTTCATTTCATCCACAGTTGCATTATAAATTATAAATATAGTTAAGTATTGTTGTAAAATACATATATGCTTTTAATTTATTGTATTTGTATGGCTTGGTGGCGTCCGCCCGACTTGGCCACTCGCTCCAAACCCAGAAAATGCACCTACAGCATGTGTGAAAAGTCATAAACTGGGGCTGTTTATATTATTATATATAACTCCTCTGAGGTCGCGAAGTGACGCAAAGCTTCATTTTTCCTGAGATGAATGGGCGTGTATGAACCATAAAGTACAATAGTAATATACTTGAATAATTAGTAACTTTCTACATCACAAATAAATTGAAATCGGATCCGGTCTAATTAGTAAGGCCTCGTGCCATTTATCGTGTTTTGCATTCAATCGACAAAACACATAGATGTCAAAGTTAAACCAGGTCACAGCCTCATTTTGACCTTTGTTATGCATAAAACAGTGGAAATGTTTGGATTGTGATGGCATTGGACCTTCAAAAGGGGTCATCTGCTACATTCAAGGGCACCAAGCTAGAAATGTATGCATTTGGTAATTCTACACAACCACACCGATGTACAGAATATAAATCTGTGTGAAAGCAAAAAGAATCTGAGATGTAATCTGAGATGCCTACCTTCTTTTCGGTTAGCGACACCTAGGGACGAGACATTCGGCCGAACTGCGTGCAATTGAGAGAAACCATCAGTTATTCATGTGCACTTGTGTGATGCACTTAACAGGTAGTCTACAGGGGGAACTATGTGGTAGTGAACACACACAACCGGAGACACGCACAAGTCTGGCATGAGTCAAACCAGTAAAATCGGGAAAGAGCAGATGTAATGTGGCACAGCTTGACATGGACGAGCAACGCCGAACATCCCGTTAGAGGACACTGGGGAGACTTTGTATGTAATTAGCGTGACTTGCACGGGGGGCTTGCTGTGTGTTTATGGTGATGGCAATGATGATCGACAAACTGAGAATATATGACAAAAAATAAATAAATAAATAAAATCCTCTCTAAACTCTCACATTTGAGTCATGGTTTATGCAAGCGACTTAACTATTAATGGCAACCCAAGACATTAGGGGGCATTTTGTTTAATTCATCACATTGACTATGTGATCAATATCTAATTACAGTGTATTTCTGGTGGAGGAATAACAATGAATAAGTAATGGCAGGTGTTGTGATTTGGAATGACGGACTGCTGTGGGAAGCATAACCTCATTCACGTCGGTATTTCCGTGTCAGGGAAATACTCTCATGTTTTTGGAAATGGAGAGGACTCAAGCAACACCGATACATTCCCTCATCATGCCCCGCCATCTTTTTACTTCATCATTCTTTGTCCTTTGATTTCATAAATCATGCAATTTGCTATAGTTAACACAAAGCCGATGACTATAAAAAGGTGTCAACAGAGAACGTGACCTCTCTTCTTTGAAAAGAAGACTTTTTTTTAAGCTGTCATATGCGCATCGCTGCATTTAAACTTTGTTTCTCCCAGAACTGAATAAATAATACATCAGCTTGGAAGCTCGAAACACTGTGACAATCACTTTTAATCTCCCGATGTTTGCATTTATTGATTTCAGAGAGACAAAAGACTCTCATCCCATCTCCTCCCACCTTCCTCCTAAAAATGATTTATGATTGATCTTGCTTTTGGAATCAGGCATTGAATGTGAATTCACCTCTGGTGGCTTCAACCCAAAAATGTATTATTATTTTTAGGATGGTTTTCAAAAATTAAGAAAAACATTACACCTAAAGTCACACTCCTAGGTCTTGCATCTTTATATCTCATTTTAAAGGTTTTGCTAGCCAAATCCATAACTTATATTCATAAATGATTCGATATGCTCAAGAGGGCAGTGAGAGGGTTTCAATCAAAGCCACACCATTAAAAATAAAATGCTATCAGTATGGCCAGGTTTGTTTTTTGAAATATACATTTTTCTGAAATATAATGTCATTTAGTCAGATTTGATCTCCCTGACATATATTCAAGGAAAAGTCAACAATCAATCATGATAAATTAAATCGTAAAAAGTAACCCACTTCTTTCCACGCAACATTTTCGTCTATTTCCCATCCTCAAGGACAGCGGAACTTCTCTCATCCTCTTTAGTCATTTAGTAGACAAACTTGTGTTGTTTGCACAGCCTCATCCTCTTCCACGCAAATAGTCTGAGCACTTTTGTGCCACTACAGTGAAAGGCTGCTACCGTGAACAGTGTGAGTGTCTTGCATGCACACTTCGTGTTCAGGTTTTGAGGACGGGGTTTCATGCGTGGTGTGGCTGGCATTTAGATGCATGGGATCGAGAGTGTGCTGCGGCCTATGTGTTTAGTTTGTGAGAAAAGCATGCATCCGCTAAACCCAACCCCACCAACTACACACACACACTGTATATTTTTAGCTTGAGTCAGGCCATGCATGGCACACAGGGGGTGCAAAATGACAAGTGAAGGTGATAAAGAAGGCAAGCAGTGGAAAATTGGTTGGTCTCATTTGCCACGTGTCCATTTCTGACTGCCATGCTGACCGCATTCTCTTTAAGCCTGATTAAAAAACCACCTGTGGACATTCTGTTTACGCACTGCGGCTGGCACAACACGTCGTAGGAAGCTTGCCTAATGCTGGTGCATGATAACAAGACGCACGAGAGTCCTTGAATAAAACCTTGCTTTCCTTTTTTATAGAATTACTAAAAGAAAAAATGGTTAATAATTATATTAGATAATAATGCTTTCAATTAGAACTTTCATCATGTATTTATATTTTTTTCAACATTAGTATTTTGAAATTATATTAATTATATTATTGCTTTTTCATTCAGGCTTTGACAGATGCTTTTGTTTCGTTTTCCATTTGAGCTTGCTGAACTACTTTTAGCATAATACTTTAATTAATGTGTACATCGTCATGGTCTTTACTATGGCTCTTGATGAGTTGCTTTAAAAGGTCTGATGACCATTTTTACTGCAGTCTGAAGGTGACCCAGCTTAATGACTCTAATCATTTTATTCATATCACACCATTAAGTGCATTTAGCAACTGTGTCGACTGCATGTGTCATCTGTCTGATATTTTGTCCCATGAAATTTTCTTTTGATTGCTAAATTGCTTACATTTATTAGATGAATAAATTGCATGGAACCAAAAGTTCTTTGCTGAGCACGTCACTGAATGGATTATTGGGGGCAGTTTATGTATGTAAAACCAGAGGTGTCCAAACTTTTTCTTCCAAGGGCCACCAAAAGAAAAATCCAAAAATGCAAGGGCCACTTTGACATTCTTTAACTTTAATTGATTTACCATGCTAAAACCAATCCACCAGTTTCAGTATAGCTATGCAAAACAATTGTATAATATTCACAAAAATACATCCATCCATCCATTTTCTGTACCGCTTATGGTGGTAGATCAAAAATGTTCGGTGGCCAGTGTCCCTGTATCGCACGAGCAATGGCGATTTCTGGTATATTCAATATGTGCAAGCCGCACAGGGCACCATTAAAGCAACGACCATTTAGAACCAGGGAAAAAAAAAAAAAAAAAAATCTGTACTAAACTGAACTTGACATGTAGCGGAAGGTGGAGCAAGCAATTTCAATTCCGAAGCGCAAATTGTGGAAAACGAGCATGTGAGGAATTAGAACACATTTCTTCTTCTCTTCTTCTGCCTTGCCAACCAGTGTACAAAGTAAGTAATATAATGCAGGCAAACGGCGCTGGCCATTTCAATTGTTAATTATGGTATATGGACGGCGGGCTGCAAATGGCTCCCGGGATGGAGTTTGGACACCCCTGAACCCCTAAACCTTGCATCACTTTAGCCAGTGGATGCAAAATTTGAATCTGAAGTATTTTGGTCAACAGTCTGCCGATCCACGCACTGGCAATATTCTCTAAGAATTGCAATAAAAGGCTGGGAGAGGCTATGAATGCACTTTGACATTGTGTCGAATGCTGCTTTACTGTTGCTGCGTCACACAGCCCTCCAGACAGCAGCAACATGCGACCACACGTCTCAATTCTCTTTCTTCTTCTTCTGAGGGCGCAGCTTGATGGTGATAATACCAATGCCAGGTGCCTTTCAGCTTATATTAAAATAACCTGAAGTGACCTTTACACTTTCAGAAAGGTCTTGGCACTTAAATAAAGTTGTGATGCATTTTTTTCCTAATGTATGGGAAGTGGTAAGGGAAAATGTGTTGAGCGAGCCTGTTCTCTTGAGGTGCAATACGCAAATGGAAAGCCACACACTCTAATTAGTAGAAAACACAGAACTTGATTCGAATAAAGCTTGGTGTATTTATTTATGAGCCTTACGGAAATAGCAACATTTTACTAGGGACTTGCACATGTACATTTTGGTTAATTAATTACATAACAACTAATGTGTTTAAGGAAAAAATAAAAAGGCCTCGTTGACAGCGTCAACATTTCTACTATGAGACGGGCAAATTTTTCTGGCGAGTGAATGCACTTTGAGGTATTATGAAGCCAGTGGGTTTGTTTTTAGAGTAAATGTTTATCAAAGGGCTATAACCTATATTGCAACAGTAATTTTTCCACAGGATAACTTGCTCGAGTCTTTAGAAAGTTCTCTGAAAGCTCGAATATAGCGAGCCTGAATTTAGAGCATTGTCTATTCGCCCACTAAAATGTATCTGATGTTGCTTAGTGTGTCAAATACAGTATTTGCATTTTATTAAATGTGACTAATTAATTGCAAAGCCTCTAATTATGATATTTTTTTCAACTCAAATACCACCACTACAATTTATATGTTCCACTCAAGTTAAATGATTCAGAATCAACACTATTTTCTCACTTAAATTGATGATTCAGTGTGTAAATTCCAAGTTCAAGTTTACTGTAGCATTTAATGAGTTACTTCTTTGAGTAATACCCCTAACTATAATTCTGAGTGTTTGGAAATGTTTTCATTACTGGAAATGTGCAACATGCTCGCCATGTTTTCCGGTGGCATTTTTGTTTTGGTGTCGTTGTAGTTGTCCGATTTGACCATGCAAATGATCTAATACAGGTGACTCTATGAATACCAACTAGATACACTTACAGGCCATTGCATTAGGTGTACCAGAACAATCTAATGCAATCCATTTGTCAATGAGAAAACCGAATGAAGATACAGCTCTTGTAATTGGATCTCATTAGATGTACGTAATGTTGCGGCTGATAAGGCTATAGTAAATAGAATATTGTATATTAGTTGGGTTCAAGTTGTATAAATACATTCATGTACTATTCATATATTTATTAATATACTGGACATTCTATAATAATATTGACAACCCATTGGGGAATTTTCACCCCAAAATACGGCTTATCAGAAATGAACACTTGGCACCAATTTAAGAGGCGTGTGGTGAAAGGTGGCACAATAGGCAGAGCGAAGCATCCAGCACTGTGATAGTTCCTTTGTGACGGATTACTTACTAACTGGACCAATGTTATTAGGGATACCTGCAAGAAAGGAAGAGAAAAAGAACAGCATAAATTAAGACATACAGCATCCTTCAATGAATTTAGACCATTTTATTTACAATCCACTCTAACTGTTGGAGTTCAATTATCATGAATCCCCTTGATGGGATGCAACTCTCGCCACTATCTTCGCCACCCCTTCAACACCCCAACTGTACGAGAATCACTGAAGAACTAATTCCAGTGGACACAAGAGGGGCAGAAACAATACAAGCCTTTATCTTTTTTAAAGTAAAAAAAACGTCTGAAGATTCTTCTGAGCCTACCCTGCTTTGTTAAAAATACTCTTTGTCAAAGGAACGCGAGACAGAATTCTCATGCACACCATCACCGACACAACATATCAAAGGTCACTGCAGATAGAAAAGTCTGCCTGTGAAGCCAATGAGGACACGTCTCATCCTGCAGCCTGCCTGTCCGTCCCTCCTCGTGCCAGACAGCAAGTGAGCATATAATGTCGTGTGTCTCATTCCCATGGTGACAAGATCACCTCAGGGTGTCGACTGCTTGCAGTTTTGGGAGATTGAGTCGTCTCATTCTTCTAGTTTAAATCGTGTCACGATCTGAAGTAATATTTATAACATAACAATATTTTGTTTAAATTTGGTATGGGCATGCTAATCGATGAATTGACTGCTAATAATTCACTTGTGTGGAGTTTATTGATGATTGATCATATGTCGAGGTCCTGTTGTTTCAGCCTCAACTATGTTGCAGTTCAAAGTAAACCACTGACGTCAGCTGTAGGAAGTTGAGCTACAGCTACGGATATCTGCTGTAACACATCTCTTGCGGGCAGGATTAGTTTGCTTATTATGACACTGGTATAAAAAAAGTTATGAATATTCAGAGAAAAGCTTCAACTATCCCTTCAAAGTACCATAAAAAAAACAATTCATGATTAATTGGTGGTTACTTTTCCCCATAGTTGATAATAGAACTATAGGCAAATGTGTCCCTTGTTTTAATCCAACTGCTCCCAAGATGTGCACTGAAACTATTTGGGCTTGTCTTGGGACAAACGGTATATGTTAATCATTACATTTATCAATCGATTCATGGGAGGCACTGATGATGAGAGGTTTGCTGAAGAAGAACTTGAGAGCTCTGACAACAATCCATCAAACAACTTTGGAACTTTCGTACAGCCACAAATGTTCAACTCGATGACTGGACAAAAATACTATAAAAAAATCTTTCCCAAAAAACCATTCAGCATTCCATTTTATGATAAAATTGTTTGAACTGATGCCCTCCTTCACATTCTTTCTGCCCATGACCTCAAAAATCAAACAAAACTATCACTATGGTGGGGCGGTCATGCTGCGTGAGAAATGTAAACTGGAGAAGGTGAAATTAAATCCAGGAAAAAGGAAAATTCTAATCTTCCACAAACACAGGAAGGAATTTGATGAAGCCTTGCCTGCAGCAAATGTGTCCAGGTGCTCAGGGGACGCAGTAGGGCTCATGAGTGCGTGCACGTGATAAGGTAGTGTGCGCACGTGTTGATTGTGACCCTCAAACTGCTGTCATTCAATCACTGTCTGATCTTTGCCAGCCATATGCATTGTAAATTAGCAGCTGTATGTGTGTGTTCCGTCTGAGAGCTGTAAACTGCAGGAAGGTATGCCGACACACGGGGACGCAGCATAATGGATGTCGGACCTCCAGGGGGTGGGCAGATGCGATCGAGGAGACAGGAAGGACAACGGCTAGGATGAGCTGAGTCATAATCACCTTTATTGTGCTTAAGAGTGCCGTTTTAGCAGTAGTAGTTTAGAGTGTCAAAATAAAGGCTGAGAAAGAACCATGACAATGAAAACAAAAAATTGTTTTTGATATGATGCAAGCCTGAGATGACATAAAATAAGGTGACCAGACATCTGAATTTTACCAGAGACATCTACTTTTGGAAAACATAGTATCCATCCGAGATATTGCTATCCCAATTTTGATTAGTGAAAAATAAAATAAAGTATTGGTTCAATAAAACTGCATGCACTTGCGGTTCCTTCACTTTTTGATTACAATCTGTGGGGCTAAACACGTAATAGTTATGGTTCATTCTAGCAAAAAGCAGAGCTTGTTTGCTGATTGCAAACAGATCTGGACCATGAGCTACTAAGCATGCGCAGCCAGGATTGTGTCTGCCAAACACATTCAATTGATGCACAGTTAATTTTGAGTATATGCAAATTGATTAAACGATCTATCTAATACTGCAAATATTGGCACTCATTTCATACTTCTGGACTTAAAAATGATGTCTGCAGGATTTTATTTTCCCCAAAATTGACTCAGTAGTCATTTTAGGCTCGTTTTTTGATGAGATATTTAATTTTCAACCAGATTTGGGCCCTCCCAAATTTAGGTTGAAAACCTACCCTTATTGACACATCAGACTGCTGATGTCACTTCTAAAAGGCAGGTGGAAAGTGGCACACTGTACGTAACCACAACTTGATCGTGGCAGGGGGAGGCACAGGTGAAACGAGAGGCGCAATCTTTTTGAGTCAGGCCCTTATCTTTTCATTTTGTAGTTAAAGTTCAATTGAAAGTTAGACATATTACAATATTATTATTAAGTTTTGTAGTACAGAAGTTTAAATTGCTTTTTTTGGCATTGTTTTATTTTATTTTTTTTATTATTATTATTTTTTTTTAAGTTAAATACACTGAAGTCAAACAAAAACAAACACCAGCATTTAGTCTTCTGTCCATGTTGGTCTTCTTTATATAACCTATATAACAGCATTGCAAGCATTTCATTTACAGTTAATAAAGGTTCTATAGTGGAGACAGCTTGACCCTGGAATAGAATAATTCTATCCTATTCTAAATGACCAGGACTAATTAATTCTCAAATCTTATAACTAATTGTAATGTGTCTGCATTCACAAAGTTTTGCAAAAGCTTTGGGGTGCAATACTGCAATGTTTAGAGTTTTGGAAATTAAATATTTATTTAGAATCAAACTTACAGTTAGCTTTCCCTGATTAATGACTGAAGACATTCATCCATCACTGCACTACAAAATAAGTTTGCCCACAAATTCGATATGAAACTATTCCAGTCATATCACAAACACATTTGTTAAGAAAAAAAAAGAAAAGAAAAAAACTTTCTGGAAAATGAACAAGAAATAAATAATCCTATATGTTAAAGAATGTTCAAAAATGAAAAAAATGGGGTCACTGTCACTACAGAGTAAACAATACACTTAAAAAATGGAACAATGATACGTTACATTTGTCTTTTATGTTTAATGTTATTAAGTTTTGGCTACATTTAGTTAAACCGAAGTAGCTGATGATGTAGTGGTACACTTGCCTGACTTTGGCAGTGTGGGTTCAGTTCCCACTCAGTGATGATGTGAATGTGAGTGTGAATGGTTGTCTGTGTCTATAGGTGCCCTGCGACTGTCTGGCGACCAGTTCAGGGTGTAGTCCGCCTTTCGCCAGAAGTCAGCTGGGATAGGCTCCAGCGCGCCGTGACCCGAACCAGGATAAGCGGTGTTAAAAGTGGATGGATGGATGGATGGATGGATAGTTAAACCACAGTTGTTAGTACAGGAAATCATACAAGAAAAGAAGTTTGCTCAGAAGAAGTGGGACACTGAAAGGACCAAGGAGAGGAGCAAGGAATACATTGAGATGCTACGTAGGGCTAAGGTAGAGGTGGCAAAGGCAAAACAAGAGGCATATGATGACATGTATGCCAGTTTGGACACTAAAGAAGGAGAAATGGATCTCTACAGGTTGGCCAGACACAGGGATCAAGATGGGATGGGAAGGATGTGCAGCAGGTTAAGGTAATTAAGGTTAGAGATAGTAATGTGTTGACTGGTGCCAGTTGTGTGCTAGATGGATGGAAATAATACTTTGAGGAGTTGATGAATAAGGAAAATGAGAGAGAAGAAAGAGTAGAAGAGGCAAGTGTGGAGGACCAGGACGTGACATGATTAGTAAGGTGCAAGTTAGAAAGGCATTAAGAGGATGAAAAATGGAAAGGCAGTGACCTGATGACATACCTGTGGAGGTATGGAAGCATCTAGGAGAGGTGGCAGTGAAGTTTTTGACCAGCTTGTTCAACAGAATTCTCGCAGGTGAGAAGATGCCTGAGGAATGGAGGAAATGCTGGTGCCCATTTTTAAGAACAAGGGTGATATGCAGAGCTCTGGGAACTATAGAGGAATAAAGTTGATGAGCCATACAATGAAGTTATGGGAAATAGTATTGGAGGCTAGACACTTGACAGAAGTGAGTATTTGCAAGCAACAGTATGGTTTCATGCCTAAAAAGAGTACCACAGATGCATTATTTGTCTTGAGGGTGTTGATGGAGAAGTACAGAGAAGGTCAGAAGGCGCTCCATTGTGTCTTTGTAGAGCTAGAGAAAGCCTATGACAGGGTACCTAGAGAGGAAGTGTGGTACTGCATGTGGAAGTCTGGAGTGGCAGAGAAGTATGTTAGAATAGTGCAGGACATGTATGAGGGCAGGAGAACAATGGTGAGGTGTGCGGTAGGTGTGACAGACGAATTTAAGGTGGAGGTGGGACTTCATCAGGGATCAGCCCTGATCCCCTTCCTGTTTGCAGAGGTGATGGATAGGCTGACAGATGAGGTTAGACTGGAATCCCCGTGGACTATGATGTTTGCGGATGACGTGATCTGCAGTGAAAGCAGAACAGGTGGAGGAACAGTTAGAAAGGTGGAGGCATGCACTGGAAAGGAGAGGAATGTAGATTAGTCAAAGTAAAACAGAATATATGTGCATGAATGAGAGGGGTGGAGGGGGAAGAGTGAGGCTACACGGAGAAGAGATAGCAAGGGTGGAGGACTTTAAATACTTGTGGTCAACTGTCCAGCGCAATGGTGAGTGTGGTCAGGAAGTGAAGAAACGGGTCCAAGCAGGTTGGAACGGGTGGAAGAAGGTATCAGGTGTGTTATGTGACGGAAGAGTCTTTTCTCAAATGAAGGGCAAAGTTTATAAAATATTGGTGAGGTCAGCCATGATGTACGGACTAGAGACAGTGGCACTGAAGAGACAACAGGAAGCAGAGCTGGAGGTGGCGGAAATGAAGATGTTGAGGTTCTCTCCAAGAGTGACCAGGTTGGATAGGATTAGAAATTAACT
This sequence comes from Phyllopteryx taeniolatus, assembly GCF_024500385.1. Taxonomy (NCBI): domain Eukaryota; kingdom Metazoa; phylum Chordata; class Actinopteri; order Syngnathiformes; family Syngnathidae; genus Phyllopteryx; species Phyllopteryx taeniolatus. The sequence goes on along the minus strand of NC_084521.1, from coordinate 11,999,104 downwards.
CATCAGAAGGACGGCCAAGATTAGATGTTTTGGAGACAAAGTTCGAGAGAGCAGACTTTGATGGTTTGGACACGTCCAGAGGAGAGAGAGTGAGTATATTGGTAGAAGGGTGATGAGGATAGAGCTGCCAGGCAAGAGAGCTAGAGGAAGACCAAAGAGAAGGTTGATGGATGTAGTGAGGGAAGACGTGAGGGCAGTTGGTGCTCGAGAGGAGGATGCAGGAGATAGGCTTACATGGAAAAGGATGGCGCGCTGTGGCGACCCCTAACGGGACAAGCCAAGAGGAAAAGAAGAAGAAGAAGTTTGTCCATTATGCGGTCGACTGTTTTTGGCGCTCCACTTGTCTGTTTCAAATCATTCACTTTCTATACTGTTTTTTAAAGTTGTCTCATTCGGGCTGTGGGTGATCTGGAGCCCATCCCAGCTGACTTTGACCAAGAGGTGCAGTACACCCTTGACTGGTCGCCAATCAATTCCAGGACACATATAGACAAATAACCATTTACATTCACATTCAGATTCACATTCACTCCTATGGACAATTTTGTCTCAATTCATCTAAAATTCATGTTTTACCAGAGTACCTGAGAAAAACCAACACAAACACAGGGAGAACATGTTAAGTGCACACAGGAGGACCAGAGCTGAGATTCAAACACAGAACCTCTCAATTGTGAGGTGGCCGTGCTTACCACTCATCCACCATCCTGCCCTACTTGTCTTTTTGTAGCATTATACCCAAGAGATTGTTGGTTTGTTCTTTCAGAAAAACATTCTGTGTCTAAATATGGCCTTGTTGACAAACAGTAATATACAGACTCAGTCTACATGTACTCAAAGATAGATATATTGTAAAGATAAAACCCGTGGAAGTGACAGAGACTTGTTCATGTTTGCGTGCATCACAAAACTCTAAATTTGCCACTTGAACAGAAAAAACGTAGAAAAAAGTAATCACAGGGTTTATAGAGATAAAATATCTTCTGCCGCCACTAGACGACTGCTCTTTTCCTTCTGCGAAGAAATATGAGTGTGCCACATCACTAAAGGAGCTGTTGATTAGAATGCTGTGATAAAGGCATAATGTACTCAGTGGTGCGCTAATATGCCATAATGCCTCTATTTGTGGCCTCCACTCTCCATTATACACAGTGAAACAATTAATTGCAGAGTGGGTTGTGCACTTGAATAAATAAACACCTCATCTCAAAGAACGAGATCAAACCGTCAGCGAGTCACTGACTCACTTCCATGTATATATGTTACAATAAGAGAAAACCTATATTCAATCTATATTATTTATTTTATTTGTATCACGTATTTGTGTAAAAATAATAACAAATAATATTGAATATGATTATAAAATGCATTTTCACATATAAAGGCCTACTGTCAGTAGTTGGCTAATAATTTGAGGTGTGTCTCTAATTAACTCAAATGTTGTCAATCAGAAGCTTCCAAATAAATGACATCATTATCTGTTTATCTGTATGCATGTACTCTATATACAGTTTTTTAAATGTAGAAAACGTTAAACCAATCAGAAATGAAGTCCTGTTAATGAGATGAAAAAATAGGATTGTCTTTCGACAATATCGACGTCTAAGTGGACCTGACATTTTTTAATGTGTGTTTAGATCTAAAATTCACAAGTACATGTAAAGCTGACAAAATTATGACTCATTTTTCAAAGTCTATTTAACGCTTGTTTTTAATTCTTTCCTTCATGCTCATAATTTGGAGCACCAGTGCCTGTCAGCACAATTATTCATCCCCAACCTGTGGGGTTTGAACGGACTTCCGAGATCCAGTGTTGCACCCATTCTATTATTTTTCAATCACTGTCATTTCCTATCCCCATCCACGTGGCCCAGCCCCATTATTATGGGGGCATGGCGGGAATCTAATTTTATCCTATCACACAGGAAGAACATTAGCGGCTCGTGTTGACGGTGTGCTTCATTGATTTTTACGAGGTGTGTAGGGATCACGGTTGCAAGTCACTGAACATGATCTGTGAAGGGCCTGCGATTCACTGAAAATGATCTATGACCATGTTGCATCGGTAGACCATGCTCCAGCCAAATCACACACACACACGCAAACACGCGCGCGCACACACACACACGCGCGCACATACATACACAGCAGGCAGGCTGAGTCCCGAGTGGTAACGTCAAGTGATTTTACAGTATATCTATCTTCACAGAGATGTGTGCTTACAGAAATTAATGTCTCACAGGCTCTGCACATTTATGCAGTCATCCATCTGAGATCACCACTGTGACCTTAACAATAAATTATATGAAGCCTGTAATAAACACGTTCTCTGATGAAGCTACGGGCAACACAACTTTACTGTACACACGAAACAATTCCATCAGTCTTTAAAACTGCACTTTATTCACTCTTCTCTATACATGTAAAATGCATTTTCGGGGTGAAAATGTTGAAAAATGCACCGTTGATCCTTGTTCTGGAGAGTGGTTATTGATTTTTGGGTCCTTTGTGGGAGGGCCAATGTGCGATGTTGTCTCTTTACCTGAGATGATCAGAATCAGAATCATCTTTATTTGCCAAGTATGTCAAAAACACACAAGGAATTTGTCTCCGGTAGTTGGAGCCACTGAGAATACTTTTGAGACAAAAAAAAAGTCACTGAGCAATAAAAGGTTGTCAGTAATGTGGTAGTTTTTTTTTTTTTACAATTATGCAAAAAGGTGCAGAGTCCTCTAGCAATTAGAGCAGTTTGAGATGAGTAATAGAACAATAGACTGGTGGAATGACCATTGTGCAAAGGACACCGAGACTTCAAGAATTGCATTCAGTTTAAAGTGACTAATAGTGCAATAATCTGGGACAATGTCGATTGTGCAAATGTTGAAGATTCTACTCAGGCACATGAGTGGCCAGTATCTGTCAACAACAGATATTCAAATAGTGCAGCGTGGCTAGACTACTACAGTGAGTGCACAAGTAATGTATAATTGGACAGACAGAAATGTGACAACAAACTCAAGACAAAAAATTGGCAGCATGTTGCAATGGAATTGTAAGTTAACTGTTTAAGAAGTTAATGGCAAGAGGGAAGAAGCTGTTGGAATGTCTGCTTGTTTTAGTTTGCATTGTTTGGTAACACCTACCTGAGAGAAGGAGCTGGAAGAGGTGCTGACCAGGATGGTCCAAGAGGATTTTGCATGCCCTTGTCTTAGTTCTGGCAGCCTGCAAGTCCTCAAGGGTCGGTAGGGGGGTACCGACAATCTTTTCTGCAGTTTTGATTGTCTGTTGCAGTTGGAGTTTTTCTTTTTTTGACCAGACTGTGGTGGAAGAACACAGGACTGATTTGATGACCGCTGTGTAGAACTGCCTAAACAGCTCCTGTGGCAGGCCGTGCTTCCTCAGAAGCCGCAGGAAGTACATCCTCTGCTGGGTCTTTTTGAGGATGTAGTTGATGTTGATCTCCCACTTCAGGTCCTGAAAGACTGTAATACCCAGGAACTTGAAGGTCTCGACGGTTGACACAAAGCAGTTGGACAGCATGAGGGGTAGCTGTGGCGAAGGATGCCTCCTGAAGTCCATGATCATCTCTACAGTCTTGAGCGTGTTCAGCTCCAGGTTGTGTCGGCCGCAAAGCAGCTCCAGCCGCTCCACTTCCTGTTGATACGCAGAATCGTCACCGTCTTTGATGAGGCCGACGACTGTAGTGTCCTCTGCAAACTTCAGGAGTTTGTCAGCCGAATGCATTGAGGTGCAATCGTTCGTGTAGAGAGAGAAGAGCAGTGGAGAGAGGACACAACCTTGGGGTGCCCCGGTGCTGGTGGTGCGTGTCGATGAGTTGATGTCTCCCAGCCTCACGTGCTGTGTCCTCCCCGTCAGAAAGCTATAAATCCACTGGCAGATGGCAGGCGAGATGCTGAGCGAGAGAAGCTTGGAGGAAAGGAGTTCAGGGATGATGGTGTTGAACGCTGAGCTGAAGTCCACGAACAAGATCCTCGCGTAGGTCCCCGCGCTGTCGAGGTGTTCTAGGATGAAGTACAGGTCTATGTTGACTGCATCATCCGCAGACCTGTTTGCTAGGTAGACAAACTACAGGGTGTCCAGCAGGGGACCTGTGACGCTCTTGAGGTGGTCCAACACGAGGCGTTCAAAGGATTTCAGGACCACAAATGTCAGGGCGACAGGCCTCACGTCATTCAGACCCGAGATTGGGGTTTCCTGGGGACTGGGATGATGGTGGAGTGTTTGAAACAGGATGGTACTTTGCACAGTTCCAGAGATCTATTGAAGATCTGTGTGAAGACTGGAGCGAGCTGGTCCGCGCAGACTTTGAAGCAGGATGGGGTATGGGCCTGCCGCTTTGTTAATCTTTTGTTGTTTGAAGATGCGTCTCACATCCTGATTTTGTGTTGTTTGTTTGTTTAATACACCCACCAATGGTAAATCACAGCAGAAGGGCTTATATTTATGTATATAAAGAGCGTAATTAAAAATGCAAACACTCAACTGATGAATAAAACATTATAAATTGGACATTTTTTAATCGGTGCCTCCCTGTAGAAGTCTTTTTTTTAACATAGAGGTGGAAAAAATATATATATTTTTAAATTACCAAATAAATTACTTATCCTGGCCTATTCTTTTTGTTCTTCTTAGCAGTCCATCATCATCTGGGACTTTTTGGTAGACAGAGTCTAATGAGGGGTACAGGCCTCGCTAACAGGCAGAGAGACTGGCACTAGTGCTCTGCACAAAATGCAATCTACTTTCGCAACAACAAAATTACACATTGCCTCACCGAGGTGGGCGCGCCACTCACTTCATCTAAATATGTCAATTTGAATTGAAGTTTCTTCTTATTTTCCGAGTGCCCCGGAAACCAAATTTGAGGTGGCATCGTTCATTATTTCTATGATGGAGTGAGGTGTATGTCAGGTGGGAAAGTGATGGGAATTAAAAAAAAGTCAAAAATAAAAAGGAAATACAATCTGGAGATTTATAAAAAAAAAAAAAAAAAAAAACAGATTACTCTCACAGCTGCACAACATTGATATGAGGAGAGGAAGGACAGTAAACAAACTCTATTTAGGGGGGGAGAAACGGGGTGAGACAAGGTGGATCGAAGGAAGAGGAGGAATAGGTTTTGGGAAAGGAGACTGGAACAGAGAGCAACAGTGTGACACTGTGATACAACAGAAACAACAGGTATTGTTCAAGGGCACCTCAACCGTTGTCAGGATACAAAGAGTAACACTCAGGTTCTCAGGGCCGAGTCCTTATGGATGAGCTACTGCCACCCCGATGTTCTGATACTGACACTGTTCTGTATTGATGTAGTATGAGGAATAAGTATGTATTCCTCTATGTAGTCCTGCACACTCAATACAATAAGAACTCTATCAGAAATGTTGCATTTAAAAACAATAAGGCTCAATTTTGATTGTGATTGTAGTTTTCAGTTGTGTAAAACTGGATTTAATCATATTGAGTGCATTTTTAAAATTTAAATTAGCGATACAATATGGGCAAAACATGACATCATACATGCCTCAGTATATAGGTAATCCACTGCTGCTCAAACTACCACTGCAATTGATACCTCTTAACAAAGCATGACTTACTATACATAACACAGCCATTTTATTCACTGTCATTTCATAGTGCAGCTGTTAATGAATTGTACTTTGAGGGTATGAATATTGAACTTCTGCAGTTAGTGAAGGTGTGTTTGTACTGTATGACTGTGTTCTACAAATACAATGAAGTAGTGTGTAAAGGTAATTACAGATGAAAATAAAATAAAATGGACAACGTTTGAGAGATAAAAATGTTTCAGTCAAATCTGAATGTAATTCAAGGTATTATTTTAGAGACGTGATATTGGAGGAATATTTGCATAATGGTTGTTTGTGCTCACTGACAATAATATTTATTTTACAGCAACATTAGAAGATCCTGTGGGATTTGGTCCTACATCTGAAATATGTATAGAAACATACTTACACTGTGCAGGGGAGATTAATCAAAATATTCCATGTATGTGTGTGAGGTTGTGTTAATGAGTGCGAGGCATTATACTGTACAGTATAATGTACAGTGTGCGCTTCGTCACATTTTCATGATCAGCACCTCTGCGGCGGAGTTAAAGGACTTAAAATAAAGCTACGGCATCTGGGAGAATGTAATAAATGTCGTGCATAATATTGGGGGATATTTTGAATGTCACCTTTTTAAAACAGTCCACATTATTAACATAATACGTAATATCCTCAACCAGAGCAGCCTATCAACATGGTTTCCTGTCCACCCTCACAAGAAAAGCCATCAAGTCACTGCTCCTGGCCCGGAAATAGTCAGCAAGGAGTTGCTTTGAAATCCTCAAGAAAGATGCATAATACATATGTTGTCTTGGTGTTGCAGATAGGTGGAAATGTAAAAGCAAACATCCATTATTCTTAGCCTCGTTCTGAGATATGAAAAAGTCAAAAGTTGCTAGAGTTGTTGCTTGTAGTTTTTTTGAAAAATAGTCACGAGAGGGGTCAGAAAAGACATAAAACAGAGCTAAAGTCGCTGATGATTAGATGTTGCACATAAATCACAACAGTAATCCCATACACTGCCACCCACTGGTAGTGCAGCGCAGGGAAATAATATCTCTGTCCATTCATTCTATTGTTATTATTGCACACTAAATTCCACAAGAATGTTTGAGGCTAAGGGACAGACCGTTATGTTAGGTGGATGATTGCTTGTGTGTGTGTGTGTCACATTTTAAGTGCCTACAACTATCCTGTGAGGAGAAGCTCACGGTGGCAGTTTGATGGCCGATGACACTCCTCCTTCTTTCTTGACTTTATTCACCGTAAAACCCTCTTGCTCCTCTTTGTCTTCATCCTCTTTGGGTGATGCTTGAAGAGTCTCCTTTGGATGGGCATTGCCAAAGTGTATAAATTCTAAATTATATTTTTTATTTTTGATAAATATATGTCTAAAGAATTGTGACATGTTCAATGGCTCCGAAGAAAATGTTACATTTAATTTTCTTGATCGTGTCAAGAAGGGTAATTGACTGCCCATTTCATTCGGAAAGGATGGGTTTCAATTTTAACCAAACCTATCTAAATTAACCCTAACTCACTGGCCATAAACCAATCAGTGGGTGTACCCCATCTCTCGCGATAGGCTCCGGTACACCCGTGACGTTAAGAGGATAAGTGGTATAGAAAATGGATGGATGGAGCTTACAGTACAAGCCATGGTCTGCAGAGAGCTTTCACAGCATCAGAGGGATCTTATTGTTCAAAGGTATAAGACAGGAGAAGGGTTGAAAAGAATTTCCAAGGCAGCACATACCAGCTGTGTCAAAAAAGTTCCAGGATTGGTCTCACAAAAGATATCCATGTATTTCAAATCTAACCTACAAGCATCAAGGTTTGCTCTTCCCCATGCATCATCAAGATGAGAAAATATGGTACGAAAGTGACAAACTGGTCAGGGAGGTTGCCAATAGGCCAACAGCAATATTGAAGGAGCTGCAGGAATTTTTGATAATTACTGGCTGTTTAGTACATGGGACATCAATCTCCTGTCTTCTTCATATTTTTTTGGCTATGGCATAGGCTGGCAAGAGGGAAGCCTTATCTTACAAAGAAATACATCCAAGCATGGCCACCTTTTGCAAAAACCCACTTGAAATCACCTAAACTCTAAACTGGTCTGGTGAAGCCAAATTTTAACTTGTTCCAAGCATCATTCATTCATCATCATCCATCATCATTGCCGTCATTCCAAAAGTTGCATGTTTTTTTTTTTTTTTTTTACAAACACAACACAGCTTTACACCATGAGAACACTGTACCCACAGTGAAGCATTGTGTTTGCAAGATAATGCCTTGGGGTAGTCTTTCTTCAGTTGGAACTGGAATTATGATCTGCTCCCAATACCAGTCAGTGTTAGCATAAAACCATCACGCTTCTGCTAGAAAAAAAAAAAGAAAAAGTCAGGAAAAGCCAACTAGGACATTTGAACTTCATTTGGGGGTAATTAGAGACACTTCAAATCATGGCAGGTGTGTGTTGACTCCCGTTTAACATGACTTGAATGTAATTAGTGAGTTATAAACATAGGCAGATCCCAAGTTATAAGAGGGAGTAGACACTTGCGCCACCACATTTATCGTTTTATTTTTAGTTTCTCTCTTTGAAATAAAAAAAAAAAAAAAAAAAAAAGTTACAGGTGACATTAATGATAGTAGAAGTTTTGAAATTATTTATCTTGGTCTTATTTTTTATATAAAAAGCTGGCATTTGAAAAGGGCTGTGTAGACTTTTTATATCCGGTGTATGAAGATCTTGGCTGAAATAAAGCATAATGTGGTGTTCAGTCATATCCAGGAAATACACAATGTTGTTCTGTGCGGTGGATATGAATGTGTGTTTGTAGCTATGTGAATCAATGGGTGTGTGACATGATTTGTATTTTTTTTTATTTCATTTTATTTTATTTATTTATTTTTTAAATAAAATGCTGTCAATCTGGGCTTTAGGGAGTGCTATTTGACTCACCCTTCCAAAATCTCATAACAGGGATCCCTTGGGAGGGAGAATAATTCATTAGCCGGTGGCCAAGAGCCTTCCAGTACTGGGTGATGAATGCTGAAATCACAGCAGATGCAATAAGGTGAAGGAACTGGATAAAACCTGAGCTTCTGAGCTGAGATACCAGCACGCCCGAGCATATAAATGCAGCTCATAGTTTATGCTGATATATGAGAGCCAGTGGGTCATGTGTATGTGTGACACTGTATTACATCCCTCTATTGATTAATGAATTCAGTGGCAGTTAGTTTATTGGTCATAGTGGCTGACATGAAAAACAAATAGACTTCAAGTAATTTGCATCTTATTTAAGTGTCACGAAAATGCATTATACTATATGGGCAAAAAGATTGACACACAACATACACTAAATTTCCTCAAATTTCACCCAAAAGCCCAATATCCCCAACTTTTTTTGAGGAGATTATATGTTGTACTTCTAACTCTGTGCGAGCAGTTTACTGAAGGCCTTTTTGCATTAACTGTGCCACAGTGCTCAAAGTAAGTATGACTAATAATAATAACTTTAACAATAATAGTATAGAAAGTATTCATATAGCACCTTTCAAGGGACCCAATGACACGTGGATGAGTTTGGTGAGGAACAACATGAACCCTGACCTCAAGTTGTCCACAACAAATAGAACCGATATTGTCAGCCAGGTCCTCTTATACAACATCGGAGACATCACAAATGCTCTTTTGGATGAATGGAGAAAAGAAAAAAAAATCATACTCGACAATTTAAGAAAGTCTTCACTAAAGAGTGGAAGTTGGAGAGAGGTGGCAATCAATACATTTTCACTTTCCGCTTCATCTCCGAACTGCATGGTGTCCAATATGTCAGCAGTTATAAAATGTTATGTAACATGTTCAAAAAGTATCTGACTTTTATAAAGGCCGTGCAATAACATTTTAGACAGTTACAGTTTTGTCAAATGTGATTATTTCTGTAGGACTACTGTATTTTTACATTCATCTTTAAATGAAGCGTTTATTATTAATTTAAACTTAATTTATTTTTAAGTGAATGGATGCTTTATGTTCTCTGAGCTCACTATCCATCACTTTGAATGTGAATGTGACTACTGCATGGAAAACCTCACATTATAAGGAACATTGCAGGACATTTTGCCCTTGATTTGTACAGATTTCATAGAAATCATGCAGCTCTTTTTCCTGGGGTTACATATAAATAAGCAAAAAAGAATTTGATGTATTCAATTCAGAAATAATATCTCCCTGAGCTTGTTCTATTTGCACATGATGTGAGTCCACCAACATAAGACATAAGATGTGAAGGCGGCGACCTACTTTCCTTTGGTGAAGAGGAGAAGTAGAGATTCTGTTCTAACATTGAAGCGATTGATGGCAATATCTCATTCATCAAATGAAATGCATTCTACAATGGTTGATTAGCAAGATGCGCTTTAAAAGCAGATCAGTAAATAAAACCAATCCGTTCCTTAAAAGGTAAACCTTCAAGAACGTGCACAGATAGACACCTGCCGTTTTGACCTGGATGAGAAAAATTCCCTTTCTACTGGACCTTAGTTATTTCTTCATTAATCAATATTTTAATAATACACATTTTCCTATCTGTCATCAATTCCTCCCAAAAGTGTTTTGATGTCCTTGATGCTCCCGGGGCTTGAGTTTGACACCTATGCTTTAGACCATGCTCTGCAATTTAGGAGCATTTCTATCAAGATGACAAAAAAAAAAAGCCTTAACGAAATTGCCTTTTCTCTCTTTGAAACCCTGTTAATTGCCTCGCATTCCCTTCAAGCAGTCAGACAAGTCATTGTCTCACTTTGCAAATTGTTATCGTCAGAAGTCAAAGATGATGATGCAGGATGCTGCTAATTGGGTATCAACTCTTGCCAGCTGTCTGTACTGAAGTCTTCACTTTCATTACGTGTTCTTTTGTGTGTCAAACTCCTTTCACATGACCTGTCACTCTCACTAATCAACGTACATGTGTGTGTGTATGTGTGTGTGTGTGTGTGTGTGTGTGTGTGTACTCACATATATTTGCAGTGCCTTTCGGGATCGGCAGGTAGGAGCCGGCACTCCACGCTCTGCCTTGGTAGTTCCTCTTACAACGGCCGCAATCAGGCCCAGTGGTGTTGTGTTCACACTCACAGCTAAGCTTCTCTTTGTCAAACACGCAGCTGTTGGCGTGAAGGTTGCACTTGCACCTGTCAAAGAGGGTGTTGAGGGTGGGTAAGGGGGGGGGGGGTGCAGGATTGGAGTTGAAAATGACAAACACATCAACATGGGCAAAATTTCCTGTTCAGGATTTGATATAGTTGGACAATCCAGGTATAGGCCTGTGTGTCCTTGGTTGAAGGCGACATAAAGCAGATAAAACCGTCTACTCTCAAACTTCAAGAGGGATTCAAAGGAGGCAGGTGAGTCGAAAGACAAACCTGGCTTCTTTATATCCCTTTTCCGTCTGTTCTCGCTAAGGTTTAATTGTCCCACAGGAGGATCCATAGCGGTTGCAAGGTCACAGTCAATAGTTGAGGAATTTGGAGCAAGAGAGGGACAAAAAGCTGAGGAGCACAAGCCCAGTGAAACAATGGAGCAGACATGGGGAGAATAAAAGCAAGGAGCTCGTAATTCTGAAAGGTAATGAATAGCTCAAAGTTAGCCAGCGGGCAGCGTGGAACCACATCTACACTCTCTGTGAGGGATTAATATGAGATGAGCTCTCAGAAGCATATTTTCAAGGAGGGACTCCCTTAAGGTGCATTAAATCCTCACTCACATCCTTCTCACACTACATTCATTTAACAATAAACTCGACAAATTCATTTTTGGCTGTCCCTAGAAGAGCACTGAGGGGATATCATTACTTTCTTTAATTAATGATTGAGCCCCTTCATTCGCCTTGTGATGTATTCACCGAAAATATATACACTGCTGAAGTTGGAACATCAAAGGAATTTTGCAATTTTCTTTAAACGTCTACATCAGTGGTTCTCAAACATTTTATACCAAGTACCACCTCAAAAAAATAATTGGCTTTCAAAGTAACCCCATAATAACAAATACTGAAATATAGTAGTGCAGTCGACCCAATGTGTTCACCCAAAAAAAAAAGACTGAAAAATAGATTCATATTTGTGTTAGCCACTGTAACAGTAATTAACAACAGTTTGGACATTAAGACTGTGCGTAAATATTTAAATATATATATATATTCAATTAAAATAGTATTGCACATAAATATGGACTAAAAAATATTTGAAAACATCATTTATAAATCATTAAATAAAAATGTATTGGATTTTTTAATAAAATACCACTGAATTGTTGAAAGGTTCTAGCCACTATAACCTAAAACATAAAACAGGACTTAGACATTAGAAGACTGTGCATAGAAACTTTAGTTCAAGTTCATGTTATGTGTGCTTATTTTTATGATCGATGATTTCCTTTGTTTAACCCCGGTTAGGCAATTGAAAAAAGTTTCTCATTTTCAACGCCAACTTGAATGCAATTTAGTTTTCAGTGTCTTGCTCAAGGACACTCCAACAGTAGACGGTCAGAGCCGGGATTCGAAATGACAACCCTTCAGTCAGTGGATGAACGTACTGTACCAAGAGAGCCACAGCTGCACTATTATTGCAACACATATGAAATTCAAAGTTTGTGTCTTATTCACACCTAGTTGCTGCAGTCCTCAGCAGAGATCAGAAGTTAGAAGTAGCCATTAAGCTGAAAAAGCTCTGCAGAAGGATGGTTCATTTGCAAAAATAAATCCATCCATCCATTTTCTACACTGCTTATCCTCAGTAGGGTCGCGGGTAAGCTAGAGACTATCCCAGCAAACTGCAGGCAAGAGGGTACACCCTGTACTGGTTGCCAGCCAAACACAGGGCACAAAGCCATTGTTGCTAAGTGTACTGTGACTCAACATCCAAAGCCAATGCTGGCTGCAACTTTACATGGCATCCATCCAGCCTGATTTATTGTAGATTAGAACTGTGCCTGTTTTTGTTTATTTTAGGAGGAAAATCCTCAGGCGGCTAATATGGCAACATTCAAGCTCTCGTTTGAAAGTGCCCTTTCATTCAGCTATTGAGGTGAATGACTTCTCTATATTTGTTCCTGAGGCTGCCAGATGGAGATGTACATGAAGGTGTTGAAGGGCCAGATGATATAGATAGCCCCACAGTGGTCGCGGACGTCATTGTAAGAACCTCCAGTGACAGCAATCTCACCCTTATTTACCAAAGCTTAGCCTCAAGCCAGAATAGACATGACAGTTGGAGGAAAAAGCTCAGTCTTAAACCACTCATTTCTTGATATTCACTGTCTCTTGCAGACCCTGAATTGCTAGGATGTCTTTTGACTAGGTTTAGCTAGTTTCAGGTCAGTATAAATACCTTTAATCACAAACATTGTTGGGAGCAATGCATTGCAAATAGTAGAGTAAGACATTAGAAATAACATTTACATTTAAATAACATCTGTGTAAGTTCTCGCTTCCTGCGTAGTCAGACTGAACACTGTACATGCAATCATGCGGTAGGCTACACGTCAATTTGTACATGCAGCGCCACTGATTGTACCTCCCCGGGCAAGGATTACCATAAAGACCAGATAATGTGTAATTCATGTTGTTGTTGTTTTTTTTTTTAGCTAAATTAAGAAAAAAAAAAAAAAAACAAGTGAACAGTTCATAGCCTTTGCCCTGCAAGTGTTTGTGTGTGTGGAGCCCTACGTGGTTTGAACCTTTAGCTTCTTTCAACATCACATTTTAATCAGAGCAAAAAGATGATAGCGCCATCAGCATAATGATAGAGACTGCCAGTTTGGCTCACAGGGTTTCAAGACACATCGCACTGCCAATTGAAAGGAGCCTCGAAATGTTCAGATATCCAGACAGATGCCGTCACTGAAACAGATTATGATTATTGATGCATCTACATTTGTAAATGTATAATTTCTTTTTATGAGCATATTTTTTCCTTAATGTATGATGACTTATGTTTAAAGTAGTATTTTCACTTTCTCATATCTCCATGATTAAAATACATTAAAGATACATGTTCTTCCATTATCTTTTACGAAAACTAAATGGGCGGACTGGTTAGCACATCTGCCTCACAGTTCTGGTGACCGGGGTTCAAATCCCGTCCCCGCCTGTGTGGAGTTTGCATGTTCTCCCCGTGCCTGGGTGGGTTTTCTCCGGGCACTCCGGTTTCCTCCCACATCCCCCAAAAATGCGTGGTAGGTTGATTGAGGACTCTAAATTGCCCGTAGGTGTGAATGTGCGTGCGAATGGTTGTTTGTTTCTATGTGCCCTGCGATTGGCTGGCAACCGGTTCAGAGTGTACACCGCCTCCCGCCCGAAGTTAGCTGGGATAGGCTCCAGCAGCCCGCGACCCTAGTGAGGATAATCGGTAAATAAAATGGATGGATGGATGGATGGATAGATTTCCTATTTTAGTGTGCACTGTAGCACAGTCTTTACATTATATTGTCTTTTTATTCTCTTTTATTTAGAGTTTACAATACAGTAGTGAGGATAAGCGGTAAAGAAAATGGATGGAAAACTAAAGGTATGAATTCCTTTTTTGTTGAATACATTTTTTTTTTCAAAAAAGGCTTAAAAAAAAAAGACTTACGCAAATGACCATTACCCATTTTCTAACATGTAAATGTGAAATCAGGATATAGTTGAAGTCTATTTCTTACAAACAGTGCACAATCTCCACTTTTATGCCCCAGTTGGGTAATTACTAGACTCTAAGTGTACCTCTTCCACGGTCAAAAATGCTGAGTGTCAAGGGTACAAAAGCAAAACCTGTGAGGGTACAATTTCAGTGACAAAACATTCTACCCCTAAAAGTACAATGCTGTATTTTTTTTCCCTGAGTGAATAGGCAACAGCACACAAGGTGGGCTGAGGTACAAGATGATAGCTGGTGGAATGACCTTGAGGTGTGCGCACACGTGATTTGTCAACAGTGGAAAAGATAATTGCTTGGCTCCAAAGGAAAAATACAGAAGACTATTTTTGTCTCAGCTGATCTCCCCAAACACACACAGCGAGCTTCTTCGATACACAACACTCTTCCCCCTGCGACGCATAGCTTGCAGCTGCTTTCCGTGTCCTACTCCACGTTACCTGGTAATTGACGTCTTTGCCGCTTACCTCTAGGCTGCTGTGTATTGTGCAAAGCGCCACACCCCCCCCCCGGGATGGACCTCAGTTCTCAAACCTGGCATAATGATAGTCATCTTCCCCCAACCTTTTTCAAGTATTTCAATGGAAGAAAAATGTGAGTTGTGGGGTGGAAAAACACGTAGCATTCCCCATAGTTCTTCATCGTCTCCATTTCAATTTACTGCCATGAGAAAACACATGAGTAAACATTATGCATGAACTGATAGGTGCCTTGATATTATATACAGGTAGTAAACGAAATAATAAAACAGACTATTTACCCAGGCTTTTAGACGGCACCTCTGGGGGCATTTGTCATTCAGAAAATAAACATTTTGCACCAACGAGACTTGAATATGAAAATGTATTGTACAATAATATAAATACAATGCACCCACCAGTCACTTCAGTCGGTACCTCCGCCAAGGTCGAATAATCCTAAATTTATCTGATTTGTTCAATTAACCGCTCTAGCTCACATGCTGCAACAGCCACCAAAATCCACATCAAAAATTTGTTTCATTGAAATCAGTTGGGTACTTTTTATGCAACCTCGCTAACTAACAAAACAACAAGCAGTGATCAAAAACAATACCTCAGGCCCTTGCACTTGGCAAAGGTAACACTTTACCTCTTATTATGATGCAGTGCAGTTCTCCATCACTGCAAACTACAACTAGAAATGTTGAATTTTTGATACCTGTGTTTATTTTTTCGTGGTACAGGTGCACAGTCAGTCCTTTCATCACCTTTGGCTGTTGAATTTACTCTCACTACAGTATTTGGAAGCAAAGAAGCATGCAGAGCTAGAAGTTGAGCTGAGGTCAGTGATCAACAACTTGAAAAGAGACAACATGCAACATTCAAACAAATGACGCATTTTAAATGTGATGTGTTTTATCAACTGACTATTCACACGGCAAAGCCAGATTCAGATTTTTTTTTAGATTGTGTGAAAACGTTTATTATAATTGTATTTGCTCATATTATTCATTATTTGTAAAAAAAAAAAAAAGAAAGAAATGTACACAGGCAGGTTTCCTTAGTGCCCCGTATGAACACTTAATCAATCCAAGACACCATTTGAAATACAGTATTTATGGTCCTACAACTTAAGTTCATCTTTGGCTTCCCCACATTAAGGTAAATGTACCGCTTACCAGCATCAATCAATCTGCGCTGTTCATCAATCAAACCTGCAGCCTCTGCAAATGTACAGAGTTGGCCAAGCTACCTAAGCAGGAGTCAATCAGGAAGTGTTTACTGCCTGTGACATGCTGAAGAAGCTCAATATAATCAATATGTCGGACTCACTGATACAGCTTTGTGGTAAAGGCTGTGCATAAAGTGACAAGAGAATCCACTGCAGAGGAGTAAGAAAGTAAGAAAGCTCCATCAGTGGAAGGACGCTCCCTCAAAGCGGACCGAGGTGAAATGACATTCTGATTGCTTATCATTTCATAAATACATGTGTAGCGTAATCAATTTGAATATTATAGAAAGGTTATTTTGTCTGGATTTAATTCAAAAAGGGAAATTTGACTATTATACAGATTCATTAAACACACAGTAAATGTGTCATTTTCATGTAATTTGAGTTGTAATACTTTTCAGAATGTTAATTGCTACTCATTTTTATTTTAAAAACAAATTCAAGTGTTTCTTCTGTAATACTGTAATACATTTTTTTGAGATGGTGAATTTGCTGTTTTTGTTAGCTGTAAGCCATATCCATCAAAATTATATACATATAAAAAAGTAAACTCATTAAATATTCAACTGCGTAAATCTCTGTAGTACTGCATACTATATATGGATGCAAAGGGGTGGCTAATTTCTAGTAAATTTGTGTAAATGTGCTCACAGCTAATGGCTTGATAGTTTCTGTTTCGTCGAACAATTTTGACATTTTTTGCCTTTTGATGACGTATAGGTCGAATGAGCGCGACTCGCTTGTCCATATTTCACTCGCAGCTGATACATATCCGATTTATATCCATATACGAAAGCGGCCTGGGTAGAAATTGAAAAAATCTGTTCTGTTTACATTGACATAAAAAAAATCAGATCCATGTCAAATTGGACCGAAAAAATGGGAATTGACCTTCAGTGTGAACATAGCCTGAGTTGTGATGGTAAAATTGTTTCGATGTATATTATATTTCCATCTCATTGTACTGTATATTGGTCACTGGAAACGTGTCAAAACTCAAAGTTGAGTTGGATCGTTGTACATAGCAGATAGCACAACCCAATTTTCTCCAGAGAAGCTATCTTTGGGTCATATTCAAGCTTCAGTATTCGACATTGTTTTTCATAAGAAGACAAAGAGGAAAAATCAAAACAGGTATTGTATCCATAAAATGACCAGAAATGTTCCAAGGACATCCACTTCTATGCCTTCCAGTCACTTTTTTTGCAACAAGAAAAGCAAGTTGTGAAGCAAGTGCATTCAAAAGTTTATCAAAATTCAAATTAGGTTAATCTGTTGTCATCCAGAAATTTAACCCGAAGGCCGAATATCCCTAACTTTCTGTCAGTACTGTACAGTATATCTATGAATAATAGAAAATAATGGAAGCCACTTGATGAAGTTAATTGTAATAAAAAACACAGCCATTATCCTCTGGCAAGCCTCCAACTTTTTACTGTTACTTAATACTGATGTCTGAACCAGACTTTTCCCATGGCAACAGGCACCAGGGGCCATAAGCAGAGCCCGCCGCAGGACCCGAAGAGCAGGTGTAATTGCTGAAAATGTTGGCAGTTTCCCAGATAGCTGAAGGGTGAACTCTACGCTCTCTTAACATCTTTCTCTTCTCTTAATTCCAGTGGGTGGTTCCGTGAGAGCTTGTTTCTGCCTTGATAGACCAGCTCAGCTGGTAAAGGTTCTGCTTTGTTTAATGATAATGGGCCGCATTCACTAACAGCGCGTACGCACAAATTCGTGCTCAAATCGTGTACGTTTCACGCAAAAATCTGTGATTCATGCTCAGTGTGCAAGTAAATGAATAGTGGGAACATTTCTACGCATTTATTTTGTATTTTTATAAAGTTATTATAACAGAAGGATTTCCTTATTTTTCTTTAAGGCCACGTTTATTTTTCTTTCTGCTGACACCTGCTTGTTAATGTTAATTAAGAAGTAAAAAAAATGGCAGAGCAATGTAAACTTGCAGATTTAGTTGATTCGGAATTAAGCAGTAAATCGACATTCAACATCTGGCAAAGAGGTAAAGTATTACTAAATTAAGAGAGAAGCAAAGCCAACTGCAACAATTGAAATAAAATACACCGATCAGCTCAGAAACACAGCATTTCACTTTTATTGGTCTTCACTCTTATTTTAATTTTGTAGTAATGTTCGTTTTTAGTATTGAGTCATGTACTGACCACACCCTCCATTAATTCATTTTTCATTTCATATCAGACAACTCTGAGGAATGTATATTAGTGGTATGCTGTTAAAAAAAAAACTAAACTAATGTCTTTAAACGCTATTAAATAATGGGTCATCTGCATTGAGATACTGAACCTCAGTCTGGGCTTGGCCAAGTCTGTTTAAGACATAACCAAACAACACTCATTATGATGCAGTACAGTTCAAAAACACAGCAAATAATAACAAAAAACACATAAAACTAATTTTGTTAAATACATACCCCTGTAACCTTCCACCAAAGTTTCAGTTTCTGCATTAAGCAAGTAATCACCATCAAAATACTGTATGTTTAAAAAAACAAAAAAAAAACCTGTGAGCTGTATATGTCCAATGACTTGGTTTTAACTTTTAACTTATCATCAGTTTAATAAAACAAACATATTGACCTCCACACTGACCCTTGCCGAGCCCACTTGCCCACTGGGAATCATCTTGCTCCAATAAGTTACATCGGCTCACTAAACCCGCAAAGGTCTGGAAATACCACAACGACACTTTTTCTTTGTCCGATTGTTATTTCTATTCCTCTTTTGTCGGTTACGGCTCTTTTGTTTGCGCCTGCTCAGCTTGAAGGCTAATGCATCGTCGGATGACCGTACATAATGAGCGTCTGCATTCACTGGCTTTGTGCGAGAAGATAACTCTGGATCGCTTTTCATGACTCGATGCTCCCATTATTGAGCAGTTTTTATTCATCAGTCTGTGTCGTCTCCAGATCAGAATCAAATTTCTCGCTTGGGAAAATGGGGATGTTAGCACATCAACTCGGTTGTCATGTGCGTGTGTGAGTGTGCACACATTTGTATGAATTATGCAAACAGAAACAGCATGATGACGCAGCTGACAATCTTTGGTTGTAAATGTATGTTTCTGCCTCAACTTATGATGAGAAAAAGAAACATATGGAATATGGTGTGTTTGTTTTCCTAACACTGTCTCATATTTTATATGCTGATATAGTGGCCTCTATCATATATGCAATATTTAAAATGTCTGTGATAGAATGATAATCTTTCCAGGGTGCCCCCTGTTTAGATGTGTACACGTGTGGCCAGTACAAGCCAGCATGAGCAATGCCTTGTATCTTTAGTGTTGCCAACTTAGCGACGTCGTTACTATATTGAGCATCTTTTCCGACCTATCTATCTGTAGCTTTCGAAAACGCGACTAACAACAATGTCAACTGTGCCAACACACTTATTTCCTACATGGAGAAGGTAAGAGGGGGATTTGCTCTGATAATGATTGGCTATGAATTGCTTTTCCAATGGGAGTGTTGCCATGTACCTCCACTACTTACTGAATCATCAGTGGGGCGGTGGTGTTGGGTCGGTGGCGGGAGGAGCGGTGGAATGCTGCAAGTGAAGGAGAGGTCAATGAGGAGATTAGTCATGAAACCCTGACAGCGGGGACCATTATGGAGACGGCTGCAGCCCACAAAGACGGGACAAGACACGCCGAAAAAAGACCTCTCCATTAATGAAATGGGTCAGCACATGAATGTTGAATGTGGTCTGTCGACAGTGAGAAAGAAGAAAGGCCTGACGTTTCTGGCAATAGAGAAATGGGCTCTCCAGAGGGAGAATTTTACTTCATACTATTATTATTATTATTATTATTCAGTTTAGTTTGATGCATATACATATGTCATGTTTCATTTTGCGAGTCATCATATATATATATTTTTTGTTATAGCATTTAATGTATGAAATCAGAGATTTTACAGTTTTGTCAATCAAGTGTGTCTAGTCTAATAGTCATTGGATTTCACATTGTACATTCAGTCAATCTAGAATATTACGTGAGTAAAAGTCTTAAAGTATCTGACATTTGCAGTAGGCCTTTTTAATTCTAAGTAATTTTCTGACATTAAATGTACTTAAGTATTTAAAGTAAATATATTTTTTTTAAAATGGGTGGTTAAATTTTGGTTATGTTTTTACTTATTTAGAGTGCATGCGTGTTTATTTAGTTTCCTCGGTGGCGTACCGTAGTTAAATGTTTTGGGGTAATGAGCGAAGATAGCTTGACCATCATACAACACTGCCGTCTGCTGGCCTCGAAACAGAGCGTGAGACACACTACTGTTATGCTCTTATAAACACTTCCAGATTACCTGCTTCTCATTTTCAATACCTGCCCCTAAAGGTATCCCTACCACATCAGTAGTGTAACGTTTCGTGTTCGTATAGTGAAGTAAAAAAAATAAATAAATACAACTGAGCGGGAGAAAAACATTTTCAGAGGAGTGCTGAAATTTTATAAATGCTCTTTGTTTATTAAGTCCAGTTATATAGTAGCTACAGTAGTTGTTCATATGTAAATCAACAAAAAAAAGAGAAAAAAAAGGAGATTAAACATTACCTAGCGTTATGGGGTCTATGGGGACAAACAAACATTCTATTAGGACATGGTGGAGTAAAGGTGAAAGTTGCACATATGTATTTATTAGTATACTGTATTTTAATTATGTTACATTACAAGACTGTATTTAGTCTAGTTTTTTGTGTGTAAATAACTGGAATAAGGGGGATATATTTTACAGTAAAGCAACATTTAATAGATTCAGCCGCAGAATGAGATTAAAGTGTAAAGAAAAACAAAATCTCACCTCCCGCCTGAGAGCAGGAAAGGGATTTGTTGAGGTGTCTTGCGTCCTGTCATGTACTCTGCTGATAAAATCTTCATGTCACTCGGTATACAGTATCTCCAAAGCAGCTCGACACCGCCGGTCTGTGATGAATAGTGAGGGACTGCATGGCTAGTGCGGCTTTTACAAGTTCAATGTCAGTGACATCGACGCTTATCGCATGAATTTATTTGTACATAAATCTTTCAGTGAACTTGATTTGATCTCATGGTGTGGCAGCTCGGTGCTATTTGCACACACTTTGCGGGATGTGGCTTTACGATGGAGATAAGTGGGGCTCTGTTTTGATAGAGGCAATACATTTTTCATTCATTTCTGCTGAGAAATATAATTTGGTGCCTGTAACATGAAAAGAAGGATCGAATGAGGGTTACAACATTTCAAGTTAAAACGTCCGTATTACTTGAATCCAAAACTAAAAATGTGGGTAGCTACAATATATTAGGTTCATAAAGTGGCCCAAAAACATCCAAGACAACTTCAATGTACAATGCAACAATAATAAACTTTGTTAGATTTAAATCTATCTGTATTTGTACAAAGTATAAATTTCATTCGAGGTGGCAGGGACACTAGGGAACATGTTATTTTATTTTATATTAATGTTTTCTGTTGTTTAATGAAAATATTTTATCAAACTACTTTGAATTTATTAATCAAAGTCAACCGAAAATGATTCCGGTAAGTGTTGTATTAGGGCTTTATATAGTACATTTCCATTCCTGTGATTGGCTGGCAACCAGTTAAGTGTGTACCCCGCCTCTCACCCAAAATCAAATGGGAGGTCAGCTTATCCTAAACCTTAATGAGGACAAGCATTATAGAAAATGAATGGATAGATATTACAATTCCTTTGAATTCTCATTAACCACCATGGAAAGTGTCCAAGTTGTCAAGATTCACTCTGAACTTTTGAATTGCTCTTCTCCCTATATATATATTTTTTCTCCTTTAAACGGTGTGGCTAACTGCGGAGAGTGGAGTAACAGGGCGTACCATGTCTGGTTTATTTGTTTCTGCCTTGGAATAAAAACTTTTGAATAGTTCCTTCAATGCTCTGAATCTCGTAAATATTCTAAGAACCATCCGGGCATAAAATGGACCCCGTGGAATCAGAGTTGATACGCCATGCACTCTCCAACCAAGGCCAGCTGGTTGGCCATGATGAGCACGAGCAGTTCCTCAGATTATGGAAGCCTTTTTGGAGCCATCCGTCCAGTTTGGGCGTCCTAGGGAACCGGCATTCTTAGCTAACTACAATCACTTCACCCGCATATCGCAGATGCCATTCTGTCCTTTCATGTTTTGATCAGTAGCCTATTACTTACTCCCAGGACAGAGCAAAGCTAGCCTTCATAAAAGCCTTCTTTTGGCTGGGAAAGCTGTAGCGTGGGCAAAGCCTGTGAATAATTCATGCCCTGGGATTCGTTCTTCTTTCGAAACAAGTGAAATAATGTATTTTAAGTTTTTCATCACCTCCTTTAGGCTCAAGAGGCCGGTAATAGACTCTTAAGTCTCCGTGGTTATGTTATGTTATGTTATGTTATGTTATCAGTTGCAGACTTTTGTGGGATCTTCTGAATTCTGAATGGGAAGAACAGATGGGTAAGTCAGGGCTCTTTGTGGAGTGTTCTCAGACCCAAGGTAAAGACGATCTGGCAGCCAGAGAGGAGACTTCATTGTTGGAGGGTCTGATTTCCTTGGGCATCCATTTGGACAACCACCCAAGGGAGAGTGCCAGACAGAGAGTGGTGAATCCTACCCTGGTCCAGCAACGAAAATCCTGCGGCTACCAATAAACTCTGCTTGGTTAGATACTTGTTTGTATATCGGAATTAGTATATCCTTGTCTTCTTTAGTAGCACCCTTTGTCTGGATTATGTAACTCGAATGAAAAATTTGTTGAATATTACATTTTTATGTTATATGATCTGAGTCTTTTTTTGGGTCCAATCAGTTGTAAATCATCACAGTCATTCAACTGAATATTACCAAAAATGATGAAAATCTCATGGAACGTTTCTTGAAAGGTGATTCTAACGGTGTATCTAATGAAATGACTGGGTGAGTGTACATTTTTGCATCTATCTGCAGTGAATTCCAGCACTATATTTTTTTAAAACACTTGGTGTCAGTACCCTGTAAAGAATAGTCATGGGGAAACAACCTGAAAACGACAAAAAATACTGTATAGACGTAAACATGAACAACTGTTGAGCAAAATTCTGTCTTACCTTTCTTCTATGTAACCCAAACATGTTTGTTACTGTAGGCAGTGTTATTTTTTAAAACATATTTATTTATTTAGTTTATACACTAACTACAGACATAGAAACTATGCATTGCCAGATTCATCTTTACATTGCTTTTGTGGCAACCTTCATCCAGACAGGAAACAACTGGAGGTAAACCATCTATTGTTTGGGTTTTGAATATTAAAAATACAGTACAAAAGCTTTAAGCTGGATTGTGTGTGGAAATGAGCAACTCAGCAAACAGAGACTAAGCAGTAAAAATCCGTCGTTGTTCATCCTTCCGTTGGTATGTGAAAATGGTAAGGAGGGAAGAGCCAGATAGAAAAAGCTTTAAAGGAAAGAAGGAATCTGTGATTGGAAAAATGTGGAGCCAGTATGTAACATAAAGGTCCACCTTAGCACTTGTGCTTGTTGTTCACCTACTAAACACAGAGGACAGAAAAGTGACTTGACAGATGCCCTTGAATAACAAATTTATATTCACCGGCAGCAACAGAGCTCATTTTCCTCACCTAGGATATCACCCAAATTGTATATGAGAAAAGAATTCCATGTTGTTTAAACCATGCACATTCAATTGGGAGTCATTTTTTAGATAGAAGCTATCATAGCTTGATTGACAGTAAGGAATTTAGGCAAACATCATACTACATTTTTGTCCTTTGCCCTATAAGGACAGAGACGTTGGTCCAGTGCTACCAAAGGTTATATGCAGATAACACCACAATGGCAGCGGTGGTCTTTAGATATGTTAAACCTTACTGCACCCAAAAAGACACACATCATACCCTCTTTTCACATAAGCACGATTAATATTCACCCCCCAATCATGTTTTGTTATTCTACCATATTGATTGATAAAGCGAAGCAATTTTGTGTCATGACAGCATACAAGCGGCACGGTGGGCGACTGGTTAGAGCGTCAGCCTCACAGTTCTGAGGACCCGGGTTCAATCCCCGGCCCAGCCTGTGTGGAGTTAGCATGTTCTCCCCGTGCCTGCGTGGGTTTTCTCCGGGCACTCCGGTTTCCTCCCACATCCCAAAAACATGCATTAATTGGAGACTCTAAATTGCCCGTAGGCATGACTCTGAGTGCGAATGGTTGTTTGTTTCTATGTGCCCTGCGATTGGCTGGCAACCAGTTCAGGGTGTACCCCGCCTCCTGCCCGATGACAGCTGGGATAGGCTCCAGCACGCCCGCGACCCTAGTGAGGAGAAGCGGCTCAGAAAATGGATGGATGGATGGATGGATGGACAGCATACAATCGAAATATGTCGTCTGTGGTTAAAAATGCAAACTAAATTGATTCTCTGTTATTGCTGCTATACTTCATAAAAACACAAGCGGAATGAAAACATATTTCCTTTTGGCTATTTTAGTCTGGTACGAATACTAAGATGCACAATCACCCAAAACATCAATATATTCACGAAGACCAAGACATGACTTGCATTTCGGAATACAGTGGCCAGAGCATTTCTAGCTCCATCTGAGATTAAAAATATAAATAAATAAAACTTCTTTGAGCTTGGTAAACCACAGAAGTGAGAAAAGACATTCAAAGGAAGAAGAGGTGGAGAGAAGAGCTTTGTGGAAGTCAGGAGCGAATGGTTTCGTTGGTGGTGATAGAAAAGTGCAGAAAGCCAAAGATGAGAAATGAGACACAAATTTTAAGCAGAATCAAAGGTGAGGGATGAATGACTCATTTTCTTTTATCTACAGTATTTCATCAGTGCAGATGTGAGGACAGTTCTATCACAAGTAGGCAATGATTTCAAGTCTCAAGTAGAACTGATATACGCACATTGACAAAATTGCAGATAACCTTCCATTAAAGAAAGAATAGCTGAGTTGGAAAATGTATGTTTTATAAATGCCAAATATTACTCCGTAGTTACTACTTACTTACTAGTATTAGTTTTATACAACCTTCAGATGCTTTATTGTTCCATTGTGAGTACTAGCTCTTTTCCGGGCATGTTGTGACTACTAGCTGTTTTTCGATAAAGATAAGTGGACTAAGATAATTGTTTTGCTTTCCTTCTCTGTCGTTCTCACTTTGATATAATGAAGGTGTTTCTTTTGCCGGGGGTTCAGTAAGGGGTGAAAACCCGTAAGAGTTGCACATTTTCCTCTCTTTGCAAATACTTTTCTTTTTTTCCACAAAGACAAGATTGCGTCCTTACTTATTCTGTCAGAAAAATATTTGCCAAACATAGCTCACAATGGTCACTGAAATAAGTTGAAACTGAAAAAAAGAACAAATATCAGCCAATCGCAGGGTACATAGAAACAAACAACCATTCGCACTTACATTCACACCTACGGGCAATTTAGAGTTGTCAATTAACCTACCATGCATGTTTTGGGGATGTGGGAGGAAACCGGAGTGCCCGGAGAAAACCCACGCAGGCACGGGGAGAACATGCAAACTCCACACAGGCAGGGCTGGGGATTGAACCCCGGTCTTCAGAACTGTGAGATGCTCTAACCAGTCGCCCACCGTGCCGCCAACTTTAAAACAATTCAGTGCAATAAATCCAATCATAATGAATACTTTTTTTTTTAGTGTTATGATTTGTGAAAAAAACATTTTATTACCACCCCAATATATGTTGCGACTGGAGATTGTATGACTTGACTTGTGATTTGCTTCAACCAGGTAATGATTTGACTTGACTTGCTTGAAATTTAGTCGCGACTCAACTTGCTTGATTCTTTTTTTTTTTTTGACTTTTTTTCCTCCCACAGTGACTTGGGACTTGCTTGGTTATGACCTGAGACTTGTTTGTGACTTGCACAGATTTGACTTATTCCCATCTCTGCTACATTCTCACTCAGCACTGACTAATTTACTGGTTAATATGGAAAATATGACTTCGAAATTAGGCTGTATTCGAATGTAATTTAGGATGAGACACTGGGAGAAATTAGTTTATACTACCCTGACAATATATATATATATATATTCACAAACAGAGTAAATTCATCCCTGAAGCTGAACCAAAAGGGATATGGGTCATCAGACTGCAGCTGCATGTCTCTGAATAGCATGCGCTCTGGATGTAAGCAGATGATCCACATTAGCGGCACAGTTAGCTGGACTTTACAACAAACATGACATTCTCCCACAGGAGGACTCCTACAGACTGTTGATTGCCAATAGTCTAAAATGCGGAGCATAGCACAACACCAATAGATGCTTATAGTAGCAGGCAGGGAGGGGGAGATTGAGTGTGCAGGAAAAAGACGGACTCGGGAGGGAAGACAAGTGGAATGACTTATTCAACGGGGAACTGGACAGGAAGAAACATGAAATTAGCACAAATAGATTATCTGTCGACTACAGGCAGGGCTAAGAGCAAGCCAAGCAATGTGAAGGGAGAGAGCGAGGGAGGCAGGGGGAAAAGGCAGATTGACTTCTTGTATGTTCCTCCCATATGGGAGAGCCATCACTCACCAAACTGCTGATCTGTACATCCAGCGGCACTCACACGCACTTAACTACGATTAAAATGTACCAATAAATGAGGACAGAATAAAAACTGATTATTGGGCTCAATTGTTTTATCACTGCTATCATTAAGGAGACAACTGCAGTCCATGTCTGTCCAAAGGTAAAATCTACGCTAATGTATTCCATAGGTATAGTTTCATAACATAGGCCAGGTAGGATGAAGATAATCGTTTGTATCCTTTCTAGGGTCAAAGGTACATGCGTATCCCAAACCCTAAAAGTGTCAGGGGTAAGAAGCCATATTTACACCAAAGGTAAAACAATGCCTTTTCAGAAAATGTATATTATTCCAAACAAGTGAGATCAATTTTAGTATCGCACGTCATTAGAAAATCAAATACCACAAATACTTTGTTCTATCCTGAGGTTTTGTCCTCAACCACTAGGCAAATAAGTCGTTTTCCTTGAAGCTGAAAGGTTGGTGGACTTGTACAATGTTATAATATTAACGGATTTCAACCCTTCACATGTTTTACCTGTTTACCCTACATTCACTAACACCTTTCACAGAAAAATTCGGGAAAATTGATTTGCCTCTGCCTTTCAGACGGAACTTACCGAAGCAGGACATTGCTGTGTCTGTGCTTCTTCACACAGCTGACACCGCTTCCCGCAAACAGATATACTGTAGTTAAATGTGTGGCGACTTCTGTGCGATTGTCTGGCGTGACAGTATACAATTCTTGTTGGACAGCGGTGATTGGTTTTAACACAAATGGGCAGCGAAAGCGATTTTTGGGTGTATTTTAGACCTGGCTTCCCGCTATTCCCTTACATTCCACCTCTGATACTACCTCGCAAGCTCGACACTTTGTGGGGCCTGCCATTCCACAGGAAAAAGCAGGGGTATAAAGGGAGCTCTGATATGCCGGGTGAAAGGCTACTATGAAGGCAAATGACCCTCTCCCTTCATGGCACATATACACGTAAGCTTTGGAAATTGAATTTCAACCTCCAAAGGCACAGGCCGAAATCAGAGAAACAAATTGTCCTCTTGCCAGCAGGAAATGGGGTTTCTGCATAAGCCTTGACGCTATGGGGGAAAGGTTTTGTAAGGATGGCACAAACTTGATTGAGAAGTAACTTTTGCGCCATAAACGTGCTTGCAGAATTTGGTAATCAAAAGATGCAATCGTGCTTTGATTTAAATGTGCTCGAACATCCAATCTACGGTTATCAGCATTGGTTCTTTCATGGCTCCGTGATTGTTGTTTATCCCTGGAGTGGAGGTGCAGGAATGGAAAGGGTCTGCAACTTTGTGTATAATTCAAGACAGGGAACCACTGTCCCCTCAGAGACGCGTCCTCTGCACAAAAGAAATAGAGCGAAACATGGGGATGGGGGTGACACGGAGAGAGTGATCCTTTGGTGGGGTCTTCTGCTTTAATTGCACTGTATTGATCACAGGCGAGATGGTGGAGGGGAGTCAGTTAGTGAAATTGCAGGCTGCCGTTTCTGTAAAGATGTCGGAAAAGGGAGGCTTTGCAATTATCTTAAAGTCATACGGTAATTAGAAAATCCTCTGAACCTTTCACGCTTTCTTTCTCCACACCCCCGTTTAGCACAGCTGATACAATAAAAATTACAAGGGTGTCAAATTCATTTAAGTCCTGGGTGGCTTGCATTGTTCATGTCCATCACACGGTTACATGCTTGGTCAGATTTGAAATTCTTTGCATTGATTTCTTTCAATGCAAGTGCCTCTTGTACAGTCCCCTCCAGTAATAACCTCCACTAGAAGGCTCATCCTGCATGACACCCCTGCCTTTCACATCTACTTTCCTGTAGTTCGACTTTGTTCCTTTACGTGCTATCTTTTCTAGGTTGACCTACTTACTAAAAAGCTGTCTTTGTTTTTCACACTTCTCTGGTAAGGCCTGAAAATCTATGGAATTTCTTCTCATTCCTGATCCAGGCAGATGGCAAATGTGCCAGATTCAACCCCACTGCCCCAGCAAAATCGCTCCCGTCGAGTCTCACAGAACGGTTTTCCAAGGGGTTAAGGAGCTTATGTCTGGTATACGGAGCATGAAGAAAAGAGCTGAGCGGTGATTTGCCATAGGAGGGTAAAAAGGAGAGTGCAGCTTCCCAGTATAAAGTGTATCTCATTATAGCTGAACTGTGTGTTACCTTTGGTAAACAGTTGCGTGTTTCTCAAGCAAACATCACTCTCACAGTGGTGGGCTGGTACGTGGCCGTGGCCCAATGGTGGTGAGCAGCCATTGCTCAAACCCACAGCCCCATAGTGATGTTTAAGTTTTGTTTTGATTAGTTAGATATGTAAATACGAGTAAGGTGCATATTGTGCATGTTACTGAAATCCATTCAGTCACTTTTGTCCTAATTTGAAAAGACAAAAGCATTTGCAAACATTAACACCCATGACACGGTGTAAAAAAAATTAGCACATGAGTTTTATAATCGTTCTGCTCAGTTTTTATCGTGCTGAACAGCAGTGTCAAATAGATTCCAACCTATTCTTAGAAATGAATATGCTTCTCTTTCAGGACAGGTAAGCTATTCTTTTCTTATTCCAAACACTTTTTTACTGTTTTTTTTTTAAATACAGTAAACAATGTTATTCCTTAATCTGTTTTGTTCAGCTGCTTGATCATGCAGGATGGTTGATCTGTATGCCTTTTTAATGCTGGTATGACTGTGCAAAAGGGAAGTTTGAAATACTCCCTCTGTGGTTGTTTGTGCTATCTATTGGAAAATCATTCGGACAGAGCAAAGTTTGTGAGGGGACAAAGACAGAGAGAACAGAGCAAAAATGAAAGCCAACAGAAGAATAGTAGAACAACACAGTATATGATTACTTTAATGCTACATGGGGGTCAGATTCTTATCTGTGGAGGAAAGGAACACAAAGCACCAATAGCAATAGATAATAGGACAGGACGGAAAGGACAGGGCAGGACAGGGGTAGTGAGTCGGGCAATGCTAAGAGTGTGTGTGAGAGCTACGCAGTGCCTAAATACCTGTGGGAGTTTAGTTTTTTTGCAGATTGGAGACCAGTCCAAAGTGTTAACATCAGGGCTGTGTAACTGTAAGTGTCCCAACATCAAGCAAATACATATCATAGATGTGTCACCTGAGTTATATTAGTGAATTAACACTGACACACACAGATGTTAGCGATTTGGTGTCTGGACTTGCTGTATCTGCACAATTAGGACAGGTGTACGCGGCATCACCCATCCAAGAGCGAAATGCGGGCCATGGAACCCAGTTGAAAGGCGATCAAGTTCAGAGGACACCACCTTCGTCCCAACCCGAATATACTAGAGCAACCAGCCGCCACCCCAGCCAACCATCACCCCCATCCACTGCCCAGTGCACCCCGCCATCGCTATTCCCCCACTTCTAGAGGCCCCCACCCTCCAATGGGGCCGACGCAGGGACCAGCAACTACACAGAAGGGCAACAGCCCGCAATCAGCGAACCAAAGACACACACCAGCTGGAAAAAAAACAGGTCCTTAACTGGCAACCTCTCTCCCTACACCATTTGCGTGTGTCCCTCAGTGTGGTGCAGTGCATTAAAGTTGGAGCAGCTGGTGGACATAAAGAGGGGCGGCTACAGGGCACTGCTGACCTGCAAGCTGCCCCCTGACCAGAACCACATAGCCCCCGAATGTGGTGCATTAAAAACAGTGGGAGATAGCTGGGATGAGCCAGAGGGAAGTAGGGAACCTAAACCCACCTGGCCTTGTGTCCTCCCAGGCCTGATGCGTATGTCTGTATTGTGTAGGTTCACCTAAATGTGAAATGTCTTCAACTAACAACAACAGTCCAGTTGCCTCGAGTCAACCTTTGCTGGAAACCCATATGATGACTGTGTAATGCATTAAAAGCTTGGGACTGGCAGGGCAGAGGAGCAGAACAGCTGGACCAGGGAACAGCACAATTAAGCCACAACCTAGTCTGTTGGCCGCATCCCAATTGCATCAGCCCCACTGGGAAACCTGAGTATGAATGTACCCAAACGTGCCTTGTGTGGAATATTTACAGTATCGGCTGTGGATATGTGCTGAGTGTGTGACATAGGGGGCTAGACTCCCCTCCAGCCAGATGACCACGGAGACAGGGGGCAGCCCTACCCATCCCTACACCTATGGCACTCCAAGGACCCTTCTCATAGGATTTAATGATGTCTTGGATGACTTGTTTGACTATTGAGGAATATTTTCCAGAACATTTTTTTATTGTTTTTTGAGGGTTCGATTTTACATTGTATCTGTTAGACCGTTTTGTTATACAGGGATGTATTAACCAGCATTAGAGTTTTCAGTTCAAATATTTTGGGCATTATGGCTTAGAATCGCCTTTCAGCATTTGCAAGCAATTAGTGACGGAATATTTATTTTTATTATAGTTCTGTGTGCTAATAGGCACCTGTGTGTTTACAGAGTAACAAGACCGACTGTCACAAGACTAATAAAGTAAAAAATACCAAAAAGAGACCAATGTAATTCCTCATTTTAATAACCTGGTGCTGGTTCATATGTATGTATGAATGATTAGTTTACTTAAATACTAGGACATTAATACTGATTTAGATGTTTCCATTTGTTCCCATCTTCTCAACTATATCTTCAGTCGTGCTATGACACAACAAAGGTTGTGAGCCACATTCTACTAGCATGACTCTGACACTTATACTGTAACCGCACACTTAGATTGTTGTGATGTTTCGCCATGCTGCACGTTTTGTACTGCAAGCCTCTCATGTGTAAAGAGCCAAACAAGCGTGATTAAATCGTCATTCCTACTCTGCTGCAACCACAACCACATCTGTCAAATTGAAAAACCACAAAATGTAAAACACAGCGTAAACACATCCACTTTGGCTTGCACCCCCGCAACAAGCAATTGTGTTCAAGATGTAGCGAACATTTGTTAATTATTTACTATTATTAATTACATAATGGTGTCTTGTTTTACATGTTATGTGACCCACTGACCACTGTGAAAGCCAGAAATCAAACTAATTACTACCGCCTGTGACCTGGCAGCTCAAATTGTACCTCTGATGTTTATCACAGTTAAATGCGCAGACAATTGACTGAAAACTGAATTTGAGCATGTCAGCGAACTATATGCTGATGATTGATTAAAGCACTACTAATGGTAAAACCATGTTTTCCCTGCTGGATAAATGTACTGCATTTGCACAAAACTCTAAGAGATTTGGCCTTTTGAATAGCCATTAAGTAATTAATCCTGAGAGTTGTCTTTCCAAGCATTGGTTTACAGATAAGTGCAGATACATTGATCTCTTACCTGCCCTGGACTTTAATGTCAGAAATGGCGTA
Source organism: Phyllopteryx taeniolatus (assembly GCF_024500385.1). NCBI lineage: Eukaryota > Metazoa > Chordata > Actinopteri > Syngnathiformes > Syngnathidae > Phyllopteryx > Phyllopteryx taeniolatus. The sequence continues at coordinate 11,967,143 of NC_084521.1, read as the reverse complement.
GAAGTATCTGGACAGGTTGTTCTCATCCACCATTGTAGCACCAGTGGCAGGTCGGAGCAGTCGGATTCTCAGGTCTGTGATGGTAAAGAAGTCTCTCAGGTTCTTAGTGGTGTCCAGTTGGCCATAAAGTGAAGCCATGTTGTGGAGTCGAGGCCCAGCGAACAGCGCAAAGCGGTCCTTGATCTCAAAGCGAACTGTTTTGTCATACTTCCAAACATAACCTCGAGAGTAGTCCTCAGTGCAGATGATGTCCAGCAGAGTATGCTGGGTCAGATCCTGCACTGTCTTGGGCTCCATGGTAAAAGCATCCAGGCAGTCAGTGGCATAGAACTGATATGGCTGCCAGGTACGTCCATAGTCAAGTGACTTTTCCAGAACCATTTGTTCTGGCCGGCCTGACTCGAAGGTGAGGACGATATCATCTGTCAGCTCGATGGTCTTGTTCCAAGACAATGTGATGTTAACCAGGAGGGCCTTTGGATACCTTTTCCAGGATGTTGATTGCCAGAATGTTGTGGGGTTGCGGCCCTCGATATCAAACATGAGTTCTGGCGGATGGGCGAGTTCCTCAGTGCTGGCGTCACATTCATTATTACACATGTAGGGGTTTTCCTATAAAAAGAAAAATAAAGGATCATATGTTAATTGGAATAAATCAAAATGAAGACATTGATTTTTAAGCATAGCGTTGATTCTGTAAAAAATCTTAATAGTGATAAGGTGTCAATATTTACTTTGTATTTGTTGTTTCTTTTTAGACATGTTAAATCTTTTCTGGGCGGCACGGCGGCCGACTGGTTAGAGCGTCTGCCTCACAGTTCTGAGGACTGGGGTTCAATCCCCGGCCCCGCCAGTGTGGAGTTTGCATGTTCTCCCCGTGCCTGCGTGGGTTTTCGCCGGGCACTCCGGTTTCTTCCCACATCCCAAAAACATGCATGGTAGGTTAATTAACAACTCTAAATTGCCCGTAGGTGTGAATGTGAGTGCAAATGGTTGTTTGTTTGTATGTGCCCTGTGATTGGCTGGCAACCAGTTCGGGGTGTACCCCGCCTCCTGCCCAATGATAGCTGGGATAGGCTCCAGCACGCCCGCGACCCTAGTGAGGAGAAGCGGCTCAGAAAATGGATGGATGGATGGATAAATCTTTTCTTGGCTTTTATTAATTACTTAGTCGCAGATATTTAAATGTCAGAAATATAAATGATAGTGTTGAAATTTTAAAAAAGTGGTACAGTATGGCGGCACGGTGGCCGACTGGTTAGAGCGTCAGCCTCCTAGTTCTGAGGACCCGGGTTCAATCCCCGGCCCCGCCTGTGTGGAGTTTGCATGTTCTCCCTGTGCCTGTGTGGGTTTTCTCCGGGCAGTCCGGTTTCCTCCCACATCCCAAAAACATGTATTAATTGGAGACTCTAAATTGCCCGTAGGCATGACTGTGAGTGCGAATGGTTGTTTGTTTCTATGTGCCCTGCGATTGGCTGGCAACCAGATCAGGGTGTACCCCGCCTCCTGCCCGATGACAGCTGGGATAGGCTCCAGCACGCCCGCGACCCTATTGAGGAGAAGCGGCTCAGAAAATGGATGGATGGATGGTACAGTATGAAGAGCTCTTGCACAATTGTGTACCAATAACTCTTTGCAATCATACAATTAATATAAATGAGATAGAAAACCTACATGTCACTCGCATGTTTGGAGTACAAGCTTTTAACTCACTAAGCCTCCTCCTCCAGAGGCCTTTCAAAAACATTTGTCCGATTTGTCACACATGATTACTAGGCTCCCCGGGGCTTTATCTGTCTGCTCAAGGCACCTGCTTAGAGGACCTTTCAAGTGCTACAAGCTCCAATTCATCAGTAAAAGTGAATTCACAACTTGATTAGCTTGAAGATGGCACTCAGTGTATGTGTGGAAGTGATTCTGATGAAGTGGAAAAACATGAGAGGATCAGGCCTTTATATATGGTGATCTAATTAGGCAAAGATCAAGTAAGAGTGAGAAAAAGCTCCATTTGACTAATAAGTTTTGCAAGTTTTTCCTCGTCCTCCATGGCAAGGTGACAATGAAACAGCGGTCTCTCAGGCCTTGTCACTGGTGGAAGACTCCATTAATATCCTGCCTCGACCATCCCCTACAGGCATTTTCCTGCTCTCGGAAGTCATGGCTGTGAGGCGGTAGAAGGCTGCATGGTGGTGGGAAATTCCACCCAGGTTTCCTAACGCAATCTCATGGTGGCACGTTAAGGTGTGACATTAACTGCACCATCTGGTGCCCTGTGAGTGTTTGTCACTGTTGTCATTAAAATGTAAAAAAACAAACTTGACTGTAATAACGAATGACCAAGACTTAATATGTACAAGTGTTTTGTTTTGGGGTTTTTTGGAACTTTTGAAACATTTGTGGTTAAATTTCAATTTGTACTACCTAATGTCAAATATATGATTGGCATGTGTGTGTGTGTGTGTGTGTGTGTGTATATATAGCTTAATATTTCATGACATTTCCTAAGTTAATGGGGACAGCTAGTTAAAAACAAAATTAACATAACGAAATGTTTTGTACATACTATATGTCCTGTACACATTGGCACGGGGAGAACATGCAAACTCCACACAGGAGGGGCCGGGATTTGAACCCCGGTCCCCAGAACTGTGAGGCAGATGTGCTACCCCAAACATAATAAATGTTACTATACGTTATAAAAGAAACAAAGTATCTGACACATAAACATGCATAGCAATTTGAATGATAACCACTTTTCTGGTGGTTTAAAATTCTGTGGTCAAATTGACCCCAAGGAAAACATTTTTGCAAATTTGAAGGCAATTGGAGGTGAGGGGGGGTAATTGGTAATTGAACCACATGCATTACTGAAATAATTCTACCTATGGGTGTTGTGGCTGTTGAGTATCAACTGCTGTTGTCACTTGATATGTGCAAACATTGTCATCGATTCATGCGCCTTGAGGAGCTGAAAATGTGCTGCGTGTTAAACCTGGCAACCTTGGCCAGTCGTCCAGCACTCTCCTGAACCCAAAGGTTAAATATATTTTATCACTGCCTCAGCCGCTACTTGTCTCCCACGCTTCAAAATGCAGCCTTTATGTAGATCAATAACCTCGACCCGGTGAAGAGGAAAGAGATAAAATGCTGAGTCTATCGCCTCATGAAAATCAATGGCAGACATCTGTGTTTTACTGAAAGGGAAACCGTAAGGGCTCTGTTAAGGAATTAATGGGACATGCGGAAATAATTGACCGCACACTGAACGCAGCATTGGTGTAATTACTAATGATGTTCGTATAAATCCCAATGGGGTGATGGGTGGTCAAGATAGTGGGAGGGTTCAACCATCACAGAAAACTAAGCCAGAACTGAGGTTGCTGGAGCACTTAATTGCTGTTGATGTCATCAGAACACACCGGTTTGATCTGATTAGAATAGAGATTCTGTGTGTGTGTGTGTGTGTGTGTTGTTGGCAGAATCCTGCTCTGAATTCCTATCTCATTGTCCCCCTTACTGTCAAACTGTTAACCCAATTTAACAGCCAATGAGAAGGATAAAAATCAACAATGTCGTAAACACAGGCTCATGAATTTGATTGCAGACTCAATTCAAACGCACTTCACAGAGCCAGAACTATTTGGAATGTTCAGGCAGTAGAGAGGGAGCTTAACTCTTCCTCTTTATGTGAGGGGATTTTAGACACATTATAAAGCACTTGTCTAAATTAATTTCAATCTGAAACTTTTGTACATTCAAAAACATTGCAAATTTGAGTTTGGGGTTTTGTCACTGAGCGTTTCATTAAAGATCAATCTGTCCCATGTCTTTATCTTGACTATGTGAAATATTAATGTATATTCTTGCATACACTTGAATGCCTACAGTGCATTTAGATTTGCAGCTGTGTTACCATGTAAAATCAAAAGGTGTTTAAGATCAAATTTAAGAGATGAAGCATTCATTGCAAGGTTGCTTGACCAGTTCACAAATCAGATAGACTAGAATGAAGATCCACGAAAATGATTTGAGGATGAAATAACAGAGGTAAGGACAAAGCTGTGGCTAAGATTTTAAACTGTGTCCAGTTTTAAATTTTAGATGTGATTGTGGCACTGACAACCTTGGCCTGTCTACACTGCAGCCATTGATGGAGGATGGGACTTGAGGGAATATAAATTTACTGCCTGCTGATAAGACATCAAGATGGATGGGCTCCCACCAATCAAATCAATCTGTATGTGTGACAGATGTGTCAGATATATAGCTCAGACAGCAAATTGAGCCCAGCCTGTGGCATCTATTCTTCTGCTCTTCCTTTGTGTCCCTCTTCTTCCTTGGTTCATCTTTAAACATAATCACAGTATGTTTCTGTGATTTGTTTTCATTTAAATCAAACATATTAGTTCTTTCAAGGTCATTATCAAGAGCATCCTACTGGGGGTAGTAGTAATGCATTTTTTATTTATTTTTTTACAATTAAAAATGGATTCCAGGTGTCTTAGTAAAAGGTCTCCAATATTTTGATGTCAACATGAACAAAGGGATTCCAGGACCATGTAACACTCGCTTGAAATTACTTAGTATGGGAGAGGCAGTTCAGTCTAATGCTTTTGTAACCATGATGACAAGGGGCCACATTTATCAAGCTTGCATGAACACAGAATTGTGCGTAAAGCTTGCGTACTTGGACTTGTGCGTGGGGACGTGCGGAAATTCACGCATATCTCTGACCATACGTACACACAAAACCTTGTGGTAGAACAGTGAAACTACAAATAGAGTGCACTAAGAGAGTCACCAAAGCAAGCCGAGAGCAAGCCTGTCGTCCCTGGGATTTGTGGCCACCGACACATTTCAGCAGGAGATTGGAGACATATGCGGCATTTCGCAATCAATACTAAGCCGAATCATGCCAGCACTGTTGGAGGCAATTATTTTCCTGGCCCCAATTTAAATCCAGTTCCCATACAGACATCAGTAACAAGCCGAAATTAAACAAGGGTTTCCCCGACGCATGGTTGGAGCCATAGATTGCACCAGGCACCTTTACACAACAAATTCAGCTCTGTGAAAGGATTTCATTCAATCAATGCACAAATAATCTGCAATCCACATCGCCTCGAACGCACAATTCATTCATTCTACAGAAAAGCTCCAAGGATGCATACGCGCCTCCATGGGAGATGTGGTTGAGGATGGCTGGCTGCACTAGTAATGACGTGTCCCCAATAATGCTTGAAATGCCGGTATCCATAATTGCGTGTGTCGTCCCCCCCGTTAAAGATAATTTTTGGGCATTAAGTTTGATGTCAAACCTTTTCTGTTTATTTCTGAGACTGCTCTTTTTCACTGATCCAACAGAATTAACAGCAGCAATTAAATTCTTCCACATCATTAATTGTTCCAAACAGTATTCTTTTTGTTTGTTTCCACTTTTCAAATAAGTTCCGCAATCCCAGTCTCGCCCTCTTTTTTCGGAGAGGGAAGTAGCCCATTGCGCAATCTTAAATGGATTGATTGCTGCTACCATACATGGTCAATTAGAGGGCAGTACAAATGAGGCTTGACATGCTCGATCTATCTGTCTGTCTGTCTATCTTTCTATCTATCTATCTATCTATCTATCTATCTATCTATCTATCTATCTATCTATCTATCTATCTATCTATCTATCTATCTATCTATCTATCTATCTATCTATCTATCTATCTATCTATCTATCTATCTCTACAACATGGTGAACAAGTGATCAGCACGTCTGGCTCACAGTTCTGAGGTTTTATATTTGAATTTCTGGTGATCAGGCTCCATTTCACATTCCACAACTATGCATATTAAAAATTAATAAGACTGAAAAAGACCAGCTAAATATAAATGAATATATATTTTATTGCATGGCAGCGCGGTGGCTGACTGGTTCTTCCTCACAGTTCTGGGGACCGGGGTTCAATCCCCAGCCCCGCCTGTGTGGAATTTGCATGTTCTCCCCGTGTCTGCGTAGGTTTTCTCCGGGCACTCCGGTTTCCTCCCACATCCCCAAAACAGGCATGGTAGGTTGATTGACGACTCTAAATTGCCCATAGGTGTGAATGTGAGTGCGAATGGTTGTTTGTTTGTATGTGCTCTGCGATTGGCTGGCAACCAGTTCAGGGTGTACCCCGCCTCCTGCCCGATGATAGCTGGGATAGGCTCCAGCGCTCCCGCGACCCTAGTGAGGAGAAGCGGCTCAGAAAATGGATGGATGGATTTTATTGTATATTGCTTATGGTATTTATAATTAATTTCTTTTGTCTTGCATATTTGATATTGGAGCAATCCAAAAGTAATAAAAAATAATGAAGTTACTTTACTTTGGTATTATGGTACTTGGATCACATTACTAACTATATTTTCAACTAGTAACTGTATTCAAATACATTTTTGCTGCTGGTGTGCATGCGATAGGTGTCCACATGTTTGATAAATATGGATTATTTTGGACGCATTCTAAATTTCCTGTGAACCTCTTCTCTGCACTCCTTGATAAATGAGGCCCAAGGGTGGAGCTCGGGAGTGCAACTAATTCTTGCCAACTTAGTGACAGTGCTATATATTTTCATATATATTTAGTGACTTTTCCAAACCCTGTAGACAAGAACATATATATATATATATATATATATATATATATATATATATATTAGTTACAAAGTAAATCTCAGAGCCTAGCTGTCCAATAAAATAATGGGTAGAGAAAATCGGTGTGGGGGTTCCATTATTTAAATTGGCCAAATTGTGATTTGAGAAATCTTAAGAACAGCTTGCTCCGAGATCCTTTTTTTTTTTTTTTTTGACAATAATCCACCTTTTAAAAAGATTTCCTTGTTTGTTAAATTTCACACTTGATGGGTGTGCATGTACTTCAGAGACCCAAAACTGTGTCTAAAACAATTAAAACATCAACTTTCCACAATATGTCCCCTTTAATCGTGGGCCAATAGGAGAGTGTATGGTGTGTCTGAGTGAGCACACATAGTGCAGCTGAAGTAACTGACTTAAACGAAGGGAATGCGCTAATGGTCCAGCATCAATCATCTCTTCCTCTATTTTTTTCTCCCAAAGGTCAAAAAGGACTGATGCCATTCCCAGCTTGCAAATGATAATCACCTTCATCATAATTAAGATTTGCATAATTAACTTGTTGCTTACTTATGATACAGTAGTCATACAGCTACTACATTTTTTTAGTAAGAAATCATGAACATTCTCTGTTGCCTTTGGTAAATGAACTGGGATGTCTGATGTTTTTAACGTGTGAAGCAAAAATCTGCTTTAAGATATCCCTGTCCTGCTAATGAAGTCTTTTGTTCCTTGCTAATTTCCTCATAGCGACCCATGGGGCTTTATTGAAGCTCTGCCATCTCAATTTCAGAATTCTCCCTTTCCATCCATGCCTTGAGTGAATCCACCATTGCATCCCACCCCACATCTTCCTCGCTCACTCTCCCATGGTGATAGGTGGTGCAGACAGAAAGAGGGGCTTAACCTGGACGTGGAATGAATATTGGATGCCAGTGTGACAGATTACAGTGGTAATAGACACCTGGGCCAAATCCTCACAAGGATTACAATCATATTTTCAAATGGTTCAGGGTCAGCCGGAGGTCGCCGAGGCTAGACTGTGGTCAACAAGGTGATAGTGGACCATACACCTAAAATTCGCACCTACTTCTGCTAGTATTTATTTTTCAAATGATTTTATGTCTCCCGGCAGGCCTGATGTTGATCTTTTAAATGGCTATAATTGTTTTCGTACACAGACCAAGAGTATTCCACCGACCCCTGGTGTGAAACAACGGTTCAGAGGCTCCAACACTTTTTATTTTGTGGCCCCAGTAGGAGAGATCCATGTCAGTGTGAGCTACTCTGTTTAACCACTAAAAGCGTTTGGCTGTCACAGAAACATAGAGGAGTTTATGAGGCAGGACCATGTGAATATGCCCTCATGATGCATTCCCCTCTTTTAGTGCCTGTCAATTTGGGATATTCACTCAGCTTAAAACAATAGTAGAGTGAGCCTTCAGCACCTACTCTTCGCATTTAGAGGATATAAAATACATTCTACATTCCATTATCTTTTATGTGGGGTGTCACTATCATGGTTTGAAGGACAGGATGATGGCCCTGTGCTTGAGAGTGTAAGTGTAAAAGTCACAGTCGGGCGATAAGTACACCTCTAACATTGAGAGTTCATGGCTTTGGCAGCAGAGCACCAAGGATGCTCAAATGGTACACTACGTGGACAAAACTCTTGGTTGAGATCCCTGACCGTAACCCCATTAAAACACCTGCGCTTCTGGATAAATGGACAAAAATGACCTCAGACACACTGAACACTCATATAAAATCATACCAACCGCAACAGCAGGTGAACATCGATTTTCACTTTCTGTATGTGTAATGGCCAGATTTTCCAATACGTGTCCCAAAAGAATACATTTGTCAATCTAAGTGTCCTATCAGATAATATGAGCAGTTATTGTTTTCTACTGCTGAAGCCTTAAGAACTGAGGCTTCATCAAATTGTCACTGCCGCCCAACAACAGCCCCTTCCAGCTTCTGTTATTTGTATTGATATGAATAGGCTACATATTACAACAACAAAAAAACTGCTCTAGTGCACTTCTCAGGGATGTAACTTTGTAGCTCAGGGATTTTGAAACTATTCAAATTTGGAGACTTTGAAGAGTAACTGAAACAAGCTTGTGCTGCAAAAAATATATATCTATTTTTTTAATTCCGTATTATGGATTAACCTATAATCTTTAAATTTATTCCCATCAATTTGCATAAATGTTATTTCCAATTCTCACAATTTTACAACTGCAATTTGCAAAATGCAATAAAATGTTTCAAAACAACTTTTTCAATAATGACAGTGACAAAACTGTTTCGTATTTGTGCTGCAAAATCTGATGTTATCCTATAGAGGTCAAAATTCTAAACTATAAATATGTACTTGATTTGATTGGTAGGGTTTTTAAATTGTAGTGTGGCAATTGCTGTTTTCTTCAATAGAATCAGAAGCACAGGGAGTGGATAAAAAGACCCATATTGATATGAGAAATAAAATTAAGCAATACATCATCAACAAAGGAGGAGTAATCAATGAGTCTGTCATCATGTTCACTTAATAATACAAAAAGAATCAATGCAACGGTCTATTCCAAATAACAGGAGGAGGAAGAATAGTGATGCCTATAGATTTATTCGCTTAATGTTTATGAAATGTTTTCCCAAAGGAAAAGGAACACATAGTTTTCTGCAAGTTTTTTTTGCAATCCTTGATATTACCAAGATTACGGGATGGGTTAAGGTGCGTGTGTGGAGCTTCAGGTTAATAAGCAAGCTCATTATCCTCAAGGTTTACCCCTCATTACTGGCCATCCATGCGGCTGCGAGAAAACAGGAATTGTGTTATTGGGCATAGCTATAACATCAGCATCCAGGGCAGGCATGTAAATCTAGCGCCTTCTAATCATCTCAAAGGGCTCCGCTGCATTATAGGTGGGGCACCCAGTGTGTCATTGTGAGGTGTCAAAAAAATCTAATCAATCATCATTTTCCGGATTCATTTGCCATTTTTTGTCCACACCACCCCTCAAGTCCCATTTTATTTATTTAAGTAGTTGTTTTTAAGAGATGATTAAAATCAATATTGTGGTTAGGCCTAGCATTCCCTCTGTGGAGATTTAACTGTGCAGTGTAGTTGTGATTCAGCTCCAGGCCCCTCTGTCAGATCACTGAAGGTCTATTTAGTTATTCTAAGGGGAGACTTTCTTCTTTTTGTCTTCATTTCTTTCACTGTGTCTCTTTCCCTTGCATGCCTTCGATTTTTTTCCCCCACCTCTGAATCGGCGATGATTGACAGATGGCTCTGGGGGAAAAGGAGCTTGGTTGGGCATTTTACTTTCTCTGAGCGTGGAGGATCATGACACTCGGACACACTGACAGGCAAAGTGTCCTGGCGCACACTCACGCGGACACACAAACTCCCTTTGAAGGCAAGCCACACTGCAAAAAAAGAACGTCACACATGTGCTCACACACACGCATGTACGCGCACACACGCAAACACACACCTTTCCTCATTACCCATCAGTGTTAAAATAGGCTTTAAAATAAAAAGAGGGGCATTAAGCAGTATGTAGCGTGCAGCTGCCACTGATTAATTACAAGTGGATCCACTTGCATTCCCAACAATGACTCCAATCACCACAGCTATTATAATTCAAAATTCTCCAAAGGAACTCAAGGGTGCTCTACCAGTTGATTGTGACTGAGTACCTGATGATTAAGATGATACCATAAAGAAGATGAGAGGAAGCCAGTGGTTTTTGTAGATGAAAAGTAAGTTTTACAGGGCCACAGGGAAACAGTACCAATCAACTCCACTCTGCTGAAATTAAAGATACATTAAGCTCTCTGTTAGTGATGAATTAAACTAAGAGATACAAATTAATGAGCCCACACAGAGCAGTGTGTGTTTGTGTGTGCGTGACGAGGGGTTGCCTGTTTGTAGAATTCCATGTGTACATTTCTGGTGCCAAACACAGCAGAAGCACACCGGTTTTAGGCTGCAATCCACTTTAATGAGGGATTAGATGCAGTGGTTGATCTTGTGATCGCTGCATACACACTCATCCTCATTAGGTAGTCAGGATGGGCTTAAAACAGCAGAAATAAGGGCATAGTCCATCTGCAAATCGTCGCACTTGAGGGGGCTCACAAGAAGCGCTGTGTGCATTTCAAAATGATTCAGGCCACAGTCGATGATGATGATCAGGGTGGACATTTCCTTTTTAGTTTATGAAGAAATTAAGGATACAGTATATTGTATGCATGTGTTTATTAATTACCAAAATGTGTACAGTGGTGACTTGAGATATGAGTAGCTCAACTTATAAGTTTTTCAAGACACAAGCCTTTGTTTTGCAGATTTTTTATTTTTTTTTGCTTTGAGTGCAGACTTGAGATACGAGCGCTGTATGTCAGCAGTGAACTCAACTCTACTAACTCCACAATAAATAGCACTTTGGAAAATAGTGAACACTTCTTTAAAAAAGAGGCTTCAAGATGTTTATTGCCACTCCCAGTTGAAGTTCACTGTCAAACGAAACAAAACAATTACACCTTGTCTATTTAAAACAACCATATAGTATATGTAGCCTTTCAGTCTGCTATCTTCTATCTGCTAAAACTAAATATATGTTGTGGTGCTATAACCTTTTAAGCAACAGATTGAACACAAAAGGTGCAGCAATACATGTAGACAGACAATATAACAGTACTCAGAAGGAATTGGAATTTTATTTTATTTTTTTTAAACCTGCGTTATATATTGTGAAATGTGAAATAATACAGGATCAGCATTGGAAAAGTTAATTTTCTATGCAAACTAGTTCAAAGTTCAATTCATCGATCCAAAAGTGAACTAGTTCAGTTCATAGTTCACGATTCAAAATTTGTAACTAAGTTCACCGTTCCCCAATGTTGCCTACGTGCTATTACCCAGTTAATTTCCCCATTGTTGACATCCGTTCAGTCCACACTAGTAGCTAACTTTCACCTTACAATCTCAAAAACATGAGGAAAAACTTAAATGGTGTTTTTTAAAATGGGAAATTAAAGCAGTACTTTTCTCTTTAATGTTCAAATAAAAACACACAACACAGTATGAGAGGAACGATGGTAAAAGGACATTGATAACTTTGCATTCCCCGCAGCTCTGGGTGACTATATTAACAAAATAGTTCATCTACTCATATCACACAAAAAATAAAATAAAATCCATATTATCACAGTGTGATCGTAGAATGTTTTAACTAAGCATTCTGATACAAATAATATTTTTCCTATTAATCAATTTATACAATTATGTATTACAAAAGAACACAGTAAAATACCATGGGGCGCTATTTTTCCTCATTAAAATAGACCAATTCAAATTTTAAATACAACAATTGTTTTTGGGGGATGGTTGGAACGGGTTAATGGTATTTCAACTCATTTCAATGGAAAAAGGTGATTTGAGATGACTTGGTTCGATTTTGTTTTGAGCTAGGAGTGTGGTCACGGAACAAATTCAACTCGAATCTCAAGGCACCACTGTATTTGGATGTTTAGCAAAAATACAGGTGTTTGGAACAAGAGAGATTTCCAAAGCTGTCATTTGGCTTGAATTGAATGCATCATGCAAACACATTCATTGTATCCTCACTTGCGTATCTTAATGACAGCTGCACAATGCAAAGCAATGTTGCAGCTCTCAGGTGATGTGAATTTCTGGTGAGGGTACCTTTCAGCCTATTATAACTAGCGTCCTTTTCCTGCTCTTTTCTTCTGTTATCCAGCATCCAGAATTTCTACACAAAATCCCAGCCTTTCTTCCCAGTGGCTCAAAACAATAAAAATATTCAATGGCACAGTGAAGTAGCTGCAATGCTGTTTTTAACCCCCTTTTTGTGGTCCTCTGTACGTGCTTCTCCAGTTTTCTGTCTGCACCGCCTCTTCCTTTATTTATCCTCTCTAAAAGTTGATTTCATCTGATGCTACAGAGTTGAGGAAGCCATAGGCGGAGGTGCTGCAAATGCTCTGTCACCGAACTAAACATGCCAGCGAGAGAACACCTTGACAGCTCTTGCGTGCAACTTGGGGAATCGAAAAAGATGCAATGCATCATTGCAGCCTGTTTGATATATACCTCATTTCATCTACACTGGCAAAATTCTCTGTTTCCACCCTCCTCAGCTGGCCTACTTTTGCGGCTGGCGAGGGAAAACTTACTGGCATGGAGGTGGTGGCATTGAAAAGCAAAGGTAGCCTGGAGGGGAAATATTCCAGTTTCAAATGGTGCATTCAAAAAGTAAACAGTTTACTGTAAATGAGGTCTTTATTAGTCCTTATCACAAGGGAGCATACGGCTTCTATATTACTTCTGACTCAACACTATTGACACAAATGAGAATGAGATGTAATTTAGCCTTTCACATCGATCTAATCACTGCAGCGTTATAAGACATCACTGCTTGGATTTTGAGAAATATGTAAGAACATTTGCGGGTCAAGATTTATCAGCAGTGCACCTTTAATGCTGGATACACAACTTCTGAGGTCATATAATTTCAAATTATCCAAATGAAATGCAGCACAATGTGATTCTGCAACTAGTTTTTATGAGCGACCAACTGTCCGCCACTAATTGTTGCATTTTAAAATTAGAATCGCAGCTGCACAGTGTCGCACCATTGCAGACATTTTTTTTTCTTTCACAATTGTCCAATTCAGTCACGTTTGGCTGAATTGCTTGGTGTGCTGCATGACTGCATGTTGCACAAAAGCAAAATAAGTAAAGTAACCAAGATATCCTAAAATGAAAACTTTCTCACGATTCCAGTGACGTTTTATCTACAACCGCAATTCCAATGAAGTTGGGACGTTGTGTTAAACAGAAATAAAAACAGAATGCAATGATTTGCAAATCATGTTGAACCTATATTGAATTGAATACACTAAAAGGTGTACACACATTTGCTAAAAACAATAATGTTTATCAGTTTGAACATTAAATATCTTGACTTTTTAGTGTATTCAATTAAATATAGGTTCAACATGATTTGCAAATCATTGCATTCTGTTTTTATTTCTGTTTAACACAACGTCCCAACTTCATTGGAATTGGGGTTGTATTAATGTATGGATGGGCTACTAATATATCCAGACGTACTGCACTTGCAAATACATGTCAGGAATCTGGTTGAATTAGTTATTTGATATTTGATGAATGATGAAGTGTAAAAATCAGCTTCAAACTAAAACACCATTGCTGTGTCAGACATCATGCCAGTCACACTCCAGAAAAAAAAGGTGGATCTTCATGAAACTATTTCAAACCTTTAACTTAATAAGTTAACTTTATAAACATACACATTATTTTGGTGACAGAGAAACTACTAACAATACCTCCAGGAAAATATTCCCAAGATGTTGAGACTAGCAAATGAGGATTATTGAAACACTTAATTAGTCATTTAAACCAGCTATGTGGACGTTCATTGATAATCCATTGAAAACGTCGTCTTGTAGTATTATGCTAATCCACCAAATAAAGACGAGTCTCAAGAGGCTCCAGGGCGCACACACTCGGTGCAAGCAGTCTTGTTTCACTGGCTCTGCTTAGTGTGGACATCGGCCTGCACAAACCCTTGGAGAGTGTCTGTTGGCAGGGAGATGGAACAGCCTTGCCAAATCCTCGCCCAAATTTGACTTCTTAGTGGGAGTATGGCAGCTGATCTACCTGAACTAATGCACCTTTTGAATGGCAATATGATGCCACAGGGATTATACGTATTTGCAAATTGCAATAAATGACAAAAACAATGGAAAGTACCCTATTCTTCCACTAAAGCAGAAAAAAAGTATTTATGTATTAGCCATTATTAATTTATTACCTTTGAGGTGTTCTGTTATCAAGCCACAATGTGATTGAAAACAAACCAGTCTAATATGTATCCTGTTTGTTATAGTCCTAGATCAGTCAGTTGCAACACTGTGTCCAGACCAGTCATGCCTTGGTAGTCACTCATGACTACTAAGTCAGGTAGCCATGTTGTTGAGCTAGGGATCAAAAGATTGCATGAGTTTCCCTCAAGAGGAATTCCAATATGAAGAAAGATGGCTAAAAGAAGGGAGAGCAAGGTAGAAACGAGAGAGATAGTAAAGTGTATGCTTTTGTGTTTACTGTAATATAGGCATGTGACTGTTCATGCGTAAGCAGCTACTTGCATTGAGAATGCAAAGCTGGTAAAGAATTACTGCATGTTTGATTTCAAAAACAAAATACACCAAACAGCAATCAAAATGTTGTCACATGTACTCCTATTCACCAATTCACATAAAATGGTAAAAAATCAATGTGTATCTCCACTACATGTCCATTGGACAATTAAAAAGCATAGCACTATACTGTATATAGTAATAGGACAGTATAATATAGTGTAGAATAAAAATGTTGTCTACTGTCGTTTCCAACCAAGGGATGGTCAACAACATTTTTACCTATTTATTGTAAGACAAGGCTCCATATAGTTACGAAAATTAAAAAATAGAAAAGTGATTTCTGACCTATAATTGCTTAGCCTTAAAACAAGAATGTTAACTAACGTGCATCACTCACCTATGTAACAAGTCATAACTGCTGTAGGAACTCATGGTTGGTGGTAAATGTGGAAGTTAGTAAGCATGTAACGTTAGCGAGCTGAATGTAACTAAAGCTTTGATTTTCTGTCCAAACCAAGACAATGTTACAGCTCAGTGAACCTGAGGGTGCGTGTGTGTAAGTCACCAGGCAGCAATATTGCATAGTGTGTACATCCACGATTTAATACTGTAAGTGACTTTTACACGAACCTCTTAACAAAAACCTTGTGCTTCTGCAATCGTAGTTTCAGTTCAATCAAACTTGCTTTAAATTCTCAGCCACAAAAACAGAACTTGCTATATGCTTGGTTGCTTTCCCCGAGGGTGAATTTTGCCTTTTTAAAGACAGAGAAACACAAAGCGCATGATGAGAAAATCCACTTGCTAATTTGAGAAGCAAACTAAAGAGTGTACACGGCTGACTTGATGACAGCTGTCAGTGTGACAAGAGCTATTATCAGGTGGGATTTAAATTTTTATGCTGGAGGCAACCAGGCGGTGCCCAGGAGGGATTTGAAAAGACAAGGTTTTTGAAGAACCCGGGGAGGGTTTCAGGTACTGTCACTCAAACATATATTGTATTTGCTGCAGGCCCGTGTTAAGTATTCACATACAGTAACTTGTAATGACACCCCAAAAGTAAAAGAACTAACATTAGGCCACAAGCAATTATTCAACAAAGGCAAACGCTAGCAAATGCACCTAACAGTATGTTTGACTTTTTGTTTCTATAATCTCTTGAAGAGATTGTTGTACTGTTACAGTGACACAGAAGATTGATTAGTTACAGTATATGTAATAATGTCACTTAAAGATGAGCAGTCTTGGGGAGTAACGGAATACATGTAATGATGTTACGAAATTAGGATACAAAAAAAAAGGTAACTGTATTCCATTACAGTGGGGACCAATTTGAAAAACAAATTCTGTTGAGTTAGATTTTTATGCTGAATGAAACAAAAATTGGCATGCTGATTCCAAAATTGCAGTGAGTTTTTTTTCTAGCACGTCAAGTTTTTTCTCGACAGCTTATCCTCCAGATAAGCAAAATTCCACTGATTAGCTGTAGTAAGACTTGCCAGCTGATTACGATTGGACTCATCTACAGCTACGTGGCAACTTGTTTGTGCAGACACAATTGAGACAGTGCGGTGAGGGGTGTGTGCAGCTCCCAATAGGAATCAAATCTGCAAACAGAAAGCTAGCATAGTAGGAATTAAGAGGATTTGTACCATATCCTTTGTAAAACATAACAGTGTTAAATAAACATTGAAGTCATGCCTGTTTCTTTCATATTTCATTGTATGTAAATATTTGAAAAGTTTTATAAAACAAACAGATATCTGTTAAGTACAGTATTTTTCATATTATTTAAGAAAACGAGGATCTATAGTTCAAAACCTTGACGTGATAGAGAGAATCTGAGATCGGTTTTGGATTCCGCACCCAAAAATTAGTTTAAAACAGCTGTCAGACCTAACTCAACAACAATTGTATTCCCCAGTGTTATGGTTACAGAACGTAAATGCATAATTAGATTGCAGGTATATTTTGTAAAAATTGGGATTATTTCATGGGACTACAATTTTAATGCGAGGAAAGGTTGACTGTTGATTTGAGGCCTCCGCCAATTTCATTCCAGCAAGCAGAGCAACATAGTTCAGAATTAGCAGCCCAATAAGTAAAGTAAATAAATTGTCACATCATAGCTCAATGAGCCACCGGACGCAGTCGCGATATTGTGAGCAAACGAGGAGATCATTTCTGCCATTTGGTCCACGGGAGCACGAATTAGCTGTATGTTCACAAGCTAAGACTGATGGGATAAAGTTGGTTGCTGGTGGTGAAGTGATGTTGGGAGCTGGCCGTGTTGGGCTTCACAAAAGAACGCAGTATAAAAGCAACATGGGGGGAATAGAGTAAATAGTTACTGTTTGGGCCGTATTCAAAAGAGGGACTTATTCATTTTTAATAACATTTACGAAGAAAAGTCATGTCAAAGTCATCCAGACTGCTGAACCTAGCAGCGAGCTAGCTGGCTAGCCAGGCCCATCGCATCAGCTTCAGCTCATCTCGCGAAGAACGTGTTTCACCTCCCATCACAAATCACCCACAGGTTTACTATTTTTAAACACCATATCACTAATATTAATTGCTGAACTTGTCACCGTGAATAAAAAAGGTTATTTTACGGTAGATGTTTTGCAGCATCATTATTGTATCATGACCATGGGTCGTTTCCACTCATTATAACACACTCTGGGTCATGAGGAACATTTTTTAAAACATAAAGCTAGGTGGCACAGTGACAAGCAGTTAGCACGTCTTGTTCACAGCTCTGAGGTTGGGGGTTTGAGTCCGGGATGCTCCGGCTTTCTTCTGCATTCCCAATACATGCATATTAAACATATATCAAATATATCTATTAATTTTTTTCCTTTGTCTTATTTAGCATATTTGGAGCAGGTTACCTCAAAGTATTTAAATGTGATCAAGTTACGCTGCTTTAATACTATGGTACTTGGTTTACGCTACTGACTAAATTTTTTTTAACAGGTAACTAGTAACCGTATTGGAATACATTTTTAAGGTAGCCCTCCGACCCTGAATGTGAGAATGTAATATGTAACTTAAGTTTATGGGGGATACTATGTTTGGCTCAACGAAGCAAGCTTCAAATAATCCAACACTTTATCCAAAGTTCTTATATATATGCACAATTGTCACAATCATTTCAACCATAAGATGCTGTCTTGGTTAAAAGTGTTTGCGAAGAGGAAGCAATGGATGAAATTGTTGAAATTGCTGACATGGTAATTTGAATAAGATTTTAGCAAGTTCAGGTTCAAACGATCATGTCTGCAACTCGCCGCAGGCATACACAAAGAGTCTGCGAACCTTTTTTTTCGGGTTTGCTCGCATTATCTACAAAACAATTGCGGAGGTAGTTGAGACGTTAATTTCGGTGGGCAACAGCTACCTAATATATTGCCTAAAATGGCAGCACCCTGAGTTTGCAAGAGAGTTATGAATTACTCTTTTTAATTTGTATTCAACGAATGCAAAATCAAGCAGAATGCCATGTTTTGATTAGTGGTGGGCCATACAACGTATTCTTGCAAAAATAATAATAATAATAATAAAATAAAAAAATAAAAAAGGGGGGGGGGTTCCTTCTGCTTTAACAATGCTTACAAGCAGCAAGTTCCAAAAGATGCACCAAAAGCATGGTACTATATTTGTGATGGGTGTTTCCTTAACAACTGATGCTAGATAGCAGAGCAAAGAAGAAGAGTCATCACTTGGGCGAAGTTGTATATCTTATAGTTCACTCTTCAGCGCCACTGAGACGGACTTGAAAAATGGAGGGGAATTACAATTAATGCATCGCGATACATTTTAGCTAATCTTACTTGAGTACCGGTAAATTGGAATTTCTGCTATTTGAGTTCAGGCAAAAATAAGTGCTCATGAGCAACATCACAGGGCCATGGAAAAACACCTTGCATTGCATTGCACTATACCCTGTTGTAATAATTTCATAAGTACATCATAGCAAACATTTGTTCTTGGTGCCACTTTGAAATAGATTGGTAGACAGACACAGTAGATGGACAGAGTCTGAACGAAACCCCTAAGCCTGACGACCACACCTCCTTGCAAAGTATTTTCTTCTCATGTGTAACACTTACTGCATTAACAATGCACGTCAACTCTGGATTTGTCAGAGTAGCAGCTGTTGACAAGTTAAACACTGTGAAGGGAAGCCTGACAGATAGTGGCAACAAAAATACAATTATGGGAGAATTTTGTGTAAAGTTGTAAATGACATAACAATGACAAATAATATTAATCCGATTTCCATCAAGCAGTATAGTTTGCTTCTGTTTCTATACTGCACCAGTTCCTCATTGGGCCCTATACACTGCACATAGTAGCTGAAATTCATGAGTGGGTGAAACTGTGATGTGTTGTTATTGACATACCTGGATGCACTGCCTGCCATTGAAACAAAAGCCATGTCGGACTTGACAGTTTCACAGTAGCTGAACTGTGGGGAGCTGAACTGTATCACTTGGTGGAAACATCCCTTTTGTCCCAAAGGCATCCAAAAGTGAGAGAAGCAGCCAAGTCAATGGCATGACACTGTGTGGTCACTTACCAATGATATTACCCACAAAAATCATCCCAGACGAATGGTCTCAGCTCTTCTGTGCTCAAAGAGCCTAACAAGGCTGTGAACTGATAAAGCAAAAGCTTTGTGAGCCATTAATCGTATGCCAGCCTCCGCCTACACTTCCCAGTAGGCACTGCCCTTGTCGCAGACCTGTTTGCTGACTTCAGCCAATATAACGCTGGCACAAATCTGCTGAAAGGTGTTCATCCAGTCAGCACAACAGTCTCCCACCTCTTCTTTCAGGAGCTTGTCTCCCTTTGCATCATAATGCACTAATCTCCAATAACACGCTCAATTAAAAAGCTTCTCCTTAAATCTCAGCGGAACTATAATATAACATGAAGTACTTGAGATTAAAGTACTTACATAATCAACAACAATTAGAGCACCCTGATACATGATATTAGCTCTACTCATCAGGCAAATGTGTCTGTCCTTCATTACAATGCCTTAACAACCTTAGAAAATTCAGCCCTTGCAGGATTTCACTTTTCTGCCTCACTGTCAAGTGCTTTGCTATTGATAATCTATTTCAAAAAGCTTCTCACCCTGAGCATGTAAAGAATTTAAAGTCAACATGGTGCTCTGTAGGAATTGTTACTTTAGAAATAGAGCAGCCCTACAGCTTCCAACAAAGATGATTCAGAGTGGAAATCCAGTATGCTGGCACGGTGAGCGGCTTACTCTGTGTTCTTATTTCTTGGCAGAGCAATGCTGAGGCGCTCACTGCCACATGGCACCCAGATATGTGGTGAGGCACAGTCACACATGCTGGCTTTTATGAGTCATTGCACACCACCATGGCTTCAGACAGGCAAAAACAGTAAAGAATCAGAAGGTCTGGTTGGTTAAAATCCCAAAAATAGCTGGCAAAATAATGGGGTGAAACTGTTTGGGCTGCAGAACTTATTATGGAGACACAATTATATTGGCATTATGCTACTGCAAATACCGTATGAACCACAACATCACCAAGCTGTGCATTTCAGTTCAGCTCGCCATGGTAGTTTGGAACACTAAATCCTTATCTGACTTGTGGTTCCACTTTTGGGTGTGTTGGTGACACGTAAATAGTGGGACATCATAGCAGCACAACACTGTAATCTGCCAATAAATTCAATCAGGATGCGTGGCCTGTCACAGTAAATAAAGGACAACAATGGACGCTATCCAGCATAGTGTGGTCTTTTTTCTTGGCATGCGACTGTTCAATGCATGGCAAGTGTTGTTTGATAAAAGGTGCATTTTGGGGTCTTTCCTATTCTATTACCGATTACCATTACATGGAAGGTATCTGTTATCCAATCATTTGATGGTAACTTCCCCCCCCCCCCCCCCCGTAGGTGTCATGTCATTTCTGTTGGAAATGATTGGGGTGGTGCCTTATTTACTTTTGTACTGCTTAAAATTACATGTACACACACACCCAGCGTGTGTTTTGTTGCCCAGGTTTGTCCCATTACAATATTGATTTTTAAAACAAACAACTAAAGAAATCTATATCAGTTCAGTTTTGACTGTGAAGACTACTTTTATACGATAGGTACAACTAACAAAGACCAGAGACTTGTCTATGGGTGAAAAATAAGTTATTGTGAAGCTGAGACAAGGTGGAAATGAATCAGAACCATTCCACAAGCATTGGCTAAAGCCAATACAACCATTTGGATTGTCCTGAAAAAATAAAAGGTAGACCAAGGAAACAACAGTACGTGACGATGGAAACAATATGTGAGTAGGGCTGCACAAATTATATGTACTTTTGTCGAAGAATAACACCACCGTCTTATTTCATGTGGAGTTGTATTATTGAAGCAAGGTGACCACCGCAAAAATATTTGCAGCTTGGAAGCACATACATTGGGGTCAAGCTTCTGACAATCCCTGTTTTTGCAACTTATAAATAGATACCATGCATTTGGCGATGTTCAGTCATACTGTTCAACAGCACTGACTCAAGTCAATCTCTAGATTTAAACCCTGTAGAGTATGCATTTTATCTGCTACAGAAGCAACTCAAACAAACAACAAATGAAAGAGACTGTGTTCAAAGCCTGGATAAACATAATAAAAGAAGACTGCAAAGGTTTGGTGATGTCAATGGGTGACACATTGAAAGCAAAGGATTGGATACTAAATTTCAACTCATAGCCCCTTTAATCTATTTAAGTCTATCTGTTCAAATACTTTTTCTTGTCCCAAAATGTGGCATTTTTGTTACAAAAATATGCGACTACAGTACTCTTAATTTGCACATCAGAGTCAGAAATATAACATAAAATAACATCTTGAATGTTGATCTCTTTTGATGTCTGTCCCTAATGTTTTCATTTTAAGGCAATCAATAATGCTTGGTAGATAGACTTCAGACATTTGTGCAAACTGTTCTCAATATTACTTAACCCATTCAGGGTCACAGTAAACTGGTGCTTATGCCAGCTGGACAAAAGGTAGACTACATACAGACAACCACACAGTCCCATACACTATCAATGACCCGATCTCCATTTTGTGACCACTAAATATTTTAAATTAGAAGAAAGAAACAAGATCTTCCAAAGCTTTCAGGTACATGACTGAATGAGACAAGTCACAGATCAATAGTCACGCCCCCTGGTGTTGCTAAGGGAAATCCATCCATCCATCCATTTTCTGAGCCGCTTCTCCTCACTAGGGTCGCGGGCGTGCTGGAGCCTATCCCAGCTATCATCGGGCAGGAGGCGGGGTACACCCTGAACTGCCAGCCAATCGCAGGGCACATACAAACCAACAACCATTCGCACTCACAGTCACACCTATGGGCAATTTAGAGTTTTTCAATTAACCTACCATGCATGTTTTTGGGATGTGGGAGGAAACCAGAGTGCCCGGAGAAAACGCACGCAGGCACAGGGAGAACATACAAACTCCACACAGGCGGGGCCGGGGATTGAACCCCAGTCCTCAGAACTGTGAGGCTGACGCTCTAACCAGTCGGCCACCGTGCCGCACGCTAAGGGAAATCATTAGATTATAAATGATTGTATAAGACACAAACACGGTGTTTTGGATGATATATATCTATTGTTGCGTACCAAGGGTATATTATTAAATACATTACTGTGAGTCTCCAAACACTAGAAAGACCCCCAGAGCATCTGGAAAACTGGCAGACAAGAAACTGAAGGGACGTGGCAGGGCAGAATGGGTTCCAACCTAAATTTCATACCAGAGGGAGTATTTAGAGGCGGGGGGAGGTATGTTCGACACGCTAATTAGGGTTAGTAATTTATTTCGCGGCGGCACGGTGAAAGACTGGTTAGAGCGTCAGCCTCACAGTTCTGAGGACCCGGGTTCAATCCCCGGTCCCGCCTGTGTGGAGTTTGCATGTTCTCCCCGTGCCTGCGTGGGTTTTCTCCGGGCACTCCGGTTTCCTCCCACATCCCAAAACCATGCATGAATTGGAGACTCTAAATTGCCCGTAGGTGAGAATGTGAGTGCGCATGGTTGTTTGTTTGTATGTGCCCTGCGATTGGCTGGCAACCAGTTCAGGCTGTACCCCGCCTCCTGCCCAATGATAGCTGGGATAGGCTCCAGCACGCCCGCGACCCTAGTGAGGAGAAGTGGCTCCGAAAATGGATGGATGGATGGATGAATTTATTTCACTGAATACAACTGCTCAGTCATTGTAGAACAGCATCGTGAATGAGAACACTTATAGACATGCATGTATAAGTTTTAAAAGGCAATAAGTGGGACAAATAATGACAATGCCATAAGACAATGGTTATAATATGAACATTTCAGGTGACGTATGTTAAATTTGAAACATTGGGCATGTAAGAAATGCATCATACTAATGAAGTTCAGATGATCATTTAATTGTCTACTGATCTATAATCATCTGCTTCTTAGTGTTTCATATTTCTCGACAACAGTCAGTCTGATGACAAGGCAGGATGCCAGCTAATAACACAAGTTCACAGAAGCCCTTGATGAGATCCAAGGGAATCCAGGCGAGGAGCGACTCCCCTCAAACGCCAGTGCTGCCTGCCACAATGGCTGCCACGCACTGTTTGGTCCATGTGTTTACACTGGGGGGGGAAAACAGACTGAAGGATGCTGAATAAGCATTGAAAGAGAAGCCTTTTGGAGCGACAACAATGCAAGTCCCAGAGTAACAGCTAATACCTGGCACATCTCACTAAATCATTTCATTTAAAGCGTCTGATGTGCCGACAGACGGGATGTAAAATGCATTTCCACGCCAAGCCTCTCAAGTGCTTACCGCCCATGCGAGCATAATGAAAAGATTACTGGTTGCACCCCCTTGTCAAATCATAGTTCTGAAATAAGTCCATGACACCTTATGGGAGCTATTTTCAATATACTGTCAGAAATAGAGGGACTCCATTTTGGACTATCTTCACCACAGATGGCAAATAATGGGACTCCAGGGTAACTGCAGGATTTGTACCTTTTTTAGAGAGAGAAAAAGAAAAGCTATAAAAGTCAAGTGTACTGCAACCTTGGAACTCATTTCTGTTTCCGTTATTTATTTGTGGAAAAATGTTTCAAAATCCGAACAAATTTGAGGGTGACAGGTGCTCCGGAACAGATTAAGGGTACCACAACCAAGTCATTGGATTCCTAAAATTTCAATTATGTTCAGTGACACCTAAATACAGTGGACTCCCACTTATAGGGACTGAGCCTGAACACGAAGAGTGAATTTCGGCGAATCAACGACACTCCCGTAAAAGTGATTATAATTCCCTATTTTAATGGCTTAAACAATAAATACACCACAAACTATGATCCCCAAATACTTTAAGAGCATATTAAATACCTACAAAAATCTTCCAAAATTGCTCTACCCTTAAAAATACAGTACAGTAAACAGCTACAGCTATGCACACACGTATGCAATATACAGTACCGGTATATAAATGTCATCAATTCTGATAATAATGATGAAGAATGACTGTAAGCAGTGCAGTCCGCTGTAAAGGAATGAACATTTGACTGCACAGCAAAGCGCAGGAGCTACTGTACATCAATGGTGCCGAGTGCCACTGCTCCTGGGGCGGCCTGTGCTGGTGAGAAAGTCCGTTGCTTCATAGTCCACGCGCTCCAAACCACTTAGCGGTTAGTGCTACATCGACAAGCGCTTTGGTGTTTATTGATCTGAATCCACGGCGACAACACCAACTAATTTACATAGATAGGTGTAGAAATGTTCTGCTAAACTATTGTCACAGATTCCACTGGTTTTGATGCCGTGTTTAGCCCGAGTTTGGTGAAAATTATTATGAGCCAAAGCGGACATGGGCACCGCCTTCATATCCCCGCTGACTGTCTATCACAAATCTAACACCGCAGCTATTAGATTTGTCATTGGATGAGCGAGTGTGTAGGTAGAATTTCTTTCTACACACAACAATCTTCTGCCTTCCATGGAGTCTTACATTGTTTGGATGAGGGGAAGTTTGGTTGAGTGGACAACTCGTTTGATATTTTTAGGGTGTGTTTACAGCCAACATTAACCGTTTGTTGTCTTATTTAAAGTGACACTACAATACAATAAATATCACACATACTCTAGACAGTATTTTGCCATGAAATATAAATATATATATATATGTATATATACATATATATATATAGAGAGAGATTTTTATTTATTTATTTATTTTTATATACATTTTTTTGGAGGGGGGGGGGGGGGGCTTTTTGGCCACATTACAAAAAATCATTAACAGGAGAGTTTTTCTGTGAATAATGGAAGGATGGGTTCCAAAATAAGATATTGGTAAATAGGTGAATTCACAAACGCCAAACTGCGAATATGCTGGAGTCCACTGTATGTTCAGAGACCCTGACAAATATGGCATAGAAACGTTGTAGTTGAAGTTCAACCTGCCTCAGCAAGACCCCAGCACACCTCTTGAGACCACCCTCCAGACAGCATCAAATGATTAACTCAGCGCATCTTTTTTTTCTGGCCTTTTTTGCAACAGTTATTCAAAAGCAGGCATAGCTTCAACAAGGTGTGTTAAGATAAGTAGCGTCACCATGTGTGAATACGTTTCATTATTAACAGTGTTTAACTTATTTTTTTTTTAAACTGTAACAATTGAAAATGTTAAAATCTGCAACGCACGAGGCTGCACTAAGAATCACCTTCACACGACACCATTGTCAGTCATGTTTTATTGTTTGGCGTTAACTAATTTTACACCTGTATTACAGTTAAGAATGTACGGAGCCCCTAAAGGGACATGGAAAAAAAAGAAACTTGTTTATCATTCGAACGAGAAACTTTCTCATTGTAATGAGAAATGTTCTCGTTCGAATGAGAAACTTTCTCGTTACAATGAGAAACACGTTTCTTTATTCTTTTTTTTCCATGTCCCTTTAGGGGCTCCGTAGGAAACAGCTTGGCCCTGGAATTGATTTTCCATTATTCCCTACATTGTTTACAAATCAAAACAAATAGAACCTAGCATTTCAGAACAGATTGTGTTTAACATTTATCAGATTATTTTTGTTTTCTTTTAGTGTGAATATGACCCCATTTTGCAATGTAAGGCAAAGTTACAAATCATATAAACATATAAAGGCACTAATTAAAGGAGAAATGGACTGAAGATGAGTGAGTACATGGCCTTAGTGGACGGCTTGGAGTATTGAGAGGTTGAAATGCCAAGTGTCTCTGCCTTCACTTCTCTGCCCCGAAGCTACAGTCCTGCAGATACTGCAAGTCAAGCCACAATTTATCAACTGCTCTTGCTGTCCTAAATGGGGTTAATAGAATGCTAAGAAACGGAATAGCCTTGGCAGCACTTCACTAACTACCTCCCTTCTGGTTAAATTCAGCTTCTCTCGTCCTTTCGTCTCCCTTAGAAAGATACTGTAACTCTCACCTCGGCTCAATCGGGAAGATTGCTTATTAAGGAACGGCTCTGGGGTACCTCACTAAATTGGGGGGGAGCACGGTCTCACTAGTGCGATAACTACAGATTTATGTCAGAATTAGGTGTAAATAGCTGCAGTGGCTATTCCCCTTCTTTAATTAAGCAAGCACATTTTCCAGGCTGGAGCGTGTTCCCCTTGCACGGCATATGCTTGCTTGCTTAGAGGGACTGACCCAAGTGGAGAGTGAAAAGAAGTGCCGTTCAGGTGCATTCCCTAAAGACTCAAATGGCTAAAACAAAGAATAACAACCTCCCATTTTTTCTGTGGCTTTAGGAATGTATATTGCTGTGTTTCGTTATCTGATTGAACTAACTTTTTTTGCAGCTGTCAATGAGTAGTGAGTACAATGATACACAGCAGCGAATGTCAGATTACTTCTCAATGCCAGATCAAGCTGAGTGCACGGTAAAATGAAAATGTTGTAGCACACTTCTATGTTGCTTTGAAAAACTGCAGAGTGTGTACTTCCTAGACAGTTATATCTGGAGCCTTTTATCTGCCAGAGTTCTATTTTGGATGCTCCAAAAAACCAATTTAACTCCCTTTTGCCACGCGCTACCTGGACTACCAATTGTTACCAGTATAACTCATTTCCACAAGAACTTGTGGAAGTGAGCGTAATGTAGCATATTTATCATTAACAAAATGGATACATATGGCTTTCATTCCTGTACTTTGCGGCCATTAACCACTTTTCTAATGCCTATTTCTGTCACCTTTAGGACTGCAGTGGAACATTACTGATGCATCTTAAGATAAAGTGACAACTTGGAGACACATTTGCCACATATGCACTCAATTGAAAGAATTGCTCATAAAGGATATAAGTGCTGAGTTTAGAAGGTTTAGCATCTGCTACTACAGTGGGCTCATTTCACCCCCCACCATGTAGATAAAAATGAGTGATGTTGATTAAAAATCCAACACAAATAAATAAAATCACAAGTGTCTCTAAATGTGAAAGCCACCGTATGCCACAGAATCTGATTTGCATTTGCTATCCCGAACTGTGTTGTGGAAATCAGATTTCAGGGGGAAAAGAGCAATTACCAGTAAGTAATATTACAGTATAGTTCTCAATGCTCTGAAGAAGAAAAGTAGGATAAAAGCTGGGCCTTCCCATCATAATTCTTCATAAGTAATTAACTGTGAAATGTAACAAATCCCTTCATAACTGCAAGAGATTCAGGGACCACACATAAGGAATGAAGAAGGAAAATCCAGCAAAGAGTTTTGGCCAAAAATGAAAGAGAAAATTGAGACATGAGGTTCATCCATGGCTCCTAAAATTATGTGAGCTGCAAGAGTGTTTCACACTGAGACAATGTGATATTGCTGGGTTTCATCAGAATTAGCCTATAACATATTCCAAGGCAAACTCTCTGGGAGATAATCCACAATTGACTTGTATTTAATTGCTATTTGATTGAAACTATCATGTGAAACATCTTTTAAATATATGGAAACCGTAACTGAAGGAATTATTTCATGCAATTCTTTTCCAATGGGGTCAATCCACACAATTCCTTCTTATACTCAATTTTTATTCACACACAAACACTCTCAAATTCATATCCAAACATTTACAAAGTTTTCCTCTTCTGTAGCTTGCCTCTTTGTTGTTTTTTGGCAAAATAAGAGATGTTTGTCTCCCAACTTTAAAAAGATGTCGACAGAGGCTTTGGGAAGCTGGAGTCAAGGAGACCCCCTGTTATCGCATTGTGGCAATATAAACGGTTCAAGCAACACTGAATGCATTGATGGCTCCCAGATAAACAAGTCTCATACACACAGACACACACACAGCATCACAAAACACCTGATGTTGTCAGCAAGCCAACTTTTCACCAAGTTTACACTTACAAACTTTTCGCCCTGGAAGGATCTGCAAACATTTCCTTTCTATTTTTAAAGATAAGGCTTGTTTTTCCCCAGTAATTTATCATGCTGTTGAAATGTTCTATTTGAGCACAGCTTTAATTCAGTGAAATAGCATCATGGGCAACCTGTAAAGAGTGCTGTCGAATGCAGTGAAAATAAAAATGTGAAGTGCCACAAACAGACATGTTCAGGGTTCCATCCATCCATCCATTTTCTGAGCCGCTTCTCCTCACTAGGGTCGCGGGCGTGCTGGAGCCTATCCCAACTGTCATCGGGCAGGAGGCGGGGTACACCCTGAACTGGTTGCCAGCCAATCGCAGGGCACATACAAACAAACAACCATTCACACTCACGCCTACGGGCAATTTAGAGTCTCCAATTCATGCATGTTTTTTGGGATGTGGGAGGAAACCGGAGTGCCCGGAGAAAACCCACGCAGGCACGGGGAGAACATGCAAACTCCACACAGGCGGGGCCGGGGATTGAACCCGGGTCCTCAGAACTGTGAGGCTGACGCTCTAACCAGTCGGCCACCGTGCCACACATGTTCAGGGTTGATTAGGCTAATTTAATCAGAAAAATGATTCCCTTTGCCACATTTAGAAGTTCTGTAACAATTTTTGTGATGTCACCAACAAATGAAATAAAGTCAAATGACGTTCAATTCAGTTTTGTTAGTATTGCAATAAAGATGAAAGAAACCATGTAAAATGGATCAAGCTGACGTCATCCTCTGACGCTTAACACTTCTACTGGAAGTGTAATTAGTTTTACTATGCTGGTTAATTGCTGCTGCGGTTCAGGAATCTGACCTTTTTGAAGTCTGTCAGTTGGTCTGGGAAAAATGCCCCAGTGCTTGCTGTTGCTTTCTCGTCCACTTAACAACAAAAAAGGCCCCATAAACAGGTTTATGAGACAGAATGTTACAGTCTATGAAAACATTGCAGCCCTGTGAAAATGATCTCACTCACTCATCCGTCACTAAACCAAGCAGTATTAGAATATGAAACGAGACATATTGTGGCTGACAGTAGTCTTATTTCTCAAGGAAATGTCATCATGGAGTCAGTTGTGAGACCGCACAGTGCATTAGCGAAGGGTGAGAGAGGTACGGGCGAATAAAAACACGTTCTCCAACGCAAATGCTTAATCAGGATCAGCTTTTGAAAAGGTCAGGTTTGCATAACCCCATGTGAATCCGCGGATGACAAGGGCACGTCTTACTTGCACTTAGTAACTATCAAACCTAACTATCAAAACGGTTGGTTTATAGGAATCAAAGTGTTCAAAAAGGTAACAATGGTGAACAACCCTCACGATTCCACTTAGCAAGCTTTCATTAGACACATATAACACATTAGACAACTGGTTTGACGAGGACTAGAAGATAAAAAATCTGCTCGAAGTGGATGCTGTTGAGGTGGTTTGATAGTTAAATGATAGACAATTTCCATCCATGCATTTATGCATCCATTTCCTGCTGTTCATCCTGTTGAGGGTCACGGTGAGCCACAGCCTATCCCAGCGGGCTCTGGACCTGTCAATCAGGACACATTTAGACAAACAACCACTCAAATTCACAATCACACCTATTCGAAATTTAGAGTACATGTGGTACTCGCTTTATAGTACCACATATGACATTTCAAGGTAACGAATGGCACACAATAAATTACATTGCGCAGCGGCGTAAGAATACTTGCTCAACTTACTGTTTTGATCACTTTGATTGTTTTATATTTATGACCAAGAAGTGCTTTTATCAGATATTGACTGTAACTATGACTTTACTACTGTGTTAACATAGGTGATAGACTACGACGTGTTCCGACTTGGGTATAAATCTGGGTTATGTCGCGACCATCGTCACGGAACTCCGTCATAAACCGTGGACACCCTGTACTTAATTAACCTTTTAGGAATGTGGGAAGAAACCAGAAAACCTGGAGAAAACTATTATTTTCTAACTCCGAACCGCATGGTGTGAGGCAGAGGTGCTAGCCACGTTTCATTTGCCAGCCTACACTGTTTCCACCAACACCAAATGGATTTCTGAAACTGTTTTATTTGTGATTCTTTGAATATTGGACTTTAGAACAGACCAGATAAAAATAAAAAATTTAAAAAAAACAATGAAACTGAGACTGTCACCAAAAGACTAGTATGGTTACATGTGACTAGATAACCCGGCTATGCTGAAGTTGAAAAAGGACAAAAGTCATTGTCGGCAGGCAGCCCATCCCAGCCGGCAAAAGACAGACTCTACACAACAATAGGTCAGCTACACAACAGTAATTTATGTAAATCACTACATTACCAATGCTCCCTCACGTACTCAACGTGTTTTGTTATATGTTGTGTCTTCAGTTAGGAGGCAATAAGACAAGATCTTGTTAGATCTAAACAATATGTTTTTAAGAGAGGTATTGACAGTTCATTTGAACTGCATGATTAGTTATTGAAATCGGCGTCACCAATACAAGTAAAAGTGTTGTTCAATATTACTTATTCATATGGAAGTAATGTCTGTTTATTCAAGTTAGGTGACTGATAAATACAAGCAATATGCACTTGTAAGTAAAATGTGTACATTGTATGCATGTTATATAATACATTTCAATTAATAATTTTTAATATTCCCAATGTACTGTATATTGTATTTTCAGTTTTCATCTGTTTTTTTAATCATAACTAATCTACAGCAGTAGTGGGAAGTCGCAGGCGTACATGCAGAGTCTGGCCCTCTGGGTTGGATAAAACATTTGAACCTTGTGGGATCATCAAAATGTGCATCCATGTTCTAGAACTCTCAAAATAATAAATTAGCTGTCTACTACTGTAAGCTTTGTCTCTTTGGAAGTACATGAGCTCTGACTAATACAGGACAAAATGGTCACGTCAGCAGCCTCCCATGTAATTAAACCTATTTTAATACTTGGGCGAATCAGCTGATTCTCAGTAACTACCTCGTAACATATGCATTATTTAGTCCTTGTTGAGTCCGCCAACAAACATCAGCCTTTAAGACATTACAGGGTTCCCCTAAATGTGTCATTTTGAAACAAAAACTGCTGTGCAACTTTAATATTTTCTGGAAATAAAAAGCTGTTTTGCGGCTTTGACGAGACTATTATAATTAGAATGTTCACTTGTGTGTAGTTATGTAAAACAAACAAAAAATACCCTTCCTAGTGTGCATAAAATCTGTTGATGTAGTGGAAAATCACATGTGTGTAATGAAATACCACCATTTAAAATTTTAAATGCACCGAAGTGAATTATTGATTCATTCATTCATTCATTTTCCGTACCGCTTATCCTCACTAGGGTCAAGGGCGTGCTGGAGCCTGTCTCAGCTGACTCTGGGCGAGAGGCGAGGTACATCCTGAACTGGTCGCCATCCATTCGCAGGGGACATATAAACAAACAGTCACGCTCACAGTCACACCTACGGGCAATTTAGGGTCTTCAATCAACCTACCCTGCATGTTTTGGGATGTGGAAGGAAACCAGAGTACCCAGAGAAAATCCACGCAGGCACGGGGAGAACATGCAAACTCCACATAGGTGAGGCCGGATTTGAATCCGGGTCCTTAGAACTGTGAGACAGATGTGCTAACCAGTCGTCCATCGTGCCGCCAAAAAGTGAATTAACAAAAGAAATTAAATCTAGTGAATTAATTAGTCATGTCAACAGTCAAGTTTAATGGTGCACTCGCTGGGTGTGAATGTCAGTGTGAATTGTTTTCGGTCTCTATATGTTTACTATGAATGACTGCTGACCAGTCCAGGATGTAGTCTGATTTCAGCCGGGGTTCGGGTTAAAAAAAAAATATATATATATGTTTAAAATAAAATATCAGCCTTCGCGTACTTGCTGATGGGAGCGGTCATTTCTAGGTCTTTTCACTCTGTGTGACGTGTATTCGCCAGTTCCGGCTTATTATGCAGCTTTATTTACTTAGAAAACCATACAGAGTTAATAAATATTCAGCAACGACAAGTTACATATCGTCGCTGTCGGGCAGAATCCTCGCATCTCCAAGATCACTACTTTTCAGGAAATCGGAAAACAAATGTTAATCAGAGTACTGTGTTTTGACTAGTGCTAGCACATGCAGTGTATTCTTGCTTTTTAAAATAAATCGTTTAGTTCCCCTTGAAAGCAATAACAGATAAGCTCTGCACTTTTCAAGGGTCCAAAAAAATGGTATATATTTATATTTTTATTTCATTTGATCAAAACAAGTTATGTTGTCACATTCTAATTATCTTGTCATATGACATGATACTTTTGGTGATAGCTTCTGCTCTCAACTCTGGAGTAATGGAGTTTATCCTCCTCTGTCATGACGAATAATACGTTTCATAAACTCAAGGCTCCTCTGCTGAATGCTTTGCAGTTTCAATCATCCAAATGTTTGAGATTGTGCAACCTGTCAGTGCTATTAAAGGCCAGGCATTTAACTTGAGGGGACAGCGGGATCTCATATGATGGTCGACTTGTGTCGCAGAGTTCAAAGATTGGCATCTTATTGCTATTTGAAAGGTCACGGGGCTGAAACAGAAAAAGCCGTCAAGGTGTGTATGTGTGTGGCGTGTGTGACGCAGCCTTCCTCTATCCATGACCCAGGGATGAAGGCCAGACATAACAAGACATATATAAGCACCACACCTTCCAGCTACTCCACTGCCACACTCTCATATCCAACTTGATGTCTGTTACTTTCAGTTTGACAGACACAATCCTGTAAAAATGTGCCAGATTGGACGAATGTTAAATCAATTACCACAATGACAATTTTTTTAAATAACACAGTCTAATGGTAATTGTGCTGGCAGTGATAGCAATAATAATGTACTCTGTTTCATTTGTGTATCCAGTGAAGCCTCCGACATACATGAATCCTGCCCAACCGTGATGCATTTTGTCCATCACAGAGTTGTAGTGATTGTGCTGAATCTACAATGATGCTTCTTGTGATTCAAACAAATCACTGTGGGCATTGCAGCATTATTTTAGCACTACAGCGGGAATATCACAGGTAAATGTTATGGTGTTGATTTGGAGCCTGCTCGCGATAAACATTGCAGAGAATTGGACTGCGTTGTAATTGGCATGTGTCATGTGTGACTATTATTAGTGTAATTTCACATGATTGGAATAGAGAGAGGAGACATTGAAGCTACCCGCTGCCTTTTTAATTGAAGCGCTTATCACATTGCCTGCTGTAGACACAGAGGCAACAGGATGGCGTCAACGCTCAGTAATTAAATAAGTGTTCATCCAACTGTTTAAAGGCTGGCAGTGATAGCAATAATAATGTACTCTGTTTCATTTGTGTATCCAGTGAAGCCTCCGACATACATGAATCCTGCCCAACTGTGATGCATTTTGTCCATCACAGAGTTGTAGTGTTTGGCCTCATTTTCTGTAGTGTTTGGCCTCATTCTGGTCATGGGTGAGCTAGAGTCAGAAGACAGAAGTCTGTTTTATTTGTTGCTAGTAAAACTCTATAACACCTGTTATTCTCAAACTCGAAAAGCTTTGATCCTTGTCCATATCCTCACTCTGGATAATATTATTAATGTGAGATTGCCATCAGTGAAAAGTGATGAAATATGGTATATTTAACTCCAATATTAACCAATATTCTTTGTAGCTGAGGAGTATGACCCATGGATGAACTGACTTTTGTTCATGATCTGGATTTAGGCTCTAGAAACAAAACATTATTGTGACATACTGTAACTCTTAAATTGACATATCTTAATGAAATATGGCGTATATAGATTTGATATTGCCCAATGAGAAATCAACAGTCTAATGAACATAACTCAAAATGTTGTATATTACCAATAATATCCGGGGTGTACTTTCAGAAAGACAAATTAACCTTTATATCCAGATAAGTTACTGCAAACAAGAGTTGAACAATGTGATACATTTGACAAGACAGTTCCTCCTGTCCTTAATGGTCATTTTTGCGCTGTCCCAGAAAATACAGTTTTCAGGCTTCTGATTGGCCAATATGGCCTCACAGTACTGGACTGCAGCACAATCTGTTGTTTGACAGCCTGTTAATGGGTTTTGATGTGGACATATATTTCTTTTCTTAACCATAAAAAGAGACATGCAACATTTTCAAAAATACCTGTGTAAGTGTGGACATTGCGTAAAATATGTCCAGCAGGATAATGTGCAGAATGAATAAAATACATTATCTACCGGTACATGTTGAATTATTCACATTTCCGAGTATCCATCGTGGCCCACTGAGGAGATATTAGCTACTCAGTCACCGCATGCGTCGCACATAGT
Organism: Phyllopteryx taeniolatus; assembly: GCF_024500385.1. Classification (NCBI taxonomy): domain Eukaryota; kingdom Metazoa; phylum Chordata; class Actinopteri; order Syngnathiformes; family Syngnathidae; genus Phyllopteryx; species Phyllopteryx taeniolatus. Next base: position 11,932,566 of record NC_084521.1, on the reverse strand, counting down.
CCTCTGGGTCTCTGGCTCCCTGATGCTTTCTTCTTCTCCAGTCTCTCGATCACTTGCTTATCTTTGTCCTCTGCATTTTGTTAACCCCCCTCCGTTTTCTGTCTCTCTCCCTCAGCTGACTTTCTGCTGACGACTACTCGCGTCTATTTATATTCCTCGAGTTACTACTTTTCTTCCTGGAAAATCTCACCAATTATCTAAAGAGCTCTTGAAGCTATCGAGGCTCCGTGCCTGTTCTTAGAGAATCTTTGACTTGCAGGACAGACCAAAATTGATTCATCATTTAGCAATCTGGGGCAACCAGCTTTGAGCTTCAAAATGAAAAGGACCCCAAATTAGGTGGAAGCTGGTTTGCTAATTAAAATACTTGACCTAATATGCATCATTTTATTTTCAGCTCCACAAGGAGTTAGGGATTTTCTTGATTGCTAGATCATTTGCAGATGCACCCCAGAGGTCTTCAAAGCTAATCAACCAATCACTGCTTTTAGGGCACTTCAACTATTTTCTTGTTAAGTATGCATTAGAATTACTGTACCTAAAGCAGTACAGGCAGATTATAAACTTGCTGAGTTAATTAGTATCTTATAATTGCCTTTTTTTAAATCATCAACTGAGAGAAATGATTTTTTTTTTGGGACACAAAATGGTCCCAACAATATTTACGAAATGGTGCCTGGTGTTGTTACCCAGTACCCATGAATATTGTTCTCAGACTTTGAATTTGTGTACAAAATAATTGGACGGGACAATTGCACCTTTTCAGAAAAGATCTAGATACAGTAATAATGAATGTCATGTACGCTTAGAGTAAAGTACAATGTATGCTACCGGGCATCCTCCAATTGTTCATTATACAGGGAGTCATCAGTTTACGACCTAGTTCCATTCCTACAATGGAGGCATAACCAGAATTTCTAGGTTGGAATACATCGTAGTCTATCAATAACCTACGGTAATGCATAAGTAAAGTAATGATTACAGTAAAGGTATGTATGAAAAATACTAGTAGGCTATTATTATAAAGCAAACAAAGTTATCAAAGGAGTAAGTACGGTCGTAACTGAGTGGGCTTTCTTCCATATTTGTAAGCCGCTGTGCAAACTTGTTCCATATGCACTGTTCGTAACGTCAAAACCTCATACCATCGTAAACTGAGGACCCCACATGTTATAAATGGATCGGTACCATAAAGGTTGTTTTACAAAACAATGAAACGAACCATATAAAAATGAAACTGTTAACTGTTTTTGACAATTACTAAATGTCATATTTCTATGTATGTATGTATTTCTCTTCAGCACTGCTACAGATTCACTAAATTTGAATGTGATCTACATAGGACTGCAACCAGTGTTCTGTGCATACAAAAAACACTTGATAGTATCCCCCTGTTGGATTCAATTAATATACAGTATGTAAAAGTACATTAGGTTATGTAATTTGACACACAATGGTTAACACTCGTTAGTTTGGGGAAAAGTTGTTGTGTGGACAGTGATTGAATCTGGAAAGTGACAGAAAATGGATGAAAATGACTAAGCAATCTCAAAGTTGACCATCAAATGATGTGATAGCCAGAAAGAGAATATTCAGATATATAATTTACACTCACTACACAGATTTTGACTGTATATTTTCGTAAAAATACTGTGAGTATTATAAGACAATGCAATGAATGCTTTACAGACAATGGTTACTGTTAATTCTTTAAATACGCGTTTGTGCTCCCGATTTAATGTCATTCATGCTTTTGTATGTTTACTTTGTTAGTTATGGTTGCATTACTGCAGCCGTACTACTGAGGAAATGGTGTTTGTTTTCCCTGCCAAAATCACATTATGCTGCATTATGTTTGTGTGAGTAATCAGTGTCAACAACACATTGAGGAGCAGCTCTCCAAATATCAGAACATGACGTCAGTCGGCTTCCTTGTCTTTAGCCACATTAATGCAACACAGGCTTTGGAATTGTCTGTCACTACTTTGAGGATAGAACAAATCGATCCATTTGTATTTTACTCCAAAGTTTACATAAAGGCTTCTCTGCATTCACGGACTCACCAGTGCACAGTATGTCTCAGGTGGATTTCCACAGGTGATGTTCGGTGGATCCAGCATAACCTTCAGGTACTTCGTCATGTCTGCCGCCTCTGGCTGGCAGGCCATGTAGTCCCAGGTTAGTCCTTCGTCTGAGTAGACCTGGGATTTGCACACGTCGTAGTGGCCCCATGTTGCAGGGTAGTGCTGCATGGCGGCTTGGCAAACACCAGTCCACAACACCTGCAGCGTCAATGCCAAATAGAGATGCATGACTGGTCCTCTCTCAGCCCCTTTCCTTGGAGCTGGATCTCCTTGTAAAGACTTATGATCAAGGGTCCCCTATTCTATTTCCACTTCCACTGACAGCAACTCATTCAACGGGAATTGAGAGACATGCCTTTCTCGGTGATTTAGAGGCGTCTTCTTTTTTTTATTATTATTATTTCTGTCTCTCTAGGGTTAGCAGCCCATTGAGAAGAGGACAAGATTGAGGAGGCTGGTGGCAAAGCGGGAGGCGAGAAAGCGATAGCCCTTTGACGTGTTGATAAGACAATGTGTGACAGGTCTCCTCAGCTTGTCTGGCTGTCAGTCATTGTGCTCGTCCTGTGTGATGTTCTGGAACTGTGGAGAAATGAGAAACAGAGATTGGGGATGAATATACCTCCTTTATGAGGGCAAGGAATGCAAGTGAGTGACATTATTTGGCACCATTGTGAGGATAAATACAAAGAAGTCGGTTTTTGTTGACCATTTTAAGAGAAAATTGACTGGATTGGATTGAATTATTACTATGTATTAAGTATACGCCGCACTGAGCAATGAAGAAATACGTTTTGTGTAAACGTAGTCAAAGTCAGTGGGGTATGATTTTAAAAAGATGTTTATTAATGAGCTTGTAATGTGCAATGCTGTCGAGCTGCAGCAATTCAAATCATTTGCTTTTTCCCTGTGGGGTGAATGCATACCGATAATCAGGCCAAATTGGAGCATTCCCTCATTCTGACTCATGTCAGCAAAGGCCCCATTAACAGATGTCTTTAAAAGATTATCATAAACTGCAACTTGCAACGTGTTGAATGTTTGTATAATGTATCCACCAACTCATTCACAACAATAACAATGACAAGGAGTAACGTTTGCTACTGCAATGTATTTAGCAGATGAGCTAACAGTTAGCCTAGCTTCTTTTATATCTTTTTGCTGCTTTTTTCCTTCTTTTGATGGCCTGTGGCACCATGATGCCAATCAAAGGTCAGTCTTGGCACTACAATAGAGATCTCATTTGGGGGAGGAGCCTCGCGATTATTGATGGCGATATCATTATGTGTGTGGTGTGCTGTGTTGGTTGTCTTTTGAGTACATCACAACCTGTAACAGTGTTAAGAGCACATACGGTACTAATTTTTTTCTGAGTCATTTGTTGAGTTTCTCATATTAGAAAATTGGTTAAGTTGTTGAAAATTGATGTGTGCACCCTGCTTTAGCTACAGAACGTGAGAGAGCAATGAGAGGACAAAGTATTGAAATAAACATTTGGTTTATTTGTTTATTAAGATGTATTTAACATTTGCATTGAATCTTAAATGTTTGTTTCGGCATAGTCTTTTGTTTTACTCAAAACAGCAAAGCAAACTATCGCATTATTATTAATAAAGCTCAGCTAAGAAAATGTGCATGTAGTAGGTCTATTGGGTGGGGTGTGATCTGTTTTGGAGTTTATCATTTCTACATATGTCCATATTTTTCAGTGGTGGCCACGTTGTTTTCTACAAGAAAAACCTCTTCTACTTTTCTGCCAAAGTGTTTCCAAAACATGACATGCATGATGGCAGATCTTGTCTACAATCACAGGGGCACCTGGCGTGCCTTGGGGTATTTCTGTCACAATAGACATAGTACAACTCCTCTTCTCTGCTCTGAGAGCAGAACAGTTCTCTGTGCCTCCCACTGGGATGAAATGAATTACAGCGATGGGAGTGGTGATATCCACTGTCGCCAGTGGAAGCATGTGTTTAAAAAACATGCCTCTTGACATGAGTACATCATGACAAAGTAGGCTGAAAGGCAATCGATGGCATGGAATCGGCAAAACAAGCAAAATCATGATGAGATTGCATGTACTATCACTGGACACTTCATTAGGTACACCTGCACAATCTCAATCGATCCAAGAACTGTGTTGAGCAAAGATATAATGATAAGATTTAGCTAATAAGAGTACCTAATTATGTTGCTTAATTGTGTGTGTATATCCAATGTTAAGACAATATGGGAAATAATTCATTGCTCTTTAATACTTATCGAAGTCAATAAAAAAGGCCTTAGGTTTCTACAGTATCTCTCCTGGCTAGCCTGGAAATGGATGGATGAAGTGGCTGTCTGTTTAAGCTGCTGCACCCACGACCCGACCCCAAATAGGCGTAAGAAAATGGATGGATGGATGGATGGATGGATGTTTCATAATGCTTGTGAATATCCCACTCAGTCAGAACCACCGCAATAAATCAGTTGGTTTAGCAACCAGCATTGGGATGGAGACAGGTCATATTGTACGGTTATAAGGGATCAATTGAAATCCATGTCGTCAAGTCACAGTCATTTGGTACAAACACACACAATGATCAATACGAGCAAGTTCAGAGAAAATCTGGTAACAGCGCGATCATGAAAGCTGACATCATCTAGAACTAAAATCATCAGTCAATGAGACTATGGAGAAAGACTGTACTGGATGATGAGACAGACAAAAATCAAGTTGTTGGATGTTTTAAAGGGATGAGAGGTTAAGGGACCCCTTAAATGTAAAATAATAAAATGTGAATGGGCGAGAAGTCAGCGGGTGGAGAAGCAGCCAATTATCCAGAAGAACTCTTGACCGAGCTCCCTGTCTCCCATTAGGAGACATACTATTACGGTGTTAAGGGGCACGCTAAAGAGCTCCCCGGAATGGTGACTGCATGTGTGTAAATGTGCATGCGTGTGATATACTTTCAATCCGAATAATAAAGCAGTAGACACTCAAGCCCCCCTCTTCCCTTCTTACTCCCTGCTTATAACCCTACGTAAACCCAAAGAAGTTGGGTGAAGCATGGGCAGTACCAGATTGTAATAAGAACTGACTTTTTCTCTTGGCTCCATCTGAACCATTGTCAAAGTTCGAGCATAATAAATGGCATGCCACCAGTAGGGTTTCAAAATTCCACGACGGTTGCAACTTTCCATGGAGTTAATGACAATGTGTAGAATTGAATAAGAATAGATTATAATTTACATAAATTCACTTAAATAAACTAGTAATGTAAACAATTCTGATTAGTCTATTCGAGGAAACTTGTCAATGTTTTTGGTAAACATATTTTATTGGTTCATATTGATTAAAAGCATTAAAGAAAGGGTATCCAAACTTTGGCCTACACGCCATACCTGGCTCGCAGCTCAGTTTTTACGGGTTCAACATTCACATATTAAACTTGTGCTTATCTACACTTTATTTCTTACATTCGACATTGGGTGGCACTGCTCCAAAAAGGCAGGAACAATGACTAGAAAAAGGGTAGTATGAAATGTAATCTAACAAGCATATCGGAGAATGTTCCAGACATGTTGGGGAAAAAATGAGGTGTGACTGTTGAGTATGCAAGGATGGTATTGCAATAAATAAAGACAATTTTCAGACATTTTACGGTATCAAAAAAAAAATAAAAAATTTTAAAAAAATAGAACGTTGAGTGCATGTCGAGGGGACCCCAGAAAGCAGATGGACACTAGCCTACTCGCTCAACTAATTTCACAATGGCCAACTAAGCCAGCTTTTAGGGTAAAACGTGAAACCTTCTTCTGAGAGTGATTTCATTAGACAGTGCTTCACTAAAGTCACACAATTCCACAATATTAGCTTGCCCACAAACACGGACACACAGCAAAAGTAAAGAACAATACGTTGAACAATTTTACTCAATCACATTTAACATGCGAACAGATGAAAGGGACACAATTTAATTGTAGGGGAGATGAGATTTTTTTGCATTACCGAGGAGCTGCTTGATATGGGACGTCTGAACACCACTACGCAACAACAATTGGTAAGTGACTTATTGGAGTGTAGACTGTACATGTGTAAATTAACCCGAAAACCTAAGCATAGTTTAGGTTTTTTTAGGTTTAGGTTCGCTCTTCCCAGGCAAGCAGCAATACCATACCCGTTTGGATTCTACAATTTTCAGATGCTTCACTGTGATTATAATTGTTGACACAGCATACATCTCACATAACCCAGCATGACATCATCTCCTAATGCGCTATGAGTCATTGACAATGGCTGAAAGGGAGGGCGGCACTATTACTTCACAATTAAACAAATTAGTAATGCCCAATACTTTCAAAACAAGTCTACTCCCGGGTCACGGAGAACAGGCTCAGCACAAACTAAGCTGGAGGTAAGGTGAGGCACAGATACGAGGAATGTATCCCCACCTTCTTATTTTTAATTTCACGCATTTTATGCACTTTCAAGGGCAATTTCTGACACAGCTTCTGTCCTGCCTCTTTTACTTTCATCTTTCCTGCCTCTTCCCGTTTCATATTCTCCACCAGTTTCTCAGAAGAGGATAAACACAGGAGAGGGAAGGGCAGAAAGACAGGAGGGCAGACAGTCAGAGGTAGATGAAAGATAGATAAGGATAGAAGCTTCCGTCTGCTCTGCTCACCAGATTCATCCTCGCATCTGAGCTGTTAATAACCTGCCAATATAGGACCGCAATCCTCATGAATAAACATGTTAAGAGTGGCGCTTGGCCCTGCAAACATGACAGCCATACCGTTCCTGTGGTACACACCTATAATGCAAGCCTAGGGCTTGCCTGGGAGTCAGCTCATCACGTATCCACTTTTTAAAATGTCGGCGTCTACAAGTGGCTGCCTTATGAACTTTTAATCATGTCAGCCCATGGCAAATGGATACAGTGCTGACGGCTGTTTAAGTGCCTGAGAAGTTGGCTGGTGGATGGAGAGGTCGGTGGGGGTAGTGCTGTACAGCCCGTTTCTAGGCTGCATTTCAACCATATTGTTGTTAGATCTCTCGTTAAAGCGTATCCCGAAAAAATGCCAATTGGGTTTTGGTATCACATATTTCAGAGAACCCTCCACCTTGACAGGAAACCGAAATAAAAAAATAGTGTTGGTTTTGTGGGAATAATGACAAACAAGAATTCACTCTAAACACGACTGAAAGACTGTACAGTACTTTTGTTGTTATGATGTGAATACTGAAAGTATCATGTATCAGTTTTTGCTTATTCTAATCAGTCTGTGAATGGTACACTTCTCTTTACTTAAATGATATGCTGTGTATGATTTGTATTAATCGGCAATAGTCCTCCATTCATTTCTTGTGACAGTGTCTCAATCAATTCGACACAATCAAAGAACCAAAGAACACAATGTGCGCTTGTCCGGGACTGAGCTAAAAATAGTAGTACTTCAGAAAAGATTTTCTGTAAGAGGATGAAATGTGACAGGATGGATAGAAACACAATCGTGCGGCAAAACTATGTCATGACATCTTTGGAAATATTTTTTTATACTTTTGCTCTGATGTCATTCCTATGCTGCTCACAGTACATCCATACATGGTATCCATCAAGAGATTCTTATGTTGTGATGTAAACCAGCGCAACAGTCCTCAATTCAGCTCTTTCTTTGGCTTTTCATCTCAGTGTCAGGGTCTGCTGTTAGAGGCGCAAGGTCCAGTTACAGGACATACTGCATCTAAGCCGCCTCACATCCAGGATCAAGTGCAACCACGTGTCTGAGGTGTTTGAGGCAATCAATGTGCTAAAGATACACTTCACTTGCCTTCACTGGCCTCCTCCATCTGCCATTGTACTCTATCGGTGACTTTTGTCATCCTAAACACACGGCCGTCCTCCCTTAAGTGTCCTGGTCTGACACAGTGCACTCTGTTTGTGCAGGAGCAGCACTTTTGATGGGGCGACATGGTGACGCTGCTCCAAGTTTGAGTCGAGAGCCCCCAGGCGTCAGTTACTCCAGCGCCACATACGAGTGACAGCGAGAACCCACCCCACCCCTGACTCTGTCTCTCCTCAGCACCAAGCATAGCTCTCTTTGCGACACAGGAACACCCAATGCATAATTAAAGACACTTTTCCTAAAAGGCAATATGCACATTACTCTGAAACCACAGTGACAAGCCTAGATGCTCAAAAATGTCCACTTTTTAGCTGTAAGGAAGGTGCTCACTGAAATAGCTTGCACCAAGCAGGAAATAGCGTGAAGAAGCCAGAAAAAGAAACAAAGGTGGGTACAGAGCAAATTGCAGAACAAAATTACTTGACAGAAAGGCAGCTAGAGTTCATCTTTTCAATGTCTGCCTCTTTTCATTTATCCAAATGACCAGGTCCTGTTTGTCACATAGCCTAAAAGTAACATCAAAACAACTCAAAAGCCTGAAGAAAAAGAAAAATTGAGACAAAATTAGTAAAAAAAAAAAAAAAAAAAGATTTTTAAAAAGGTGAAAATCTGGGTCTTGATTTCATACTGAAATATAAGATTTTTAAACAAAAAAATCAGAGTGAAGTAAATGGTTGCCTTCAATGTGAACCCTGAGGTTTGAACCCTAATTTTGAAGCTATTAGTTTATGGTAATTATAAGCAGTTATCCACCTAAAATATGAATTATTGTTGAGTATAATCCAACACAAGTAATAATTTATTTCATTCATACCACACAGCCCCAATGTTTTGAATGACTCAATTAAAGCACTGTCAAACATGCATTTCAATAAGATGGTAAACGAAATCACCTGTTTAAAATATACCAAGGGAGGTCTAACTGTAATTGGCAGCTCAAATGATGACAAATGAATGTCATACCAGGCGGCTGCACAAGAGACAGATGCAATTATGCTTGATAGATGACGAAAACGACGATGTCTTCCACAAGGGGGCGCCACAAAAGGAATTAGAAGAAATAGTGCTGGACGTGAACTTGTTTTTTCTTTAAAAAAAATAAATAAATAAATAAATCAAAATAAATAAATCTTTTCCTATTAATGATACTACGCGATCATCCATGAACACTTTCCCTAAACAACTTTAACAGGAAAAACTAAGTAAACTTACAAGCGTCGAAGTCCACTCATGTGCTCTCCAAGGTCCCCGCGCTCATCAACAAGTTCGGAGCGGCGGCAGAATGATCATGAATGAAGAATGAAGCGTTTTAAGACGCGCTCTTGCACGAGCCGGAATGCGATGAGTTCGCACGTCAGTCTCAGCGGGCTCGCTGCGCGCAACAGCATCGCTCTATTTGGACCATCGAGAGGATTGTCCTGCCACGCGCGCATAAATGGATGCTGGCCGTCCCGGGGGCTCTCTCGGCACCGCGCGTCATGCAAACCGGAGCACTTCTGGACACGAGCTCCGAAGCCAAAATGTCCATCATAGTCCCTTTCCAGGTGTCACTCCATTGCGTATCGAGGTGAGATACCAACAAACTTCAATTTCCCTCCCGAGTTCTGGACACGATCTCGAATCTCATCACAATCCCTTCACTTTCGTGGCTGACAATGCGAGATGTGGCGGCGAGGAGGATGCTGCGCTCCCGGGCGCACGCTCGGCTTTGCAACTCCTCCACACGCACCTATGGGTGGTCTCTCCCCTCCCCACCCAACCGGCTTCTCCTGCCTTTTCTCCACCGCGCAAAGCATCCTCCCCACCCAGGCGTGCATCCACCCACGCGCACGCACGCTATCATTTTTTGAGACACGCAGTGGAAAATACTAATTATAATAATAACAATTAAAAAAACATACTGTGAACTGTAACGTACTCGGGTCAAAATAAAGTCAATAATAAATAAACCTAGATAACATATGAATGAATATTGGGGTGAAAATGCGAATGTAGTATATTCACAGAGCAAAATATAGTTGACGAATAACTGTGGACGTGTTAAACATTCAGTTATTACATTGGACTCTATAGGGCTAAAATTGGGGATATTTTTATTGTGAAGCACAGAGGTGTTAAAGTGCGTAAAAAAATACGCCGTTACTGAGGGGCCAAAACATCAAAACAGAAGAAGGATTCAAAATGTCGCCTTTTTAACAGCAATTTGTTGTGGTTACTCGAGAAAGTCAATGACTTGTAAAGAGTTGCTATATAAAAAACAAAAGAAAAAAAGTTTGTGTGAGTATCACCGGGCAGAAAAAAAAATCAACATAGGGAACAGTATGGCAACATTTGAGCATTTGATACGATTTGATATATATATATATAATGCAAAAGGAATTATGGTAAAATATATACATTTGCCACCCCCCCCCCCCCCCAAAAAAAAAAACGTGCCGTGCTTGCTAAATTAATAACGCATTTTCACAGAGGTAATGCATAAACTTCAACAGTTACAGTCGAAAAAGCACCGTTTCAGCAGATCAGCAGGAATATAACAAAGCATGTATTGAAATAAGTTTGCATGATTAAATTTGTCACCTGACCACGACTCGTAATCACCTCCCCCAATCTGAAAAGTTGACCAACATCCGCTGAAGACGCGATTGGATGGGAACGAAAAGCGCCGTGCGAGCCTCTCACCTTGGTCTCAGAGCCCCGTGGAGAGCCGGCCATGCCGCCTGTTGCGAACCGCCTAAATCCCATTTAAGACATGTCAACCAGGTGCCACCATGCAGCTCGCTTCCGCCCTTCGGCTCGGATGGAAAGGACAGCTTCCAGTCGCGACTCACCTAAGAGCAGCCACGCGGGTGCAGACAACAGAGGTGGAAAAAAATACATGTGTATGTTTGAAAGGTTCCAAAAGCCGTGCAATTGTTTCAAAGTTTGTAGAAATGTAGAGGCTGCCGGATGCAAACATTCCAAGTGGCACTGGTGGGGGGGCGCGAGGTGGGGTATGAAGCGTCAGAGGCGCAGAGCGAGCGAGCGAGCGGAGTGGCTGCACGCATGCATGCAGACATTGAGAGGCTTTGACAGCTCAAGTTGATTTTCTTTGCAGACAGCAGCTGCTTGGAGCCACCACCTTGAACTCAACTTGTTTTATTCATCAAAGATGTCTCTGCATCAACATGTCACAGGTTTGGACAAAGCAAGGAAGATGTGACACTCTTTTTTTTCTTTTTTGCAATATCACTCAAATATGCAAGTCAGACAGCATCTATGGCAAGAATGCACGAAGGTGTTTCGACAGTATCAAAACAAAATGAAAAACATTCGACTTTATATGAATTCAAGTTTAACATTGTACCGTTACAGTACAGCACGGGTGTCAAACTCAAGGCCCGGGGGCCAGATCCAACCCCCCGTATCATTTTGTGTGGCCCCTCGCAAGCAAATATGTGCGTCTACTTCATGTTCTTGTTGACCAACATTTCAAAATGTTTTTCACTTTTTAATACTTCATCTTAAAATAAGAAAGGTAGGAGTGACACAGGCAGGTGTTTAGCGTTTGGACCATTTCAACTGTACGGAAAAACAAGCAGATATAGAAAACCTATGTAGAAAATTCTCGAAAAACTAGGTCATACGAAAACCGAGGTTCCAGCGTATATGTAAGTATATGATGAGGCAATTATACATTGATATGGTTCCACAGTGATAATGGCCTCCTGAGTGGATCTATAAGATCTACATCTATATTAATTTGGCATGCCTGCAGTACACGGACAATTGGTGTACTCACTGCTGTTATGCTATTGTTTTGACAGTATATCATTATATTTCACATAAAAATTAAAATCAAAATAAAACAAATTTCAAGGGGCACTTATGGCCGCTCCAAGGGTATTTTTTGCCGCACCAGCGGTTCCGCCACCTCTGATTTACACATGGTTTTACAACAACTAAACCGCACACTGACTTGCACACATACTGTACGAAGACTATTAACGGAATGTACCAGACGAAACAAGCGGTGATGTAGGTTTTGATGAAGCAAATCACAAAGGAATTTAGAGAAAATGTGCCGCCAAGTGTCCTCAAAGGTAAATGGATGCCAGATGTTTAGTTTTCTACTTTTTTTTTTTTTAGATGTGTCATTGTGTAAAAATATGTATATCCAGGGGAGATAGAGGTAAAAAGTGGGTTTTGACAGGAATTAATCCCTGTCATGGATCAACACAACAAACCATGTGTGGCAGATGTAACGCGCACGAGCATAATCGCTGTTGGTTCGTGATTGTTGGACTCATCAAGGGTGGGAACATTGGAGACAGCTCTCCTCGCAGCCGTCTCTCTCTTTGTGTCTGTCTCTTTGCCCGAGGGCAGCTTGCCTGTCATGAACCTCTTTTTCTAATTCACTCTCTGACAAGAGAGAGGTGCACGGCAGCAAGCTAACAAAAAGACAGTTTAAGTACAGACTAAAACAATGGTGGCACCGTCTGAAATGTTCACTCAAAATACATTTTTGGGTGGTTAAGCCACAGACTCCCCAGTTGTTTTCTTTGATTCAAGGGTTGAGCCTTGAAGAAATAAACCCGAGCATACATGGCTGGCACGTGGAGTGCTGTCAGACATCAATAAAACAACAAAAATACCAAAAATATATTTTTAACTATATACAATGTTAAGACTGATTGACCCAGTCAAGAAAACTCAGCTATTTCACAAACCAAAGACAATAAGAAAATGATGAACACTGGACACTGGATTGTGTGTGTGTGCTTAAGTTTTGAAAGAAAAAAAAAAGAGCCACAAATTTGAATGAGCAATATCAGCCAGCTACATTTTGTAGCTAAATAACCAACAAAAGTGAAAACATCTCTGAGCGTGACGCACTCACTGCATTTCCACTCCAAAGCAAACTCTAAACATAATAATAAACATTGTTAAATACGTACTGTCAAATGACAGCTTCATTGCTTTTTTCCAGATCACAGGTAGTTTTAATCGTAACATTTCGTCCACGTTTTGTGTCTATTCATGACATCTCAACATTGAACATGAACAACCTTCACCCAGCAAACATGTGGACATCCACATGTACGTAAGATGTACAGTGGACTACATTGTGGTCGTCCACACCTATGCATTTGTACTTATCTTTTTGGAACGACAACATTTTTTGATACATCGAATGCATTAAAATCAAATGTGCTTCCCCTATTGTACCTAACGCCAATGGCCAGTAAGAAAAAAGTGCAACACCTCTAAAACCATATGTCTTCCTTTCTACCAGTGTTCAACAAATTCATTTTTTTCCTTTAAAGAGGATTAAAGGTCCCACTGCCAATAATATGCCTCCACCCCAGTGTGTTATAAAGTTCCTCCCTTTTCCCTCACTCATCAAATCACATGTGAGTTATTTGAAAATTGATTGGAAAAGCGGTCCCGGTGCCTCCCTAACCGGCTGACGCCAGGCATAGATTTCAACGCATGTTCAATGAAGGCCTTGTTGTCATTTGGGAGAGTGTGTGTGTATATTGTATGCACACACACACACACACATATATTCTAAATGCTCAAACAGTTACGTTTGTAAAAGCACTGTACACAACTCTTGAACAGTATCGTGAGCATAGACGCGAGTGCACAGCAACACAACACAGCACAAGAGTTGTCTGGGCAGATATTTCAACATTCTCTGTCCACCAATCAGCAGACTGCAGTATGTCAAATCCCACTATTTATAGTAGGTATAGTGCCACTGCAGTTTATACCAACAATAACGTGGAAGAAAGTACTTATGGGTCATTTATTTTGATTACATGCTCAACCAAACTGCACTGCTCGCTGGGATTTGGGTTTTACAGAGCACAAAGTAGATAATATAAGGTCGCTGTGACCATTCGGCCAATCAGTCTCTAGGAGCAAATTGTGATTTGAACATTGGCTTTGTGGTTTTTGGATTCCCTTACCTGTGTGATTCATAGGAACAAAGTTTCTATAGAAGTTCCAGATAATTGTAAAGGATCCCCACCTGCTAAACCAGAATCCTTCAGGGACCAGTCACCGAGTGAAAAGTCACTTCCCATTTCAATATGGGATAGGTTGAAGGAGCGAATCAGGTCAGCCTGTGTGCTTATCAGCCTGGCGCTAACCCTCGGCTCCAATCTGCTGCAAGCAGACCTCCACTGCTTATCCAATCCTATATGGTGTTCTAAGCCCATGCACCAACTCGTCTAAATTGAAATATCATATTAAGTTATAAAACAATACCTGAAAAGAATTACATGGAGGCATAATCCTAAAAGTGCATGATTGAAAAAGGATTAGTGGGCCGCGGGAGGAGTGGCCTACACAGTTTGGTCGGTTGTACGAGAGAAAAGTCCCTCAGGTCGATTGTGAACTGGGCCCACCCTTTTATGGTTTCCGTGTTCCTGCCAGTGATTTGGTTTCTTAAACGGCACAGAGCAGATCTGCCCTTGTTACACGGTGTGCGTCCGTCCGTGCCCTCATGCCTCAGTGCTTTAACTGGATGTCTCGGAAATGACAGCATCGCGCTTGGCTGAGATTTGCAGCGCAGGACCAAAATTAACAGTGTTTTATTGCTGTCGAGAAAAATAAATAAATAAATAATTTAGCACCATGCGGTGGACACAGGATCTATGGGTCAGTTCCCGTAGCTAATGGTAAATGATGACAAATAGTCTTCTCTGCTAGCCCCCCCAGAGAAATGAAGCCCACCTCTTTGGAGGTTGGTCCACCAAATTAGCTTTTGTCAATAACACGGTCCGAATTTGTGTGCGCAGGATGTGCTGACAGAAATATTGGTTACTGTAACTGACTGCGGGAATTGAATCCTATTGGCTTATTCATGGTGTCATTAGCATACAAGGATGAATGAGTGGCTGCGATTAGATACTGCGCCACCAGTCAGGTTTCAGCGGCGATCGAAAAACAAGATGCTTGTACACACGTTCAATAATTTGTCCAGTTTTCAATTATAGCACAAGTAGGAACCTAATACACGTCGGAAATGTTCATCCGTCAATTAGAAAAAAAAGACAAAGATTTGTATAGCGAGAACCAAACTGCTGAAAATGCAACTATTTTTTCTATTTTTCCTTGGTCACTTATTTTTTTCTATTTTTCCCATTTAAAATACAAATTTTAGTTTTCTGCAGTGTAAAATAAAATTAAAAAAAATGCAAATTAGTAAAAAGGCCATGTAAAATATCAAATACAGAAAACCACACACATATTCTACTGTGAATTACATGAAATTGCACACTTTTGGTTGATGTAAATGAGAAGGGTTCTTAGTGTCAGTGTTGCGAGTGTATGAATTTGTGTAACAACGTGCACACTGTCGTATATCGTCAAAGTAATGCTATTTAGGTTTCTTTGGAACCTTTCTACGCTGTCGTACAGAAATAAATCTGTATAAGGTGTTGTTTTGCACAAGATTCTATTTTTCTGACGATAAGGTCTTTTAAATTAAAATCTGCTTGTAAAAACAAATGTGCTGCACACATTTCCCATCTTTCTAGTGGCAGACAACTCGAGGACAAAGCCACGTCATACTTTAGCTGTCAGACACTAAAATACATACCCTTAACCTGTGTTTTTGTATTGAAAAATAAAATACTTGTAATGCTAGACAGTTTTGTGGCCTCAAGTGCAAGTACATGTATCTTATTTCTTTTCCAGCTTGTGATTATTTAAAGCAAACCAAGACCAATGAAAATTGAAATAGCCTGAGACACACACGCTGTGGGATTCCATGCGTTTGGAGCCTTTATATGTTTGAGGAAAATTGGCAGTGAGATAAGAAATATGCATTGTTTGCACAGTGCCTACAGCTCTGTCATTCTTTCAGATAATACTGGGTTAAAGCCAGGACATGGTTGACAGTCACACTTTTTCAGGGAACTGAATTCAACCCTTAAATTGTATAAAATGACACACAATTGGCTGAACACTTACCAGTTACTCATCATTCATACTGCATACAAACCATCACTTTCATTATAAAAAGGAGAAGGCATTGTAAACAAAGCAATCAGCATAATGTGACTGGACTACAACATCTCTGTTGTGCCCGTCCCACTTTTACAACATACGTTGCTAAATGACACTTGAAATAGTTTGAATTCAGCACAATGTTTATCGATCGGCTCCTCAAGTGCAGAGCCTGGCAAAACGAATCAGCAAATTTCAATATTCAACACTTGTTTCTAATGTTTTCCCAGTCATTTCAGGCAGGGATAGAGCCTAATTAGTTTAGCAGTTAGCAGCCAAGTGTGGCCATGCATGCATTAACGTGATTCCGGGACTGCCCGGATTTTACATTTCCATTCGCATTCATGGCAAACCCTCTTCTGTCTAATAAACTGGTTTGTTTGGCTGCTTTTTAGCCAAGAGCGAGCACAGACAAAAAATGGTGGAGCATCTACCACTTAAATACACACCGAGAAATGTGCAGTACTCTCTTATTGGAATGTACTTTACGTCGAACAAAAAGTACAATTTTGAGAATACTGGATGGAAGTTTTTCTCTCAAATATTGTTCACAAATATGTCTAAATCTGTGATCGGGAGCACTTCGCCTTTGCTGAGATAATCCATGACCCACGTCAGAAGTGTGCCATATCAAAATGCTGATTAGGCAGGATGATTATAGCACAAGTGTGCCTTTGGCTGCCCACAATAAAAGGCCACTCGAAAACGTGCGGTTTTATCACACAGCACAATGGCACGTTACAGGTTTTGATGGAGCGTGCAATTGGCGTGGTGACTCCAGGAATGTCCACCAGAAGTGTTACCTTTGAATGAATGTTCATTTCTAGCAATAAAAATAGTTTCGTTAAAGAGCTTCTCTACTGATGTACTACCCATTACAGAAATATAACAAGAAAAACACATTCTTGGTGATTATATTGGTCTCATAAAGTTGTTAAGCACTGTTATGTTCATAATATTCTTCTAAATTTACATTATTCTTATAAGAACTATGGCTGTTTTCTCATGAAATTACAGCTTTATTCTCAGTGTCATTTGCTTTATGTTGAGTGTGGCCCTAATATTCATTCGTATTTTTGATGCTAGTAATAGATGACAAAGAATTCCAGTGATGAGTTTGAACATACCTTCTCATTCATTAGCATGAGCAGGTGTGTCCAAACCTTTGACAGGGACTGTGTAGCTACACACAGGAGAGTATAGACATTAGACATTGTCAAGCTTCGGAGCTCGTGTCCAGAAGTGCTCCCACCCACTTTATCTAGCAAAACTTTTTTTTTTTTTTTTTTTAAATATAGTGATTCACACATCTCTGTGGTTTAAACTTTTTTTTGTTACTTACATTATACATTTCAAATTCACTGATCAGATTTTTTGCATTTTTTTTTTTATATATTAACTTTAGGCACTGGTTAGAGTGTCTGCCTCACAGTTCTGAGGACAGTTCTTATTGTTGACTTTAGTATTGAACAGGTTCTTGTTTTTAAGACTACAACAACTTCTGATCTCCTGGTTTGAATTTTCGCTCCACATTAAATAACATAAAAACACTACACTAACTTTGAACTGGTATTTTGGAAAGTAATCTGAGATTTAATAAGACTAATCAGATAGACACTGGCTGTGGAATATTTTGTACTCAATAACATATTCTCTTTGTACGTCAGTATTGAAACAACACAATCCAGAGTGCAGTCAAATTTAATTATTCAATATCTACTCATTCATTCATTTCTCAAAATGTGTACATGATTTATTTGTGATGCACTGAAATATCACAAACCAAAACTCTAATATAACAAAAACATGACAAAAAAATGTTGACGGTTGAGTATTCCGAGGCACTCCTAAAACATTGGAAACTACAACTAAAGTTTCCACTTACACTTAGGAGATGTTGCCTAGTGGAGGTCTTTCTTTCTATTAAATAGCACTTAACTTTCAAAATTAGAATCATGATGCAACGAGTCAATAGTTTGAAAACTCTTTGAATTTTACACCCAATGTTGACAACTAACAAGACTGAAGTTTTTCTCTCATTAGCTGTACTAGCAGCAATCAGTTCTCAAGTCGTTTGCCTTGGTAATAACGTAGGTGTCCTACTAGTACACTAAAGTTGTCCTACTACTCAGGACAAGAAGCTTACTAGTAAATGGATCTTCAACATCAAATTGAATAAATACTCAAACAACTTTCCATAAAGCCCTTCCTAGTAAGAGAGTTGTTCTACTAGCGTGGTGAATTGTTTTACTAGCAGCACACAAACTAGTAACATGTAGTCATCCTACTAATGAGGAGGAAGCGCATACTAGTACGTGGACATCAAGGATATCGAACAAATGCTCAAATATCTTTTCATAAACTAGTCCCGAATTAAGTAAAACATCCTTGATGCCTGAATCAAATAGAACATGGTGGTGTGTTCAATGACAGCAAACTAGGATAGTGTTTCGGAGGTCCAGTCAGGGATAGAAAAAGTCTTGGACTGTGTTTTTTGTTTTCCAATCGTGTACTCCAGGTGAATGCATACATGTCTGTCACTTTCCTCCGAGGGGTACATGTTGACCTCCCCAGTCAGCAGTGTGTCTTGCACCACTTCCACGGGCTCATCCAAGTACAAAACCGCCTGTTTCCAGTGGGTCTCGGGTTTGAACGGGGACGTGGAGAGAAGGAGGGCTTGCGGTTTGTCCGGACAAGGGAACGAGACCGTGAAGTAGACACAAAATGCGTTGACTGCAGCCGAGCCGAAAGACTCGCACCTGAAGTGGCCCTTGACCGAGCGCAGCTGCTCCACTGTGGTGGTGTACAGGTCCAGCTCGGCGAAGCGGGCCGGGTGAGACAGCACGTCCTCGGCGGTCACGGGGCTGACAGAAATGTCCGAGTTCTTGATACATTTCCTGGCAAAATCGCTCATGCATGACATGTCGACGCCGTACTTGTCTTTGACGGTGTACCAGAAGTGTAAGCGGTCCTCCGCCACCGGCTCGCGGATGGGCGTGATGAAGAGTTCGGCTTTGTTGGGCAGAATCATCCCGGCAGGTTTTTGCAACCACTTGTCGCGGGCGTACAGGACCGAGTTCAGCATGGACTCGTGTAGGAGCGCATAACCCATCCACTCGCTCACTATCACCTCCACCATCTCCGGGAGCTCCACGGTCTCAACAGTCCCTCGTATGACTTCGATTTTGTCTTCCATGTGGTTCTGTTGGACTATTTTCACAGCTTGTTCGGCAATGGAACACGCTTCGACGGCGTAAACTTTCTTTGCACCGGCTTGGACGCAGAACATGCTCAAAACGCCGGTTCCTGCCCCGACGTCCAGCACGACCTTCCCTCGAATCCATTCGCTGTTCTTCAGAATGGCCAATCTGTACGTGTTGGTTCGTACATGGTCCGCTATCATTTCTTCGTGTATAGTCACATCGGAATAGCTATCAAAGTAGAGGCTGTCCTGACGGGTTTTATCGAATTTTCGTTTCTTCGCCACACGAGACATGTTTGCCACTTGGAATATGGACGCTTCTCTTTGAGACACTTCCGCATTGTTGAAAATGGGATTTGTAGTTTTAAACAGCTCGCGATACACATACGTGAAGCTAAATTAGACTACGATTCCCACAAGTACGTAAAATGACGTAGCAGTCTAATGGTGCGTTCATAGACCTGGAGGAGGTGGTACATTATTAATGTTTTATCTTTTTTTTAATTTACCAACAGGAATTCATAGTGTAGACTATTCACAATACTCAATCTATAAAAAAATAACGTATTCTCACCGATCTCAGATTTTTCCAATGTGTTATGTTTTAAATTTAGATTTTATATAAAAAATATATATTGTCTTTTGAATATGTACAATTGTAAAATAATTGGAGAGTTGGAGATGATGGGGCATTGTAATTTATTTAAATTGCGTATGATCAGCAGCAACATTCAGCAATGACATAATAGTTATGATTTACAGGAAACGGGTCTACTCTTTGGATAATACTGTGACATCTATGCCTTTGTTCATGTGCTAGACATCTACGCTGTCTACCTTTTAACAAGCTACACACAAGACTTCAGAGATTTTTCCAAAGTTGTGGCAGGCAGAACTCTCATCCTGATGGTCCTATGGGACTTTCAGAGATCTTTGTGAAATGATACTGTACAAACGAACAAGAGCTGTATCCCGTGTTATACTGATGGAAACGTGAAAGAAAAAACAGTGGTCTGAGGAACAAAACAAAGCAAAATGTGAGAGTTTTCATGTTGTACCATTTGAAACAAGAGGACAGCAGAGTGTAATGTAGGAACTAAGTGGGCTGCAAAAAAAGTTGTTTTTTGTTTTGTTTTGAAGAGCAGAGATGCAATTATAACTAGAAGCATTATTATTAAAGATTGAAGCAGGGAAAGAGTTTAATATTAAAATCAACATTTCAGCTTCAAGAGCAGCCATAGCGGGATAATGAGTATTATGGCTTTGTATGTTGACTCAGAAACATTAGACATTCAAACATTATCAAAACACTGAGCTGAATCCCCCTATTGATATATCGCCAGAAGCAAAGTTGGATTATGTGCAAAGTAAGGATGGACATCCATGGTGGGATACATGACTGCATTGTGATATCCAGACACATTGTGACGGTATGAACTTGGCAGGAGGGTTTGAAGCGTAACTGCTGGATGCGACATACAGACAAGAAGCAGTTGGCCATGTTGTCCCCTCCTCCTCTCAACCTTCAGGTAGAACTACTGCCAAACCCAGACACCCAGCGTCCAGCTTCCACTGTGTCAGCTGGCCATGTTTACCTTTATCTTTGCACTGTGAATTACAAATCATCTGCATTCATTCACAGAGGAAACCTGCATTAAAACCAGCCATTTAAAAGAAATGTAAGAAGCTATATCATGATGTGCTACAGGAATTGTACCATTCGGGACAGGAAGGTGCTTGAACATGTCATTAAAATGCCACAATACATCTGTGGAGAAGCCGTCTCACCACTACAGGGGATTCATCAAACACGAGTCATGAGGAGGGCACCGCACTCCTGCCGTCGAAGAGACACTACAGGAATGTGGATGCCAAGAGAAAAAAACAAAACATCCTTTATTTATCATTTATTTATTTTATTTTATTTTTAAGTCAAGTGTAGGGAACTTGCAGAGTAAGAACTTTTATTGCCACAGTGTTTCTGCTGTGCATATGACAGTAAAACGTTCAAGTGAGGAAGGATTTGACTCAGTATCCTCTCTAACTATAAAAAAAAAAAAAACAAGGTTAAGGTTTCATTTTATAAGGTGAAAAATACACCTTATGTATACTGTGTACACCAATGAACTGCTATTCTAGACCAATCACATCACCTCTAATATTATTATCGTGTCCCTGTTGGCTGCTTTCATCTTCTTCTGGCATCTTGTCCAATGAATTTTTTTAGTTTGGAAGGGAAGTATGACACCCTTACACAGATATGGTTTAATTCAATTTGGGACAATTTCCAATACCATTACCATAACAAAGACAAATAGTAATTAATTAGTTCATGTCCAATATCTTTATACTGAATTTTCCATTTTCAGCTGAAGACACTATTAGAAATGTACTCTTTTACTAAAGACCCAAACAAAAACAAAAAAACTACACCATATACTCCTAAAACATGGGCATATATAGTGGACAATGGTAATTAAAGGTGCAAAGGTTCAAGGTAAATATGGTCCAAAATGTGATAACAATTCTGAATACAAATGAGAACAAAGCAAGATGTGACAATAGGGGTTAAAATTTTTTTTAGTATGTGTGTGGGAGAAAGACAAACCGAAAAAACAAAGTGATAAGTGTTGTAAAAGTGTATGTGTGAGTAGGGGGGAAAGTAGAGCTATAAAGAAGACACACAGGTTGGCTTTGCACATAGGCCACCAGCAGCTGTTGTTTCTTTCAGTCCGCTTGCATGGCCTCATGGGAGCTGCCTGTGCACTGTTTGTCATAGCGCACGCGTCAGCTGCTGCAACCGCCACACAAACACGATCGCAACATTCTCCTGGAAGTGCACATGAGCATGCGCATATTGCACGCACAGAATCCACACAATATCATGAAATGTATGCTAATGTACAAGGTGCATAATATACAGAATGTGCAGAAGAACCCGCACCCACATGATCACAAACTTTTTACAAAAATGTACACTGCTCAAAAACAATACTAAGGTGAAGTGACTTCCTATTGATTGCTCCTGGTGATCAATATGGGGCTGGTTTGATATCTGTCTCACAGAGAAAAAACCCAAGTATGCGAAGCTGCTCCGTCATAACACACATTCACATCTACTTCATCTACAAGTAAACACCCAATGAGTATTTTACAACTAGCACGATCTGGATTTCTTTTCCAAATGTGTCTTACTTTATTTCTCTCTTTGGCATCTCACTGCACAGAATCAAGAGTATGTGCCAGTGCTTATCAGCAGAAAACTTATAACAATGGCCAAAGCAAAATTTATTGCTCCAGGGGTTTTCATTCCCACTTATTTGTGCAGTCACCAACCCACCACACACACACAGACACACACACACACACACACTGTCGCACTAGACAATCCCAGCAAGACCTTGGCCCGTCAATCCACATCCCAGGAAATCAATTCATTAATTACATCCACTTCCCTGTAGACTCACTGTCCTCATGCATTCAAATATCCTTGACATTACAATGCAATTACATCAAATTACCAAGCACAAGCCCCATTTGGCATTGTGTAGGAGGCCTGAGCTTGTTATGATAGAATAACTGCCCAATTTAGAACAATTAACCATTGCCTGTGTTTTAATGGTGTTTATTTGATGAGTACGTCCATACATTAGAGCAAACTGGATGTGCCCTGATGGAATTCTTCAAACCTCCGCAAGACCCTTTACTGGCACGTCATGATCCATCCATGCCTCTATTTTCTACACCACTTTTCCTCATTAGGTTCGCGGGTGCCTATCCCAGCTGACTTTGGATGAGAAGCATGGTACACCCTCGACTGGTCGCCAGCCAGTCACGGGCCACATTGAGACAAACATAGACAAACAACCATTCACACAGGAAGGCCGGAGCCGGTATACAAACTCACGACCTCTGAGCTGTGAGGTGGATGTGCTAACCAGTCGGCTACTGTGCTGCCAGCAAGTCATCATAAAATGTGAAATGCATTTTAAGAGTAAATGTTTGAATCTATCGAGTTCAATTAATTCTATTAATATGAACAATAAACAGTGCTCATACACAAATGCTTCGGGAGAACAATGGGCCTCATTCACCACTTGAACCAAATGAGTTTAAAATCACACTTCCAATGTTTGTTTTTCCATAATTTTGGCTTCCAGCCCAGCGCATTATTTGGAAATAAATAAACTTTTCCATGATATTCACATTTTTTGGAAAGGGTCTGTATGTGGGGTAGAAACACCGACAAATTGACAGCAACCAACTTACAAAAAAAATTTGTACCTTTTTGGTATTTAGCTAAAGACTATATATCCTTTGTCAGAACACACATTAAACCGTAATGATAGTGCTCCATTATGCTACCGTGGACTATTAATGTGCCAACATTCAGTAATTAATGCTCGACACATTTAAATTCAGCTTGTGAACCTCAAATTGAAGTTGCGCTCATTTTGGATTCTTCATGAGGTGCTTGTTTCCACACCGATGAAGCCAAATAAGAAATCAGTTCTTCCCCATTTTTATTTCTTTGGCAACTGTTTGGGATATCATCTGTTTATAAAGTGTGAAACATAATTTCAATAAATAAGACAAATATCTGCTTGTTTTTCTGCTCCAAATTATGTAATGTTTTTTTAAAAAGACATTTATAGCAGCGACTGTGGCCATTTCCTAACAGAAACATCATCGTGTAGTGCACTAATATAAATTTCGGAATTCAATTGGGCACATTTTTTTAGTAAAGAAATGTACCAAAAAAAAAAGCTCAGCGTCCTGTCGGTAGCCAGTCGTGACAAATTTCAAACCAATACAAATCAGCGTGGTCAAAAGTATACCGTTCTTAGCCATCATCTCCAAAATGGCAATGTTCATATCTGATAAGGCATGAATCCAGAATAAAAGCGATGAGGGAGGGGTTCTTGAGATTCTAAAATACGTACATTTTCACCAAGATACACATGCTGGCCAAAATTAGGAAATTTATGGGCACTTTGAAGCCCCGAAAAAAGCTGATTAATTAGTCAGAAAGATAATAATAATTAACAATACCAAGAGGACCTTCACACAGCCTGGTGCCAGGAACCTAATAAGACACTGAAGTTTGCTTTAGATCACCGTGTATAATTCATTGCACCCATATTAAATCCGCTGACTTTGATAATGGGAAAAGTGAATTTTTTTTGGTATGTCAACAAAAGAGCGGCGATTTTTGGCTTACATCAATGCAATCTGACTGTTATCAATGCGGTGCCTCTGTAAATTGAATGTAGCATTGTAGCATTGGAAGTCAGATGGAATTGATTGGAATTTTTAGAATAGTCTTCTTAAGCATGGTTTATCATTCATCACACACAAATACATCTCTATCAACAATCGCGGGTCTCCTCACCCAAACCAGAAGTCTAGCGTAGTGCCAAAACTGAGCTGTAAATGACAGCATAGTGCCACAGAGCATCCACACTGTCAGTTAAAAAAACAAACAAACAACAAAAAAAGAATATTTACGATTGTTGGCACCAAACGTTTTTCAAACCGATAGGGTGAAAAACAATCCTTCTTCATACACCCCACAACAAAGGATGATTATTGAGGATGATCTTTCAGAGGTCCAAGAATCGCCCTTTAGCTGAATTTAATCCAAAGTGAAGGAAAAAACGAAAATGCTATGGTGCGTGCACCCCGCTTAAGGTATCCCTCCAATTGCACTGCTCAACACATCGCCATTTAACTGGCCCCGATTGCCGAGTAACATTTGTAAAATGTCGACTTTTTCAATGCAATACTTTTTTGTTGTTTTCATTCTTGTCATAAGTAATACTTCTGCTCATGTACTTGGAGGGAGGTTTAAGTCATTTATTGCAAAATAATTAATTAGGAAGGTGCTGTCACCTGTCGCGATTAAGCCAATCATGTCTCGCAGGCGTGTCGACTTTTCACAAACCATTTCACAGTAAAAAGTATGATTTCACAAACAGACAAGGGAGTGTTATGCCAGAGATTAAGAGGCACATTTCAACACAGAAAGTAGATAACAAGCAATTATAAGCACGGGCATTCATAGGTTGCAGAAGCCCTAAAAAGAGAGGCAGTAATGTAACATCATAACGGATTCTTTAAATTGAAGTTTTAAGTTAGTTTGAACAGTAGTGGGCCTTTAGTTATAATTAGAAGGACATGATAAGTCAACCGATGTTCATTTGAATTTCATTTTGCTCTCTGGTATTTTGGTCTGGTATTTTGGAGGCGATAAGACACTCGCGGCTTGTTCTTCCTGACCTTGGTTTCTGCAAAGTAGGAAAAAAAAAAAAAAAAAAAAATCAATGCTCTTTCAAAGGGACAGAAGGCATTATTCACTTTCTGTTAAGGTGTTGTGCATCTCACCCTGAAGGTAAGAGAGGCAAAAGGAGAACATGGGCTTGTAGTTGGTGTCAGCAGGACGTTTATCTGAGCAGACAGGCCCAGACACATTTGAGCAGAAACACTTGTATGGATATTAAGGGACAGATACTATATATCTGACCAGCACTGACATGTGGCTTTAACTCAGATAACAGGCAATCAGCGTTCTCATTTGACATTTTTTATACACATATATATTATAAGCAAAACCTGGAATTCGTTATAGTTTTTATGCTAAGATCATTTAAGGCTGTGATAGAAAAGTAACAAGCCTATTTTGACAAAGTAAGTGGTAGAAAGTACATATATTTGTTTTCAAATATAGAGAGTAAAATAAAAAGTAGTCAGAAAAAGAAATTTACTCAACTACAGATTCCTACAAAATCTACTTAAGTATCTGTTCTTTGTTACTTTCCACTACTTAGACCTACTCTATACTGTATGCAAAGTGCCCTGAGATATATTCTGCTGTGAATTGGCAATATATATAAAAAAAATGGACTCAACAGTCTAACAGAAAGCAGGAACAAAGATATGTGGTGGGCAGTTGGTCCATTACAGTGAAATACAGTAGGGCGGCCATGTTGGTTCAACAATGTACTGTTGCATTGAGGTGCTGTAGACTTCTCTAACTGCTCCAGCAAAAGAAATGCTCACCATGAGAACCAGAGCTACAGATTTAGCTGTACGGTATTGGTTTCCTTTAAACAAATGAGAAAATCCATTGAAAGACATTCACACGATTGCTGAGTCTCGCGTGTCTAATTGCGTACATCGATCTGTCCACAACCTCAACCAGTTGAAATGAAAATATGAAATTAAAGCGCTTGAGTGGACAGATAAAGGATTTTATGCCACATTATCTGATGTTAAGAATTTTAAATGGAAATGAGAGAGCCTGAATTGTTTGAGCCACTTCTTGCTGTTCAGATCACCGGGTTGCTTTTTGAATCATAGGAAGTACCAGGAGAGAATTTAAAGAAAAATGGATCATGAGCCACTTAACACCTTAATGGAATGGTGTCGTAGCCTGTGAGCCACGACAGCCATGATTGGTAGTTTGTTTACAACACTACCCCTCATTATGTTCTGGCCCGCCTGATTTCTGGCACATTACAGAAGTGGATTACGCCAAGTTAAATCTGGACTAACTGCAAAGTAAATTTTACCACCACAAATGACACATATTTTTCCATTTCAACCAACTAAAACAAAATGATGATTAAATTAGATTCAATGTAATGGTATTGTGAGTTTCTGTGCATGTGGATAAGCAAAAACTATTCTATTGTGCATGTGGATAAGCAAAAACTATTCTATTGTGAGACAAAGATGATCGAATGTGAATTTTGCCTTGGGTGGTGTTGACGTCCTCATCTGAACCTGTGAGAAAAACAATGTGTACCCACAGGCAAACGCTGTCCCTCAGCAACAGAAACTTACTGTTACGGTTCATCGCCAAACACATTGTTTTTCACACGGCTCATTTTTTGGTCTAAAGCCGCATTTTTCAACATGATGTTGCCTATTTTCTGGAGTGAAAACACAGAGAATTGTGTGGTTATTTTTGTCCATAAATGAATAAAAGACGCAACAGTGTGGATCGAAGCTGCTATACTTTATGAAAGTGTTGAGAAAGCTTTTGCCTTTAATTTGCATTTCAAAATGTTGCACTTGGGGATCCACGCCGAGCCTAACGGCTTCAGCTTCATCCCCAAACAATGACATCATCCATCCACAGCAGCGCTCATCTTGAGTCCTTCTGTTTGGACCTCTAATTGGCTGAGCAGGAAGTGCCAGGAGGGACATTACGTTGCAGTCTTAAATGGCTATTTTGGGCTGCTGAACTGGACATTTAGTGAGCCTGGGTCATTCTCTATCCCCCGGGAGTCAGTTAGGAGTTTTTTTATCCTGCCTGGAAGAAAGTGCAAAGACATACAATGTGCTGTAAATGACAGGATTCTGCAGGAAGGTCCCTGGATACAGTTAAGGTAGCATGTAAGCACTGTATGGAATGAAATATTGTCCCTCAACATGTAAATAATGTCTAAATAATCATGTCCTAAGTCACATATTTTAATTTTTTTTCCACATATTTTCCTTCTGTTTTACATTTATTCAAATAAGAAAACATTTTATTTTTACAGTAAGTTTTTTTTAATTCATTTCACACATGTAAATTACAGACAACAGTGTGCCGAAGCACACTCTCACTGATTCCTTGCTTTTGTGTCAAATATAGCTTTGAAAACAGCAATGTGGAACTTATACTGTATTGGCTAAATTAAAAATTCCCTTGCGATGTGATCTAGTCTTTCTCAAGCATTTGTAAATGTGGATTGTAGGACAACTGGTCCTCGGACAACTGGTCTTCAAAAGCACATACCAAGAACAACTGGTCCTCTTGGACCACCCCGGGTGGTCAACTGTTCATCGGTTAGGATTCAAAGAAACTAATTTACAACATTCAGATGTAACTTTTCATGAAATTTCATCTTTTAAATTGAAATGTAGTATTTTTATTTTCAAGTTATTAGTGTGTAACAAGGTAATCTAAGGTAATTTTGTTCAATAAATGTGCACTAACTGTGCTCAAAAACTACTTTTCACACATACAGTATATTAGGTCTCCACAAGTAGGGTTAGGCTTTGGGTACCCTAACCTTGGCCTTAACCCTAAAAAAAAAAAAAACAAGTTGTTAAATTTGTACCGCACCTGAGTATGTGATAAATGCTGCCCACTCGACATCCATTGCAGCCTGGTCATCCCGGAAGGGGGATCGCCCCCAATCTGCAGTGCCTTCTCGAGGTAGATACAACTGTAGTATCACTTTACATTGTTGTTCATTGTATAGAGTTAGAAAAGTCCTTTCACCAGCACAGTTAAATAGTCATGGTCACCTTCTCCAATGCTTCACTTTGCTCTATGACTACAGACAGTCACTGGATTTGTGGGTCTGACATACTAACATCCAAATGATTTGCTTGTTTAATGAATCCCTGAGTTGAAAAGACCCAGCAGCTCTTCTGTGTCTCCAACAATGGGAACACATTTCTGGAAGATGAGATTGCACAGTTGTATGTAAATTAAGTGGAAACAATCCCGACGCTCAAAGCGTTCCAGTCTTTGGCACCGAACTGCTTATTTACACACACAAGCACACACAGACAGACTCTCTCTCTCTCTTTCTCTCTCTCTCTCTCTCTCTCTCTCTCTCTGTCTTTCTCTCTCTCTCTGTTCAGAAGATACACTTGAAAAAAAAAAAGTAAAAGAGGCTGGCATGGTTGAAAATTATCATCAAATGAAAATATTATTATTTAACTAGATTTCTAATAGTGAAAAGACTGACAAAATTACACATCTTGATTAGCATGTAGACACACTCAATTACTTCTGTCATATGGCATTTAGTGAGTGTCTCTGCCGCCGGGTCTGTCCCCACCTGGGTTCTTAGGTCTCTGCTTTTCCTCAAGGTCACTAATTTAATTCCCCTGATTTGGCTGACCTTCCTCGGGATTGTTTTGATGGCAATGATTTCCTGTCCCATTGCGTCAGCAGCAAAAGCCAACAGAGCAAGTGAAGGGTTCTGGTTTATCTTCGTGGCTCTTAAATGAAATGTGAAGTGAGCTGTAAAGCTATCCCATATGTCACTAGGGTTTAATACTGTATGCAGAAACACGAATCCCTGTAGATTGGAAGAAAATGTATTGGAGTTCTGTAAAATACAAGTTGTTGATGGGTTTTGGAGGTCATCTGAAATAACAAACATTTCACATACAACAAGTAAGATCCATAAAAAGGAGACTATTTAATATGATCCCTGTATCATAGAAGTTTAGCGGCAATCTCCAATGCAGTCAAATCAAAAGTGCTGTCTCACTCCAACTTCTGCTGCCTATCTTGCCAACATGCTCTCTCACAATTATCACACTTCTAACATTATCAGTCGATGACTTATTCAAATCCCAAACTGATTTCATGGAAACTATTCAAATGGAAACATAATCAAGATTTTGTTTATGTACTGACATGTTCTACTGTAGTTCAGTGGGGTCAGATTAATTTATTGTATTTAATAAAACGTCAGCTTCTGGTTATTTCATGATAAAAGGCTAAAGGTGAACTCTTCAAGAATATCTGGATTGTACTGAAGAGTAAACGTATGTACTCCATGAAGAGGTGAAGTGGAATGAATAAATGAATGAATGAATATAGAGCCAGTAGATTGTAACTGAGCCTCAGAGGCTCTTCAAGAGCCTCACCAAGAATAACAAATGGGTATTGCAGAAGGTTGATTTTAAAGTTTTTTTGTTCTTGTTTGTTTTTTGTTTTTTTCTCAGTAGAAAATGTGAGGTTATGATTGCTGATAGGAAGGAGGCAGGCTGTGCAAAGAAGGGAGCGCATTAGACCAGCTGTACCACCAGTTAGATGTGGTCTGAGCAGGCGTACGTTTAGACCAACTTTCTGCCACCAAATTGTCACTTCGCCCCATCTCCAAGGACACACCCTCGCTGCACTGGAACACCCAGCTTGGCGCAGAGCGGTTTGCCAAATTGGCAAACGTGTGTACTGAGCCTTCCGCTTGCATGAAAACGAGAATCCGCTGGCATTTGTGCCACACCACAGATGCGCTGTCTATGAAAATACCCCTAGGTGTCAAACTTGCCCTGAATGCACAGGATGTTGTGCCTAGTGTGCATGCACATGAAGATTCAGTGGGAACCACAATAGAAATGCAATCATTTCCAAAATCTCAGCATCACAGCATGACAGCAAGGCATTAGGCTATAGTAGGGTAAATAGCGTTTTGGACCTTGATCCGTTCGTCTCTTACTATCATTTAAATCTAAATAGTAAAGTTGGAGTCCAGTTGGATCATGTGCAACAGTGAAAACAATATTTTATGTAGTTTGCCACACATTCTCCGCATCTCCTACAGAAGGGGACAAACCTGCATTATTACAGCTCGCTTATCTTTCCTGCTTTTTAACTGCCAATTCCTTATTCTCTCAGTGGCGTATAAACCTGTGAGTGAAAGCTGGATATATTACTTTTTATTGCCCTGCAATGGAAATTTACTGCGATAGAGCTCTAATCTTGGGACAGGCAGTGGTGTTCTTTTACATGGCGGAGGGTTGGCTCAGTCAATGCACAGATGACTGATAAGAATAATCTTTTAACAGGGGTGTTTATATCTGGCACTACTGGCCACTGCTACAACAGTTGATCCTCTCCGTGGGGATATTGAATCCTTTTTAGTTTGGTAGTACGGCGACAAGAAACCAAGCTGAAGAATTATCAATGCTAATGGATATGCAGACAGTTAGGTCACCATGTAAAGTGACAGAAAGTCTCAGGAGACTACCAAAATATTACGAAGCTTTTCCCCAAAGTTTCAAAGGGAAAGGGATGCTGTAGCACATCGAAGAGCATCTTCCTTCAAAACCACTGATGCACTCCAAATGATGGCCTTTAGGAAGACACTGCAAGGAGATGCACTCAATACAAACAGCAAATAGTTTTTGTGCATAAAGGCATATTCCCCTATAATGCATTTGTCTCATTTCTGGTAATGTTAGTGGTAGCGCATTTCATTCATTCATTTCATTCTTATTGCTCTGATCAAAATGACTTTCTCCATGTGACTTGAATGTAGAATGTAGTGCAATTTTATTCACCCCGTGATGGAATTGGTCTAGCTGGAGGCTGCACAGCAAGGTGCCACAACTTCAAAAAACAAGTTATTAAATATTTAA
Organism: Phyllopteryx taeniolatus; assembly: GCF_024500385.1. NCBI lineage: Eukaryota > Metazoa > Chordata > Actinopteri > Syngnathiformes > Syngnathidae > Phyllopteryx > Phyllopteryx taeniolatus. The sequence goes on along the minus strand of NC_084521.1, from coordinate 11,901,234 downwards.
CACCCAGCATGACCATTCAAAATACATTTTAATTGATATTGCAAGTTCTGAAGGCACAGTGGCCGACTGGTTAGAGCGTCAGCCTCACAGTTCTGAGGACTGGGGTTCAATCCCCGACCCCGCCTGTGTGGAGTTTACATGTTCTCCCCGTGCCTGCGTGGGTTTTCTCCGGGCACTCCGGTTTCCTCCCACATCCCAAAAACATGCACATTAATTGAAAACTCTAAATTAACCGTAGGTGTGAATGTGAGTGCGAATGGTTGTTTGTTTGTATGTGCCCTGCGATTGGCTGGCAACCAGTTCAGGGTGTACCCCGCCTCCTGCCCGATGATAGCTGGGATAGGCTCCAGCACGCCCGTAACCCTAGTGAGGAGAAGCAGCTTGGAAAATGGATGGATGGATGGATTTCAAGTTCTACATAATCTGCTCTTAATGATTGTATTCCACATCAAATGCTAATACTGTATGCTACAAATCTACTCCAAGTCTCACCTATCATCAGCATGGAGCTTCGCAATCTCTTTTGGAATCTTATGATATCACCTCAGCCAAGAGGTTTTTGAACCTCTTATTATAACTTCGGCAGACACAACCGTCAGGGAGAGCAAGGTGTCATTCCCAAAGAGAGCGCCTCACTTCCTTTGCCTCTGTCTGTCAGCCAGCAGCTTATTAAAGTACTCCCAGGCTGCAAGTTTCAGCCAGGGAGCGTGGACCATTATGATTTGTTCGTACCCCAGTGTGGGCCTTTAACCTTCGGCTACAAAACGACAGGTCCTTTGATATGGCTTGTTGAATGTATTTTTAAAATCTCATCTAAACTCACTGCCTCTTTGTAGTCTTTAGATTCCTGTGGCATAGTCATTTAGCAAACAAGGGATGGATGCAAATGATGCAAGCAATTCTATCAAAGACCACTACACATCATGGAGAGGATAGTCATTATGGCATTAATTATGATGGAAATATATTTCCATATGTAGCCTTGTTATGGTATGTAAAAACATTAATTGTAGATCCCAAATCAAACAAACACAACTAAGCATTTTTTACAGTATTATTTATTTATACCAAAAGGGCATACAATTGTTAGGAAAATATAGGTAATAAAAAGCAAGACGACTAAAGCTTGACCTTAAAAACTAACTAGGGTTTAACACAAAACCAACAAAAAGAGGTGGACCGGATACAATGGAAGGAAGACAACCAGTATAAATGAAAACCAAAAACCCACACAAGGTGAAAAAACAAGCAACGGTAATCACAGTATTACTTATAACTTCTAGCATCTTCCTTCTATTTCTCTGGTATCTAAATACCCTGCTGATGACAACCACCAGCAGGTGAGAAACAGGAGATTCCATGCACCAACACTCTCCATGGAGACACCTCTGGAGTATAGGGAGAGATTTGTCTCTAAATTATTTACACAAATATATCCTCGATTTACACGTGTTTTTCAGAGCCACAAGTATAGCCGTGATTTACACGTTTTTAATGTGTGCGCATTTATCATGACTTATCATTTGGAAACATTCAATTCTGCTTGCGAATTGTTGAAGGTGCGCCTGTAGATAAGCGATTTTAAGAATTTAATTTTGAGACAAACGTAATGCAGTTTTCAAGATAGTCAGACACACACAACTTGAATTCACTGCCGCCTAGTGGATGGAGGGACGGGACTTCCCACACGAATCAATTTGCAATTGCAGGGCCACACTCTGGTCTTAACTTGAATGACTCGTAACAAAGGTGAATGAGAGGCTTTTTAACATTGTCGCTTGTCACCAAAAAAAAAACAAAACAAAAAAAGCAAAACATTGCGCCTTGTTTTTGCACATAGTCTTCTATTAACACTGCTTAAGGAAGCTGGTCATTCTTTGGAGTGGCGCAAAAAGCCACAAAGAAAAAACTGAACACCGTTGCTGTCAACTCATTTAGGATTTTTATAATTTAATCCATCCCATTTTCCTGCTATTGTCTGGCTACCAGCTCAGGGTGTACCTGGCGCCAGCTCACCTGCAACCCTGAGGACAAGTGATATAGAAACTGGATGGATAGCTGTCTTAATTCACCCTTCACAGAATTCTATTCAGTGATAATGAAATTTTTACACTGTTTGGCTGGGTCAAATCACATGATTGATGTATTTAAAAGAGCTAAATGTTAGGAGCATATTGAGAGTTGTGCTAAGTGTATCCATGACCCTTGTGTCACATGCTCTTCTTTGCAAAGCAGTAAATAGTTTTCTTTTTAGCATGGTTCAGTGTCAAACTGTCTAGACGGCTAAGTGAATCTGTTTCATAGTGTAAACAAGGCAAGATTGTTAAGCATATTTAGCCTTTATACTATAAAATTGATAGAGAGTTGACTACTACTTTCTTCCAATGTACTGCATATGTGAGAGAGCAGACAACATGCTCTTGACCCATGAGAAGATTTCTCTCGAAACGTACAAAAGAAGAGAATATGGTATTAGCAGAATGGCAGCATTCTAAGCGTAGTATAATTATTGGAATTTTGCTGTTTTATTGGAGCGTTGTTTGTCAAATTTCCAGGTCTTCAAGGGTTTTATGATTAACACAATCCAGTTTGCTGTACATGCGTAAGCCTTCTCAGATCTAGAAACAGTTCCCCAGAAAAACTGTAAAATCTCAATAAAAACATTATATTGACCCGACCACTGTGCAATGCGCAACAGACATCAAGAAGGGTACTCTGAACATTTTTTTGCTTACAAATGAGATGAATGCGGAAAGTCTGCCATTGTTCAGAAATTCCCCTGAATATAGATAGCTTTCCCTATGGATGTGTACAATGTTGAGTGACATATCTTTTGCATTTTCAGAAGTTTGTTCTGCACTGTGGACTCCTTAGTGGCTGCATCAGACTAATTGGCTTGTTCCTTTATGTTTGAGTGGCACAGAGCTCTGCAAACAAAGCAACAACTTCATAAAATGGACGCTCCGAAAATCAAAAGGTTTGGCAGTTAAATGATGGAAAATATGACCTAAAATTTGTAGGAAAGGCATTAAATTCATAAATTTAATTCTTAAAGGAAATTAAAGCTGTCACCACTGTGTAAAGCACAATTACATGGCCATCTTGTATGACAGTAGTAAGTGGGCCTGTGGGACCTTCATGTGACCGTGAATTTATGTATACCATGCATGTGTTTACATGTCAGCAGCATTGCCATGCGGCAGGATAATGGCAAGGCTGATTATGTGTGCCACCATATGTTGATGCGATGAGAGGATGTGAGCAGGTGCTGACGGTGGGAGGCTGCCTTATAAATTAAGTATGAGAGTCAATTTTGAAGAGTGAAAAGGTCTTAGAAACACGATTTGGCATCAAATTAGATTCTCACTTTAAGAAGCACTAGAGGTGGCAATCAAAGGGAATGTGAGTCAGTGAAATAAGTACATCAACACAGTCAAAGGCATGCACAACGGTTTGGAAAAAAAATAAAAAATAGAATACAAAAAGATAATTCCGGAATCTTCGTAGGTAGAATTGAAATCAAAATTTCAATTTCTTTCTTTTTTTATGATAGCTGCTTGACTGCTCAAATGGGTTTCTCTTTCATTCAAATTGGTATTATAAAGTGAAAACAAAATATGAAATATTGCCATGCAAAAAATGTGCCGTATTGATCAGACTCATACAGAAGAAGTGTCAACACCATAATATTGTACTGAATACTTATCCCATTTATGCAATGTAGAACTTAATATTTTTGGGGTGAAAGTTTTTTTGGTATAATTTATTGTGGATCATTTAGATCAAGTAATGAAATGCTTAAGTTCTTACTCTTGAACCAGAAAAAAAAGTCAAAATATTAACTATAGGTCAACTCAAAAGTGGCAGACAACATAGCGGGGACTTCTTATGGGCATTCTCAAATTAATAAGACAGGAACTGTTGATGGGGATAGCCTGACCCCCTTTTTTGTTGTGGCCTTTTTGTCAGATACATACTGAACATTAAACAACAACTTTGGTTCAAGGGTTAAACCACAACAATTGACTGCAGCATAAAAACCCAGTTAAACGCACCATTGATTTAGGACTGAATTGTCAAAGGGCAAAGGATAGCAATGTTTCTGTGTGAAAATCATAAGCCAGCCCAACACAAACATAAACCTTTTCACGAAGTAACCATGCAAAATGAAGCCACAATAAGGGGGACATTTTTGCTTCTGCAAATTGCAGAATCCCTGTGAGGTTCAGAGATAATGTTACAACTGTAAACCTTTTAAGGTGATGCATCATCCACATCATAGGTAGTAATATGACCTTTCTTACATTGTGTCATCTTTCCTGCAGTAATCAGGCACACTTTTCACTTATAGGGAGAGAGCTTTGGCTCTGACTCCACAGAAGGTCGTCTGTATCTCCCCCTTGGAGGGTAAGCCACATAAATCATGTATGCACACACCCAGTTGAGCTCCTGCTCGTTCATTCTGCACCCTAGCACCCACCCCCATGCCGTGGCCTGGATGAACACCAGCTCAGATGAACTCTTCACGTTATCCTCCTGATTCACTTGGGTCCACGTCAACGAGATTACACCACTAATATGCAAAAATATACCATAAAGAAGAGGTAGGAACGTGGTTGTGAACAGATTGTACCAAGCTGAGCTAATATTTCTGTGCATAATGATGTCATCTTGATGCTTGTTGACTCAGTAATCGTCTGACTTTGGCTGGGGACGTGGCAAATGCTTATCTAGGCGTTGAGGTTATACAGAATGCGACTGAAAGTGAAATATCACTAGTAGTGAGTGTCAAATAAGATGGCATATTCAACAATAGCCAAAGAGAGCAATGAACCTGTGCTATCAAGGAACTCTTATAAACCGTAACTCTTCTTTTAAGGGTCTGGTGTGGGTACGGAGGCGGGGTCGGCTGAAGGGTAGTCGCCACAAACGAGTTCAGTGACGCCTCGAAACACCAGTCCCAGTCCATACAGAGCCAAAAGATTGATCGAGCTCCTGTCTGAATGAAGTGAGGCAAGGCGACAAAGGTATTGTCTTTCACCTCCACTCTATAGAAATACTAGACCCAGTGAATCTCTTTAGCGAGGAGTTCTTTGCAGTAAATGAACAGAGAACTACTTGGACCAATCCGACGTTATACTGTATAGAGGCACACCACTCAATCAATAAGGGTTGGAATAGACTCCAACGTTTTCTGTGAATGTAAATTTTTTACGAATGATTGTATGCATCCAGCATAATTGCCGCAGCACACAAAGCAAGGTCCATAAAGGTATGAACGTGTCGCAGATGGCAACTTTGACGGTCATGTGGGCCAGTAAAAATATATACAGGTATTTTGGAAATGTGTAATGATTATTAATTGAAATTTATTACACTAGCATCCCTACAGTAGCCTATTTTACACAGTGAGTGATTTAAGTATTACATGTACTGTATTGAGAACAGTGATTTCTCTAACTCTTCAGTACCAAGCAACCTAAACACTTTCTGGAGAGAAAAGGAGCTTTTTAAAGCCATTTTCTTTTTCATTTCTTGGTGGTCAGAGGGTGTGAGAACAGTGGTGCACGTCAGCAAGTCGGCGCACTGAATCTTCATTGCGGCTCTTCAGAGGATCTTCAAACAATTAAACACAAACAGTAACAGATAGGCTGTCAGCAGCTAGTGGCTAAAATAAGCAGCCAATACCATTGCCCACTTTTTTTTCCTGAAAACTGTGGACATTTCAAATTGTTCAGCTACTGAGGCATCATTATATTTATATGTGTACTGTATATACGTTTTTCATCTACAGCTACATGTCACATATATAATATAGGCTACTTATACAGCTTTCCTCTGCCTCTTTTGGTTGTGCGTGTAAAGAGACCCAAAGATGGAAGTACAGAACCAGCTTCAAGTCAATTCTCAGGGCCCTTCACCACTCGGCACTATTCGACTTTTTATTGAAATATTAAAGTTGAGGAAGATTCACAGTGGCATATTGTAAAGACTGTCACTCCAATCAAAAAGGCACTGAAGTAAGTCAAGGGCGGTGAGGAATAGCGAAATGAAGCTGAGGTTTATAAATGCAGAGAGTGAGGGACCAAAGGCGACAAAAGTGGAAGTTAAATGAATGTGCAGGTGTCTGAAAGGCAGATTCCAGGAAAGTCACTATACAACAAGCAGTCAAAATTCTCAAGCCAATGCTGAAAGACGTTATCGACAGGACAAGTGGAAGCAAATTTTTGAAGAAAAAATAATTACTGAGGAAGCAATAACAGTGTTAAAGTATTTTTATTTTCACATGCTCCTTACATATACTATATGTATGTATTACATTTCCCATTAGGTCACAAATTTGTGCAAATGATTTTAAAACACTAATCATTGTCTTGTTGAGAACATTTGCATAATGCCCTGAATAAATGCAGCAATTCTGTCAAAAGTCATGTTTGATATAACACTGAAACCATCAATGTTGCCCAAATACAAAAGAGTCAGGAGAAAAGCACATTGTCAGGAAGATCATGTGAGGCCAGAAGATTTATTTACCTTGACTTGGAGTTAAATTTTCTCCACTGACCAAACTTGTAACTTGTAAAACGAATTGCAATATCATCTATCCGTTTCAGCCCCAAAACAGCACCACAATATTATTTTTACATTTTTAAAAAAGAAAAATAGCATTGGACTATATTCCAACCATCCATTTTCTACACCGCTTATCCTCACGAGGGTCGCGGGCGTGCTGGAGCCTTCCCCAGCTATCTTAGGGACGAAAGGCGGGGTACACCCTGAACTGGTCGCCAGCCAATCGCAGGGCACATAGAAACAAACAACCATTCGCACTCACATTCACACCTACGGACAATTTCGACTCTTCAAATAACGTATTGTGCATGGAAACCGGAGTAACCAGAGAAAACCCACGCAGGCACGGGGAGAAAATGCAAACTCCACACAGGCGAGGCCAGATTTGAACCTGGATCCTCAGAACTGTGAGGTAGATGTACTAACCAGTCATCCACCGTGCCACCTTTGTACTGTATTGTAAAATATAAAAAACACAATAAAACATCCATCCTACATCGCTTATCATCACATAATAAAAAGAAAATGTAAAGAAATAATAATAAATAATGGTTTTCTAAAGTATAATTAAGACAAACGTCTTACACACACACACACACACACACACACACACACACAGGAGTACATTTGTGCATTGATGTGGAACCTTGAGTCAGTCAGTTGGCAACTGTGAATGTCTCCACCATGCTTCTTGCAAGTGGTTTCATTTTGTATTTGTGTGTTCGATAAATGTATGAAAGTCCATCGATAAAGATTCCTTCCCTTTTATTTCGCTTCACTCGTATCTGGAGTGTGATTGAAGTCAAATGTTGACACGCATCACAAAGCAAAAAAAAGCGACTAAGAGACAGCTCATAACTGGTAAGTTGGGTCACTCGTAAGTCAAGGTACATTGGTATTTCACATTGAAAAATTGTCATGTTAACATAAAATGAAACAAAAAATAATCACATATATGATATGCAAATGTAAAACCACACAATATGCACATGGCTATCTTGTTTCTTTATCATATGATGTTTTTTTTTTTTTATACCCTGACCTGACAAGTTAAAAGACAAACATAACAACTCTAAATGGAATGAGCGCTTGCATTCGATGGCTATGGAATATCTGTCAAAAGAGAGAACTCTATTCTAAAATGATTGTGTGATAATCACACACAAGAAGAGAAGGCAATCTGCTTTATTACCACCAGTGAGGACCATCAGTGTCCTGTGCTACAACGTTAATGGTTGTTAATGTTGCATTTTTATTACGTTTTAATACAACAACTTCACAGTGGCTGATATCTGGCAAGGCACCACATTGATAGATGGTGGGGGCAATTGTATTCTTGTGGCTATTGATGCCAAGAGCTAGCTCGTTCGTATTTAATTGATCTGCTAAATGGATCCGTCAACAAGTGGTAAAGATGGTATTTGTTGAGTAATCTGCACTCATCTCATCTGAGTTGCAAATAATTAAAACATAGTATATGGGGTGGGATAACATTTAGGAAGAAGGTAGCCTCATATCTTTTTTCAAATGCTGTCATTAGAGAAATGAAATTGTTGATTCTGATAACCATTTAATTGCTCCAGGGTGTATTTGATTAGATGTAAATGTTGGCTTTTCTCTGTGGTTGACACAGGTAATATATTATTTACCAAATAAAATTAGATTGTATTGATTATAGCTGTAGCTGTCTCAGACATATTAGCAAATAAATATTTTACTACTATTCTAAAGTAGGAGTTGAGATTGCATCCTAGTGAAGTTCATTAAATGTAAGTGGTTGATTAGTTGGGTGCAATTCTATTTGTAAACAAGAGAAAATCATCATTTAAAAGTTGCTGTGAAAATTGCCAACACAGTGTTGGAGTAAAATATAGTTTGATTATTGACGAGAGGTGGATGTGATCTGCAAGAACCCCCCCTCCCGAAAAGAAAAAGTGGCATGATATGGACAAATGGAATTATACAGGGGACCATCTCCATCGTTACTCAAACAGCGAAAAAGAGAAACTGGAGTATATTCATCTAACTGATGGGCCAAAAAATTACGCCTTTTTTTTTTTTTTTTTTTTTTTGCAGAGAGGTGATATATTGTGATTTAGGAGAAAATGCTTAATATGATAAGTCTAAACAACACTGGATTCACATATTAGTGAATACATTTAGCAGCATGAATTGTAAGAGGTTAGAAGGTCATTCCAAAAACATGCATAATAGGTTCAATGAAGACTGTGTGTAAATGTTTGTGAATGTGAGTGCGAATAGTTGTGTGTTTATACAGTATGTGCCCTGTGATTGGCTGGCAACCAGTACAGGGTGTGCCCCGCATCTCACCCAGAGTCAGCTGTGATAGGCTCCAGCATGCCCGCGACCCTAGTGAGGATAAGCGGTATGGAAAATGGATGCATGGATGAATAGTTACCAAAAATAAATGTAAATGCCACGTCTGTATATTTTTGGTGAAATCTTTCTAAATTAAGTCCCGAACACGCACACTGCTTGGTTGATATAAAAACACGGCACAGTTAAGATAATTCTTCATTGATCCCCAGAGGCGAAATTCATAGTATATATTCATACAGTTACTCCACGTCCTGTATATGGACAGTGATAATGTTTTTATTATTTTGCCTTTCTATACCACCTCAGTATTTAAAAAAGCAGCAGGGATTTAAGTGTAAACTTCTGACTTTCATTTATGAGGATAAAAAAAATGGCATTTACCATTAAAGACTCAACAGCCATTCTATGTCGAACATTTTGAGTGGCTCAAAAGTATTTTGTCATTTGACATAAATATTAACAGATACATTCGATAGCGCCGGCACATCTGCCTCACATTTCTGGGGACCGGGTTTCGAATCCCGGCCCCGCCTGTGTGGAGTTTCTCCCCGTGCCTTGGAGGGTTTTCTCCGGGCACTCCGGTTTCCTCCCACGTCCCAAAAACATGCATGGTAGGTTGATTGAAGACTAAATTGCCCATAGGTGTGAATGTGAGTGTGAATGGTTGTTTGTTTCTATGTGCCCTACGATTGGCTGGTGACCGGTTCAGGGTATACCCCGCCTCTCACCCGAAGATGGCTGGGATAGGCTCCAGCAGCCCGCGACCCTAGTGAGGATAAGCGGTAAAGAAAATGGATGGATGGACATTTGATAGCTTTGATTTTTGACCACTTGGGAGTCTGGAGCCCACAGGAATCACCAAATTCTGAGGTTCCTCGCTGGAGATGCTACCTTTACTTGTTGTTGTTTTGTGGCTCGTGTTGCCTTTAGTTTTGTCTTCAGAAAATGAAAAGCATGCTCCATTGGATTGAGATCAGGTTACTGACTTAGTCATTGAGGAATATTTAATTTCTTGGCCTTCAAAAATGTTCTCCTGAGTCCCGAAAGGTAATTTTTTTTAAATCTCTTTAATTAAAGTGGTTATTGTATGTTTATTGTACATGATGTACATAATAATAATATTATGTCTGTCATTTTCAAATTCTTATGGTCCTAGCTACATTAGAATGACTGCAAAAAAACTAATTAATTGATTTTTTTCACACAATTATTGTGTTTATTTCATCTGGAACTGGAAAGCCAGACACTTTATGTTTCTCTCTTTTGGGTCACCTCACAATGGCGGTATTACCAACATGGCTGTACCTCTGTAGCTTAAATAAGCACAGTCCAGATCATGACGCCTCGGACAGATTGTAAATCGTCGATGGTGGCGATAAATTTGTCCGTTCTTAGACAGAGATAGGGCACATTACCTTCATATTTCACCCTTCCCTAGGGCTAATGAAATGCAGAGTACAGGGGGAACACAGCATCTGTATAAGTGAAGCTTTCTTTATGACCTGATTAAGTCATCTGATTTAAGCTATAGAACAAGCCACGCAGCGTTATTTAGCCTCCTACTGTGCTGCTGTGCAGGATACAAAAAAGGAAAAACTGCATTGGAATTGCCCCGAGAATATGATGCTGGCTTTTTATTTCTGCCCTGATAATTACATATAAAATAGAGCTTAGTAAGGACTAGGCTTCACACGATCAAGATTTCCGGGGCCGATCACTGATCAGCAAGTTTAAAAAAACAATAATCGAACACCGATCCGATCACAAGATGGAGCAATGTGTCTATTTACATGACTTGTTCATTTATTGTATATACTTGTGTACTGTATATTGAGTATCTTATTTTTTTCTCTAGCATTTTAGACAAAAGTTAAAATATCATAGACCTCTCGGGGAAATTCAAGAATGCCACCGACATAAGTTTAGGTCAAATCAACATTACAACATGACAGAAATAATAGGTGCTAACTTACTGTAATTAAATTACTTTATTGCAATTCAATTACTTTAACAAATACTGTTAATGACATGCTTACGCTAACTTTCTCACTGTCCCGGCTATTTGGACGGGTGTTGTCCAGAGTTGCCGACCGTTTGGGTCCCCCCCACACTGCGTTGCTTGAACGCGGCACGCTCCACCTCAGGTGCCCGATCAAATTTGTGTTGAAGCATTTCGATGACGTTCCCCACGACGTATTTCAGTTGTGCATAAACTGCAAATAACTTACGTGTTGTTTGTCTGAGACACCGCGAAATAGTCCCACATCGACGTTTTTTTCACCGACAAGATTTAAAAACTTTATTGGCCGTCAGCTATTTACAGTACTACGCCACAAGACACGTGACAAGGCTAAAAATAAACTAGCTTTTGGATTCATACGCAACGGTGACGCGGAGTAAATGTCTTTTGCGGAGCTGATTGATGACGTCATTGATCGGATCAGCGAATTATGACATGAAAGCCGATCATTAGCTGATGCCGAACAAGCCGATCAGATCGGTGTAAAGTCTAGTAAGAACTACACAAAATATTCTAAATGCTTTTCTTAAAGCTTCTAAAGCCAAAACATTATTTTGGTGCTTCTGCCTAGAATTTAATTTCTTAACTTTAGTTTCCTTTTTTAAAAGTACCGGTACGCAATGAATTTTAGCCAGGCCTTTTCCCAATTAAAACACAGCAAATTCTTGGGACTACTAATTGGGACAGTTGTGTTAAACCCTTTGCCTCGCAAGCTGCTAGACCTATGTTATCACAAATCTCACTTGGTACCATACAAAGAGAAAGGAGCCTGAGTCAGGTTGGTCTCTTTGGAAAAACAGATGGCTAACAATTACTAAAACATACCTTCATTGATGTTAAACTGCTACGTGTGGCGCATTAAAGAAACATATCTTCAGATCATTGCCTTTCAAGCCATGCCTATTAGGAATAAGCACAAGCTCAAGAGATTAAGGAGTTTCCCCCCCAAGACATCTCTCACAGTAGAGCGATGAACAGGCTTTATATTAGTATAATGTTCTTACAACAGATGAAAAGTTGAAAATCAATAGTTTTTGAATGGTACTGTGAGATGATATCGTTTTCTCCTCTAGTTCTATGTGATAAAACAGAGTGCACTTTGCATGCTCAAGATTCTGAAAAAAGAAATATCCCTCTTAAAGTGTCTGTGTGTGTGTGTGCGCGTGTGTGTGTGTGTGTGTGTGTGTGTGTGTTGGAGGTGTATACTTTGGCCTTCAGCCTGTGTGTCCAGACTCAGAGGCTCCGGACGTGAAAGGTCCTATAGCTTCGTGGAACAAAAATACCAGAATAATATTTAGTGCAAAAATGCTGTTGCTAATACTTCTCCCAGTGGGGCTCACAAAAACACAATTATAGTCTCTGGTTTGGTGATATACTATACCGTGTGCAAAATGTTTGAAATGTCAAGGTGTTGTATGTCGCAAATAGGTGGGATCATGTTATGTCTACTACAGATTACACTTAAATAATAAATCACAACTATTAATACTGTATTTATCTGTAACTAGAGCCGCTGTTACCCTGGAAGACTGTGGACTCGCTTAGTTCATATGCCACAAGGTGTTTCTCAGCCCGGAAATATATTTGCTAACTCAAGGGCGCACTGCACGCCGTGTTGAAGTACGCTTCACCCCTGAAGTTTGGAATGTTTGAATAGTGGAAGTGCTCCGTACCATGCTCAAGCCCAGTATACCGGTACTTGCCTGACCGCGGTATGGTTAATGGAGATGAACATGGGCACAGTGGGCTGTCAAAGCAACATAGATTTGTCATATAATCGATGCAATCCTTCCTTTCGCCAGTTATCAACTGCCGTAGTTCAGCACGTTATAAATGGACCACTTATGTCTCACATGAAGCAGTAAAATCAAATGTTTTTTCCTTGCCAAACAGTGAAGAAAAAATTATGTATTATTTAGGACAAAAATTTGAAACAATTTTGAAGACGTTTAGAGAAAGTCAAAATATTCTCATTCTTGTCTGCGGTTGAAATTTGGAAAATCCAGTTATTTCACAGAGTGCCATATAAAGGGTTAATATGTACAGTATAGTAGTTGATGTGGAGTGGTCTAAAATTGTACATCATATTTTTAAATAATTCATAAAACAACATAAGGTAAAACAAATTATAAAGACAACACTAACCATAGAGACTATACCCTCAAGAATAAATGTTAAATTATAATCTATAGTTCTTGTATATTATAGAAGCTGATGTATACATGGTAATATACAGCAATCATTTGGATTATTTTTTTGATTCAGGAATCACTAATTCTAGCTATAGCAAGGCTAGTGAGAAACACCAAATTTCAGTTGTCTCTCCCTCTTCCCCCTATTTGTCTGCCTTGCTTATTTATCTCTCAGTATGTGCCAAACTTTATGATCTCAAGACCTCTTTCTTTTCCTTGCTCTAGCCCTTCAAAGATATTTTAGCTAAAGAGGAAAGGGTAATGTGTGTAATAACTGTTTTGGACTGTGAACCACTCATACTGTTGACGGCACAGTTGAAGATTTACCAGCAACCTGGGAGCGTAACAAAAGGATTCTGCAAAAGCTTGAAAATGGCACAAGCGCTTCAGCGATGACGAACCATAACATGCTGTAACATGGTGTGATTCAGTAGAACCGGTCTGTTGATTAATATCATAGCTCTGTGTGCGTCACCAGTGTCAGTCGGGTATCAGGATCCAGCGAGCATGGCTAACGATGTGTTTGGATGTCACAGGAGAAATTGTGAGGCTTTAACTGATTTCACGCTAACTGGTCGGCCTGCTCCTCGTAACATCAAATGATTTAACTTTCATTACCTTGTACGTTTTTAATAACTAAATTCCGGTTAGGGATTTCCCTCCATCCATTTTCTTTACCGCTTATCCTCACTAAGGTCGCGGGCTGCTGGAGCCTATCCCAGCTATCTTCGGGCGGGAGGCGGGGTACACCCTGAACTGGTCGCCAATCGCAGGGCACATAGAAACAAACAACCATTCGCACTTACATTCACACCTGCGGGCAATTTAGAGTCTTCAGTCAACCTACCACGCATGTTTTTAAGATGTGGGAGGAAACCAACGCAGGCACGGGGAGAATATGCAAACGCCACACAGGCGAGGCCGGATTTGAACCCTGGTCCTCAGAACTGTGAGGCAGATGTGCTAACCAGTCGGCCGCCACACAACAACATATGCATAATAAATACAATCATAAAATATTTTTTTGTTTAGGTATAATTAATCTTTAAGAGGACCAAGTTTAGGTAGCAGATTTGTACACCGAGCAATGTGCATCTCTGGAAGATAGAAAACACATTAATGTGTGTGGCCTTCACTGCCATATCACAGTGAGCAGCAAATCTTTCCCCACTGCCTTTCACCCAGTGGCCTGGTTGGTGATTTAATTTTGCTGAAGTCTTGGCAGATTACGCTACCTCTGTGCTGCTGTCATGGAGAATGCGACCCAGGTAGGCAGTGAGCAGAGAGCTGGCACATTGATAAGGACAGCTGCTCTTGGGAGATTTCCCTGGAGAGAGCACTAAGACAGGGCAGGAAAAGACATGCCGGATGTCTGGTGACAACACCAGGTTATGCCTTCATTGTCGCACTCTGGCTGGCATCGTGGTGCCGCTTATTATCTGATAGGCAGCTTACAAGCTCGAAGACCATCAACTTTTGTAGACACAATCAAAGGGCTTGGGGGTAACATTCTGATTGAATTTGCTGGTCAAGGTAAAAAACAGATCAGCAAGTAGATTGAGAATATTTTCCCATATCCACCCCTTGGATTTTATTAGTCACATTGAAAAGAGTTCCCATTTCCCTGCATTGTTTTTGAACTTCAATAAAGAGGAGAGAGTCAACACCTAAAAGGCATTGACAAAAATATATATATTATATATTCATTCTTTCAACAGCATCACAAAACACACATTGTAATGGACTCATCAGGGAACAGATTGTTCTACAATAAAAGCAGTTAAAATGGCATTTATCAAAATAGGTTCATGTTTAAAAACACTCTGTGAGGTATAGCCAACTTGACTTTTGAGGTTAAATTTCCATATTCTCTTTTTAAACAAAAACAAAGGCGATAACAACTTGTTTTCCCTATATAAAAAAAGAGAACACCATCGGCCAGACAATGTGAATACTTTTGCCTTTTATTGTGAAAGCCAGGCAGCAGCTTGGGTCTTTACTTGACATCCGCCACCGCTGTTCTCCCACAGCATCCCACTGGGTTTCCTTGACAGACGTGGAGAGAGGAGTGACTTTGATGAGGAAATGTTTCCCCTCTGTGGAAGTGTTGAGAGGCAACTGCAACGAGACAGAATTGTTTGTGTGCATGCGTGTACCCAGTGTGTGTGTGTGTGTGTGTGTGTGTGTGTGTGTGGATGCATTTCGTCCTCTCGCTGTCCATCCATCCATCCATTTTCTGAGCCACTTATCCTCACAAGGGTCGCAGGAGTGCTGAAGCCTATCCCAGCCATCATCAGGCAGGAGGCGGGGTACACCCTGAACTGGTTGCCAGCCAATCGCAGGGCACACATAAACAAATAACCATTCGAAATCACATTCACACCTACGGGCAATTTAGAGTCTTCAATGAACCTACCATGCATGTTTTTGGGATGTGGGAGGAAACCGGAGTGCCCGGAGAAAACCCACGCAGGCACGGGGAGAACATGCAAACTCCACACAGGAGGGGCCGGGGATTGAACCCCAGTCCTCAGAACTGTGAGGCAAATGATCTAACCAGTCGGCCACCGTGCCGCTTCCTCTCGCTGTGTTTGCTGAAATTTTAGGACAGAATCTTTTCCGGATAAAACAAAACAATATCTAGTGTGCTCAAGTAATGCAAAGGGACATTAATTGAACCTTTGATGGTTCATTCTCAAGCACTAAAACTGCCCCTGGTCATCATTTTTTCTGCTCATTTTATAACATTGCTAAATGGCTGCTCATTAGTGTCTGCCTCCCTCGGAAAGGTTGTAGATCTTGCATAAAAGGACATCTGACAGATTAATGAATTTAAGTGATGATTTAATCTCTTTCGGTCACATAATTCAAAAGTAAACACAAAGGTTTATGTTTCACATGTTCCATTATAGAATAGCGACAAACAGGTTTACACATGAACGTACATCTCGCTGTGCTTGTACAAGTCTCAGGGTGGAGTCATCTGTATGCCTAATAATCTTTCATCCTCAGGATTCTGCAGTTATTACTGCTTGCGGGCTGATATTTCATCTCCCTGTGGAGTTTTCATTCCAGCACTCTAAAATCATTCAGAGTTGATTGGTATTCATGAAGGCCTGCTGTTCTGATGTAAAGGGGCTTCTGCGAAAGTATATTTAGTGAAATTATTGTTTCAAATTCTGCTATGTCAAGAGGAAACAATACTCTATGTTTAAAAGCCCTTTTTGAAAGTTATTTATGGCAAGTGTCTCCTTGTGAGAATTTGATTTTTATGCGACTCTCTCTTGGGTATGACATGAAAGAATTTTATGACAGTTTTATGCAACAGCAATGTGCAAAACTCGCTCAGTCCAAGATGTGCAGTCTCAACTGTGATCCAACCGAGTCACACAGCTGTTAAGTATGTCATATTGTCGGAGGTGTCCTTTTCTATCCTGTGTCCACTGTTAGTGTGATGCATCATGATCACAGACCCTGGTACCTTAATTGGCCCTTGCTAGTGAGCCATCATGACAAGATGATTGCTCTACTTTATTCCATTGCAATAGTGTGCAAACATCTATGCATGCATGCCACCTCTGGTAAACGTCCCCTCATGTACATACTATTTATGCCAAGAATTCTCTGAAGGTCACAAGAAATCAAAGATGTTGATACAGAGTGGCTTGCTAGACAACATAATGTTGCATCAAAAAATACAATAAACTGTGAAGGAAACATTTATTTTAGGTCTAGAAAAGATTGTTTTCTGTCTCCTCTGCACATAAGTAGAAATTAATAAAATACTTAAAGTTCACTTAATCTGGCATTAACAAAACAGTTATATTTGGCAGCTAGATTATTATCATTCAATTTAGGATTTTTTTTTTAAATAACTGACTAACATGAGCAGTGCAACCGACAGTCCTGTATGTAATAAAAAAGAATAAGGGGGAATATATTGTTCTCCACTGAATGAATGAGGATACCAATTAAAGCAAATAGATCATATTAATAACCAATGTAGATAGACACATGGACAAAATATTTGGAATTTGACAAACGTTATTGAGAAGCCACAACAATTTTGGGAGAATGTCCTTCATACAGATGAGACATAACCAGACGTCTTTGGTTTACAGATGAAATGAAAATAATTAGAAAAAACTCAGTAATGTTCTGGCGCTGCTCCGCTTCATCCTTTACAGAATGTCTTGAATCTGTGCAGGGTTCAATGAAATCTCAAGAATGTGAAGCCATTAAAGAACGAAATGTGGTACCCAGTGTCAGAAATCTAACTGCAGGTTATTGGGCCTCCAAGCTTCAAGACCCAAAACACAAAGTGAAAAACACCCAAGAATGGCTGAGAACAAAACGTTGGCTATCCATCCATCCATTTTCTAAGCCGCTTCTCCTCACTGGGGTCGTGGGCGTGCTGGAGCCTATCCCAGCTGTCATCAGGCAGGAGGCGGGGTACACCCTGAACTGGTTGCCAGCCAATCGCAGGGCACATACGAACAAACAACCATTCGCACTCACAGTCATGCCTACGGGCAATTTAGAGTCTCCAATTAATGCATGTTTTTGGGATGTGGGAGGAAACCGGAGTACCCGGAGAAAACCCACGCAGGCACGGGGAGAACATGCAAACTCCACACAGGCGGGGCCAGGGATTGAACCCGGGTCCTCAGAACTGTGAGGCTGACGCTCTAACCAGTCGGCCACCGTGCCGCCAACGTTGGCTATAGAAAGGCAATTTTGGTTTTAACTCACTCTTCCGACTTCTCTCCATGACGTGCATGCACTGATGGATAACAATGAGGCACTCTAGAGTGGCCACACCAGCCCAAAGTCCCGGTCTACACGCTTACCTTCAAGACTGTCAAATACAAGACTGTCAAAGCTAATTAACAAGTAAGGAGACCACGTTTCAGCTGTGTGTGTACTGGGAATGCTCATGCTAAAGATAATGCTATAAAACAAAGCAATGTGGTTCCCTAATTGTGTCTTCATCTGTGTCAAAAACTCAAAAGAAAGAGACAAGTACATGGTGTAAATACAATACAAGCAACGGCTATTAAAATCTTAGTCGGCTTAACAGCTTAAGATGGGCAGCACTTGTCCAAAGGATCTGTGGTCTCTAAAAGGTCACATCCAGAGACCAGGAGTGTCAGTTCAGGTCAAGAGGGAACAGAAGAGGTAATGAAGTCTGCTAGGGTACTAAGATAGAAAGAGCAAGAATCAGAAATACATAAGGCATTTCATTATTGAGTCAGTCTCTGCTGAGGTATTTCACTGAGACGAGATGAGCTCGTCACTGTGTGCAGCAAATCTTAATGCATCAGACACGCACAGACATTATTATGATATGAAGGAACCCGAGTAACAACTGTCCTTGAGTGAGATTTCACTACCCACAAAGGATTGTTTTTTTTGGTTTTTTTTCAGGGAGTTTTGTGCACGATGTGGTTTAATCCCCCACCACGAATGGGCAAAGGCAGGTCTTTGATTAGATCCTGTTTGATGAGCAATATTGACAAGACCACACCTGACGCAGCGGACAGCTCCAGCCCCCTACACCAGGCCTGCATTTGTATAGCTTTACAACAGGTTGACGAGACTGAAGGAGCTGTAGATGCTCGTGTCAGATGCCTAAAAGCAAAAGAAATATCACTAACTATAGTGGGAACAACTGGTTGGAATGTAAAATAATGGTTTTACACCTATACTTTCCCTCCCTTCTATGCATGCATTCATTGATGGTTAATGTAAAGAGAAACTATATTAGAATTAGAATCTTTATTGTCATTGCACAGTACAACACAACTGAGGTACTGAAATTATAAAATTTTACTTAATTGCTCAAAAAAAATGTTATTTACAAGAAATAATGTATCTTTGTTCATCTACTTATGCCAGTGAGGCACAGAACAAATAAATGTTCTTCTATTAGATGGCAGGAAGTACATACAGTAATTAATGTATCCACTTTTTTTGACATTTTTGTTTGTTGCTGTGCCGTGAGATTTTTCAATAGTAAAATATGTGCCTTGCCTCCATAAAGGTTGGAAATTAGTGCTTTAGCATATAGGCTGTTTCGCTCAGTTCTTTGTCTCCTTTGTGGCTGAGTGACATTTCAAATCTCGGATAATGTGCTAATGATGCAGTATTTTCATGTAGCTGCCCCTTGCTCCCAATAGCTGGTAGTGCAGTTGTCTGGTTTGCTCTCTGTAAAGCAGTACTCTAATGCTAATTAGTGTCTGATTCAACCCAAGACAAAAAGTTAGCAAAGGATTTGAAATGCTTTGTTTTTTTTTTCCCTGTTCAAGGCAGTGCCTCTACAGGAAGTGTCCAGTAAAGGTCTGCAGCGGACACTTAGTCCACTTGAATAATCTCATTAGACATCTGCATCATAAAGTACCACAGTGTATTTCTATTATGTATTTTGTTTTCCTTATCTAGCTAAATAAGAGGGGATAAGTTCAATGTGATTAAAAGATTAAAAAACTTGCTGGTAGTCTACCAATAGTCTGCTATTAGTTGAAACACAGGACAAAGAATTATATATAGTCAATAGCTACTGAGACTTACATTAGTACAATAGATATATGTTAATATATTGCGGATCGTAAAAAAGTGGGGGCTGGGATTTTAACCCTGGTCCTCAGAACTGTGAGGTGGACGTGCTAACCAGTCTCCCACTCTGCCGCCTATATAAAGTATGCAACACACACTAGAGAACATCCTTTTAGGATAAAAAAGTTCATACAAAACACTGATTTGAGTGGTGGTGATGGTGATGCGTATTTAAGCAGACTGTCAACTACTGAAAACCAAAGCCTGGCTGCCCCCATTAATAACGCACTAGGCCAGAAACACAGAGTAAAAGAATTATAAATTACTGAAAGAAATCCAAAACAAAGAACACTTGAAACACAACTCAGGGCTCTTTTTTTCTTCTTCTTTTTTGCCTTCTTTTCTTCTTCATGCCAGGAGTTATATTCTGGGAGCAATTTCATATGTGAGAGGAGGGAGGGATCTGTATTTTCATAATCTTATGATAAGGAAAGGGATGAAGCAAAAAGAAGGGATTAATTTGTTTCTTCGTCTTTTCCTTTCGGCTTGTCCTTTTAGGGGTCGCCACAGCGCATCATCCTTTTCCATGTAAGCCTATCTCCTGCATCCTCCTCTCGAACACCAACTGCCCTCATGTCTTCCCTCACAACATCCATCAACCTTCTCTTTGGTCTTCCTCTAGCTCTCTTGCCTGGCAGCTCCATCCTCATCATCCTTCTACCAATATACTCACTATTTCTGCTCTGGATGTGTCCAAACCATCGAAATCTACTCTCTCTAACTTTGTCTCCAAAACATCGAACCTTGGCTGTCCCTCTGATGAGCTCATTTCTAATTTTATCTAACCTGGTCACTCCAAGAGCGAACCTCAACATCTTCATTTCCGCCACCTCCAGCTCTGCTTCCTGTTGTCTCTTCAGTGCCTCTAATCCGTACATCATGGTTTGCCTCACCACTGTCTTATAAACCTTTCCCTTCATCCTTGCAGAGACTCTTCTGTCACATAACACACCTGATACTTTCCTCCACCCCTTCCAAACTGCTTGGACCCGTTTCTTCACTTCCTGACCACACACACTCACCATTGCTCTGGACTGTTGACCACAAGTATTTAAAGTCCTACACCCTTGCTATCTCTTCTCCTTGTAGCCTGACTCTTCCCCCACCACCCCTCTCATTCATGCACATATATTCTGTCTTACTTCGGCTAATCTTCATTCCTCTTCTTTCCAGTGCATGCCTACATCTTTCTAACTGTTCCTCCATCTGCTTTCACTGCAGATCACAATGTCATCTGCAAACATCATGGTCCACGGGGATTCCAGTCTAACCTCATCTGTCAGCCTATCCATCACCACTGCAAACAGGAAGGGGCTCAGGGCTGATCCCTGATGCAGTCGCACCTCCACCTTAAATTCGTCTGTCACACCTACAGCACACCTCACCATTGTTCTGCTGCCCTCCTACTTGTCCTGTATTATTCTAACATACTTCTCTGCCACTGCAGACTTCCGCATGCAGTACCACAGTTCCTCTCTGTGTACTCAGTCATAGGCTTTCTCTAAATCTACAAAGACACAATTGAGCTCCTTCTGACCTTCTCTGTACATTTCCATCAACATCCTTAAGGCAAATAATGCATCTGTGGTACTCTGTCTAGGCATGAAACCATACTGTTGCTCGCAAATACTCACTTCTGTCCTGAGTCTAGCCTCCACTACTCTTTCCCATAACTTTATTGTGTGGCTCATCAACTTTATTCCTCTATAGTTACCACAGCTCTCCTTCTTTAGTGTCCAACCTGGCATACATGTCATCATATGCCTCTTGTTTGGCCTTTGCCACCTTTACCTTTGCCCTATGTCACATTTCAATGTATTCCTTTCTCCTCTCCTCGGGCCTCTCAGTGTCCCACTTCTTCTTAGCTAACCTTTTTCCTTGTATGATTTCCTGTACTGTGAGGTTCCACCACCAAGTCTACTTCTCTCTTTGCCTGCCAGAAGATACACCAAGTACTCTCCTGCCTGCCTCTCTGATCACCTTGGCTGTAGTGGTCCAGTCTTTTGGAAGCTCCTCCTCTTCACGAAAAGATGTACAACACTTGTCCTGTCTCAGCTTCCACCACATGGTTCTGTGCTCTGCCTTTGTCTTCCTAATCTTCCTCCCCACCACCAGAGTCATCTTACACACCACCTTCCTATGCTGTCTAGCCACACTATCCCCTACCACTACCTTACAGTCGGTAACCTCCTTCAGATTGCATCGTCTGCACAAGATGTAATCCACCTGCGTGTTTTTACCTTCGCTCTTGTAGGTCACCCTATGTTTGTGCCTCTTCTGGAAAAAAACTATTCACGACAGCCATTTCCATCCTTTTTGCAAAGTCTACCACCATCTGTCCCTCCAAGTTCCTTTCCTGGATGCTGCACTTACCCATCACTTCTTCATCACCACTATTTCCTTTACCAACATGTCCATTACAATCTGCACCAATCACGACTCTCTCTATGTATGGGATGCTCAGAACTATTTCGTCTAGCTCCTTCCAGAATTTCTCATTCACCTCTAGGTCACCTCCTATCTGTGGGGCATAGACACTAATCACATTATACATAACACCCTCAAGTTCAAGTTTCAGCCTCACTACTCGATCTGATGCTCTTTTCACCTCCAAGACATTCTTAGCCAACTCTTCTTTTAAAATAACCCCGACTCCATTTCTCTTCCCATCTACACCATGGTAAAATAATTTAAACTCTGCCCCTAAACGTCAAGCCTTACTGCCTTTCCACCTGGTCTCGTGGACACATAATATATCAACCTTTCTCCTAATCATCATGTCAACCAACTCCCGAGATTTTCTTGTCATGGTCCCAACATTCAAATTCCCCACATTTAGTTCAGTTCCGTTCCATATCCTGTGACTGGTGTCATGCTTTTGAGTCCATCGATGATATAGAGAGTGCTGCCATGACATCATCATGCCATACAGCGTTCCTTTTTATGTACAACCCCAATTCCAATGAAGTTGGGACGTTGTGTTAAACATAAATAAAAACAGAATACAATGATTTGAAAAACATGTTCATCCTATATTTAATTGAATACACTACAAAGACAAGATATTTAATGTTCAAACTGATCAACTTTATTGTATTTAGCAAATAATCATTAACTTAGAATTTTATGGTTGCAACACGTTCCAAAAAAGCTGGGACAGGTGGGACAGAAAGTTGAGGAATTCTCATCAAACATCTTTCTGGAACATCCCACATGTGAACAGGCTAATTGGGAACAGGTGGGTGCCATGATTGGGTATAAAAGGAGCTTTCCTGAATTGCTCAGTCATTCACAGGGTTCGAGGTTCACCTCTTTGTGAACAAGTGCATGAGAAAATAGTCGAACAGTTTAAGGCCAATGTTCCTAAACGTACAATTGCAAGGAATTTAGGGATTTCATCATCTACGGTCCATAATATCATCAAAAGGTTCAGACAATCTGGAGAAATCACTGCATGTAAGCGGCAAGGCCAAAAACCAACATTGAATGCCTGTGACCTTCGATCTCTCAGGCGGCACTGCATCAAAAACCGTCATCAATGTGTAATGGATATCACCACATGGGCTCAGGAACACTTCAGAAAACCAATGTCAGTAAGTACAGTTTGGTGCTCCATCCGTAAGTGCAACTTGAAACTCTACTATGCAAAGCAAAAGCCATTTATCAACAACACCCAGAAACGCCGCCGGCTTATCTGTGCCCGAGCTCATCTAAGATGGACTGATGCAAAGTGAAAAAGTGTTCTGTGGTCCGACGCGTCCACATTTCAAATTGTTTTTGGAAATTGTGGACGTCGCCTCCTCCGGGCCAAAGAGGAAAATAACCCTCCGGACTGTTATGGACGCAAAGTTCAAAAGCCAGCATCTGTGATGGTATGGGGCTGTGTTAGTGCCAATGGCATGGGTAACTTACACATCTGTGAAGGCACCATTAATGCTGAAAGGTACATATAGGTTTTGGAGAAACATATGCTGCCATCCAAGCAACGTCTTTTTCATGGACGGCCCTGCTTATTTCAGCAAGACAATGCCAAACCACATTCTGCATGTGTTACAACAGCGTGGCTTCATAGTAAAATAGTGCAGGTACTAGACTGGCCTGCCTGCAGTCCAGACCTGTCTCCCATTGAAAATGTGTGGCGCATTATGAAGTGTAAAATACAACAACGGAGACCCCGGACTGTTGAACAGCTGAAGTTGTACATCAAGCAAGAATGGGAAACAATTCCACCTACAAAGCTTCAACAATTAGTGTTCTCAGTTCCCAAACGTTTATTGAATGTTGTTAAAAAGAAAAGGTGATGTAACACAGTGGTAAACATGACCTTGTCCCAGCTTTTTTGGAATGTGTTGCAGCCATAAAATTCTAAGTTAATGATTATTTGCTAAAAACAATAAAGTTTATCAGTTTGAACATTAAAAATCTTGTCTTTGTAGTGTGTTCAATTAAATATAGGTTGAACATGGTTTGCAAATAATTGTATTCTGTTTTTATTTATGTTTAACAAAACGTCCCAACTTCATTGGAATTGGGGTTGTATATTTGCATGTTGACTCCAGTCAATGAAAAACAGCACTTACAGTATACACACTTTATATACAAGTGGGCCTTGGACCCCCAGTTGTTAACATTTATCCAACATTATTAACATCACATTACACCTCTAAACACCAATACACAGAGCAGTTTACCTCCATTTTGCATAAACTATTCTGTATAGCGCGACAATCATCTGAGCTTGGTGCTTTATGAGGTTTATAATAGGCACTGATCCCCATTTGCAATAGGGAGGCAAGATGGAGGTGATTAGAAGTTGATGCTCCCTCAGGCTTGGGATTATGGTAAATATACTGCTCGTCTCTAGGGACCTTTAAAAACAGCTTCTTCATCCCCTCCAAGTGACTGCTTGGTGCATTTTAGTGGACCCTGAAGGTACAGCAACATCAGCCACCAATGCTGTTTATGGGCAAGTCTGCAAGGATTTGCAGTCTTTTGCAAATAAGTTGTCAAATGAACCATGATGACTGCAGTGAACCATGATGACTGGAGTGACCATGTTCACCAGGTTCCCCTTTTCTGATGAGATTAGAAAATAAATGTGCGTGTTTGTGTTGGACTCAATTATTTGAAATAGCATAGCTATCTATACCAGCGGTAACTTTCATAAAGTTAAAACCATTGTCCAAAAAGGCTTATTGATTTGTTGGATTCAGGGAGGCACTAAAAACCTAGTAGATAGTATTGAGCAACTTCCTTCCTTGGTATAGGTGCATACCATCTGTGTTTTCCATTTATCATTTTCCAGGAAATACCGCAAATTTGCCTCAGGTACAGTATATTTTTCTTTCTCCAATTTATTTTTCGCTCAGATTAATACAAGTAATGTTATCAGGGCCTAATAGGTTAGAGTCTAGACATACCCATGCCAATTATCTATTGTAAATGGAATTCACGCTTTGGCCCAAGGCTTTGTTTATTCAATTCTATTCACTATATGTGTATGATTATAATGAATATGGATTAAAAAAAATTTAATGGCGAAGACTCACACATAAAAATACTGTTATAACAAAGTGAAGCTTGAGCGCGTTCTTATGCGTTGTGACAATATACAGTAAATTTTATTTCAAGAAGTGTTAAAATACTCAAAGAATGTCTCTTGATGGGAAAAATCATCACTGCTATTTAGTCCTGAATAAATTAGAATTATTATTATTACGTGCGTATGTACTGTGCAAAAACACAAAACAGAACATAATCTAAATAACCGTGTACCTCCTGTGTACCTTGTCTATCAGGCGTACACAGAAAAATCTGCAGCAGAAGGATGATTTTGAATCCAATGTATTTCCTAGGTAGGGCTAGGTGTGTTACAATAAATACATTATATACATATACAAATACATAATATATACATATACAAATACATAATACACTGGTGAGATCCATACAAAACAAAGCAACGCATCTTCATCTCATCACTTTATGCTACATGACCTACATGCTATACAGATATTGGTTTGTGTGCGGAACAAAGCCATAGGAAAAAAAAAAAGCCTGGGTTTCCTAGGAACCAGGCATAGGTCATCACCGAAGTTACTGTACATGGTAAAAAGTCAGAAATAAAAATCTGAGTACAGACCCGACTAAATCACTTATGAGTACTTCATTTTTTACTCATAATAAAGAATACAATACACAGTTTCTTTTTTAAGATAGCTACAACTGACAAAACAGGTCCTTGGTGTGTGACCTTGTGGTTAAAGTTTAACTCATAACATGCAAAGCCTGTCGCAAACATCGCAAGAACAAAGTCTTGACTGCTCAGACAGTTGAGTCATAATTTAGAACTCAGTCAAAGGTAACTTTAATAGTTGCAAAAACAAAAATATTAAAATACAGCTTTGATAGTTTGACGCCCTTAAAAAAAGTCAAATTATCATACAAAGAGCTCCTTTCCAAAACACTATTGATTATTCTGGGGGAAACAAAAAACAAAACAAAAACCAGTTTTCCCAGAGATGCAAAAAAAAAAAAAAAAAAACATGACGAAAATGTATTTGATCCTGTTTAACAATTCGTTGGCTCAGTCTGAGGAGCAACGTGATCAAAACACAATGCATTTTGCGTCAAGTCAAGCCAATTTGATTTAAGTATATGGTGCTAGTGCAACATGGTTGGGACAGTCTTTCAAGATAAAAGGATAAAAAAGATGTTAGTCCCAAAACAACCCCAAGTGACAAAAAGAGATTAAAGTATATACACATTAGGTCTAATACAACAAGTCAACTTGTTTTTTTTCTTTAGTACTATCGGACCCTTTGTTAATGCAAGTCCAGTTTCTTACCATAGCCTTTTTATGTCTATTTTACTGTGTGTAGAACTGTCACTTAATCATAATGATGAATAATGATGGTATGATAGTAGACAACTCTAGAATGCACAGGTTTTATTCAAGAGAGTTTTCAAAGCACAGAGAAATGCCAAAGCAAACAAATAGCTAATTCCAACTCTTATTCAGGTGGCAAACTGGCTGTGAAAGCTAAAATCCAGTAGGAGTAGCACGACATCCTGCTGACGAACCACTAATACATCGTCCAACCCAATGCACATCAATACTAGGTAGTGCATGACAATTGCCTTTCAGCTAAATCGCCTTTATTGATACTTAAAGTGAGTGATCACAAAGTTAAAGATTGGATGACATCCTTGCCAACACAGTCAAGTGCTACGGGGTTGTCATACTCATTTTTGTCATGGGACACATTTCCCTCTGAGGGCCATTATGACTGTGAACCCATATAGATGTATGATTGCCTCATATTATTACATATAGACTACAAACTGATGGATAACTTGATATCAGAATTCAGTAAAAATGGTATTGGTAACAAAAGCTGCTTGCTATATCTTGGTCATGATCTGTGTTTTTGGCTTTGTTTTGATTAGATTTAGTTTTATGTCATGTCATGTTTTTTCCCTTTTTAATGTTAATGTCTTGCCTTGCTTGTCAGGTTTTTGTTTCTAC
This sequence comes from Phyllopteryx taeniolatus, assembly GCF_024500385.1. NCBI lineage: Eukaryota > Metazoa > Chordata > Actinopteri > Syngnathiformes > Syngnathidae > Phyllopteryx > Phyllopteryx taeniolatus. The sequence continues at coordinate 11,873,966 of NC_084521.1, read as the reverse complement.
CTGTTCTCATCAGCCCTGTCCCTTGTGTCAACCAATCAGCTCCTTCCGGCCACTCGTGTCTTGTCCAGGTGCTCTCGTCGGTTTGCTTGTATTTAGTTCCCTGCTTTCTTTCAGTCTGTGTTGGTGCATTGTCGTCATATCCAATGTTTCCTCAGTCCCGTCATGTTTCTTAGTGATGAGTTTTTGGCTTATTTTCTTTGTTACTTTGAATTCAGATTTTTTTACTTTGTTAATTTAGTTTAATTTTTGCTTCCATGATCTTTTTTTTTGTTGCCTTTTTCTGTTTTTGTGATTAAATACTTTCTTGAGACTCGTGGACTCCTGCCTTGCTTCCCTGCACTTGGATCCTCCACATTTTGCCTCAATGCCAACACCACGAAAATACAGACAGACAATCTTAATGTTTTTAAAAGTGAAGACAATTTGCAGTTTTGGTATTTTAGCAAAAAACATGAACTCCACATGCATGATTTGCTTTCGCAGGCCACATAAAATGACATCTGGGCCCTGAGTTTGACACTGGTGCTCTACCCAGTGCAAAAGCAGCCATTGTCAGTTGCATTGTTTGAAAGAATGCTAATTTGCTCCAGTGGAAAGCAACATTCATAACTGGGCAATAAGCCTTTTTTACACAGTCTGTTAATCTAGGAATTTTCCCTGCTCACGATCCTCACACAGAATTGTTATGGAATGACTGGGGGACCAGAGCCTTAAGTGAGCCCAGACAACTTCTGTGTGTAAAGGAATGCAGTTCTGACAGGCCAGGGTCATTTCTGCTGCCCTGTTGTGTTAAATGTTATGTCACTTTTCGACAAGTATTTTGTATTCACACCAAATGCTGTTACACGTTGAATTGTCTCATTGTTACACGTTGAATTGTCTCACTGTGAGATGATGTGCTGCTGTGTAAAAGTTAGTATGTTGTGGCAATATTCTGCCTACTCTGATTTGTGTGTAAAAAGAAACTAAGGTTTAAAGTTAGAGCTTCTGTCATGGGTCTGATGTGGCTATTTTGCGGGATCATTTTGTGAACTTGCACACCATCTATTCGTCTAACGTTGTGGCATATGCCTTGCCAAAACATTTATGATGCACAGACATAGAGAAACATATGCTGGTGGATTTGATTGTGTTTAACTCCAATACAAACAGAGGCAACATGATCACATTAGTTTAATGCATCCATGCAAGTCCTTTCAGAAAGTCTAGCCTCATGCTTGTTAAACAGACTAGGCTATCAAGACATTCCATCTAAGTCCACTTCCTCAACGATCAAATTAAACATCAATTTGACTCAAGTTACAAGTTTGTAAAGAGATGTACACTGTAAATGAGGGCGCACAACTGTACACTGTACATCGACAGAAAAAACACAAATTAGGGTATAACATAAAAGGACAGTCCTCTGGAGTTGTGACGGTATTATTCTGCTTATTCTCATCCAAAATTACTTAGATATACATTGGGACAATGCACACTATTTTTGTATGAATTTCCAACCATGCCTCTATACCAACATTTTTAAACAAATTATATAAAATATTGCTGCAAGGACACTTTCACAAACTACAGGACATTTTAGCCTGTGGAAACTCTGACCAATACAGTATATGCAACATTTTGAACCTCATACTTCTGTGGAATGTATGAGTGCCAGTGTAATGTTCAGTTCTCACAGAGACTCTGATTGCACATCATTCGTGGTAGAAAACAGGGAAGTGTGGTGGGTTCCCCAACAAAGTAAAGAAGTCCACAAACTATGTTTACCACTCACGGTTCAGCTGGTGTCATGATAATCTGATTTGTATTCTGGTGAGTCAAATATGATGTATGAGCATATGCTTTTCAAATGAGTTTAAACTAGAGTCAGGGCCTGATATCTCTGAGCAAAAAAAATAATAATAATAATGATTTCTTGTTTTGACTTTTTAGGTGTGAGGTTGTGAAAGAGCCAGAGGGATATTATGCTGACTTCTGAAGAGTGCAATGCAAACAAAAGGGTAACGGGGAAAGGAGGGTAACTCAATCTTTTATTATTATTATTTTTTTTGTCTTTATCTTTTTATATTTTATCTGCCATGGCTTTTGAGCTCTGCGTTAATGACAGAATGCTGGTTAAGAGAGAAGTGAAGAACAGTCTGTCCGATAGCATTCCTTTGCTACACGTGAAAGTAGGATTGTCACCTAAAACCTAAAACAAAACAAACTCATACCCATGACTCTTGAAAATACGATTGTGGACATATGGCATCATAAAGGAATCTAACACCTGGAGGACTGCTTTGCCAAAGGATTGTATCAAAGTGAGGCCTTTCTGGTATGATATCTGCTCCAACTTACCCAGAATCACAGGAGTTAGTGTTCCAATGGACCCTTAAAATTGGACATTACATCTATTTGAGGATCTTTAAACAATGCACAAGTCAAATTCACGATTGCTGCGCGATGTGTGGCCAAGAAGTGCATTGCAGTGTGAGTGAAATCGGATTCCCCTTTTTAATCGACAGGTGATCTTTTGAGATGAATAGTTGGAAAAAAACACAAATTTGCAAAATTTGGCAGCCATATTCAGACCATAATGCTACATCTCTTACAGAAACATAATTTTCTGTATTGTCCTTTTTTTCGGTTGGTGGGTTTTCTTTTGATGGCCTTATGTTCGTCTATTTACTGTGTGTTTATATGTTTACATGCACTGCCAAACTAAAAATAAAACATTCCAAAAAGTGGAGAAGGAGCCAGAGAGAACATTCAACCCTTACAAATTAAGATAATGAGTGAGTCATTTCAAAGTTGCTTTTGCATTCTCAACAGAAAGATGGCCATGACCTCAATACTTCACAGCAAGGATGAAAACCTCTTACACCATAAACAAGTATCTCCACAGAATCCATCAGCATGTGGCTGAAACCAGTTATATGATACATAATACTGTACATACACATGAAGATTTGGATTAAGAAACATTTAACCTGAAGACTAGCTTAAACACCTCCATCCAATTTAAAAGTGTAAGGGGATATTTACACTAGCATGTGACCGTTAGTTACATAATGGATTGTGAGGAACCACCTTCAACTTAAAGGTGACTGTGAACCAGTCTAAATGGTGCTTGACTTAAGTACAGGTATATGAATTAAAATCCAATCATATGTGGACAATGAAATGTGTGAATTTTACTTTGCTCACTGTGTAGTCACAAACTAAACCGAGGTTTCAGCAATATTCAATATGAATTCAGTGGGGACCTGCTTCCCTGCAGACATTTTGATTTGTCATAGCAGGAAAAGCACAGGCGAGACTAATAGCATTAACCTTGGCTCAGTTTGAAGGAAGCCTTACTGATGAAATATTATACACAATAGTGGCATCATGAATTTGAAAAACTAGGATTTAGCTGCCGTTCATCCCTACTATATAGAGCCTTCTTCTCTATTTGTGGCACAACCCACGTCATTTAAACCCAAAATCTACTTTTTATTTTTTTTTTAAAAAGCCCATTCAACATTATTTATCATAATGTATACATGGCAGTTTGGAGTGCTCCAGGTCAGATAGATGCACTGTAGGTATCCGTTTCATTCAGGAAAAGATGATCGAACCTTGTTTTAAAAATGGGATCGAAAACAACAAGAGCAGTTTTTATCATCATACATGAAAGTATTTTCTATCCTTCAGTGATATAAAGTGGTTTGACTTAGGTGAGCTATTGCTAGTCATTTGCGCCAACTTAATCTGTCTTCATACACGAGGATGAGAGGATGGTCAGGGCAGAAACATTCTAATTTGGAAATGGTACAGGAGCAACACTGTTTTAATGTTGTTGTTTTTTTCCCCAGAGCTTTACAGGGAAATCTTCCTCTAAGCTTCAGCCACACACAACAGACCAGTCCTTTGATTGTGAATTATGGTAAAAGCTTCCTTTCAGTACTCCATACTGATTACTGATTACATTTGGTCAGCCCAAAATGTCATCCACTGAGATTAATAAGGAACCTTGTGAATACATGAATGCCATAATTATCTTGACATAGGTTGCATTTTGTTTGTTTTAACAAATTTAGCTAATGCCTCTACACACGTTCAGACATGATTTTACACAAGAGTACACAAGAGCAAGTCCATGTTTGGCTCCACATGCCCGATGCTTGTCAAACATTAGCTATACATACCGGGCCAATGTAATTATTTGTTAGTAGATATCTAGCTCGGCCGATCATTTTGCCTTCAACATAGCTGAAGTTACCTTAACAGATTTAAAAATGCGTTTTTCTTTATTTTTATCAAAACACTTTGCTTCCCCTGAAGTGTTTTGACTACTCCCAGGGTAGGGGTTTCACACTCATTCACTGCCAGCCTTCCCAGTTAACATGGATACTTGACTTCTAAAGCCGTCGATGGCAGTGAATGTGTTGACCAAACTACTAAACATCCATCCATCCATTTTCTGAGCCGCTTCTCCTCACTAGGGTCGCGGGCGTGCTGGAGCCTATCCCAGCTATCATCGGGCAGGAGGCGGGGTACACCCTGAACTGGTTGCCAGCCAATCGCAGGGCACATACAAACTAACAACCATTCGCACGCACAGTCACACCTACGGGCAATTTAGAGTCTTCAATTAATGCATGTTTTTGGGATGTGGGAGGAAACCGGAGTGCCCGGAGAAAACCCACGCAGGCACGGGGCGAACATGCAAACTCCACACAGGCGGGGCCAGGGATTGAACCCGGGTCCTCAGAACTGTGAGGCTGACGCTCTAACCAGTCATCCACCGTGCCGCCAACTACTAAACCTATTCTTCTTAAATATACAACCCCCAATATAGTGTCAATCAATAGTGACCATTATTAGCATTCTGATTTTTGCTTTATCAACCTTTGATTAAGCTTCCTGCTTAACATCTTAGGTCAGGACCATTGGAGTGTGTTTGCACGAAGTAGGCATACTCCCAAGTAGAAAAGAGCGTTAAAACCTCTAAGTATATTAATGAACCCATGCGACCAAAGTTAAATCTTGCTTTGGATGAATCAGAGAACAAATGGGTTTGTGGGGTGGGAGACACAGCTGGAGAGGCCGTTGAAGCTTCGGTTGCACGTTTTCCCTTTTCTAACTTCATTATGGCTGATTAAAGTGACTGCAACGCATGTCATTGTTTCCTCACATCACATGACTGGATTTTTGTTTTTTCACGGTACATTTGGCAAAGACGAGGCTTTTAATCTTCGCACCATATGGTTCCATAAGGGAACATACCATCACACATTTAGTGACCACCTGCAAAACACCTGATTTTAAGTGCATGTTAATTAAATGATATTTGATGAGAAGAAAACTATTTCATTGAGTGTCATGTCATGAAGTGTTGAAGGGAAAATGAGTGAAATAATGTAACACTTACAGAGGAGGGCATTCTGAGAAAATCTGAAGTAACTAATAAACCAACACTCATATTTGGCAAAAAAAAAATAAAATAAAAGTGATTCTTCTATACTCTTAATACAAATAAGTCATAATCAGTTAGCCAGACATTTGCCATTTCTGCTGCCACAACAAAGAAATATTTTGTCCAAAAAGATATATTCATGGCCCAATTTAATTGTACACAAGTCAGTCCATATACTGTACTGTATATAAGTTGCACATCTGTTTTAGGCACTGTCATAACCGGCATTAATTAATAATAATTTTGTGTGAATCTACATAATAGAAAATTGTCAAATGGGACTTCTGTGCAGCGTTTCTATGTCAAGTCTTTGCCTTCTAAAGCTGACTTGCTCTTAATACATCTCTTGGATCATCACAGGGATCAAAGTTCACCTATTTCAAACCAACAACCATACAAATGCTGAACCTACAGCATTGAAACAGTATTTTTGTCATACATGTTACACATTTAAAAACAATCAATGACACTATTTACGTATTTGGGCTCTGTGAAGGTTTGGTAGCAACATTGCTGAACAGTGACCAGTGAGCCTGTCAAACAACATAAAATATGCCTTTAAAAAAATAAAAATTCATTCAGCTTTCTTTTTGTGGCTCCCAAGAGGTTTGTCTTTGTCGTGGCCTTTCCGCATCTCATTTCATCGACTGTCAAAAACCACGGTGCACCATTTTATCATTCGCCCATGAACCACTTTGAATTCTCATCTACTCTTATGGTTTCACAAAGCAGAAAACACAAATCACTGACAACAAGTGTTGTGAATATTACTATTTTTTATATTATTATTATTTTGTGTTTGTTTTTAATCAGAATTAGCTGTACATATAGGGAAGATATTGCAATAGGAATAAATAACCCCTCCAAATTATAGAGTGAATAGAAGTAGAAAAAGTATGAAAAAGTAGTCACAGTTCTCCTCACTTGAAAGTTCGAAGAATGGTTCCACTTGTGAGCAAGGTCAACTTCTTTTAGTCAGCTAGCCACGCTGTGACACTCCCTTGCGTTACTAATGAGACAGGAGCGGCGAGGGGCTCTATGTGGAGATAAACAACCTGGCAGAGTCTGCCCCCAAGGGTTTTTTCCTTGGCCTTGGGTCCATTTTTCCCATTAGAAATATCCAGCTGCTGTTTTATTTTATAAAGCAAAATGTCTATTCTGTGTTTCCACGAATTATTGGTACTCAAGTTAAAAAAAACTAGAGCACTCAGAGAGCACGAACCTTTGATTAAGGTTTAAAACTGTGAAATCATGAGGACATGAACGTTTCCAACTTGACCTCCATTTAGCCATTACCTTGATACATAAGCACAGCAAATTATAACCTCCGCTGATGTAATTTCCAAAGAGATACAGTATGTTCAGTATACATTTGTGCCAAATGCATACTCTGGATCACATACAGACGGCATTTGGTTTAACATAACATATTGTAATCCTGCATACACAGAAAAATGTGTTCAAATCGCAATGAGTTTAATTTTAATGTTTGGTTGTTTGGTCTTCAATCAACCTACCACACATATTTTTGGGATGTAGGAGAAAACCGGAGTGCACGGAGACAACCCACCCAGGCACAGGGAGAACACGCAAACTCCACACAGGCGGGGCCGGGATTTGAACCCCGGTCCCCAGAACTGTGAGGCAGATGTGCTAACCAGTCCTCACCGCGCCTCAGTACATTATTGATTTCTTCCTAACATAAAATATTGATATTTCCCCCCTCAAAACTAAATGGGAACCCTTTTGGCTCAATGTAACACAAGTGACACGCTGTTTTTCAGATGTTCCCGGTAGGTCTCTTTCACTGATGTATTCTGATAGCTCTCTGGAAACAGCATGTTTTAATTTACCGTGGACCAAAGATCTTTCAGAATTTGGACTCTTCTATTAATCCAGGTGAAGTGCAAGCGACCTCTGCCCCGCAGTCAGACTATTCTCCGACCTCGGAGGGGGCATGTTCATAGGATGAAAGGAGAGAACAGGCCATGGCACTCAAGCAGCAGGAAACTGCAAGTTGAAGCTGTGGGTATAAAGGCCATCATTGATTTCCCTCCACTGCCTAAAACATTTTTTCTACATCTCATATTAGATTGCAATTTGCTGTAATATATTTTTTTGTGTATTAAAAACACAATGACCAAGTATGTAACTGTAAATTTTTTTACATTTGCCAATGTCAAGTCTGTCGTAGTATATGATTAATTTTTTTTTGTTATACAGTACTATATTTAAAAAGTAGAAAATAAAGAACTCACCCACAACATACTCAGTCCTTTATTTACAAACATTTATGTTGTTGCCACAATTATATCTGCCATTTCTCCCAATGTATTGTTGCTACTTCATTCACTATATGCTTCTAGTTTTTTTTATTTTTAGCAACAACAATAAATAGCAATAAGTCTGCAAAAGCAAATCGATTAATTCCGTTAAAACTAACATTTAATTTCAGCAAATAATTTGTTTTGGTAAATATGCATAAACTGCTACAGATCTTAAAACAATCTAGGTAAGATGCAGCGTTACGGAATCAGTTCTTTGGATCGTAGTGACCTTGAGGGCAAATAACTCATACCATCTATGAGTTCTGTTTTGCTTGCATAATAAATGCCCATGCAATAAATTGAGGAAACCCTTCAACACTCCGAGAGACAATGAGAGGAGGACCTTTACCGAGCATAAAAGCTCCAGTCAGCAGTGGCATAATTGCTTTTCATACGGCAAATTTGCTTTTACTTTCCCTGTTAATGAAATTAAACCGGAACATTCTTCTCACAATCAGCAGAGCAGTAGACCTGAATTTCAGTGGCTCCTGGATTTCTTCATTCAATTTGAGCAAACACCCAGGAGAGAGAGAGGGTATATGCCATGAACTGATTGACAGAGTTCCATTACAGGGGCTTATCAGACCCCTGTCTGCAATTATCTAGGTTCAGTATGGAGGTGGGATTTGATTTTGTGCCAGGATTATAGTCAGGAAGATGTGTGCAGAAAGGGGTATTGCTCCACATTATGACCCCTCTATAATTCTCATTTGCATGCTCCCTACTGCACTAGCTTGCAGTGCTCAGTGGTCAGCTTAAAGTAAGTATTTTGCTCTATATGTTCGTAAAGGTTTTTATGTATTGGGAATCTTTCGATTGATGTTTTGTTTGCGGTTTGTCATCTATGCACAACTTCTTGTCCACTATAGAAAAATACATTTTGTATCCACTAGGGGTTGAACCGACTACTCGACTAGTCGATGCATCGACTTTGCCTCTCCGCAATGATGGCTACAGCATGCGGTCAACTATGGACGGCTCACTGTAATCAATAGGTGGGGGGGTTATAATTTGGGGGGTAATATTTGATTAATGAGACCAGTAGCACGGTCACCTGCAAAATACATAAGTCTATCTTCAAATACAACAAAAGCACAAGTGCAATGCATGCCCATCTGAAGTCATCCGCTAACGCTAGCTGCCTTAAATTTTCACATCAGCTGTCAGCAAATTCACCAAATGCCCTCCTGTAACAGTAGAAAGACAGACATATACTGTAGCCTCTATTTCCACAATGAAACAGAGACAAGCCATGAAAACAAAGAAAACATACAACTAGTGTCTCTACTGTCACACTGGCTCCAAGCAGACAAGCATGCAATCATCTCTCATTGCACTGGCACTACCCCCCAACTCACTCATCCAGTCACAATAACATATCTTCAGGGTCTCACAGACAGTCAGATCTTATAAAACTTGACACAATCCACATAACACATCTGAAGATACATTATTGAAAACCATGCCCTCCTCCTTTATTTTCAACCCCTAGTACCGCCCTTAATCTTGACAAGTGGTGACAAATGGGTAGAGGGAGGAGTAATGCTTCTGCTTGGGAGGCGAGTTTCTTCTCATTAACGCGAAACACAGCTGATTTTGCAATGTAACTTCGGTCCTCCGTCTTTTTCATATTGTACTGAGCATGGTAACAAAGCACCACTTTCCTATTAGACAAGGCTTTGACTGGTATGATGAAAGATGTTCCCCTCACTTCCACATAGTTCACTGGCACAAAGATGCCACGAGATGGTGCCAAAGCACAACTATTACATTAGAAAGGGTTTTGGCATGAGCACAAAAAGAGTAAAGTCAATTTTTTCAAGGAATGAGGACCTGTTCCAAAATAATCAATGCATAGGTACATCTGTGAGTAGGGAATAGCAAATTTGCAGGGGGAACACTGTACCAGTTTCTGTGGTCATCAACAACACTGGTCCTGATATTGTGGGTACCCTTCTATGGCTGTATCACAAAAAATAAAAAAAATAAATACACACAAAAAAAACTGAAGTTCAAGAATAATAAAAAAAAAAAACTCTTCTGGTGTTAACCCTTGAGGTGGTTACCGAGTTCAAATCTCACAGAATTTGCTGAAGAAATTAAGCATAATGTCACTTTGTAACTTTTGAGGCTAATTTTGTTTCGGTTCAAAATTCTCAAATATCTAGAGAGGGCTTACACATTTCACTGTACTGCAGATTAGAATGTAACTGTAACTGCTTGCCAGGACTCATATTATCAGCTAAATTATTCCAGAAGGGAACTAAAGTTTATGGTTGGATGGATTTACTGTAAATGGTTGTTTTGTAGGCCTTTTTAAATTAAAACCAGAGTTGAATTCTTAACAAGTTAGTTATTCTGAAGCTAGCAAGGACTTCTGATTGATCTCTTTTTTTAACAAAAACATCTGTCTGAAGTCTGACTTTACGTGATGTGTACATTACCTAACTAGTATGTTGTATTTTATTTGTTGCATAAAATATCAGAAAAGTGGTGCTTTAATTGGAGTTACTGGCATTTATCTTTATAACTACAGTATTTTGTGCAAAAACTTAAAAACAAAGCCTTAACATAATTTCAGATTTAGAGTAGAAAGTATTTGTTTTGAGCTTGAAAAGAATACCTTTTTTTGCCCGAAACTTAATGTAGAACCCTACAGCCACTTAACTTGAGTTTCTTTCCTACCTCTTGCAGTCAGTGCATTTTTAAGCAACGTGTTCAGTTGTGGTCAGCACAATTACAAAAGGCTGAGTGCAGCGGTCGTTTGATAGGTTTGGGAAATAAATGCTTCAAGTCTCAGATGCAACCAATTGTTGAGGGACAGCCGCGCCCTTGCAAATCACTCAGTGGGAGCAAAAGGGGCATGCTCGGATCTGGTTGGATCAGCAACACACTGAGCACAATACTAAGAACCTCATTACGATGCTAAAATTGTCATGCAAATTGCCATCATCAATTACCACTTCATTCATGAGCTTGAACATGCAACATGACATAGCACTACATTAACATGAACAAATAGTTAAAACAAAACCCACGACGACGATGCTTTATTTACACAGGCGGTCACATAATGCCATGGGAATCGTATAATGCTATCACACTAATGTTAGCATGTACACACTACACATTTGCAAAGTTAGTCTCAAAAGGTCTCTATGCAGTAAGGACTAGAGTATGAAATGTAAATGTTTTTGTCTCTGTATAAATATGCAATTTTCAATGTATTTCCATAATGACTTTGGTTTGGTGTGCATATGGGTGTTTGCCTCCTCTCAGCCGGCGCTGCATGTAAAATGAGTTGCGGTTCCTTCTGCCTCTTCCATGAACTCTCCGGGGCTGCTCTGTCTGCTAACACTAAACATGACAGCTTCAAGCCAGACAGGTGGGAGACTTAATTTAACATTCATGATGTTTGGATATGCAAATTTTAAGATGACCGAGAGAGGCCTGTGTGCGTTTATATTTATATATTATATTTGCATAGTGATGGGCAGATAAGTATTTGTTGGTGAGAAGGAGAAAAAAAAATTGGCAATAACATTGAAAATTTTTACTGTGACCTGTGAATTAAAATAAATATCTTCGGGTGACATTAGTTGAATATTGTCTTGTATTATTGTAAGTGTTTACAATTTTTGCAGTTCAGCATAATAGAATTTTCCTTGTGAATTAAGTTGTCATTAAATAAATTAATTAAAGTTGTTGAGATGAATGACTTGACTTTCATTACATGCGTAATTGCACCAAACTATTTTAACAAATGTGAACTGAGAGTATGGATCTTGGGATTAGTACAGAAATTCATCTTTTTGAAATCCGCTTTACAGGAAAAGCCAATAGTGTTGCTTTGCTCATCAATAAAGACATTTCCAGACCCGCAGCTTACATTACAAAAGAAGACAAGGCGGCTAATTATCCAAGGTTGATAATATTGACAAGACAGTTGTGCTGCAGATGATGCAGACACCACAGCGAAGTGAAAAAGATATGTCTGAATAATTGATGAAAGCGAATTATAAAAAAAAGAAGGAAAAATAGAGGTATATAGTCACATTTAAGATAATTGTGTTTAACTCAACTAAACTGTAAACATTTACATGTGAGTAGAAATAGCACAGAAAAAAGGCCCAAAGTGGGCTGAGAAGCTTTGGGAAAGAGATGATGGGGAATGAAAATGTTCTTCAAATAAGCCTGCTAATGAGCTGGGAAGAGATTTACATAGCTTGATGACTAAGGATTTTGGGCAATTACCCGCATGCAGCTCAAGGTTTAATCTGTGATGAGTTTAGATCCGGTGACAATGCCAACCAATCAGTTCCTGTCTGGATAGGTCAACAGGAACACAAACTGCTGGTTTAACTCAAGCTATTACTTGTAGTGCGGTGCAATATCGACATTTTATATCCTGATAATTTTACATCCTGATCACGATTATCTATATACATTAGTTTACCTTTAAATTACATGAAATGAATTAATTTTAAAAAATACATATTTTCTCGATTACTTTTTCAAACGTATAGAAAATACAATAAAATCAATATCTAGTGGTCAATTAAATAGCATTCAAAATATCTGGTAGTACAACTGGTTTTCAACGAATGCAACAAAGTGCAAAGAATTAAAATAATTAAAATACTGTAACAAAGTGCTTCAAGTATGCCTAAATTTAACCAGTAAAACTGCTAATACATGACCAGTTTTACCCGACTGGGGTATCTCAGTCTCACTAGGGCCCACTAATACTATATGAAAGGAGTACATAGATACGAGATGTAGATAAGAGACAATAAGAGACGAAGAAGAAAGTAGTCATGTGGATATGCGGACAGAAACTGGATTTGGATGTCATGTTAGCTCTGTGTACTGACCTGCAAATAAATTCAACAAAAATAAATACAAGACTGCTTCATGAGAACACCACACCGACTGAACCCGACTGTCGAGAACAGGTGACTCAGCCAGGGACAGCTGGCCCGACCCAACCAAACTGTGACAACTCTTTGCGGTGAATCACTCAGCTCGTGCGTCAACAAAGAACGCAACTAGCTGCAAAAGCTAATGTGAATCGCAGGACACATTGATGACTTTGAATCCACCTTGTAGCCCCGGTTGGATCAATCTGTCTCTTCGACTGGCATGGCTGGAGGTGAACCAGCAAATCTCTTCGCTGCCTGCGGTGGCCCCTGCACACTTGTGTAAGCATTTTACACAGCGGAGAAAAAAAAAAAACAACAGGATTCTGTCAGTAGTGGCGAAGGAAATCTAAAATAACTATATAAACAATAGAAGGTTGTATCATATGGTACACAATTTTACATCATATTACTATATATATCATTATATTGCACAACTCAAATCAATTGATATGTAGGGTACATTACAAATAGCACTTTATTATAGGACTTGAAAATTAAAGGGAGAGGGAACATCTGGATTTTTCATGCATTGAAATGCTTTTTTTTTTTTAAAGTAAAAAAAGTACCTGCAAATTCTGTCAAAGTTCCGGCCTTTACAAAGAAATCTAATTAGCGATACTGTGACAGATGTATTAAGTTAACATATTAACTTTTGTGGTTATAGTATGCAACTCGACTACATCATATCTAGGAGACAATTGTAATATTTCCCAAATCCATGCGGCCAAACAAGGTCACAAAAATATTAGACATACTAGTTTGTGTAAAGGTTTTGGCCATTTCCTGAACTCATCCACATTTCAGACAAAATCCACAACACTTGTTTAATACAACCTTTCCTAAAAGCTGGATTGCACTTGTCAGGCTAAACATGCAACCTCTAAACCAACGATTTTGTTTTTTGGGTCCAACCCTCACAATGACATTACTAAAGCCATTCAAGGACTTTGCTTCATTTTGAGTGAAAGCATGTCAAATTTGATTGATTTGGATAGTATAATGCTTGCCTGGAGTTCCATACAACTGTCATGGAAAGAGGTTGACAGCTGGGCCAGATACTTATCGGACTTATACAAACAGATTTATCCATGGCGCCAAGCCTGTGATTGTATTAAAATATGTATCGAGGCTTTAAAGGAAACCGTTGAAATTTGCATTCTGTCTTAATGTGAAAATGGAGGCACAGATCTTTTTAACTTTGAAGCCTTACACACTAAGGTGGTGATGATTTTTTATCTTTTCTTTTAGGAGTTCAGCCGAAGGGAATTACTTAAATACTGTAAAAATCCTGAGCAACGATCATGCCTTATAAAAAATGATACTAACTAGTCTTCGAATCAATATTAATGCTATCTCGAAGAAAGCTATGAGCATGGTTTCAATGTTCAAGAGCAAATGTTTCCTCCTTAATAAGCACACAAAAATGACAAATATGAGATACAGTAGAATTCATAGTAATGGGGGGGACGTGGGTATCCACTATGCTCATGGTGAGGCTCCTTGGCCTGTCAGGCGGGATGTCTACGGGTAGTGGGGGGCCCCTCGTGCCATGTGGCTGCCATCCGGGGTGCCTCCCCGTATCGTCCCCTGTTGGACGGCCCTGTCCACCTGGCGTGGGTCACCAGTTCAGCCTCTGGCTGGGACAGGGGCAGACTACTGTGGCGGGCCCAGTTTTGGGGCGCTTCGTTGGGGCTGGTGGTCCGCCCTGGATCAGTTTGTGTGGGATGATTGCTCTCAAAGCAACTGCTACCATCTCAGATGTAGTGCATGGAAATCTTTTTTCAATAATTATGTTGTCACTCTCGAGATCCTTAAGTAATTTCTACTAGGCCACACTACTGGCTGTTACCATAATCAGGTGGTAAAAGCAGGTCACCAGGTGAAGAGAGGGAAATAAAATGACCGTCTTACAGCACTCAGGGATGGAACATTTCGAAAAGCCTTGCTTTCTATTGCAGTCACATGAACTGACCCCTATGCCATTAGAGGCACTATACAAATGCCATAAATCCAATGAACTCTCAAATAAATAAAAGCGATTTCAGCTAATTTAATTTGCAAGACAGCCAACTGGCAATATGAAATGAGTTGATTGGCCATTTTTGGTCATTATGAACCGGTTTTCAATAGAATTTACAACTTAGCCTGACTTAAATTGAATCTTAACAGAATGCTACAATCCAGATATCCGGACATCTGGAGGTATGGTATATGTACTGTCGGGAGCTGTAAATAGGGCATGACACGCAAGGACTTAAAATAGTCCATCAAATCCATCAGGCAAGGTGACGCGCAACATCTTGTTGTAAAAAAGCTGACAAACACACGATGAATCAACACAATGTTAAGCTCAAAGTAAGGGAGCAGGAAACACACAACAGCTGGTTAAGATCTTAGAATTGTTTCTCGTCTGTGGCTAACATTCAAAGTTTGAAATCTGAACAACGGAAAGATAAATATAAATACAATTAAGATACAATAGGTGAACGCAAAGAACAATACTTTTGGTCCCTCATTTCCTTGCTTTGTGTCCTAAAGGAATAGTTTCTCTCCAGGACCTCTTAGCCTAATTCTATGTGACATTATTTTAAAAAGGGGTTTGCAACTAAAGCTTTAAGACATGGAAGTTATTACCTAAGAGTACATGCCATCTTCAAGTGCACAACTGGTTTGTTTGTGTTACTGTCTGTCATTCCAAATGAAAATAAAACCATGAATGATATATAATTTATATAACTGTAGTAGTGGGGACAAATCTAAATTTAGAGGTTTTTCTATGAAGTACAAAACAACTTTTACGAGTGCATAATTGGATGATGATCCAGATGTCATTCATCAGAACTTCAGTATGATGGGGTAATTATGTAAACAGTGATTGGCATCTTAAATAACGTAATTTTTGTCAGGAAAACCTTTCAAGAGTGTGGATTTGCATAAGTATCATAGATTAATACGACAGCTGAACAGCTGCTCTCGTCAGGGCGCCAACATCATAGCGTTCAGTGATTTGGTGTAATCAGTAAAACTTTTTCTTTTTTTGGTGGAGGGGTGGGGGGGTTACAGGGAGGAAAAGTAAGGCATTGCTGGATACTTTGCAGGTATAACTACGTACAGTATTTTAGTTGTTAACAGAAATGAAGTGCGCGTATACAAAGAAGTAAAAGGAATAATACAATACAGAATACAATTATTTCATTAAATGAATGAGGAAGCACTCGAATGATTTGGTGAAAAAGAACTGAACGATTCGGTGAACGGATCTTTTGAACGAATCTTTTTAATGAACTGATTCGAATGATTCAGTGCACTCAAAAGAACTACCGTGCCCATTACTATAGTAAGTCAAGTATGAGCATATGGGGTTCTATCCACTTTAGGCTTTTCTCAAAATTTTCTGTATTTTTGTCATATAGTTTTTGGTTCCCACACACTTTGTCTTACGAATGCTTGCAGTATGTCCTTTATTGCATGCTACATAAGGAGATTTATGTACGTGACAAATACAAGTGTAGTGTAAAGGGTGGTCACACCAAATACCTTTTATGATATATTTATCTTCTGACTGTGTATATTCTGTAACAGAGACACAGAAAAAAAGATACTGCATTGCAAAATAACAACTCTAACTCTACAAACGTTTTTTTTTTAATTAACATGGTTTTACTGTTTTTACTTAACAAATGTTTTATCGTCATTCATTAAAATGCATTGAACAAACTGTGACCTCATAGTACTCACAGTAGTTACAGTAACAGCATTCACACATGAGTGTCATGCGGGAGATTCAGTGTCTAAAAAAGTTATATTTAAACAAACAAATATGGGATGGTAACATTTTGTGTGTATAACAATACATGATAACTTTTCTTGAGATTGAAACCTCAATCCTCCAGCCTGAGTATTAGACATGTAAACTGTGTGCCCATGGCCATTTGACACTTTCCTCCTTTCTTTTGGCATTTCTAATTTGAACCAACAGAAGCAGGTGTCAGTCTCTGCCAATCCTGACTGCCCATCTGGGTTTTCATTACAGGGCTGGATTGCACTGCAGCGCGGGATAAATTGGTTATGTCTAAAGTCAAATTATATCCAGGACTTTGCAATTCAATTCGCTTATCGGAAAAGGGAGGGAAATCTGTTAAAAAGCATGTTCCAATCTAGCGCCTCAAGTAAAAGATACAGTTACAAAAGATGTAAACTCTTCAAATTGCCTTCGTCTCTACACATGCATGGCGAGTTTCACTGCCATTCATGTCATGTTTGATGGGAACCGGAATGTTTTCAAAATAGATGAGTCTAGTCCATTTTAGTAATCATTTGACACTTACAACGCTGCTTTTTAATATCCTAAAACCACGGGATCCGACTTTGTAATTTCCCGTACCAAGTGTCATTCGGGTTGGCACAGTTAATTTAGGTTTTCCATTTTAGATGGTTCTCATCTAGTGACCGATATTAGAAGTATTTCTTCTATTTTCAGACATTACAAGTTATGATCTATGATAATTTCATCATCATTTCAAACATACAGCAGTATTCTGCACTTTAAATATTATGCTGATTCAACATTTCCAAAATGATGTTTCAATTCAAACATGGACTAATTAGAGATACAGTGACTGTAGAGCCCATCTCACACTGGCTTTTTAAAGGCTTTTTTCAGGTTTTTTCCCCCCAGCATGCTGTCCTCTGTGTAAAGGTCCTATCTCACTGGCAGAGATTTGGCCGCATCTCAGGAGACCAAAATATTGACTGATTTCTCACCAGGGCGATGTCTCGCGGAGACAGATTCACCCGGAAGTCACGTCGTGCAGACCTTGTGGAGACGTCTCCCCAGTCATGGAGCGAATTAGTCTCCACGTTGTCGCTGAGACCTGCTGGAGACTTGAAAAAGTCTCCAAAAAGCCTCCAATAAAATCAAACATATTTGAATTCACCGCAACTCCCTTGTGACCCAGCTAGTCTAAAGGAGACATTGCGGAGACACCTCCGCAACCAGGAGAGACTCGAGTCACCATCAGGTCGCTAACTAGTCTCCAGGCCAGTGAGTCAGGCCCTTAAGGTACCCATGCATGGGGAGGCTGAGTTTTGTGATGCTCCCGCAAATGAGTTAGAAGTGATGGCAAAGGGCAACAATGTAATGATGACCATAGACTTTGGAGTGTGACATAAGAAAGTCGTACACTTTCCTCGCTGTGAAGACAAGTTTCCGTTTAATTGGTTGGTTGGTTTTATTTTAACAGTGGAAGCAGATTTTGTTCGACATTGGAGGTTCCACTACATGTAAAAGATGAAAGAATACACAATAATATAGATTTATAAAAGAACTTTGAAAGAACATTGTTCTGTGCTGTCTGGTAACTATGACATATGACTGTTTTTTGACATGACTGAACCATCACTGATGCTGTGTCTATCAGTCATGGAAGTGACTTTCTCCTGGGCAAAATTTAAGGAAAGCCGACAGTGAATATACTCAGCTGGTCGTGACTCATGATGACCCATTCATGCTCACAGCCTACAATGAGTTGTGGGGCTGAGAAGTCCCTAAAAGGATTCCATAAAAGATAGAAGTACCACCGGAGGGTTGGCAAAGACAGGACGAGACGTGTCAGACTTCCTGCAGAGGAATGCGCTCTGTTCGGTTAAAGCGAAGCTCCACCAACAAGTCATCATCCATTGTCAGAGCCAGGGCAGCCTATTGATAGGATATATTGATTTCCTGATTAATGGACCTCATGTGTGCATGATCGATAGCTCCATCAACACTAAGACTATCCCACTGTCGAGCTACAGTGGATTCATCTGGCCATGCGTTCCTGTCACAATGAGCATGTTGAGATCCAAAAGGGCACACAGTATTTAAGAACTACAATGTATGCAAATTGACATATTCATGTGATTTATTGTTTTAGAAAACAACATTTTCACACTGACTCTTGCAAAAGTTAGATGCGGTGAAAGGGGGGCTTTGTTTAAGGAGACTGTTGTCGCCGTATGGAAACGTTCACAGTGGAAAAATGAGCTTTTAGCATCCGATAGCTAAGTATATACTAATAGCAGCGATCAGTTAAACCTCCTATTGACTCTCAAGAGCACCCACAATAGTCCTCCTCACCCCGCAGCATGCAATGCAGCAAGAAATAATTGGGAATGTAAGATGGCTTGACAATGGAGGAGACGGTAATTGGAAGTGTTGCTGTGGCTTTAGTGTTTCGTAGGGAATGGGATTATTAAGAAAAATCCTTTACATCTGCTACTCATCTCATAAACATCTGGGTGTACTGTATATTTATCCACAACAGTTTTCTTGAAGAATAGGTATAAAGCACATAATTATATTTCCTGTTACTTGATGCATATCATGGTGCTGTAATTGGACAAAATGCTTGCATGCTGGTTGACTATGTTCTGAAACATTGTGGTGCACTGACAAATGAGCGAGAAAATACTCTGAATATTTAGACAAATGATCCAGGTGATTGCTCTTGATTGTAGTAAAACATAATATCCCCCCCAATGCTGCCACCGTTCTGCAGCGATGCCATGTGAGATCTACCTGAGTCACCCTGAAGGATTAAGATCCATTTCATTTGAATGTTTAATTTACAGGCCACAAACGCCCTTGAAGAGTGTGGTTTGCATTGTTTTACCACAATTTACAGACAATTGAAAGGCTGAAAATAAGTTTGTTCAAATTCCCAGTGACACATAAATGGCAAATGCCTGAAAAAATATTTTCCATTATTTTAACACCTTATTTGTATGCCTTGTACTGTAAATCTGTTACTTTCCTGAGAAGCTTTGGTTTGATGCAAAAGAGCATCCCATCAACACACAATCTTATGTTAGGCCATATTTCCCTTCCAACTATCAGCTAAGGTTTTACATCAACTGCTTTTTCACACTTGAAACTAGAGGCATTTGTGGTTTGACCCTTTCATATTGGTTTTTATGGATGGAGCTAATAGTTGGTCGAGAGATTTTCAAACTCCCTTGAAGAAGCCTGAGTTGTTGAGTTGACTATTCATGGAGGCCTGCGCCTAAGGCCATTTGTCTGAACAGCTCTCATCTGTGCCCTCCAGAAAGGAGGGCTGCTGACTAGCAGAAAGCTTCCAGGGGACAACTGTGAGGGAGGGGGTCTTTGGAGAGCAAACACACAATATGACTCCTCTATGGCAATATCTTTTTTCTATCCTCAATCTTTTACATGTTTTTTCCCCTCACTCATCTGAAAGAGGCCACATTCCACCTGCAGCTTTTAAGCAATGTGTCCAAAAGTATAATCAATACCTGCAGCCATAGTCAATTTAGGCCCACCGCACACCAAGCGATTCGGCCAAACGTAGTCACAGTTACAGTCAGCAACTTACGCCCTTGACCCTCGCACACATACCACTGGTGTTCTTCTTGGTAGTTTGGTACGGCTTGGCGACAGCCGGCTGGATCTCGCTTGGCACACGGATGTAATTTTTGTTGCGATAGGTCATGTGATACATAGCATTTTTCAAATTTCGAATGGAGAATCCCACACACTGCCTGACAGTTCAGTTGAGTTCTTTACATTGCTCAGTGTGCGGTGGGCCATAAGAAAAGCAACAATAAAATCACATTATTATTATTAATAATAATAATAATAGTAATTTGAGCTGATATGGTCAATCATAATGAGGCTAAGAAATAATTGTTTTTAATCCAAATCAATGTCACTGTAAAGATTTAGCTTGTAATAAAAATGTATGAATCTGTTGTACGTTATTTTCCATTTGTTTATGTAAGGCAATTAGAATATACAGCAGTAAGCTCTTTTTCTTTCTCAGTAAAAGTCATCCAAAACAATTAATCAAAAGTTGAATGCATTAAGTCCTTGGTATTATTAATTATATTCTAGGACTATTTGAGAGTGCTCACATTTTTTTCAGAGTGTGATTCATCATGGTTGGTAGAATTGCATACATTATACAAAAATACATTTTATCTTGAATATACATAATCATTGCATTTAGATTTTATTTCAGTCTTATTACAGTTATACACACAGTTCAACAGTTGTTGAAATTGTTGGTCATTTTTATTACACCATGATTATTTTGTTTCTGATTCCGTCGATGTTTTTCCATACAAAAAAACAGTAACAACGAATTCTATACAAGTCATCGTGAGTAAGCTCAAAAGCAAATCCTTTCAAGTCCAGCCCAAGTTTTACTTTGGTTACTTTCCAAAGTACAGTAAATTGTGCTGAAGTCACTGACTGTTCATGTCAAGCAGTCAGCATGCAAAGAGAGGTTGGAAAAGCTCAATATTTTCCATTAAGGGAAGTTTCTGATCAGCTCATTTGCTGAGTAAAGAGGCTGTCTTTTCAAGGAACCCATTATAAAATAATATGGATCATGAACTGTACAATGTATTTGTCAAGAGCTTACCAAAAATAATAATAGTATGGATTTTAATTTTAAAATTAATTAGTATTATATGTGAAAAGAAGCAATGAAAGAAAAACAGAACATGGTGAAATTAATCCAATGAAAATATTATATCTACAATTAATGTCATAATAGATTGTATATGAGTGTTTTTGATCTAAGGGATACATGACATGGTTTAGAGGCAATAGTTATAGGTAGATTTCTGCGTGCCTCTGCTGTTCTGAGAAAGTCAGTTGTGCCGGGTGTGGACAAGCACTGTCAGCTCTTTTCGCTCCAGATGTCTGAATCACAACTTCATTGGTTAAGTGTTGCATATGGATTGCCACTCACCATTCAAACTCTCCTCCCTGCGCAATATAACCAAGCTATTTTCAGAAAATCAAGACTGTGCCTGCCTATCACAGTAAAATGTGCAACCTGTTCATTTCCACTGTTGAAAAGATTTACAAGGTGTCACCGAGAAATCCACAATATTTCACACACAGTGATCCTGCAGTTGAAAGAGTAAATTACCTCAATTAAATAGATACAGGATGCACGGTTGTACATGGCCACAATTTATCCCAACGACCATCCCAAAATTGTTTATGAACTAAATTAACTATAGTATCCAGCCATCCATTAATCTATCCATTTTCTATAGCTTTTGTCCTCGTTAAGGTTGCAGGAGTGTGCAGTATGTATTCAAGGCTGATACTCCTCCATGGGGACCATTAGTAGCTACCCATCGGCAGAACTCTTTGGAAGAAGTAGCGCTCTGCATATAAGCAGGAAGTGGAATCCCCTGAGGGTGCAATCTGTGGCAAACGTGTAAAGGGAAGCTGACCAGGAAGGTGGCTCCAAAGGAATTAGAGGGGAAGACAAGAAAGAAAGATCAGAAAGAGGAATGATAATTAAGATGCAATCTAGAACAAAATAAGACTATGAGGAGGTTGGTTTTGAAGGTGATCATAAACAACAGGACTAATCCTCCTCACAAACTGTCAAAGTTCATTTCAGACAGTGAGGATTGGATATTGTCATATGTTCAATGTAAAGTAGTGATGGGTATTTTTGGCACAATAGAGTTTAATCTTGTGCTTAAACTTGAGATTGCAAAGTCTTCAGCTCACTGACAACCAATTGGATGTCTCAAAAGAAAGCACTGATTCTGTCTGGTTTCAATGTCACCCATCTGTCCTCCTGCTGTATTAACTAGTAACTTTGATACCACCAATGTCCTTTGTGATCAGATACTGAGTAAAATTCAACCTGGTATTCGTAAGACCGATCCGATACTGATACTTTGTTGAGGTGTATGGTGGAGGGGGGGGGGGGGGGGGGGGGGGGGGGGGCGGTTAATGTTATGTTAATGTTTCATCTTTTCTAGTATTGTATTTCAATGTGCCTTTTTGATAACTCAAGGACACACAGCAATGTATAAAAAAAATAGTGGAACAAATAATAAAACTAAGATCAATAACAATGGTTAATACACCAAAATGGAGGGTTAAAGATGAAATGCAATATACAGAGGAGATTTGTTACCACATACAACTTTTCAGCATGAACGTTGTGAAATTTGGAAAATTTATATAACTGTACTCCACTCACAGAACTAGGGATGTTGGGCTTTTGGATACCATTTCAGGATGAATTGTACATGTGAACTTAATTTGACCTCTAAACGTTTGACAGCACATGTTCAATTGAACAGTTGTTCAATGTTTCATTACTTTTTTCACAGCTGTTCTCTAACAAGGAGTTGAACAGCAAAATTCACAACAGCTGTTTAATTCATTAAAATCCAGTCCACCTTTATCCTTTCTGTGACTCTTCCCGGCGCTCGGTATCTCTGTTGCAACCTGCTGATGGCACTCTGTGACACTGTAAACTCACAGCCCTCTTCCCTATGAGAACATTCTGTTTCAAGTTTGGCAATGGCGAGGCACTGTCGATCAATTGTTACGTGTCCTCCTGACCTCATTATGTCAAAATGTGAACCGCAAACACCTGTTGTGAATTTTGCAGTTCAGCTCCTTGTTAGAGAGTAGCAAGTTGTGCAAACAAATAAAGAAAGTAGTGTATTGTATGTATGTGGACAATTCAACCCCGTTGCAGAGTTCATAGTGGAGTGCTTGTGGTAACTGAGGTGACAAATCCTTTACAGGCACAAGTTCAAATGACACCTCCCACGCTCTTTCAGCCCTGCTAAACAGTGTGAGGCAGCTGACAGCCCAGAATTAATTGACATGCCTCCAACAGGTTGTTCTCTAATAACATATCGATCCGCCAGGCCTGATATTCAAAGCAGCTGCCAGCATGTGTTCCTGGCGAGGTGAGACGAATGGCCTCAGAATACCTTAGGCCAAGCTGTGTTGATTAAACGAGGTATTAGAGCCCGTGATCACATAGAGAGACTGTCGGCTTGCACACTGAACCATGCTAGAGCATGTCTTCATTAGCAGATAACATATTCTGCAGGCACAGAGAGTGGTGACATTTGCACATAAGACATCCATAAATTACAAGAAAATCAATAGCACCGTAGTTGTTTTCTGTTTTTAGTCATTGAATTAGATGAGGAAAGGTTAGCTTTTCTTCATGATGTGTGTTGTGTTTATTGAATGCTTTTAAATACAGTTAAAGTGCAAAAATACTTAGTCCCAACTACAACCCCAATTCCAACGAAGTTGGGACGTTGTGTTAAACATAAATAAAAACAGAATACAATGATTTGCAGATCATGTTCAACCTATATTTAATTGAATACACTACACAGACAAGATATTTAATTTTCAAACTGATAAACTTTATTGTTTTTATCAAATAATCATTAACTTGGAATTTTATGGCTGCAACACGTTCCATAAAAGCTGGGATAGGTGGCAAAAAAGACTGCTCAGTCATTCACAAGCAAAGATGGCACGTGTGTGAGAAAATAGGGATTTCATCATCTACGGTCCATAATATCATCAAAACAGTCAGAGAATCTGGAGAAATCACTGCATATAAGCGGCAAGGCCGAAAACCAGCATTGAATGCCTTCGATCCCTCAGGCGGCACAGCATCAAAAACCGACATCAATGTGTAAACGATATCACCACATGGGCTCAGGAACACTTCAGAAAACCAACGTCAGTAAATACAGTGGGGCTCTAAATCGGTAAATGCAACTTGAAACTCTACTACGCAAAGCAAAAGCCATTTATCAACAACACCCAGAAATGCCGCCGGCTTCGCTGGGCCCGAGCTCATCTAAGATGAACTGATGCAAAGTGGAAAAGTGTTCTGTGGTCCGACGAGTCCACATTTCAAATTGTGTTTGGAAATTGTGGACGTCGTGTCCTCCGGGCCAAAGAGGAAAAGAACCATCCAGACTTTCATGGACGCAAAGTTCAAAAGCCAGCATCTGTGATGGTATGGGGTTGTGTTAGTGCCAATGGCATGGGTAACTTACACATCTGTGAAGACACCATTAATGCTGAAAGGTACATACAGGTTTTGGAGAAACTTGCTGCCATCCAAGCAACGTTTTTTTCATGGACGCCCCTACGTATTTCAGCAAGACAATGCCAAACCACATTCTGCATGTGTTACAACAGCGTGGCTTCATAGTAAAAGAGTGCGGGTACCAGACTGGCCTGCCTGCAGTCCAGAGCTGTCTCCCATTGAAAATGTGTGGCGCATATGAAGCGTAAAATACAACAACGGAGACCCAGGATTGTTGAACAGCTGAAGCTGTACATCAAGCAAGAATGGGAAAGAATTACCCCTACAAAGCTTCAACAATTAGTGTCCTCAGTTCCCAAATGTTTATTGAATGTTGTTAAAAGAAAAGGTGATGTAACACAGTGGTAAATATGACCCTGTCCCAGCTTTTTTGGAACGTGTTGCAGCCATAAAATTCTAAGTTAATGATTATTTACTAAAAACAATGAAGTTTTTCAGTTTGAACATTAAATATCTTCTAGTAGTGTATTCAATTAAATATAGATCGAACATGATTTTCAAATCATTATATTCTGTTTTTATTTATGTTTAACACAACATCCCAACTTCATTGGAATTGGGAACTATAAATGCGATTTATGAAGGAAGAAAAACATCTTCTATTTGTAATAATTCTGTTTAATATATTCACATATGAGGCCAAAAGCAAAAACAAAGTTAAACTGTACTTTTTTTAAAAAACTAAGGGACGATTAAATTGATAGCACAAAAATCAATAGTAGTAAACAGTTAATGACCAGTAAAGTCAAAATGTGTGCGTTAATCATAAACAAAATTTCTGTATGATATTAAAAGTACTGTATATGTTTCATATAGTTATACAAATACAGTGTCATAAATATTAATCATGGTCATGTCATTTAGTGTGCACCAAATTTGTGTGGGAAACATATCTAAGCAGTATGCTAATACTGCTTAGATAATAGAGCAGTAGATTTAATACAAAAAATAGTATAAATACAACATCCAGGTATCCAGGCTGCTCCACCAAGATAATAGACCCGTAGATTAAGGCGATCTGGCACTGCTATTGCAATGATAGACAATGATAATGAATATTACAATCCAATGTGCCAAGTGTTTTGAATCATCCATCCATCCATTCATTTTCTGAGCCGCTTCTCCTCACTAGGGTCGCGGGCGTGCTGGAGCCTATCCCAGCTGTCATCGGGCAGGAGGCGGGGTACACGCTGAACTGGTTGCCAGCCAATCGCAGGGCACATAGGAACAAACAACCATTCGCACTCACAGTCATGCCTACGGGCAATTTAGAGTCTCCAATTCATGCATGTTCTTGGGATGTGGGAGGAAACCGGAGTGCCCGGAGAAAACCCACGCAGGCACGGGGAGAACATGCAAACTCCACACAGGCGGGGCCGGGGATTGAACCCGGGTCCTCAGAACTGTGAGGCTGACGCTCTAACCAGTCGTCCACCGTGCCGCCTGTTTTGAATCGAATAATGCAAATAATTTGTAAAATGACATTTCTTCTTTAAATGTAGGTTTGTGTTCAATAGATATTTTCTACTTTATTTGTTCTGAAAGATGCTTTTGTAATAGCAGATATGGTCCACTTCTCTTAGTGTTGTTTGCCAATACTCTCAACTAAGGACATTCTCCTTGTGCACAGGGGGAAAGAAGCTAAAATACGCCAAGTGGTCCATGAAAATTAGTTGTGACAAGGACATTCCTTACTCAAGCAAGATACTTACTCCAGCAAGATCTCTCAAAAAGGTCAAACAAGATATTCTACTTAAAAGTTTAAAAGTTTTGGGTCAACAGTTTGTGTTTTGGTACTTTAGACTGACATTGTGCGCCCTGCTGATCATTTGTTAACATGGGCAAAGGTGCAGGATTTTTCACCAAACAGCACCACAATAATAAAAATGGGCGCAAACTTGATTGCTCTTGCAAACAAGCCTGGCTGCAAACGTGTAAAACTGCTGCACAGTTATTTGTGCGTGTTCCGGGAGACTTATACGTATGTAAGTAGCTTAGTTTAGCACGCACTATGTGAATTAATTAAACATGAGACAAATTGCAATAGCTGGTTTGAAAGGCAGACTTTCAGCCAGTCACAAGAAGGAGTCATGCCATCTCATATTACCTGACAAAACTTTGTGTGCCTGCGTCTTCCTTGCTCTGTGACAACTGCTGCTGGCCTCTCCCAGAGCCAGCAGCAGGAGCAGGAGTTGGTGGCAGAGTAGTACAAGCGAGGCAATTAGACAATGTGTCTCTAACTCTGTGCATCCGCTCCCATTTCTGTCATTTTCTAAATGACATTTCATGTAAAATTAACCGAGTCATCAAGCTGCAAAATAGTACGTCCATAAAACGCCGCATGTAAAAAGCCTGTCAGTCACATTTAAACACAAGTGAATGTTGTTCATATTGCCTCCTCATTCATAAAATTTTAACGATGGTTATGAGACATTTAGGAGTTACAAGTAAAATTTCTGGTAGTTCTACATGTTCAAACTGGAAGTTAAGGAGTTACAATGGTTTCGTGACCCTACTGCGTGAGTAACTTTGGTTAGCTTGAACCTCACACATGATCAGTCAGTTAAAAAGGGAGAGCAGCTCTGCAAGCTGCTTGAGAATATCCTATGTGAAACACTAGGTTAAAGCTGATTGATAATTGTTTATGCCCTTGGCAATGATGAATGTGTATTTTAGGAAAATTCACCAAAGCCTGAGCTACAAAGAGAAATCGGAGTGTTAACCAGCGTGCAGAGGTGGGTGGAAAAACAGGCTGTTTGGAAAAACATACTGTGTTACCTCCTCCTACCCTTTGCTCTGCAGGGAGCCCAGTACAGGTTGAAGTGTGATACTAGTGACAGAAAAATGTCAAAATTACTGCATCAACACAAAGTTAGATTTCAGGTTAGTGAGAGGATATCACAGATTTGTCAAAATAAATGTAATCAAATTTAAAACAGTGATTATATAGATAGAGCAGCAGGGTAGCTTACAAGTGGTATCTGTGTCTTTAGTCCAGGTACATTTTTGTTTCCAGTCAAATCTTAGGTTTTCGGTGAGAAATAACTGAGCATTTTATAAGGCATTAATACAACCCCTCCACAGCGATTAAAAAATAAATACATTTCAGCGATGCAAGAACAGGCACATTTCATTAATCTAATTCATTTTGTTTACAAGGAAAGTATATTTTTCAAAATACACATCTTAGAATACTTACTAGTGAAATGGCTTGGACCTATCTAATACTGCAAATTTTGTCACTTATTCCATAGATTTAAAAATTATGTTTGCAGGAAGAAATTCTCCCAAAATAGACCAAGTTGTAATTTTGGCCTTGTTTTCTGATTTTCAGCCAGATTTTGGCCCGCCCACATTGAAACCTGCCTGCCTGACACGTCTGATGTCAGCGACAGAACATTCAGCGCATTTCCTTATGTGAGTACGAGTAATGTTCAGTACTATGGGTCTGTCCCCACTTTCTCTGTTATTTTCATACAGCATTAAACAATTTAAAATGGTGAAAACAGTTTGAGAACAAATCTATAAATACTCTTGAAAGCTAAAATTGTCTGAGGATTGTTGTAGAACTCCTCTTTATGACCTCTTTCTGCGGAAGCCATGTGACATAATTGTCGCCTACACTGAAAGTCTGGATGTTTTTTTTTTTTTTATAATAATGAGTGAGGTTAGATACATTTGGGTAGGCTTCTTTTGTTAAAATCAATCGTTGTAATGCTTTGTTGCAGAAGGAACCTGCATGAGCCATATGGAGGGAAGTGTGTGTGGATTTAATTCTGCCCAATACATGGGTTTGGTTTGGTATGGTATGGTATGGTATGGTATGAAGGGCTCGAAGTTTACCGATTCCCGGCTGTTACAGCGTTTCACTTCCTCATTTGTGTATAAACGCACCCGATTGGAAGCAAAACCCATGTGGCCAGGTTTGTACGTCTGCAGAAATACACTGATTGGCTGACTGGCCAGCACTGGCGAGATAGAGGCGCCTTGTTGTTCACGCTGGCCTCTGTCCCAGAAAATGCAGACCCACGGATTGGGATCGGTTGCCGTCGACCTCCACTTCGCGAAGCCATTGTCACCCTAGAGAGGATAAGTGGTACAGAAACTGGATGGATGGATCAAATCATAAAATAGGTCAACTCCATATCACTGCAAAAATAAATTATCTTACATCGGCTGAAATAAGTATTTAACACGTCAACATTTTTTTTGAAATATATTTCCATAGGTGCTGTTGACATGAAAATTTCACCCTCTCTTCAAATATAATGTCTACATTTCAAATAAAAACATATCAAGAGGCTGTTTAGAAAAATACATAATTTTACAATATCACAAAGCAGAGGAAAAGAAACTGTAGAAGTCCCATGATTATTTTATGAAACAGGAGTTTGCCTTTGTGAAGTTAAAGGGTTTTGTACGGTCGGCGGCATCACGTGACCGCGGACCGCGGACGTTGTGGTCAGCTGGCTGGCATCGTGTTTGTACCATTTTAATCAATGACAACGTAATAAATTTGCTATTTTTTTAGCAGATTAAATTAGCAATTGAACATCATTTTGAGGTGATGTTGTGTTGATGTGAGTGTCCAACCATAGCAACTTGAACAAAAGTGTCGTTTGGAAACTCAAGCATGACAGCGTTTTTTTTTTCTTTTTTTCTGTTGTCATTTTGGAAGTGCGAGGATTCCACCTGACAGTGACAATATAATAAAATATGAGTAAACACTGCCACTTTATAGTATAGTACATTCCTTTGTCCACACCATTTATTGACGAAATGGTCTCCAGTTCTATCGATGACGTCACACAAACACATGGCAGCATTTCGATTTTGGTGATGTAAAAGGGGTGTTTCCAGGGCAATTAGTTATTTACTGATTGCTCCAAAATGGATTAATATCATTTCAAATGACTGCCAGTCTCATTTTCCTGAGCAAAAAATACATAAAGAGAACTTGTTAGTGAAATATACAGTAGGCCATCTGGATGCTATAGGTCCTTTAAGTCTTCCATGGCATGGTCATTGTGTTCAGGCAAATAACAGTTATTGATTAACGACAAATTCCAGTGGGTAAGTAACAGTATCGGCGCTTCTATCAATAACATGGTCTTAGACCAACCTCAAAGGTCATGAGTTTACTCCAAACATCCTGGCCCCAGTAGGCCTTAGTCATAGCTTTAGACAGCCTCCATGAAACTGGACACCAAGCAATGATTAATGCCTTTCCCGAGTGCCACCACCCAGAGAAGGAGAAACCACATGCGTGTGTCCAGCTGGCTGCCCCCAATCCATAACACTCTCTTTCTGTATTTACAACAAATAAACATTCTGTCGGAAAGACAGCTGACATCGATTGGCTTGTGGGTACACTACTTTGAATGCCATTTCATAAATAGAACTGCCCTGTCAAGTGCTAATGAGCCAATGCATTCAGCATTTAACTTCAATCCATGATGAATTCGATATTTAAAATTCGCTTGTTCAAGTTTAATATTGAAGCACAAACATTTCTTATCAACTATATGATCCCATTTCCGATAAATCTTTACACATTACATTTGTATTTATTAACTATAAAGTAAATGTGTTTAGTTATCAGGTAGTTACTAGAATTTAGTTTTCCCTTGGAAGGAATTAACTGGTCTAAGGTAATTCTCTGACATGGATCATTTTGTAGAAAAAATGACCAGGAATATACTGATCTGGATGTGACATTTTGATGTGAGCAAACAAAAAAATAATAATCTAGAGGTATTGATAGCAAGGCAGGGACAGTTTCTGTGACCAATATGTGTTGACTAGACAACAAAGACACAACAAACATTTAGTATTCAAGCTCTGTATGGAGAGAGAGATTGCAGTTGTTCAAGGTGGGTCAATTTCTGTGGCATTCGGATGACCAGTACCTGTCGTCAAGCATCTCCTTGAGGTATAGAATAGGTTGACTTGAGAAAATTTGATTAGTCACTGCTGACAAGGCAGAGACAAGGAAATTACTTTCTAGTGCATATCATTAAAGAAAAATCGATATGATGAATGTAGTAGGAGCCCTGGCTATTTATTGTGGCTGAACTACAGGCAAAGCAGATTGTGCTTGTGCTGGCATCTTATTATTATCAGTTGATGCTTGACCCCATAACATATGATCTCACGGTTGTTTTGTCAATGTTCTCATGATTACAGGATTCGTATTAAAAGGACAGACATATACCTTCTTCATATAAAAGATTAAGATGACGTGGAGTGTAAATAATATTTGATGGTTAACAGTAAAAGTAAAAAATGATCAAGATGCATGCTTGCATTTTTCTTCAGCCCCGCCAGGCCTGCCGCTTGACCACAAGTAGCCACTTGCAACCTCATAGCTCTGTTCCTGGTCATTAAGCCATACTCATGCTGGTACACCCCGCAGTAGAGGGTGGCAGGATAAGCACTGGCTCATTTGCAGGACAGTGATTTCAATGGTACTATAAGAGGGCTGGAAAGTGTGCTGTAATTCTTGATCATTGGGGTATTTTGACAAAAGAATGTCACTGAGGAGACACCTGGGAACTGATTTAATTTCTGGAACTATGCATTGTGTCTCCTTTGAAAAGGACCTCGGATAGCATCCCTCTAAATAGGCACTGTGTATCATAAGATCTGCCAGCACAACCCAAGGATGCCAATAGCTGATGTTTTCAGATGTGTTCAACAATGCTTGCCTTCATAACACGACAACATAACATATCAGATGCCTCCCTGCTGATTACATTTCATTTTAAGAGATGTTTGCAGTGCAAATACCAATGCTTGTCCAGTCTTTCTGACAGCGAGCGCTTTTATACAAGCTCTGAGACAGTCAACGAGATCTTGTTATTGAGAAAAGGAAAGAGTTCATCCTAAAGATTAATTGGTTGCGAGAATGGAACCATGTTTCTGATTTCGAGGTATGACATTTCGAGCCAACAAAGGAGTGAACTTCATTATAAAGATTTATGAAAATGTTTCACACAGACTATTCCTTCCACTCTTTCTTATTATTAACTTAATATTACAAAGCAAATTGAATTAAGTGGTGCATTATTCTCTATAGTTAAGAAGGCCATTTTAGCTCTTTTATAAAGGTGACTGATGCTGTATGAAAGGAGAGCAAAAGAGCAGTGTCCTGACCAAAAGGAAAATAGCTTCGCACTGATAACTTTACTGATAAATTTACATCACAGAATAGAAAAAGGAAACTCGTATTATAGAGATGTCGTTCTCATCTTGATTGTTTCTCTAAAACCGGGCTCTTGCCATTAACACACTGTGGATTTATTGAACCATTATTGACTACACACTGGGAAAGTCTAGGTGATTTATATATAGTGTACATTTCTAAAAGTAAGCAGCATTTAAGTATCAGCGTGACTGAATTCCACAGCTTTGTGTTGCACCCTTGTGTGTCTATCGTTGCCTTAGAAATTCCATCATATCCGACTGCTGTTTCTCGTTTCCAACTAACGCATACAACTGACATAGAAAAAGTGATTCATCACTTAGTCTTTCAATAACCAGAGAATATGCTGGTTAATTCCAATAGACAAACACTCAGATAACCGCTAACTTAATATGATGCGAAGGTTATTGTGGAAGATTACTAATGAGAATGAGCAAGGTGTATTCCTAAGTGGGCATCGAGAAATACAAGTGTAGACTCAGTTCTTATTTTGATAATTTATGTACAACGCTCATGATTATTACTGAGACCACAAGGCAGCATTATTTTGCCTCAGACCCTTTTCCTCCACTGGAAGCCAACACGAGAGTTGTTTCGGGCCATACTTGCCATCTGTGCTTGTTTAGAAGGAGGTATCTGGATTCAGATGAGCACTTTTACATATCTTTGCAAAGTCGTGCTTTCAAAGTGCTGGAAGGCCCAGAAAAGAATGACAGCATTTCTAATTCCCACACAAGGTATCAAGCATTCTCTTGCGTACTGCTTTACTTTTTTGACTCAACTGTTGGTTTATTTAACAGATGACCTCGACATATTCACTGATCGCTAATCTCTTTGGAGCCACATCTTCTGTAGCTCTAATACATTTCCTAGCCAAGGCATATAATCAATCACGAAGATGACAATTTCAGGGATTGTTTCTCTCTTCACGTTTGCTTTCAACACACACTAAAACAACTGCATCCGAACAGAGCAAGGCCTGTCTAAAAAAGTGATTGCAGGTATCTATTTTTAAGTTTCAAGGTGAGCACTGCTAAGGAGACACATCAGGCTCCTTATTACGTGGCGAAGAAGTCTCACTGATTAAGGATTCTGGTTCGACATCTTCTGTGAGAATCCTAATTAGTGTGACTTTAACAAAAGATCGAGGATTTGGCCATCTGCCTCACATAACGAGGAATCCTCACTAATTAAAAACACCTAGGAGAGCTTTTAAGAAGTAATGCCTGGTTAAGGTTTCTAAGGTTATAGAGATCTAATGAACATGAAAACGACTACTACTGCGCTAGGTTCTTCTTTTGCAGTGGCAGGCATTGTCTCTTTAGGGAGAGATGAATGGGCCAAAAATGATCCATCTTCTGTTCACTTGTTAGACACTATGAATAGATGATATGCATTACCAGTTTCATAATACCAACAATCAAATGAAATGTGATATATTGTAGATAATTCAGATTTTGCAATTATAGAAGACAAAATCAATTCCTGGTGCAGCATTTGTTAATTACAACGTTTGAGGCGGGGAAGATGTTACAATCAACACAATCATTCTGAGTTGCATGGAAGACATATCAAAGACTTTTGTTTTCAACTAAAATCACTGGGCAATTGATTTATCAGAACAACAACAAAATAATGTTTGCTTCAAGGTAACATAGCTAGAGGAAGATGTGGAGGCCATTATTGACAGCTTTAAGGTACAATTAGACAGAAAGCAAAAAAAGGTTATTGCAAGGATATAGCGAGAGAGACTTAAGTTTCTTTTCATACTATTTGGAAGCCAGACGCACACGAACACACACACATGCGCACTAATAGATCATCTCGCTGCCCTCCAGGCATAGGTTTCATTTGAGTACATTCATTACCTTTTAATTGCCTCCAAATTACAATGTGACCCATCACATCAATAACACTATCTTTGTAACTGGAGAAATTAACCACAAAGAATGTGTGTCCGAGTTAGTGTAAGGATGCAGGCATGCAAATGATGACATACTGTAAATGATGTCAGTCTGTAGAACAGTTTTCAAATAAAACACTGCCATATTCATTTAATCTTGCACTGCTAGGTCTGTTTTCCAGTAATTCTGCTATGAGATATCATTGTTTTAGAAATGCTACTTTGTCATTCAGTAGAATATACCAATTGTACACTCATAATATGTTCTAGATTGTATTTTAAGTGTTAACGGTCCCATGCATCATTTTTTCAAAATTATTTTTTATGTCCTTTTGTCAGGTTTGCAAGATAATTTGGGTTGGAAATGCCCAGGTTGCCCTTTTAAAGCTATTCTAGTTGGTCTTATATAGTATGCCTGGCAGTTGAGATGGCAGGATTTCTCCTTAATATTCAGTATGTAAATAAGCTTAGCTCTGATTGGATCGCTGCTATTCATAATTCAAATATAGAAAACACCTATGCTCTGATTGGTCTTTGGAGATATCATGGCGTATTGTGGCTTGTGGCAGCCAAGCGATCATAGCGACGTCACCTGTGGATCCTTCGATTTCTTACTATCATCGTATAGTACAATTCACCAAGCGTTGGATTGTTGGCCCACCAATAGGGAATGTGAAGTGAAAGTGGACGTGGGGGAAAATAAAAAGAGAATGGGACATTTTGAGGTTCGGCTCGTCATCCGGTCCCATTCACTTGCACTGAATCTGCGCGCAAAGTTCATCGCTGGCGACAATGAATCCAAGCTTTTCTATTTCATCCACAGTTACATTATAAATTATAAATATAATTACATTGTAAAACTGGTACTGAGACTCGCTTGCTTAAAAGGCTAGCTCGCTTAGGCAACTTGATCTGGAAATGAAGAGCTGACCCTTCAGCCTTGCTGGCAGCTTCTCACCTCTTCCTGGCATCACCATCATTCTTGTCTGCCTTAACTACATGACTCACTCCAACACAACCAGTTCATGGACTGTTTACTCAGTCAGTCAGAGATCAAACCTCTCTATTTTAGTTTGTCCCATTTAGTTTTTCGAGGAGTAAATGCAGTTGTCCTCAGCCAACAGATTCTCAGCCTGACTTCCACTTCAATCATTGCTCATTCCTCCTTCCCACAGTATGCAAAGTGGTAACCACAAATCAAAATTTTCTAGTTTTCTAGTTTAGAGTCCTTCCGACATTTCATGAAGTGAAACCCTGGAGGTGTCCCATGGCAGGCCTTCACTTTCAACTCGGGCCATGTTATTAATTGCCACCCTGCAGACCTCTCCTGTGCATTGCATACCTAAATTGCCATTACCTTTGAGTATTTCAAGTCACAGAATTAATTAAAGTCTAATATGGCCTTGTCTAAAAAAAAAAAAAAAAAAAAAAAAAACTAAAATAAAATAAAATAGTGGGAGTGTGAGGGGTTGTTAAAATGAAATCACAACCCAAGCCTCTTCCTGCACTTCGGAAAACACCTCTTAATAGTAAAGAGCAATTAAGTGGGAGATCAGTGTAACCTGCTAGTGAAGGTCTTTGGAGAAATCTTTAGTCACAACTTTTCCACACAGTTTGACACTCCCCTCTCTGTTATTCGATATCGGTGACAGGTAAATTGATTTCTATTTGACTTGATCTCATCAGAGACGGTGGAGTTAAATATTGCCTCATTGTTGGTAATAAGAGTAATGTAAAATTAAATCAAACATTTTAAAACATTTATTCCCAACCATAAATTCTTTAGTGATAATCTACCCAGTGATCCTACTGTTCAAGTCAAACAATCAGTTTGAATCCCGGCTCCGACTGTCTGCATGTCGAAGTGTCCTTGGGCAAGACACTGAACCCTAATTTGCTCCCAGCGGGCCTGGCAATTAGTGTATGAATGTGTGTGTGAGTGGGTGAATGTGAGGCTTTGTAAAATGCTTTAGCCACTGTGCACTGTGATAGTGTAAAAAAAGTGCTAAATAAATGCAGTCCATTTACCATTTATAGTTTCATTTTATATATACAGTATGTTATATTAATTTAATGAGGAGCACAACGTTCTATTTAGAAGATACTTTTTTCATACAACCCACTATCCTCACTTGAAACTGATGAGAGCGGATTTTTATGAAATACGTATTGACAAGACGCGCTATATAAATAAATTTGCATTGCTTTGATTTGCTCTGCTATTGTCAAGTTATTTTAGTGATCATTTTGAGTTTTTCATTTATTAACAGAGGGGTACAAACAAATTTGTCGACATGTGCCTACTTAAAGAAAAATGAAATACAATGTTCTAATTTCACAGAAAAGGAGTTATCTTTTTTTCTTTTTGGAAGCTGTTGAAGTTCCAGTTGAGCCATAAGAAAGAGCACCAATTTATTGAAAAAAATGTTGACATGCCATCCAAATTTAAAGTTTGAATTTGTGTTTTGCAAAAAAAAAAAAAAAACTTGCTCTTGAATAACTATATTTTGCCAGTTGGTTGGTCAGTTGGAAGTCTTATAATACTTCACAGAACATGTGATTGCATGTCAGAATGTCATTGGAGGGAGACACCATCTTACATGCATGCAATTTAACATACGAAAGATTTTACTGCTTGAGCCTCTTTGCACTGTTTGTCTGGTACTATACCCATTATCTAACTGAAATAATTACAATCTATACCTCTAATTTATGGTTCACCACCACTTATTGGTTATTTATGGTTAGTAGACACCCATTCCCCCCCCACACAAACATACACACTCACTCTGACTAAGCAGGGGGCTGAGTATTTTATTCATTCAGCACTCTTCACCTCATATGAGTCTGAAGAAAATGTATTGCCATAAGATATATTATACAGGAAGTGTGATAAAAATGAGCTATAAATAGATGATGAATTAGCATTCCATGGAAAACTGCTCTTTAAATATTTAGTCCGGGAGACTTTTAGAGTAAGAACAAATCCCTTTTCCTCAAAGTTTCAATATAAAACAAAGGATAAATTTGCGTCAGCCTTGTAAAATAACCTCTGCAGGGCTCCTAATTTATGAAGACAAGAAGTCACAGGTCCAGTTTGAGGAATAAAACTGCTGCAAGTTGATAAAAGAAAAAATAAATTAATAATAATAATAATACAACTCACTCCACTGTCACGTTTTGCCTTTTGCCCAGTGGTTAATTGTCATAAAATAATGTTACCATTTGATTTGACTTTGCAGTTTAAGCTTTGCTGGTCTTCTTCCTCATTATACTGTTAAAATACAAACATAGTGTGTCGCGAAGCCTGATAGATGTTCTGTTCCATTTTTTTGGGAATGTCTTAATCAAGCATTTGATTGATTGGTTTGTCATTGTGTCTGACTGTCACTCACATTTTTCCTCACTGAATGAGACCACCAGACTTAAAACTGCCTGGAAATCTAAATATTCATGACAGCTCCTGGCAGCTTTTTCTTTGGTGTCTTTTGTGTGGTTCTTTCTCCATCAAATTCCTAAAAAAAAATGCAGATTCTCTTGCAACTCAAGAGAGGATTATGATGAGAGGTGTCAAAGCCATTTAAAGTCATTTTAAAAATGTTGTCATACAATTCTAAATATGAAAATTTGTTTTCGTTTGAGGGTGCAACGTGGAAACATAGAAGGAAAGAAATGATTTCTCCTCTAATATAAAAAAAAAATTTAAAATTAAAAAAGAGACAACAGCCTATAATTCACCAGATTGGTTTTGTAAGGTTGTCTGCTCGTGCGTGCAGCATAGCAAGATGCAACCTGTGACAGCAAAGAGAAAGCCTGTGTCAGCTTTCGTGACCACACAGCGCTTTAATAATGCAGCCAACACTGTGTGATCTGCTTCCTCTGCAGCATCGCTCATTCACAGCACAACTTGACTGGACTTTGGAGACAACTTGGCATGCAAGGAATCTTCTCTCCCTTGTTAGCTTGTGTTGGTAGAAGACCTGATAATCACCTGGTGGTCTCCTTCCATCAGCTTTCTCAGTCCCTATCCAACGAGAATGACAGGGGAACACAGTGTGCGTCACAAAAAAAAGCCACAAACCCAAACAAAGAAAAGGCAAAAGAGGCACAGGTGTAAATCATTTGATGCTCGCTGAACTGATTTCAGTCAAATGCCTCACTGATTTGTGGATCGCCATTGCAAACAATTTTTTTTGTATAACTACAACTATTCACTGAAAAAAATTCATATCATCTTATTTTTATAACACCAAGACACCGCCCATATGCTTTGCCTCTTTTGAGATCACAGAGAAAGGTAAACTTCCTCGATATCCTCAAAGGAGGATTACACTGCGGTATCCTGCCTTTATAGCATGAACAAGGTTATGGTACTGTACGGTACATGAAAAAGAAGAGCAACACAAAGATTTTGTTGAAGCTAGTTTATGCGGTAGTGGTAAGAAGGTTATGATTATGCGAGATAAACGCATTGTAAGGATGAACATCCAAATAATTTAGAGTACATAACTTAAAACCTAACCCCTGAGTACATTTTTTGGGAGAATTTTGGGAGTACAGTAAATTGTATGTGTTAGTCATTTATTTTTAAGGGTACCATAAGATGACTTTGAAATGATGTTACACTGTTTTGTAATCATAGTTTGGGGTATATTTCGGGTTTAAACTATTAATATAGGCAATAATTTAAAGAAATTAGGAGGGGGCTACTTTTCACAAAATTTTGCTATTCCTCTTGGTCTCTGACTCCCCCAAATAGTGATAATTGGTTGTATGACAGAGCATTCATAGGTTCCACTGTTAAGCTCTGCATTTTTGTAAGTTGATGGGGCCAGGCGGAGGTCTCAGCTTGACTGTAGTTTTGACTTTAGGTTGTAAACACAATGATTTATTGCCAATCATCAGATAAAAGTCTTTCTCAAAACGTTAATGCTATTACCTACCTATGAAAACCAAAAGCATTTGGAGACTAACATGTCAGTGATAAACACTTGGCTGACCCATCAGAAGTTGTGTGTGAGTCTCTGTTATCCCTTAAGTGGCCTGGACAGGCACCATTAGCTCCGTGAGATAGATTCATTTTATGTGTGGCCTGGGCTCCACCAGTCATCTCATCTTGATAAATGAGACCATTTTGGGAAATGTTCCAGACACAGTATTATAAATGAATATTTTTCTGATGATGCCTTTATTGCAGACCAACCTGCATGCATCGGTTTTAAGAACTCAAATGTACTTATACTAGCTGAGGACCTTAAACTGTCTTGTCTTCTCTTTACCCCTTCTTAGCTCCACGCTAATGTCCCTCCCACTCACTCTTGTCATTAAGCTGCCAATCAGTCGAGGAGAGGTTCGGGATCCAATCTCTCAGGCTGATTCGCAGTGTCAGAAAGTAGCCGCTATAAGCAGCCAGAGGTTGTGCCAATTGTGAATACAATTTAACTGACACAGCTTATTTGGTCATCATGATAATTAGAGCAAAGTCTCTGTCCATCTCGCTTTTTAATCTTGGGTTCGAGTTAGACTCCAACTTTTAGAAATAAAAGAAACAAATATTGCCATTGCTTGTGTTCTGTATTAAACATTGGACGGCAGTTTCGACTTTTCTCAAAGTTACTGTTCTGATTGTGTCTCCCTTTAGCTGTGGTGAAGGTACATCCAGCAATTGCACAGATTGTGATTTTTCAAGATTACAACCAAATACAGGAAAATTACTATAGTAGAGTTTAATCAGATTTTGACAAAAAAATAACGCAATAATTGGGAGAGAATTTCTTTCAAAATGTACATTTGTCTTTGACTGGTAACGTGAGAATATGTTGTAAAATCATAACTTCAAAATTGTTGCCCAAGATCTCATTTCATTCCATCATTGCATCCATGTTGCTTAAGTGTGTTGTGACTACTGTGGCAAAGTTGTTGCTGGAAAATAGCCCAGTTCGAACATACTTTAGTGATAAACCTTTAGTGCGCAATCCTAATAAATCCTTTTGAGTACATGTTGGAGGATTTGCTTTGATTAACTTAAATAGAGTGTATGACCTGAGCCCTTTTGCCATCTCTCATCAGCTGCATCAGCACTGTGTGTCTTCCTGTACAGTCAATAAAGCCCGACGAGTCTTTTATACGTGTATCAATATTTAACCAGCCTCCCTCATTGACTCAGCAATTATTGCCCAATTGATTTGAGATTGATTATCATCAGCACTATGATAGCAGTGTTGGTCAGTATCAAGTAGTGATAAACAGACTTGGGATGTACAAGAAGTGTCAGAAAATATATACTTTTAATCCGAACTACCATTTTTATCCTAGAGTTCAACAACCTTTCGCAGCCTTCGTTACCTCACCTTTATGCAGTTCTGGAAGGATTCTTGTGGGATCCTCCTGAGCTCTATCATCACAGCCATCTTGATGTCGTCCATAAATAAATAAATACAATAAATCACACAGCCGGTTCAGGTGGTAGGGAGGTCCTTTTCGGCCAGGGACTGTCGAATGCTCGGGGCATTGTGAGGGGCAGTGTTGTCATGGTGACAATCTGCATGTTTTTTCCAAATGCTAGCTAGCAGTAGGCTACGCAATGAGGCCAAAGCATGCACCGAAAGAAGGGCAAGTGACAAACCTGTGACATGGTGAATATTTCAGAACGTGTCGGCCTTCAAAAACTTATCCTCTGCCGAAGGTCTGTCAGGAGAATGGGGCAGATTTAGCTCAGCTTGGCCCATTGTTTTTCCCTTTCTTCGCTGGCTGGACTGAAACATACACAAGCATTGACAAGTTACAGGTGGTTCAGTGGCATTTATATTTGTTTTACATTAGTTTTATATGTATACATTCTTCTCACCATACCCTCTCTCGGTTGTTTGCTTTTACTCCCTTGAGTCTTCTCTTTAGCTGATAAAATACATGCTCTATAGGGTTTATAGTATGTCTGGATATTGATCTTTCATTTCTCCTAGAAATGTTGTCTTTTATAAGCAAATCTTAAACTGAGCATAGACATTCATTCATCGCAATTTGATGTTTGAATAATTGCTATAACAGTACACATCTGGACAACAAACACACCAGTCACATGCTCCAATACATACAAAAATGGTGGAGCATTTAAGTTCCAGATTTAATAAAAGGGGAAAATAAAAGGAAATAAAATCTGAAATGTTAATATCGTCTCATACTGTTTTTGGTGTCAAACCCAAATGTTTTCAGTCTACAGACAAACTAAAGGAATTGGCTTCACTGGTCCAAATACTTTTGGAGAGGATGTATGTATTAATGTCTATATAATTGTTTAGCTGTTAAGTCTGATAACGCTTTAAGCTATTTACATTGGTGGGGTTAATTAGACAGATGTGCACTCACGCAAATGTATTAGGCAAACTCAGATTAAACTAATGCTCTTCAATATGACAGATTTGCAATTAATCCCCCTTTAGTGAGTATTATAGGGTTTATTCATATTCTTCTGTTGCACCCCTAATATGCGTATACGTGTGTGTGTGTGTAGCTGGGATAGGCTCCAGCACACCCATGACCCTTGTGAGGATAAGCGGTACAGAAAATATGGATGGATATATTTATTTATTTATCTATGTATTTATTTTATATAGCGGGGAGAGAGCTTGTTAGCCCCTTTAGGGTACCTGAAGATATGAAAATGATCTCTGAAAAGTACGTGGACTTTCTGACAGACCACTTCCTTCCATGGTACCAAAGGAGGTACCATGCAAAATCATCTTCAAGCACGACAAAGAACTATCTCAAAGAAATTCAAGCAGAAGTTCCCCAAAAAGTCACAAGTTTATTGGTTGTAAGAATTGTGATGCTGTTATCAAATAAGGGGGCCTCTGTATTAAATGTAACTTGACTTATGATATTATTGATTGAAATAGCTTTTGATTTCAGTAAATATGAATTTCTAATGCTTTTTTTTAGTTCTTTATAACCTGTCCAATGTCTTTGAAAATCTGTTGTGCCTAATAATTTGGAACAGTGCAATTTAAGTTTTTTATTTATTCATTTATTTATTTTTAAGAATATGCTGTTAATATTGGACGTTTCTTCAAAAACATTTGAATTATATTCTTACGGTTGATGACTGAAAATTATGATGACTGTCATTTGTATCAACTATTTAGGAAAATCAGAGAAAATTATCATTTGCATAATCATTTGGAACACAGTGTATATATAACAGTGTGTCATCTTTTACAACA
Organism: Phyllopteryx taeniolatus; assembly: GCF_024500385.1. Taxonomy (NCBI): domain Eukaryota; kingdom Metazoa; phylum Chordata; class Actinopteri; order Syngnathiformes; family Syngnathidae; genus Phyllopteryx; species Phyllopteryx taeniolatus. The sequence goes on along the minus strand of NC_084521.1, from coordinate 11,832,030 downwards.
AGTCAATCCCCCTGAACTGCACTGTGTTATTGTTATCAATTAAGTTCAAGCCACACATCTAGCCATATACAGGAGGGAATTCTAATGGGAACATTGTTTTTTTTTTTGCAGGAGGGGGGGGGGTCTCACCATCAGCCACTGAATTATTTTGAGATTACATTATGCGCCTATTTGCAGCTACAGAAAACAGACTGACCACAACACTAAGCACGGAAATAGCAACGGCCACGTCAAGCTCACTGAGCTCATTAAATTATTAATTAAACTGACAAGACCACTGAACAAGCATTCCTCATATTCAAACTGAGGAAATTGCTTATTAATTACTTATATGGCAGTTAAACATGCACTTGCGTCATTCTGATTCGCATGAAAGCTACGTGAGACGTGACTGCTGTATGCTGGTAAATTGGTAATACATCGACACAGACGCCAGCGCTTGAGAGGCTGCCATGTCTAGTGGCAATTATTTTAACACACAATAATACAATAATCCATCCATCCATTTTCAACACCGCTTATCCTGGTTAGGGTCGCGGGGCGCTGGAGCCTATCCCAGCTAACTTCGGGCGAAAGGCGGACTACACCCTGAACTGGTCGGCCAGTCAGTCGCAGGGCACATATAGACACGGACAACCATTCGCACTCACATTCACACCGTCACTGAGTGGGAACTGAACCTACGCTGCCTGCACCAAAGTCAGGCGAGTGTACCGCTACACCATCAGTGACTTTAATACAATAATATTATTATTATTAATAATAATAATAATAATAATTTTCCGTAAAAGTCACTGTTTAAAGCATTCAGAACTGCACATGTCAAACAAAATGTCTTCATTATCATCAATGTTTTGATGTCGGATTGTTCATCATTGTTGGATCATTTTGCTGTTTACCCACTTACTGGTATTATATCCAGTACTTATGAATGTGCCTTCTACTTTTACATTATTATTAAAAAAATTCTCAAGTGATTTCTTTGCTAGTCATCCAACTCATTACATTGAAAAACAAAACAAACAAAAACATGCACAATGCATGAGGACTTCAAAAAACCCAAGAAGCATCCAAAACACTCAGATGCACACAGTTGAAGTATGTTGATCTAATTTTTCAATACATATATAAATTAAGCATGCTGTCTTTTCCCACTACATGAAGTGGCATTTCTCTTTGAACATGACAACTCAAGAGAAGCGGGCGATCCTGACGAACAGTGCAGGTCATTAGCTTAATCATTTCAGCTTATTTCTGACGCGATGCTAAGATAATTAGGACCCCAGTTTAACATTTTACAGAGACTGTGAAGCATTAACTTCCACTGATTAGCACCAGACTCCTTCATGGATGCTTATGTTTGACTGCTGAGATGCACAGTAATTTAAGCATCAGCATTTGTGCATTTTATTAAATGACAGGCGATCAAGTGTGCATGCATACAACAGCTAAATGTTTTTGGGGTTTTTTTTTTCAAATAGAGCTAGAGTATTGTTTTTCTATTTTTTTCCCCAAACTTGTTAAGATGAAAGTATACATAATACGCATTTTTTTCTAACACCCAGACACTCATGCAGACTGGCCGACATCGCACGCCATCCCACATGGCCCCGCCTCTTAAAGGCACCTAATACAGACACTACAATATGTTCAGTAGTTTCTCTTTATTTTACTATTTCAGTTTTTTTTCTGCATTCTAAGACCTTTATTTTTAAAAAGTGCGTTTGAATATATTTACATATCTATTTTAAAATCAAGTTAAAATACTACATGTTCTCTCAATAGTATGGATTTTCACCTTTAGCGGATGGGTCTGGAACATATCCTCCCCATGAGGGAGGGAATCCTGGTGGTGGGGTCTGTGAAAGTGAGCGCCCATTAAGAAACTATAGTGAACCCTGCTATATGCAGGAGATAGGGACTGAGCCCTGCCGCGAATCACAAAAATATTTTTTCGGGTTTGTAATTGCACTCTGTGAAGCTCCTCAACTTACTTCATAGTTCCTTGACACCAAGATGCCACCAGATGGCACTAAAGCAATACTGTTGTTGCTTTGGCCTGAGCACAAAAACTGAAACATCCACATGGGTGAATTCGCTAATACCAAAAGTGCGAAAAACTACTGCAGGCTGCACTTTTCCGTAATAGTCGATTTTCCGTAATATGTCCCCTTAAAGATACTTGTGTACAGCAATTCATTTATTTCCCTACATTTTGCCATCATTATCATTCCTGACCTCTCCTTTCCTCCAATTATTCTTCTTTTAAAAGTCATTCCAGGTGACAACGTCACATGGCTCAAGTGTTCCCTCTAGGACAGATGCCGTCATTTAAAGGTTCATGTACATTTACCCAAACAACGCACAAAGAAGCATCCTTAGGCAGAAATAAAAGTTACAAGGAGAACCACTGCAGAAAGAACGAAAACAGCAATGCACTTTAGCCTACTTCAGTCTTTGGAATTACAGTCACTCACCAAAAACAACAAATGTGTGACTACAGTGAAAGATAATTTGTTGGAGGGATTTAAGTAACAGTATACATATTTTATTTTGACACATTTGCATTAAGTTAGCTTTTCAAATGTTACATTTAATCTAAAAGAATAATGACTTCACATACGCACACCATGGAAAGATTTTAATGATGACAGTCACGCCTTATAGAAAAAGGCAAACAGTTGAAAGTATCACTTTTTTTTTCTCTCCTGGTGGCTGAAATGCTTGCAGTGAGTGTAGTGCTCACTAAGCAGTGATATAAAGCGCAATTTCATAATGACTAAAGATATGTTGTTTGGTAGGCACACAAAAAAAAAACAGAAAACGATTGATTTGTAAGCAGAGGAAGAGAGGGTGCAAAAGGAAATTATAATGAGAGTGTGAGTGAGGGAGGGCGGAAGTAAGGGAGAAGCATTTAGTTGGCAGACAGCTTCCTGATTCAGCCAGGCTGGGGAGCAGGCAGAGCTGTCTCCTTCCATGTAACTCATCTATCACTGCCTATTTCGAGGAGACTGACCAGTTCCTCCCCCCATCCGCCACACACACACACACACACGCACACACACATATCGAAGTGAGTAGTGAGAATTCAATCTTTCCCTGCCTCACAGTCATCTGCAGAAATGCATTCGCTCACCCTTTGCAGCAATGCCCAAAACCTGCCAATAATCATCCACCAAGGCTGGTAGGAATCACTGCTGGGGAGTGAGCTTCTCTCATATGGGCTGCCTCCGGTCTGTGAGCTCCTTTGGTATATTAGGGACAATAGAAAGGAGCTTGAAGCAGTATTGAAGGTCTTCAAGAGCAATGTGTGATAAAACAAACATTTAGTCATGGCTGGATCAAGGCATGTACAATAATTAAAAAGACAAAAAGTTGCATAGCATTTTCCAAGGTGTGATTAATGAGATTAATTGGGTTTGCATTTAGATCCACCCCTCTTACTGTGGCAAAGTCAGACCAGCTTTTGGAGCCAACATGGCACTTCGACGGTCTGCACTCCGCCAGAGAAATACAGTGATATGTTCCAGACACAACCACAACAGGTGAAAATGTATTGTAATCTTATTTTATATAGAGTTTTACCCCATTTTAAACACATTTAAACTGATTAAAACACAATAAGATTTCCCTAGAGCCTGTTCTCACTCTTTCAGACAGTTCTCCAAATCAGAGGCAAAGTGTGCTTTCTTCAACTGGTTATTTGTCACTGCTATTTGAGGTTTACTGTAAAACTAACACCTAAAACAAAGGACAATCACTAATTGTATGTTTTAAAAAGTTCAACCAAACCATATACTGTTGTCTAATGAAAGTATACTAGCTTAATGATAGGACCTCCAATCAAAAGATTCTCATGATATTAGTTTGGTACATTTACATTTATTTGAGAAGCTATTATACAGGTTATACAAAAAAATGAAGGAGTGCCAATAATGGTGAGCATCACTGTATAAGGTGAAATGCCACAGACAGGATAACGGATATTAGCATAGTAGTTCCAGTATTTATAAACCTTCACACTAAGGCCTGACCAATATGGATTTTTTTTAGGCCAATTCCGATATTTGCCCAAAAAAAATACAAAATAATAATAATAATAATCAGATAAAGGATTAATCGGTCAATTAATTTAAAAAATATATAACGAATAAAATAACCTATTTTTTTGGTACCCTACATATCCTGATATAGCATTTTTCCTCAAAATTACATGAAATTAATGGCAATTTTCCATTACCTTTTCATAGATACGTATATTTGTTCATACAATACATACTTTGGCTTGAACAAACAATAAAATCAATTTCAAAAAAATCCTTCATTAGGTACTGCTTATACTCGCAGGTGGACTGGGCCCTATCTCACCTGACTCCAGAGGAGAGGCGGGGTACACCCACGCAGGTACAGGGAGAACATGCAAACTCCACACAGGCGGGGCCGGGGATTGAACCCCAGTCCTCAGAACTGTGAGGCAGACGCTCTAACCAGTCGTTCACCGTGCCACCCCTAAGGAAAAGTCAGGGGGAAAAGCAGCCCGATAGTCTAAGTGCGTACCGCGCCATACATTATCTATGAAAACCTTCCATCGTATTAGATGCTAAAATTTCAAAAAATCTACATTTGGTTATATGCTGTATGCGTTTTGGTTGTTAAATGTCATTGCTTGGACAAATGATGCACAAGGGAAGGCTGGCTAAGCTTACTAAAAAGGGAACTCTAGCTAAGTCACAAACAGGCTCATGATGTCTGACAGCCTTCTATTACAATGAGACTGAACATCTCCTGACATAAAGGTAACCTTTTCAACAGACAGTCTCTGCCAGGTCAGCACAAGTAGACGATGATCACAGCCGGGACAAGCCAACAATTTAACTCTTCACCTCTGGTGAGTGCCAACACAAGTTTGCTGATGTGCAGACTTCCTTTTTTCCCTGTCTTTAGTGCTCATTCTTAATCATTTGCATAATCCCTGTGACACTCTGATTAATAACTCCAGTGAGATTTGCATATCTGTGCCCGAAAGGACAGACATTGGCAGTGCATACAGTCCAGCAAGAAAACAAACAGTACTGTGTGTTTGTAGCCGCATAATAGATCAGAAAAAGGAATAGAGATGGACTTTTCTTGGGCTAAAATCACCAAGTATTCAGCACAATGCTTACAGTGCACTTTTTGATTTCCCTTCTCCCTAAGTGTTAGGCCTATAATGAACACATGAAGTCTAGGGAAATAGACTACTTTACCAGCATTTCCTTGTACAAACTACTATATTGTTAAAAGGTATTACTTGACACATTGTTGCAACTGACACTACTATCACAGCGCTATTCTTTACCAATATGTTAATTAATGTTGTTGCAATGCTGCAGAACTGCACTGCAGCATATTGAGAGCTGTTTCTAATATTTTAGTTACCTTTAAGCTAGATGAGAGGGTAAAAATATTATGATGGTAAGTTTTTTTCAGTCTGATGCAGTGCAGTTCAACAGCTCTGAAAACTTTAATTCAACTCAACTTATATTGTTGTAGAGTAGTACCATTATATCATTCACATACCATTACAAGAGATACTTTTGTAACTGAATCCCATTTGATGATGCAGGTATTTAAATGAAGGTTCTGATGAGGGCAGATTGTGTATACTGTATAGACTACTTCACTTTGTCAAGGTAGTGCATTGGTTAAAAGAAATGGGGAAAAATAAGTGAGCGGACAACACATTTAAGGCATGTACTTGCTTCAACAGTGACTCCTAGTGGACGCAAATATGACAATGATTTCCATCCATTTCCGGTTCAACTTCATTCAGTGGCTCAACAAGTTATATTCCAATCAAATACAGTACTCTTTCACAAAAAGCAGTCAATAGTATATTTTTAATTACTATAGAGGTAAGCAGTTAAGCATTGGTTAAACTCTAGTAAATAGAGTTCAACCAAATTCCTATTTATTGTATTTAATATAATATTTCAATAATATATACCTTATAGATAATTGAAATTTATGAGTTAGAATCATGCCTCACTGTCAAATCTGATCCAAATCTCAGTTTAGGGCTGAAACTATGGATTGTTGTTATTACAGAAACTGGCTGAGTAATTAAGATGTATTGCAAAATCAATATTCACTTTGATCATGTTTTTTTTTTTTTTTTTTTAGGTGTTCAGTATCTCATTGACAATAAATGGAACTTAACTTCAACAAATGCAATTCAGTTAAAAGTCTAATAAATGGACATTAAAATAATTGGCTTGGTCTTAGTTGTCCATAATTAAAAACAGGTGTCTTCTTTGACTAAATAAATATTACTTTTACCACCAAACTTGTAAGGATGAATTGTTCTCTGTTGTGTGGGCTTTAGGCGTTCGTGTTGGGTGACACACACACACACACACACACACAGAGAGAGACCTCCATATATACACACACACACTTCCATACACATGCAAATCCTCGTCGCCCCTGGGAGACTAAAGGCTGCAAATGACAATCCTGAAATGAGGTAATGACATTTCCACTTGCATAATGTAGCAAAAGTCATCTTCCCCCTGCCCTGACAACAACAGAGATATCAGGACGGCACCAGTGACAAGCTCTGTTCTAATCGCCAGGTAAAGCTTTCCCTGCAGCTCAGGACCGAACCAGGCTAACAACTCAATAATTGAGCGGGAGCAATATGTTGAGGAATGGAGGGGTGGAGGCTGAGTAGGCGAATAGGGGGAGCGCTTCGGGATGTATATTCTCCAAAATAATGTCTGCACTGTCCTCTGCTTGGGGTAACAGTTATCGAATGTTGGTTTGGTGAAAGTGTCAAAGCACTTGGCTCACATTTAACTGGTGTAGAAACATGCTACCTCCCACCTGATTCACCAGAGGAACCGGAACTCCACCCAACCCCAACCCCAAGCATACACACACCCCAATCTATCAGTTGCCACCACACTCGTCCTAATATTTTGGACTACTGCCAAAGTGGTTCTGTTTTCAACAGTTTGTTTCTTAGGTAGAAGGAGAATACAAAAACTATTAAGTGACACTGAATGCATTTAAAAAAACAAAAAAAAACTACTGTTTAGTTATTACCTCTGCCAGGTAGGTTAAATTGCCATTGCTTACGGGGTTGCAAAATGACACGTTAAAACTGCTTTATTCATTGACCATGAATGGAACGTTTTGGAGAAGGAAATTAGTCTACAATTTGGTGCGGATTTGGATTGTTAGTTTTTGGCAGAGGTCTGTGCTCTATCATGTTGGTTGCCTTTGTTTTGGTTTTTTTGCCACCAAGTTTGCAAGTCTCTATGTTACCATGACAACAAATCAGGATTCAGGCATTTCCAGCTTGTCTTACCTAATGTGAACGGCTACTTGCCAGCAATACCAAGTCCCAATTTCACAGAAAAGGTTGCCAACAATGCATGTAGAGAATGAGAAAAAGGCAGTGGAAGAGGAGGTATTAGGTGTGGTCTGACCTTGGGGAGACTGTTCTCGATCCCGCTCAGGGAGAGGGATGGATAGGTTCAGTGAGAGAGAGAGAGAGGGGGGGGGGAGAGGGAGAGGGAGAGAGAGAGAGGGAGTGAGAGAGAGAGAGAGAGAGAGAGGGAGAGAGGGAGAGAGAGAGAGAGAGAGAGAGAGAGAGAGAGTCTGTGGAGCATTGAAGCAGTCTCCTAGCCACGCATGGCGAGTGGCGCTCGGGCAGCCATCTGAAACAGACGTGGGCCCTTTTTGCAAGCAAGACCCTGCCCCCCTTCACACAAACAACAGCATGACGGTGTACAGCTCTCAATGGACAGGACAATAGTTAAATGGCTCCAAATAAAGGGCTCTGGAATTTTAAGGAAATAAATCAAACTGAAAACAAAAGACAAGAATATTTAACAAGAGTGACAGTGTTCAGTCCATCCGAAACAGTGAATATGATGCATCACATTTAAGGCCTGACCACAAATGAACACTCACCGGAAGACTTAATTAGGCACAAGCGTACAATCTAATGTGACCAGTACCAAAATGATCTTGACAATTTTTCGGATTTGATTGTTCATGTATATGTCTTTGTGGTTGTTGTTCACAATGTTGAAGAATTATATTACATCATACTGATCGATGTTTATTATATGGGGAGACCAACATCCTGTACTAGACCGTGATTCTCAAAGTGTGATACGCGTACCACTCATGGTAAGCCTCCAGTGATATGCAAAAGAATCAGTTCAGTACATTTCCTAAGTATACTTCAGTTGTATTTAATTTTTAAGTACAATACATTTGCATTTAATCTTTACGAATGGTTTGTTTTTAAACATTAATTGAGGTACGGTTTTTATTCTACTTTTACAATGAATTTTAATGGAAATATTTAAGTAGAGTTTTATTTTTCTATATTAAGTGCAATAATGTTCAACTGTGCACAATGTTACAGTGACTAACAATAATAAATATACTTTTTAGGAATAACATTTTTGAACCCCATGCCTACTACGTTACTGTATTTTACTGTTGGTGCTACTTGGACAGTTAATTACTTCCGCATTTGTATTAAATGCAACAGTAAATTGATGTTAACATGGCAATATTAAAGCTAACATGCATTTTGAGCAAACTCGTAAATTACAGCCACCTTACCAGGACGTCTGCACCTTTGTGTTACATAAAAAGCCCTGTTTTCCTAAAATATCATCCTTCCAAATGTGCAATATTTCTTTAACAATATCCATCACAGGAAGAGACCTGAAGTGGCCTCAAAGACATGTCACAGTAAGCTGGGGTGTCAAAGACATGTCACTGCTGGGTGGTTGAAAGTATGAAAAATACCCTCTCTGGAGATGAAGGTGGTGAAGAAAGAGTGTTTTTATTTATTTCTTTATTTTTAATGTGTTGGCCTTGACTCACTGTAGCCTGTTGCATCAACCCTTGTCAATCCTTCAGACAAAAGGTCTCCATCTACACAGCAGACAGTTTTCACCTTCAAGGTTGATGGCTATATTTTTCAACGACAAACTGCAGCAGGAGGAGATCAAAATCTCTGCCTTCACAAACGAATGGTGACAGCTTCGTTTTAGTCACACTGAAACGTATGTGGCAGTTGATTATTTGATGAATTATTAGTAGGGGAGGAATCCAGTTGTTTTTGACAACAATGGGTTCAGATTCAATGTAATTTCTAAGTGACAAAAAAAAAAAAAAAGAAACTGTATTGAGCTACATTTCTTTTTCACCATTTTATCCATCCATTTTCTACACCGCTTAGTCTCATTAGGGTCATGGGTTAGCTTGAGCCTGTTGCACCTGATTTTGGGCAAAAGGCAGGGTGATCCCCGGACCGGTTGCCCGCCAATCGCAAGGCACTTATAGAAAAACAACCACTCACACTCAAATTCACACCTGCATGCCACCTTCACCGTTTCATGGAGTATAAAATCAAGCTTGGTGATTCTCAAGAGCACACTGAATTCGAGCACGGCAATGTAAACAGATGCCACTGTTGGAACACGTTAAAGTGTACTCACAAAGCGCATCACATAGAGTTCCATAAGCAGGTTTGCGTGCAAAGGTGCATACAGTCGCCAACGCTGCTGACTCAGTAACGGCAGAGTTCCAAACCTTTTTTCAATTAGACAAACCATACAGACATAGTTAATATTTCTTCCACTTGCACTTCTACTACTTCCTCAAGACTCGTGAAGATACCATGTTAAAAGTACATTGGTAAGATGTATCAGTATTTTTATTTAATTTTTTTTTTCACACAGGAGGTGATTCTGGCACATCCCAATATGGTCTATCTGCAGACAGGTTTTTTTCATTATATTATTATATTTTTGCATTGTCATTGCATTTCATCAGGGATCAGCTGGGAGAAATCCTGTTAAACTTGCCTTAAGGTGAGTTGGGCGGCATAAATTTGGACTTGAGTTTAAATAACCAAATATGGCTCCTTGTCCTAAAAAGCATTCATACCATGATTTAAATATTCTGAGCTTACAGGTGAGTTTTAGCTAAACCTCAACAATAGAGCAGTGTACCAGCCTGGTGCCTGTTGAATGATAAAATTAATACAGCAGAGAGGCTCACTCAGCAAGTTCACTTTCTGAACCTTGAGTGATAATTATTCTTGATATAAGGATTAATATCCAATTCAAATCAAAGGCCCGGATGACTCTTTTGTTATTAACCTTCCTACAGGATGTAAAAAGCTTTCTTGGACCATTTTGATTCAATGATTACTTTTGGCCTAGCAGGTGATTGCAAATTGAACTGGTATGTTTACTCACCTCATTGATTTCCTTGTTAATATAGCTCCCACGGCATACTGCCCTGCTCGCTCTCTTCTATACGTGCCGCAAATCTTATTAAAGGAGAAAGTTCATAGAGGCAAGATATTGTGAAGAAGTCTTCAACTTATGTTGAATCCTAATTACTTCAGGCAAAAGGTAGACTACAATCTCGACTGCTCGCCAATCAATCACAGGGCGCCCACTTCTACCTTCTAAATTTTGGTTGAACTCCAAATTGTATGACTTTTGGGGGGTTCGACTTAACTTGGCCCATGAAGCAGAACTGTAGCAGCATTCGTATCACGGCAATGGCATGTTTGGCTGCTAGCAGATTTGAAATCAATGCCTTATTAACATGAATGTTTTTAAAGGGTTAAAATTCAGAATTTGCTTTCATAATCAGGAAATGCAAATAGCCAGGACAGATGAAAATTTAAGAAAAAAAATCAAGTAGTGGAAGGAGGGAAAGTCGGAAAATATGTTAATATAAATTATATTTATTGCATTTTGGAAATCTTTGGCTAAAAATAAGCTGAGAAGGAGTCATTGCACACTTTTTTTTAGGTTGTTTTCCTATCTGCACATTGTCCAAACAAACTGCAATTTGAAGGCCTTAGGGAAAAACAACATTTTATTTAGTAAAAGTAGCAAAGTCCTACAAAAACATTTAAAATTACGGACTGAGTTTTGCCCTTTAGGTAACTCTGACGGTTTTTCCCATAGAACATTTGGGATAGCACCGCAAGCGCAAAATCATGTTTGAAGTCATGGAATTGGAATTGTTCATGAATGAGGGAAACAAACATATTACACCCTCAGTTACAAAAAGGAAATCTATCGCTTTAAAAATTTCAGGAAAGCCAGCAGCTGCATATAAGCCTTGTTTTGTTCCTTAACTCGCGCAGAGTGCATGGCAGTTGGATTCATTTGCCCATCCTGTTTTTAAAATTTGGGACAGCACACCTGAAAAACTACTGCTCTGGGAGAAACCAGCACCAAATGTCACCATGCACTGAAATGAGCCAGATGCAAGGAAACGTGGAGTTGAAAGATGTTTTGTTTTGTCTAATATGATATAGCATGACTCCTTCTTGTGACTGACTCCATAATTGCATTGCTCAATAGATGTTTTGTCATGTTAATTTTTGTTTCTGGCATTTCAAAAATGTTTGGCAGACACAGTCCTGGGTGCACCCAGTTAGTAGTTCAGCTTCCACATCTGTTTGCATTAGCAATCAAATGTGCCTGTTTTACCACGTGCAAACCTTTAGTAAATCAGGCCCAATGTGTGTTCAACCTGAAAGGATCGTAAAATCAAAGAAGGCCCGATAGGTAATATTGGAATATATCCCAGTTTATGTCAGGACTGTGTAAAATATAACAACCAACTAACAATGAATGCTGATAATGTAATGTTGCTGTTCAGTAGAGGAAATTTTTTTCCAGCTTGTGCTGTCTGGCTCCTTGTGTCACAATGTCATTATTACAGCCGTTACAAAAAGCTGCACATGCTGCAGAGATTGCACTTTAGCATTATGGAACATTTTACACTTTATTTCCTAATTGTATACCTTGTCACTGCAAGCCCCAAACAGTCCAAGACAGCGTGCAAATTATAACCACACCAACTGCTGAGTCGGGTGCCAGTTGGGTGCTAGCTAATGATACTAGCTCACGGTAGATGGATAGCTGGGCTGCGTCTCACTTTAGAGGCGAAGGCCAGCTTGGCCATTTTAAAAGCACAACAGTGTCGCTGTAACACTGTTTTGGCATGCTGCTCAGAGTCTGTGCGTTAGTCACACAGAGTCACCCGGGGAATACTTTCTACCTCTACTGATCACTGGCCTGCACCTCCTGGCCCTGAGAAATCAACAGCCAGGATTTATAGATTTGTCGTAGATTGGCTGTCCCACATTTGTACCCCCATAAATACTTTTACAGCTTTGCTAATGCCGCTTTGGGGAATAAACAAGGTTAGTGTGGATGTGGGTGAGGATGAGATTTTGCAGGCACCTCAGACAAGTCGCAAAACAGAAGCATCAAGTTGCATGGGGATGAACATATCATCTCAATGCCAGTGCAGTTTTACAGGGCAATGCTCCAAAACAGTTATATTCCTCAAAATAGCCCAAGAACAACAAGTAAGTAAGTTAAATTCTGCAAATAATGCATGTCTTCATTAAATTATACAAATTTCTTTCCACCTTTGGAATTCCAATTCTTCTACCCATTTCTATAATTAGTGCTTATTTTGCCTTAATTCAATGCACACCCTTTGAAATGATAAAGCACAAAATATGACTTTTTTTGTTTTTTTTCTTTCCAAAGAAAGAGTTTGTTGGTTTGTTATATCATGTTCTTGAACACTATGACCACTCAAATCGGGGAATTATTACCAACACAAATTAACATTAAAAAAAAATAACCTAGAACAAAATCTAATTCTTTTTGCTTCAAATCACTGACTAAACCATAGATGGGATGAAGTGAATTTAATCATGCTACTCAGTACTCAGTGAGCTCTGTGGCTGAAGCCCCTTTTGAATCACCCCCATCAAGATACGCTTTGATTATATAAATGGTGAATTTTTACAATAGTGTTCCATTTATTGATGTCTGCATGTGGCTGGGTCAAGTGGATTTGACTGCGCCTCCACTAACAGTATTCAAAACACGAAACAATGTTTTGTTCTTTTTTTTTCCCTCTCTACTTCATCCACTGTGCTGGCCAGGGTTCTGTTATTTATGGTGCAATCAAATTGGACACATAGCAAAACGTTCAAATATGTTGTAACAATTAAATCAAAACATGTACGATATGCTTTGTAATCAATAACCAGACACACACTGCTTCGTCATCTCATCGCCAGCTTCAGTACTGTATGTAGATATGGGTAAATACAAGTGAGAGAACTACGTAAGATAAGGACAAAATACACATTGTACTTGTCACGTGCACCCTGCATTTTTTTTTGTAAAACATCTTTATTTCTTCAAACCGTCATTTATTTCATTTTTTAAATTTGGAAATAATTTAAGCATTCAAGAAAGAAACGCAAGAAAGGCAAGGAACTGGAGGATGGATCGGAAAAGCAACCCCTCACAACAAGGTCAAAGGAAAGATGTGCATTTTGTTTTCATACAGTGGAGCAAAACAGTATTTACTCAGCCACCAATTGTGCAAGTTCTCCCACTTAAGAAGATGAGATGCCTTTAGTTTTCATCATAGGTATACCTCACCTATGAGAGACAAAATGAGGGGAAAGAAATTCCAGAAAATCACATTGTCTGATTTTTAATGAATTTATTAGCCAGTTATGGTGGAAAATAAGCATTTGGTCACCTACAAACAAGCTTTCTGGCTCTCACAGACCTGTAACGTCTTCTTTAAGAGGCTCCTCTGTCCTCTACACGTTACCTGTGTTAATGGCACCTGTTTGAACTCATCAGTATAAAAGACACCTGTTCACAACCTTAATCTCCACTATGGCCAAGACCAAAGAGCTGTCAAAGGACACCAGAAACAAAATTAGAGACCTGGACCAGGCTGTGAAGACTGAATCTGGAATAGGTAAGCAGCTTGGTGTGAAGAAATCAAGCAATTATTAGAAAATGGAAAACATACAAGACCACTGATAATCTCCCTCAAGGAGATTGACTGACGGGTATGGTCACTGTCACATTGCCATAATTTTGCACACATCTATTGATGATTGATCCAAATTACCAAACTATTGCACCTTTTATTACTTATTTATTACTACATTTTCAACATATGTTTAAAGCAGGGGTGTCCAAACTATAGCCCATGGGGGTCATTTAGTGACATACACTAAAAATAACATTTGACACTGCCTGCAATACTATTTATAAAAAAAAAAAAAAAAAAAAAACACTACCACTAACAGTTGGTTTTGTATAGAGCTTAGATTCGCAAAGATGCAAAGACTAACTCAAATAAATGACTAAAATATTTACAAAATAGTAATTTGTTACCTGCTGTTTGTTACTAACAAAATTTCTATTCATAGCCATAGAGCTTCCCAAATTAGTGCTGACCTGATAAAAACGTTCAATATGAATACAATTAATTACTAAACTGTGCATTCAAAATGAGTTTACACACATGATTTATTTTACTTTTTTGTGTGGTAAATATCACTGGCAGTGTGTTGTCTTTTTGTTTTAAATACAGTTCACAGATTGTACTGGATCACTCATAACACGCGAGTGGTCATAACAATGTGGGATTACAGTGGTTATACCGTTTTTAAGACATTATAAAAAGTTTATATATTGAATACTTGTTAGTTAACATGTTAATGGTTACTACATTTCTGCGGGTCATTATTGAAGATACTTTAATAGGATTGCCCTTCATAAACATAAAACTTGAAGGCTGCAGTGACCCAAGCCTTTGAACTTGCCATCAAGTTTAATGATTTTAAAAAATTATGAGTAACCTATAAGAAAACTCTTTAGAAAGGTAACCTTACAGTAGTGATGCCACTATTTCCACAAGAGTTGATGATGCTGCGACTAAGATACAATAGTAACTCTTGTTAAATGGAAGGCAAACACCTTAAATATTCCAAAGATAAGCACACACATGCAGCGACAGTATCAAAAAGAGAGAGCGGCCACACAGCATACATCTTCATCTGAGTCTACTTACAAAAGGTTAGCATTCATCTTGCTCAAATCTTACCTGATAAATGCCTTAGTAACTCAATATTTCCACAGTGGGGGTGCACATTTGTCATCGTTGGGATGGCGTGCAGCATTGGCCACAGATGGGAACCCCCTCTCCCTTGTGCAGGAGATATGGGCTGCAGGTCAGACCAGATGAGCGCATGTGATGGATGACCCTGTTGGCTTGGATCTTAACCACAGAAATGTAATGTGATAACATTTTTGTACACTATAGAAAAGCTGCCGCGGAAATGCTCTTTTGCATTGAAAATAATAATAATGGCTACATTAATTGAAGTATATTAAGAGTTAACATTGACTTGTAACATACAAATTCATTCTTCTTTTGTACAACTACAGCATCAGTCCTAACCTTTTGGAGCAACAAAATAAGAATAAGTGCCTGAACATAAGCACGACTCTGCAGTATTTATGTTATTGTATAAATTGCGTCAAGTCTCGATCTGATCATGATGAAATTTCGTTGAGCTAAGAATTGTAATCTGCTCTGAAAAAGAAACATTCATATTTAAAAAATAACATGATTTCTGACATCAACTGTAGGGTTCCAATAAATTATTATTTTAACAATCGATTAATCTGGTTTTTTTTTTTCAATTAATTGATGAATTGGATTAGAAAAAACAGTTTTGATTTCCATCCCTTTATTCAAAAAGTGGGGATGATTTCAAATTGACAGTGCAGAAAATGCACAAACATGAATTGAATATGATTCAGTTAGTGGCTTGGTCCACATAATATGTCATAAAATAGGCAAAAATATTTATTATTTCCCTAAGTAATAGCAAATGTTTGCAGATGTCTTATTTTGATTAGGCACACAGATACTCAAACTGCTTTCACGGAGCACTACAGAAATCTGAGACTAACTGTTGAGAAGCTAAAATTCTGATTTGGACAATTTTGAATGAAACAATATTTCTAAGCGATTAATCAATTAATAGTTTTCGATTAACTTGACAATCGATTAGTTGTTGATTAATCGTTGCACCTCTAGATAGCTTGCATGGCTGCTTCTGGAACAGGCTCACTAGTCTTTATTGATTATGTAACTCATGATGGTAGCAGCAGAATGAATTCTGAAGTCTACAAACCCATTTTGTCTGGCAATTTACAGAAAAATGCATCAAACTAATCGGGACAAGCTTCATCTTGCAACAAGACAATGACCCAAAACAAACTGCCATTACAACAAAGGACTTCATCAGGGGGGGAAAGTGGAAGGTCTTACACTGGCCAAGTCAATCACTGGACCATAACCCAATAGAGCATGCATTTTACCTCCTGAAGAGGAGACTGAAGGGAGAACCCCCCAGAAACAAACCACAACTGTAAGAGGCTGCAGTAAAGGCGTGGAAAAGCATTTCAAATTAAGTCTGGTGAAGTTAATGGGTCGCAGGCTTGATGCAGTTATAGCAAGTAAGGGTTATGCCACCAAATATTGTTATTATTAAATGAACCTAAAGTGAATGTCTATTCCAATACTTTTGCTCACTTGAAAAGTGGGTGGGTTCAAACAAAAGGTGCTCTGTCCTAAGTTAACATATCTAGATCTAAATACCATGAAATAAAATCTTTTGTCACATATTCATCTTTTGATCTGAAACAAAAAATTATTTATTATACAACAAAAACAAAGGAATTGACCTTGCCACTCCAATACTTTTGGAGGGAACTGTACATGGCCGTTTTGAATGAAATGAAAAATAAATCTGAAAGCAATTCTTGGATTGGAACTCATTAACTTATTGCAATTATTTAATGGTGTGGGTGGTGGGCTAAGTAACATGACCTTGTAGCAAAAAAAGTCAGTGTTTCCTGTTGCAAACATGCACTCCTGAAATGCATTTGAGTTTTATATTGCTTGCGTTTAGCTTTTGACAACAAATAAAAACAATTCCAGTCTAAAACAGTCCAATTTGAGCAAGATCTTTCAAGCAAGCTACAGCAATAGGAAAACACATATCCAGACACATAAACATCAGTTCTTTATCATATGCACATTACTTGGAGGAGATGAACACTTTCTGTTTGAGTTCGAAAACATTGATATTTATAATTGCCATCTGACAAGAACTCATGCAGAGGCTGGACCCAACGGTCAGCAGGGTATGTTATTGTTGTAAAAAAAATGGTAAGAATCCCAAGCAATTTCTTTAAAAATTCAAGTACTTAAACATTGACAATGCAATATTAAAATGTAATGAAGGCCGCCTAAAAATGTTTGGAACCTTTTGAATGGCTCTGTGTTTGTCTGACTTTTTTTTATTTTAAGTGCTCTTTGAGAGGACAGAAATCAGAAGTGCCTTCGTGACAGAGGTCACCAACATCGGAAGTGCCAAGCCACCTTATCTCAAAGACGATATCTCAAACTTTAATTCATCATTGACTGACATGCACCCACTACACTTCGAGTATTACTTGCCCTCACAGAGGGCAGAAAAAATTTAATTTCCAAATTCTCTGATATGACAGCTGCTGAGGGGGAAAGTTCATTCTCTGAGGTTTACTCTCTAATAACGCAGGTGGGGCAAGGCGGGATTGTAAAGGTAAACTAAAGCAGCTGCAGCAATTTCCACCAACTTCACTCTATTTGGTTTATTTGCAGACATTTTCCTCTCTTTCTTCAGTCCCATTTTTTTTTTTAGTTGCGGCTGCCAACAACTGACCATTTCCATTTCATTCTTTCCCAGTCTGTACTTGCATGGATGTTAGGAGTGATGTGTGTTTGTGCATGCTGAAGAGACAACCTCATTTCAATAAAAAATATTTTTTATTAAATAAAAGATGAAGCCAACCTCTGATGATGATCACCTGAAATTCAGCCAGACGAGGTAGAAAACTTTGTCAAAACAACATTTTAGCAACATTTAGTTAACAAGACTGAATGCAGACAGAAAACAATAGCACTTTGTCCTTGTAAATCTAAATCAATGTGCTTAAAAGGTCAATGCTACATGTTCCATTGGTGCCACAAATAGAAATGCCCTCTTCCTCTTTAGATTATTATTTTTTTCTCTCCAAAGGATATGGTCAAATAAGGATACAAATGGTTCTGCTGGCCCACAAATTCAAGCCTTGGCATCTTGAATGAATAAAGTATGAACACAAATTGAAAAGAAAGCATTACAATGTGAACTCTGTCACAATTCAGAAAAAAATAAATCCATACTGTATTTCCTTCCATTTATTATTACAGGGCGTCCTCTGTTGACGACTGAGTTCAGTTCCTACAGCAGTGAGTCTTCTAATTACAGTAAATAGTACAAGTAAAACACTTCTAAACCATAAATCTAAAACTACAATAGAAAAAAGTAATTACAGTGGTAACGGAGCGCATCTTGTTGTGGTGCGTGACAATGTATTATTACGCAGTTGCGCTAATTAGTTTATTGCACGACGTTGGTAACCTCAAAACATCATATATCAGTACCGTTGTAAATAGAGGACCACATGTAATCAAATTAAAAAGTGTATGTTCTATAATTTTCTCCACACAAATGATACTTATATTTTTATTATATTTCAATTGCAGCTTGCTTTGTGATAAGCAGTTGTTGCTAACGTATGTGTATATGTCGTAAAGGCTTCAGTTTACCAGATACTGTGTCTGCGGCACAAGGTGGTATCAGTTATTGTATTCATATTATGGCCTCTTAGTGATGTCATATGTTTGGTCTTTTTTTTCCTAGTTTGGGAGGTCTCGAGCTCAGGCGGCATGCTTGTTTGTTCAAGTAAATGACACATGTGGCGTTTATTTGGGGCACGCAGTCTATTCAAGCAAAAGCCCATTATTGGAGGAACTACGGTAAACGTAAATGTTTTGTTTTGGCCATTTTAACAAATTCATTTTCATGAATAAATACTTTATCAACAACTATGTAAATATATTTAAAACAATACTCACCTGTAAATGGTATCATTGCTTTGCTCTTTTCTTGGCATCGTTATTGTCTTGTTTTGGCCTGGCTGATCGAGCAAATTGCTGCGATTATCAGTCAAGGGCCTTTAACATTTAATAGGTCAATGTTTACACTCATATCGAAAAGCATTTTTTCTTCTTGGCCAATACCTTAAATCATTTTTCTATAGTTATGAATATTACAATTCTAACCACTGGTGTCCTATCTACGGCGGGGGGGGGGGGGGGGGGGGGGGGTCTGCTGCAGCCCCATGTGCATTTTGTAGCGGCCCACAGCATATACTAAAATGCAAATGGCCCATGTCTTTTGCCTGCAATGTACTACTTACTGTATTTTCTAAACCCTGCAGCAAAGCAGAAGACAAAAAAGAAGTTAACCCTCATCTCTCACTTCTTTTTCCACCAATCACACATCTCTAAAATGGAATTAAAATTTCATTTCATAGCACCTTGATGAATAAAGATAATTTAGTAACAGCAGCAAATGGCAAGAATGGAGACTGTTTGCTCTGCTCTGTGTCAATGTCTGCTTAGTACAGATTTCTCTTGTTTTGGTTGTGAATGTGGAGATGTGATTCTGCTGCTGCTCAGTATAGGCGCAGATCTACAGTATTCTAGTGGGATAAAGGGCAATTGGCCACCCAAAAATCCAGAAAAATCCTTGATTTTTTTGCTTTATCCCCAGGCTGTTTTCTTTTTTAACATATCTATATAATATACTTTATATAGCACAATAGAAAATAATTGCTTTGCGTAACTTTCTTACACTGGTGGATTGGTAAATTGTCCGTAGTTGTTAATGTGTGTGCAAATGGTTGTTGGTCTATTTGTGGCCTGCGACCAATTCAGGTGTACTCCACCTCTCGCCCGAAGTCAGCTGAGATAGGTGCCAGGATCCTCACAACCCTAGTGAGGATAAGCTATTCAGAAAATGGATGGATGGAACACTGGCTAAGAGTCAAAGTGAATACTTATGTGTTTATATATAATCCCAGTTTTTTACTATAACCACCAGTTATGTACATTAGGTGGCACGCTGACCACATTGTGTACAAATGACATAATATTAGCTGCTACAACAGAGCAGTTAACATAAAGGATACAACCACGAGGGGTTTGTCGAAGAGAATATAGCCATTGGTTTCCCGCAGGGCTTTTTCAGCACTCTGCTCACTGGAAAGTCCAACAAAGGCCTGCCCTTTCATCCGGCCCTCTTTCATTAAAACCACGTCAAACCTGGTGAAGAAATGGGAAGCAGGGGACCATCGTTAGCGCTCATGGTTGCTGGACACGTTTGGAGGAAAAAATGCATCTCGTTCCTCAACTACACAAAAAAAAGCATGCATTAGCGAGCCAATTGAGGCCTAGGAAACTACAGCTAGCTACAGCTATTTTATGGGACTCCAGTAAGGCCTGAAAATACAGATGCAGGAAATGGAAAAGCTTCACATTTTCTTCCATTAAAAAACAGCCTGCTGTATCCTTAATGACACTCACGAGAGCCCTCAGCCTCAGATTTGATACTTTCGATTGCAAACTGAATGATGCTATAAAGGTAGTAGTAACCACTGCAACTGGTGGAGCACGTTTAATCCTCTCCTGTTTTACAAAATTTCTAAACTGGGTCACATACTCACATTGAACTCTTTACACTAAATATTGTAATGTAGAATTGCACTGCATGGGTGGATCTAATAGGGTGTCCCTTCATGTTGCTAAATAAGTAAACCTAGAAATGCAACTCAAAACTATAAATTTTTAAGGCAAATATTTTTATGTACATCTAGTATTGGATGTGATTACATTGTGCAGGTGTATCTGCACAAGGAGGCACGTGCGCTATTGCACTTAAAATACATTTTATAAACTTTACGTGACATCTCAGCAGGTAAAAATTGCAAAAAAATAAAATTAAATAAAAATTGTATTCAACATTTTGGTATGGACAAATTTGCATTTTGTCACAAAAAAACAATTGTGCTCCATTAAAATTGTGACTTAACATTTTTTTATATTAATATTGTGCAGACTTTTTAATAAAAACCACTGTGAATGCTAAGCAAACCAGACCAATGTAATGGAATGTGCAAAGTATTGTTTTTTAATTTGGCCTGGACCAGAGTTACAGATTACAAGAGTGAACACAACCTAAGAGTGTGGTGCTCAACCCAACAAAAACTCAGTTTGAGGTCCTGGGTGAAATATTCATTTAAAGTACTGCTGATGCACAAACAAAAAAAACATCCCTCCTGATCTGTGTGTCAGGTTGGATTCTTTTTTAATAACGTAGCACAGTGAGCATGCATTACTAGAATCTCTCGAGAGAAAGTGACAAATTGCTAGTCAAAAATAGCTGATGAATAGAAGATGGTGTAAATAAAAGAGATGGTTACAAGACTTGTTTCTTGGGCTGCCATTTTATCAAATCGGTCCTTAAAACTAATTTGTCTCTGACAGGAAAAAAGGACACTTACATGTTTCTTTCAGTTTCTGATGAGGGATCAATATATCTCCCGTAGATGTACTTTAGGTCCTGGAAGATAAATGATGAACAGAAAGACAATAAATAAAGGCTTTAGGTGCTCTGATGCAGAAGAGATAATTCTGGGTTTGTTTTACTTGACATTCAACAACGCAGCAATCTGATGACTTCTGCAATAAACACGCAACAGGACAATCACAAGAGGGTCAAGTGCCAGAAAATAACCTACTTTCTCTTCCACTTGTTTTGCGATATTCTTCACATACAGTCTGCAGGTCGGCTCGCCTGGCTCATAATTCTTAAACACCGACATCCTTTTTATCTCTGTTTTAAAAGAGGAAACGGTGAGGTTCAGGTCATATTTGAGTGTGCGTGCGTGCTTATGTTTGTTTCGTCATCTGTGTTTACCATCTCTTGAGAGACGTCCTTTCTCAAGCTCTTTTCTTGAGATGACATCCAATGGGAGATCCTGCTCTTCGTCACTGTGCTCCTCACATTGCTGGAACAAATGGATGCTGGGGTAGATCTTCCCAAATCCTTCTGCAGCCTCCATTTTGTTGTTGTGGGTAACCTCTCTGTCATCTATTTCTGAAAGATAAACTGGAGTTGAAGGAGCCAAAAATAACTTGATCATTAACTTGATGCTGACCACTAGCAACTGGATTTGAATTAGAATGTTTTTTTTGTCTTTTTTTTTTTGATCGAGCTTCCCTTAACGAAATAGAAGGACCCTCTGTGAACACAAATGGAAACTCAAAATAGAAAACTGGAAGTTCTGTAGATGCTGTGTGACGAGTTGACGGCCGGTAACCATAAATATGAATGAGCAGAAGGCGCCGTGAGTTAGGATGAAGGGCTATGAATGTTATCTGCTATGGTTAGTCGGTAACTAATGATCCATGAACTAGTTGTTTCAGTGAGTCCCAACCACTGAACCACGACAAAGCATGTCGTGAGAGATCAGGAGGTGTGCTGAGGGAAATTTTCCAATTTCAGTTAATGGTCCAAAAAATATTATTTCTTCACTACAAATAACATATCTTTGATCAGCTATGCCAGCTACTTATGGTGACAGGGAGGATATTTAATGCTCTTCCACTTCAGTATCTAAACTTATTTTGGCATATTTTTTTCATGGTGTGCCATGAGATTTTATTTAATGTTAAGTACATGCCTTTGCTCAATAAAGGTTAGGAAACACTACTAGCTTTTGTACATGCTGCTGATACTTATCTATCAAAAGCTAGCGTGATTTGGTTTACCTTTTAACACACTATTTCCTCCTAAAAAATAAACATGAGGCTTATCTGCGATGCATCTCACGCCATCTTCATTTGCCATTAAAGTTAAAGAAAGCAGGTCACTGTTTGAAAGTACAATAAAACAATGATGGATTTTTTTTTAGTTGTATGACTGTTGACAATGATATTTAAAGAATTTGCCAGAACAGTTGTAGTGTTTCTTAATCTGGGTTTGATTGAACACCAGGGGTTCGGTGAGCCAGACTCAGCAGTTCAGTGGAGGTCAAGACACAGACACACACACACAGTGCGTGTGTCCGTTCTGTTCACCCCCCTCGTATGATTCGTGACATCACACTCCGCTTGACCATCATTGTACCGTTTGTTACAACATTTTGCAACTTTATGACTTTGTGAGCTATTCTTTTTGCAGATGGTAAACAAAAAGGAAGGAAGACTGTTGTGAAAATTATGAGTGACACCTGCCAAGGTGAAGCTGCACATTTCTGAGCTTGTCTCTGTCAGGCAACAGCAAAAGGCACATTGACTGGTACTAAATATTCATTGAGCTATGCTTTTGTTTTTCGAGTGAAATTTTTTGTTGTTTGTTTTGTTGTTTTTATTCTTTGAACAGTGATTTTGTATGCAAATGATGCGTTGTTCAGTTTGTATACTAATCGAATTTGAACCAAAAAAAAAACCATTTTATTATTCCAATTACGAAGGATTTGGTGAATGCGCATATATAACTGCGGGGTTGAATACCTCCAACAAGGTTAGGAGCCACTGGTTGAAAAGCTTCATGATAGTAACAGTTGGATTCTGTAACAGATTTATTCTAATTTTAGTGATTTCCTATAGGAACCATGGTTTTGAATTTCGAACAAATCGGAGGTCAACCAGCACCTGAGTATGCATTGTGAAGTGCCACTGAATCCATTCACAATGTATATTTTACCGTTTTATTGGAATGAACATGCTTAGGTTAGGCGATGTAATGGTCATAAAATCCTAAGCAATGGTTGAGTGTCTCTCACTTTTGTTTTTACATTTTATATTGTAGGAATAAAGAAGAGACTAGAGGAGGACACAAAAGCACATGCTGTATGACATGGAATTGAAAGAACCAAACCTGCACAAGAGAAAAAGTTATTACAGATCAAGTGTGAGTGCACTAGAGTGAGGCCTTTTTTGATACTTCCGCTTATCTGTCCCCCGTTCACCCTTTCATTTAAATGGCTTGTTTATCGGACAAAACAAGACTAATCCAAAAAGCTACCTGCCGTCATTTTATTTTCCCTCCACGCCTTAAGGAAATCTGTCGTGCTTGACTTTGAGATCTGTTTTACTTCTCTGGAGTTTGCTGGAGTGTCAAGTTGTAGCAAGAGATAAGGTGTCAAAATAAATATATAAAGGAAAAAAGGGAAAGTGTACTCCCCACAACCACGCTCCACAAATGACATTTCCTCACACTGATAATGGCAACACCTTTTCAGTGTAAGCTGGCTGTTCCTCTGATATACAGTATTGCTGTTCTGACTTCCCCCACAGATAGCACAAGCACAAAACCACTCCTTGGTCGAATCTGACAGTATGAAACATCTTTACATGTCATCTAATCTTGACAGCAAATGCCTAAAAAAAATTCGCAATATGAATCCAATTTAATGGTAGTTTTCTAAATGAATATAAACACTCACTGACCATAAAATTGAACAAACCTGCATACCCCAATGAGATGCATTACAAACATGTTAATCAAATCTGTGTTTACCACAATAAAGCTCACATTAATTTTAAAAGATGACACTGTCAGAGAGGAATTCATTCAAATATGATAGTGGTTACATTGCTTTTGTGATCTGTTACTCATATACTGTACGTGTATAAATTTATCAAACACCTATTCAGTACTAAAACCAGAATAATAAACTTGTTGTTAAATGAAAAGGGCAAATAAAACATTAGCATTATTATGTTTGACGGCAGAATTTTGTATGTTGCATACCATTCTCATTAGATTGTGTCAGTATACTAGTTAATAATAGTTTTATATTTACAGTATATCAAAATGGAAACATTTTTTCAACATTTAGTCTATTAATATATTTGTTTTTTTCAAACAAATAATACTGCAGTGTAAGCTATTTGGTCAGTTGTATTTGAGTATCCAGTCTCAGTTCAACATTAAAATCAAATGTTGATAGTCAGTTTGTGGTTGATGATGAAAAGTGGCCATCCAAGGTCTGAATAGGGTAGTACAAGCCTTACTCATACCTTCATCACACTGCGTCCTACTTCCTTCCACCCTGGCTGCTACCTCTGGAACTGAAATGTGGAATTCTATTTTCTTCGGTCCGGCGGGGTGGGGCTGCTCAAACACGTCTGATGGCTGCATGACTGGAGCACTGAAGACAGCAGAGACAATCGGCACTTTCCTGAGTAGACACCTTTTAAAAAAGAACTCGCAATAAAACCCGGCTCTTGCGTGGCATTAGGGGCCCCGGATTTTCTGGGCAACGGTTCCCAGTCCTACCACATGCAGCCAGGAGACACTGGACATACATAAATTTTCTAACAGAGTTTGTGGCGTGTCGTTAAGGGAGTGTGTGCATGGGAAGTGCCTTCCTAAACCAGCACCAGGTTGTATTTGTGACAAAAAAATACTACCTTTAAGCAAATTGTGATTCTGAATGTATGTGTGAGGATATTCACGAGTGGTTCTGTTGTACCTCTGAGAGTCCGGTTTGGGCACATAGAGGAGATCCTTGATCTTGGGTTTTTTCCTCTTCGAAGAGGTTTTTGGTCTCAGGGGTCTCTTGCATGCTTGGTTGACCAGACCCATCAGACGAACAATCCTGAAGCAAAGCCAGCATTGGGAACGAGACAAGTATTCAGTATCTTCGTATATATTTATATTATTATTTATATAATATATATATATATTGTTATATATTTCTTGCTTCAAATAACCTAAGTGTGAAGTAAAAGCAAAACCTATGAATGGTACATGTTGAGTACACAATGATGTCATTTTGAGAGAAGAAATATATGCTGAAGAAAACAAGGAGTGTGCAGTTGTATTTGACAGTGATCCGTACATATTACTACCAACTACCAGTGGTCACCGTTATAAAGGAATTAGCATTACGGACACATGTGCATGGACTTCTGATTCTGCTCTTGTATGAGACGCCAACTGATTATGCAGATGTACATAATATTGTGACACCAGGGAAACACGCACAAAAAAGTCTGTCTCTAAAGTGATAATGTCCATAGGATTCACATGATGAAAACTAAAAACTAAATAGGTTATGAAAAAGGTCTCCGTAGGCTTATTTCCAAAGGATGGTAACATCCCCATAACGTGACGTCATGGGCACGCCATCTTTTTCAAGGACAATCAAGTTGTCTCAAATGTGAGCGCTTGAATTCTAACCTCTCCTTTTCTTCATCATCTCCACTCTCATATTCAGATTCTTCATCAGCTGACATCTCCATCTCTTCTGCTGGTGTAGGCGGGAGATCAGGAGGCAAGGGGGGAGGCATGGGAATCGGTGGGGCAGTAGGCAGGTGCTCAAACTGCAACAGACAATTTTTTTAAACTGACTTGGCTTACACTTTTTTTCTGAAATGTTCTCCTTCAAGATTTCACTATGACATAACTAATTGCTTGTTTAACGACAAATAATTTACATAGGCCACAAAGGCCTGACAAAACAAGCTCACCAAGGGGGGCCTGGGAGTGACTGGTCCAAATGGACATGGTAAATTCATCTTGTTCATCAGATGCAGAACCTGTTAAAAAGGTGAAGATAAAAACATTACAACAGTGAAGAGTTGTGGTTTGGTTTATGCAATACCTGCAAATATAGAAACACATAGCGCCACCAAACAGATTGCACAGCTTTTGTACTTTCCATTCCAAATGCATGGATCAAGGAGAGATTGAGGTGAGAAGTGTGAGAGAGGTGAGGAGGGGGTGCTGCTGCTGCTACAACACAACAGCGCCACCAAGACAAAAAAGCTACAAACAGCAGCATTGAAAATCCAGGTGGCTCAGCTCCTAGGGAAATGTTAAACCCATAACTCATGCTTCCCACTTCTGGTTTATTATTAACATGCGTACATTGGAATTTAAAAAGGTAAATGTTTGCTGGATGATCTTCAAACGAGGTTGGATGCAGTTCAGAGACCACATATTTTCATTTTATAATAGGTCGTCTCCCAAGGCTAACATGCAGAGACATTTTCTTTCTTACAAATTGCCACGTTTAGCATCTCTTTAAATAGCATGCATAACGCAGAATATGGAAAAATTAGCATATGCATATCGAAGGTTTACAGGGTGAGAAAATAAATATGATGCCATTTAAAAAAAAACGAAACAACGTACTTACTTGAACATAAAACTTGGGCACACAGAGGAGAGCATGTGCAATATTTGTCAACACGCTATTGGAAGGGGGTGGGTACAAATACTTCAAAGTGGGATTTGGGTGATATTTCAACCTGTAATTAACAGAGAGAAAGTTAGAAATGTATGATGAACACAAATATAAATTTTACAACTGAAAAATACTATGTATGTAATTGTAGTAACTTGGAATTTAATAATAAGTCAGAAGAAGTAACAATTGTGCAGTGATCTAACAGTATTATCTTATATATATTGTAAGGTGTGGCACGGTGAACGACTGGTTAGAGCGTCTGCCTCACAGTTCTGAGGACCGGGGTTCAATTCCCGGCCCCGCCTGTGTGGCGTTTGCATATTCTTCCCGTGCCTGCGTGGGTTTTCTCCGGGCACTCCGGTTTCCTCCCACATCCCAAAAACATGCATGGTAGGTTAAACGACAACTCTAAATTGCCCGTAGTGAGTGCGAATGGTTTGTTTGTATGTGCCCTGCGATTGGCTGGCAACCAGTTCAGGGTGTACCCCACCTCCTGCCCGATGATAGCTGGGATAGGCTCCAGCACGCCCGCGACCCTAATGAGGAGAAGCGGCTCAGAAAATGGACGGATGGATATTGTAAGGTTCAGAATGGGATAATGTCAACAAATGGCCCAAAATGTAATATTATTAACTTCATTTCTCAGATTCAATTGACATGGGTAAAATCACTATCATAAGATCAATCAATCTTCTTTATGTGGATGGTTATAAATAGAGGTTTGTGGAAAAACAGTATATTCAGTGAAGAATAATTTAATGAATTTAAAGAAATAATAGAAATAAAAAGACGCAAACCCTTTAAGCATTAGTCATTATCACAATAAAGAAATTAACCATTGTAAAACAACGAAATATGCTTTCAATGAAAAGAATGAGAAGTGTGCATTAACAGTCAGATTAAAGATTTACTCCATGCATTTAGAACAATAAAATAATAATAAAAAGTAGCAAGTAGGCGCGAGCACTCCTCAACTCCACTGAGGAGAGCATGTTGGCTGTTCAACCTCTGAGCTGAATCTGGAGGCATACTTTTGCATTAAATGTGAAGTTTACGGCGAGGATTAGTGACGTAGAGAAGTGGCTCTGCACCCCAGAAGGACAACGTTCAGCCGCACTAGCTACCCAGCCACAGCTCATAGCCGGTGCGGCGCAAGTTATCTTAGTGCCTAGCATTGCGAACGGTAGTTCCGGAGCAGCCAGGAAATCAGGGAGGATTTTATCTGTAACATCTATGCTGATTTTCTTTAGCCCATCAATGGCATGTCACATTATGTTAGCATCAAGATAGCGGACTAACTAGTTTTTTTTGTTTTGTTTTATGTGTCAGCTTGAAACAAGCACATTTGCCTCTTGATTGGAGAATTATTTGCTATTTGTCGAACTGCACACAACCAATCATAAAAAAAATAGAAAAATAACAATACCACAAAGATGCAGTACTGCAACATTCTTCACGGCAATGTATCGTACTTTTCAGTAAAAGGTACACTTCTTCTGTGAGACCCTAGACTGAACCCACGCTGCATGCACTGAAGTCAGGCGTATGCACTACTACAGCATCATTTTTTTATTCAAATGACTCGATTAATACATGGGAAAATCTGTAAAAATACTCGATTCTAAAACTATTCACTAGCTGCAGCTCTACAATGTACTGTAGATCCACCCTTTGTATCTAACTTCGTCACACTGGCACACCACCATAAACTATGAAATAAGTCTCATGCTTACCTGAAATAAATTACTTTTTGTGGAAAATTATAGCACGTTCCATTTACCCTATGTTACACAAAGAAGAAGTGTTTCGGGTGTGCCTAGTTCAAATACATCCACAGATGGGTCTCTAACTCAAACATTGTCAATAAACCTATCAGAAACATCCAAAGAAATGACATCATCATCATGAGTTTTCCCAAATTGTTTAAAGGCATAGCAATCGTACAGTATATAAACTTATGACTTGAAAGAAAGTAATGAAAAATTGCCTTAAAAAAATCCTTCTGTCATTATTCTGGCATTTAGCAAATAGAAATCATTTGCGTAATCCTAATTGACTTCAACAGGAACTGTTTAGTTTGATTTAATGTCAGACGAGGGGGGGGGAAAAAAAAAGTCTATGCGTCTTTTTATATAGTGTATGTAAACATCTGGTTTCAACTATATGTTCAACACTCACCCAAGACTTGGAGCAATGCCGGTTTCTATGAGAGAAACGTTAGGCTGCTTAGTTTCTGGTTTGTTCTGTGCTCCCTTGTCAAACTTATTACTCCTGGGAACAACAGAGACAAAGTGGTTCAGATGTCTGATTTAATTTCACTTGTATATTAAGAGAAATCTGTCCATCTAAGAACAATTGAACGTCTGAGAGTCAATGCAGTCACTTACCTATCTGACACAGGTGGATCCTTTAATACTGTGATGTTATCTTGGCCTTTTGCAAACTCCACAATAAGTTTTCGATTAAAGACCTCTAGCTGATGAAGCCGGGTAAGAGCCTTTAAGATATGTTTATCAGGTAAACATCGAGTGTCGGTGACTGAGTGGAATGGTAGTGCTTTTAAAAAAACAAGC
The DNA here is from genome assembly GCF_024500385.1 of Phyllopteryx taeniolatus. Lineage (NCBI taxonomy): Eukaryota > Metazoa > Chordata > Actinopteri > Syngnathiformes > Syngnathidae > Phyllopteryx > Phyllopteryx taeniolatus. The sequence continues at coordinate 11,802,368 of NC_084521.1, read as the reverse complement.
ATGGTGTGAGCATCATTATTTCCTACAGACTCACCTTTTGTGCTGCTTTTTCACTGCAAAAAGTTGCAAATGCGGTGTGTTTCTGTGGAGAGAAAAGATCAACTTAGAATGGACAAATTCATTTGAGTAAAAGGTTAAGAAAATCCCAGAGAAGCCCAACATAACCATTATTTCCCTTAACTTTAACTGTACATCTTTTATGAATCATGAGTTTGAAATAAACGACTTGAATTGAATTTAACCCACCATACGGCCAATGTTCGAGAAAACTCTGACAGACTGGGCTCCAAAATACTTGAGCAGGTCCTCCTTCTCATCCTCACTCAACTCGGCTGGTAAATGGCGGACCAACAACGTCTTGCTTCCACGCTTCTCGGTCGAGTCCATTTCTCTGAAGGTCAGCACGGCAATTAGCAACTTTACTAAACACGATAATACCTACTGTGACACAATCATTTAGGAACACTATTCCATTACTGCCACTAATCACCAATGTAGTTAAGGCAGCAACCATCATTGCAGCCAAAAAGGCTGCAGTAGTAATGTATGATTTTTTTCTTGGGAAGTCCTGCAGCCAGGAGATTGGGGTAGTGTGATAGAAAATTGTATTATGTATAATAGACTTTACACCGATTTTATCGGGCTGATCGGTATCGGCCGATATTTAGCATATTATGTTGAACGGCTTTAATGTCATAATTCGCCAATCCGATCAATGACGTAATTGATCGGCTCTGCTAAAGACATTTACTCCGCATCGCCGCGTGCACAGTATATTTGAATCCAAAAGCTAGTTGATTTTGATCTTTGTCTCATGTCTTTTGACGTAGTACTGTAAATACCTGACAGCCAATGAAGTTATTTAGAAAAGAAAAAAAACGTGTTGGCAGTGTGGGACAGACAGGCAACACGTCATTCCCGGATCAGACTAAAAGACACATTTGCTGTTTCACAATGGCACTGTCAGACTACTGCAATAAAATCTTGTATTACGTTTTTTACGATCATTGGGCTTTATCTTGTCAACTCAAATGCGACCGGATACACTCGTTACCGTGGCGACGACAACAAGAGTGGAGCGCGCCGACAGTATTATAAGGACAAAATGGGGGGAAACATGTGTTGGTGGTCACCGGTGCTCAGGACAGGAGAGGACGTTCGTTTCAGGCTTGCTTGAGGTATGTTCACGTACTTTTAATACGATACGGCTCACAAGCAGGCAATAAAATGTTATGTAGCCTAGCAAACTAGTGGTAGTACGAACGGTTGGACGTAAACATGCTGCCATTCTGTCGAATCATGCTCTAAAGTTTCGGTGTGGGTGAATAAATTTTATTAAAAATAAAGTAAATTAATTACAGTAAGTCAGCACCCATTATTTCTGTCATGTAATGTTGGTTTGACCTGACTGATTAGAATACACGATCTGACTAGAGCAGTGATTTCCAACCTTTATGGAGTCAAGGAACATATTTTACAATTGAAAAATCTCACAGCACACCAACAAACAAAAATGCCACAAAAATCGGATACATTAATCACTCTATTTAGTTCCTGCCATTTAATAGAAGACCATTCATTTGTTCTGTCTGTCACTATGCCTCAGTGGCATAAATAGAGGAACAAAGATACACTATTTATTGTAAATATAATCTTTTGAGCAATTAAATACACAAGTATATAGAGTAAATGAACAGGTCATTTAAATAGACACATTCCTCCATCTTGTGATCGGTTTTTTTTAAACTCGCGGATCGGTCCCAAAAATCCTGATCGTGTAAAGCCTAATGAATTTTGTACTTAAGGGTGTACCCCACCTCTCGCCCGCAGTTAGCTGGGATAGGCTCCAGCATACACACAACCCTAGTGAGGATAAGCAGTGTAGAAATTGGATGGATGGATAAATTATTTCAGTTGTGTCCCTTGCTTCTGTGAATTGTGGAAGAGCACCACTTAGTTTAATTAGATTTCAAGGTGACTTGCCTGTACCAATCATGTCTGTATAAAACCTGGAAGCATTAAAGTATGAACATGTACACAAAGAAGACTCACGTTTGTGTTAAGTGTGTTCTTCCATTTGATTTTGTTTCCCTGTGGTATGGTTATTGCTTTTGGATATTTGCATGTGGGGAGGTAAAAAGATTTGTGTTTGGGACCTCTCCGGGGCCAGATATCATTGAGACTACAGGACTCAACGCTGTATCTGTTACCTGACCTCTTTGCAAATATAATAAACTGGGCAAGCTCTTTTGTCTTAAAAATGTTTGTTTCGGGTATTCTCATGATTAGCGAGAGCATTTTTTCCCACAGTAAAGTTCAATATGATGTTGAATTTCAGTCACGCTACCAAAACTGCTTTGTGCCAATCATGTGAAACGAGACGTACAGGAACGAATTACATTGGATTTTTTTTGCCAGTCTGTTGCGACTACCGTCACGTTCCGTTACACGTGGGTGCTTTTATAAAACCCATATCCGAACATTAACGTTATCACAAGCTCACCTTTAGTTGGTTGTTAAGCTAGCTCCCAACTGTATCACGCTGATAGAAAATCAACTTCCGTCCTGCTCTTCTTCTGACCAAAAACGTGTGATCGGTAAACAGCATGTGCACGCCATCGCCCCCTTTGTTCGAGAATGGAATATAATGATCAGTTGTCCCTTGCTTTAATATACGGATTTCTATTAAGATGTTTGAGCATTTATTCGATTTCTTGACATGCAGCTTAAGGTCCATGTGCAAGTTACCTATTTGTCCTCACTTGTAAGACAGTTCACCGCAATAGTAGAACGACTGCGTAAAGTGATTTTCCGTAGATTTGTTGCACTATATCAATTTTAGGCTTCATTCAGACCTCACGAGCGCCATCTATTGCTAGTGGTAAGCCGTGACCGCTAAGTACACGACTTCAAATAGATTTTGTTTACAAATATAAATAAATAGTTTGTTGAACCCCTTTCCAATAACAATGAATTACATTCTATTTTATTTAACCCTGTGAGTTTCCAAATTATTCCTTATATATATATTATGTATATATCATTCTGAGTGTATTAATTATGTAATATTAGAATTTTCCACGATATTATAATTTATAATGCTCCTTGTAATACAACTTGCATCTCATAAAGTTGAAATGTGTTTTTCCTCTGACCGCCAACTTCTTTCATGAAGCATTTATGGACTTTAAGGGACATTCCAAATCAGTTTGTGAAAGATTAGACATCCAAATGTTGTGCACATTTGTCAGTGAAAGTTTATCACAACTGTTGCTTGTTCTTATGAAAAGAACATCATTCTTTGATTTGAATTTCCATCTCAGGTCACTTCACCGTCTTCAGGCAGCCGAGTCTTTTTATTGCTAATAATATGTGCCATACAAACTAGGACTCTGACTTTTTATGACATTTACATAACGTGACCAGGAAGTAAAATAAAATATATTTATGCCCTGTAAGGTATTGATGAAATAGTAAACTCGAATAGAATAGAATAGAATATAATAGAATTGAATAGAATAGCGCGACATGCAGTAATCCACCCCTCGTGCATTTCTATATTAGTGGTCTTGGAAATTGGCATTTTAAACCCTTTAATGTTACTTTTAACCACCAGGTGTCAACCTCAGCACATGAAACATCAGCAGCAGCAGACACGATGTGCTCCAGTGAGACATTTCAAGTTAATTCATGCGAAATCAAATATGATTTAATCCCATGCTCATGTAAGGGTTCGTCAATGAAAATAACACAGTGACCGCCGAATTTAGGAAAATGTACGCGGACATATCTTGTACATTCATATGATTTATTGTAATTTCCGACTGTATGACTTCTTGACACCAGAAGGCCAAGCCTTCTACTGTGAAGCCTCATGGAGGTCTTTTGGCTTCCTCTCTCCAGCCTACAGAAAACTCTGTAACACTTCTCAAGATGCCTCCAAATTCCTGGCCAAATGAAGTCTCTTCTTTGAGGAGCTACGCAAGGGCATTCCTCATCAGGGGGACACAATGCCCCCTTTCACCGTGGATTGACTCAGAAATTTCACAGGTGATGGGAGGAACCGTGGTCACTCGATCCTCCTTCTTCTTTCCAACGTAACGCATAGGAGGGAAGGGAAGAGGAGAGAGGTCGAAGGGGACTGGCTGTCTGGGAGACAGACAGAAAAAGGAGTTCACTGGAGGGTTCTGAAGCGTGACATGATTGAAACATTTCTGAGGACAAAGCTGCAGAGTCAAGGCAAAATGAGGGGAAAATATAACCTATTTAATGACAGACTAGATGGTGACAATGACGCACACATGCAGTCAGAAAAAGTGTCACAACAGAGGCTGCGGACCCGGGGGGCCACTGGGGGTACATGCCTTCACCCCCCTGCCCACACACACTTTGTGGCCTGCCTTTATTTTGCCCCTTTGCTCCTATTATAACGTATGTTTTCACACACTTTATTTATTGTACTGCACCCTAACACTGCTGATTGCTGAAAAATAAGCATAACGTGTTTTTTTTGTTTTTTTTAGATTTTAATTATGAGGCTCAAAAATGTTCTTTTTGGGATGAGAGTACAGACATCTCCATATTTTGTGCTGTTCTCGATTCCTGTAGGTGTAATGGACAGGTATCCCAACTTTTGTCCAGATAATCTATTTCATTGACCCTGTTTCCCATTGTTGGGAAAAGTATGCAATCACAAATACATTACGATAAGGGAGTTTTTGTTGTGACATCTTATTTTTTTTTAACTTTCATGTTAAGTACAGGCAGCACTGGTTAGAGCGTCTGCCTCACAGTTCTGTGGAGAGGGGTTCAATCCCCGGCCCCACCTGTGTGGAGTTTGCATATTCTCCCCGTGCCTGCGTTGGTTTTCTCCGGGCGCTCCGGTTTCCTTCCACATCCCAAAAACATGCATGGTAGGTTAACTGAAGACTCTAAATTGCCCGTAGGTGTGAATGTGAGTGCGAATGGTTGTTTGTTTGTATGTGCCCTACGATTGGCTGGCAACCAGTTCAGGGTGTACACTGCCTCCTGCCCGATGACAGCTGGGATAGGCTCCAGCACGCCCGCGACCCTGGTGAGGAGAAGCGGCTCTGAAAATGGATGGATGTTAAGTACATTATGGTCATAATAATCCATTCATCCATGGATGCCATTTTTGCATTCCTTTCTCTTCCTTATTGTTGTGTCATGAAAACTGATATTAACTGAGGCAACGGAGGCCTGCAGTTTTCTAGCTGTTGTCTCAGGTTCCTTTGTGACCTTCTGATGAGTCGTTGCTGTGCTCTTGGGCTAATTTTTGTAGGCCGGCCACTTCCAGGGAGGTTAACTGGTGTTCCATGTTGTCTCCATTTGTGCGTAATGTCTCTCACCTGTCATGTGTGTGTGTTCCGGGTTTTGTCTTCCCCCCTGTTTCACACACACCTGCTCCTGTGAGGATCTTCACCACCTGTGCCTCGTTCACTCTAATTACCTATTGTATTTAACCTCGTGTCTCATTCCCTCTCGTTGCCAGTTCGTTGTACCTTGTCGTCACGTTCCAGCATTCCTTGTTTCCACGTCCCAGACTCACAGTAAGACTTGACCCTGTTCCGATTATCGACTTTGCCTCATGTTTTTGGATACTGTTGCCTTTCTTGGATTGCCTGCCTGTGTACCGACCTATGACCGTCTATTAAACCTCTCTTTTTGGAAACTGTCCATTTGTTTTGGAGTCGTGCATTTTTGGGTCCTATCCTCTGTTCCGGTCATGACATCACCGTGGTTCGCTTGGAGTGGTAAAGCTTTCGAAATGGTTTTGTAACCCTTTTTAGACTGATCGGTGTCAGTTACTTTATTTTTTTGGATCTTGACATTTTGTTGAAGCTTTTTTGACATCTTTTGGCCAACTTCACTTTGTCAAACAGGTTTTATTTAAGTGATTTTATTTTTATTTTTTTTACTGAACAGGTCTTAAGGCAAACAGGCTTGAGTGTGTTCGGTGAAAATCAACTCAGCTTTCCCAAAAATGTGATTAGCCACAGTTAATTCTACTTACTTTTTTTTTTTTTTTTTTTTTTTTTTTTTTAAATATACAAAGGACCTGGTACTGCAACTTTGAATAGTTTTTGTTTCCTTAATATATAAAATCACAATTTAAAAACTACATTTTATGTTTACTTAGGTTATCTTTGTCTGGTATTTAAAGTTGTTGGATGATCTTAATCATTAAAGTGAGGACACTGCAAAAAGAAAAAAAAACTTTTTCACTACACTGTAAATAAGATAAGGCTTCATAATCAATCAGTTCTCTCTGCTATCAAACGCTGTGGCCGTGTTTGCTGAATGTGTTGAATCTATGCCCCGCTGAACTGGAACACAGATCTTTCTAATGCCAACACATCAGTACAAGTTTAAGCCGTAAAAATATAAAGCGTGACTAATGGTGCTAGCTCTCAAGTTAACCGGGGTTCCTCTTGGCCGACGACACCGAGCTGCACAATTGCGCCGGATGACCGCTAATGCAAACAAAGGCAGTCAAGTTCTTATGTAGTGGGGAAAGGGTGATTTATGCTAGCGACACTAATGCATCACTTTCAGCCATGCCCCCCAAAAATGGGAAAAGTGAAATGCTGAAAAACAGTTTAACGCTATACAGTATCTCCTCAAATGAGTACTAGATGGTCTTTGCACATGATTTCAGCAATTCTCTTCAAATACTCATGTAATTAGAAGCAAATCTCTGCATTCACTTTACATGGTCTTTAATAAAGGTTTTATGATCGGGACAGGACCGCGGACCAAATTATTAGCTGCTCTGTGGTTGACCAGCTTCTCTGACTGAATTATGTTGACTTCTTATTTCAGCGTTGACTGTGCATGAGTCTCAAAATGCAGTCCTATCCTACTTAACAAAATGTGGCTATTACGCAGGTGGCACACTACTGTCTTTCAGCAGTTGGCTGCATCTTTTTAAAAACCGTTTACGTTCACCACTTTTACATGTGACACGTCGCTATCTCACGCGAGCCAACTGAGGGACTTAAAAGTAACAAGTAAGGCTCTGTATTGGCAAACGTTGAAAAAGCAAACTCTGTCTCACACACGCGCACACAAACACACACACACCTACACACGCATATAAAGAAATTAAAAAAACAATTGAGTGTCACTTGTGTACATGATTTCAATAGGGGAGGTGTTTTCATTAACTGGGTTCATTTTCCCTTCATTCATTTTCAAATGTACGTACAGTATGTATCGAAAGTGTGTGTCTGATGTCAAAGGGCTGCATAAACGTTTTTATTCTAGTCCATAATACTTTCTATTTGGAGAAACAAATATTGGATGTTTATGGAACCAAATGTGTAGTCTTTCATAGTTTTAGAGAATCTCCGCCTGCTCCTTCAACAGGGTCCTGCAGTCCATTTCATGCCCCTCTGGCTTGTACAGAGGGAAGGCTACTACCCCCTAGACAGTAAACTCAGCTTGTGTCCAACCTCCAAGCTTTTAAATGGACTCTTTCACCATTTGAAGCGATGAATGTCTTGGGTATTTCCAGCAGCCTGCATGGAAACTCAAGTCCTGAATACATCATATGATCTGCAAATATACTACAGAGAAATTGTTTGTCCTGGAAGGAAACTGGTTTGCTTTCAGTGGACCATGCATTTTTAGGATTTATCATATTCAGCTCAAGCCATCCGTATTTTAGCAATAAATAGTATGTGCTATATGACCAGAGTATACAGTATGCCATATGACTTAAAAAGCAACTGGAGTCTGACTTTATGCTTTCTTAAAAAAGTATTCGAACGAGGCAGCCGCATCCCATCCTCTTCCTGCTTGTCTTTTTGACCATGTGCGTGCGAGTGTGCATTTGACAAAGCCGATGTGTCAGATTAGTGTGGAATGCCAATAAGTACTCATGTCTCAAGTCTCCACTTTGCTCGCTCACTGAACAGCTGTGATCCTCAAGCGTCAGCAGTTGTGAAGCAGAAGCATACAAGTCGCACTAATTGTTGAGTCTATATGTTAGCAAACACGGAAGTAGGGACTTTCATCGTGAAAGTTGAGACATTTTTAGCATTTGCCTACTATTTATGCTGTGGCACAGTTGGTAGATCCCTTCGGTCCCCGAAGAGTCACCGGTTCGAATGCCGCCTTTGACTGTCTGCTGTCAAAGTGTCCTTGGGTTAAACACTGAACCCTAAATTGCACCCAGTGGGCCTCTAGCCCCTTGCATGGCAGCAGCCACCCAATAGTGTAGGAATACCATGAAGGGATATATTTATTTATTGACAAAATAGCAATTTATTTACAAAAGCAGATGAGTCTTAAATAAATTATAAAAAAAAAAAATCTTCTGTAAATTAGCTCTCAGGTTGGCCATTTGGCTGTGTTCTATTTCTGCGTATGTATCAAAATTGTTTGATACATTATAATGAAAAATAATAGCATCTGTTCATCATAGAACCTTTATCAACTGTACAGGCAGAGGTGGTGCCATGGATTTGTGGCTGGTTGAAAATATTACTTTGAGCAACACTACTTAAAATAAAGAGATTAGATCATTTTAAAACGGTCCCCGTCTATGGTTGTTCCTACATATCAATTTTCTCACCCCTGTATACAGGCAATGTTTTAAGTTTAACATTCTCAAGTGTCATAGGTAGTCTAAAAAGAAGTTAACCACTGTTAATATTAAGACATAACACTTTTAAGGTTAATGATGAATGTAAGTGTAATTTGTCACACAGTGAATTTAACCCGCGGCACGGTGGGTGATTGGTTAGAGCGTCAGCCTCACAGTTCTGAGGACCCGGGTTCAATCCCCGGTCCCGCCTGTGTGGAGTTTAGATGTTCTCCCCGTGCCTGCGTGGGTTTTCTCTGGGCACGCCGGTTTCCTCCCACAACCCAAAAAACATGCATGAATTGGAGATTCTAAATTGCCCGTAGGCATGACTGTGAGTGCGAATGGTTGTTTGTTCCAATGTGCCCTGCGATTGGCTGGCAACCAGTTCAGGGTGTACCCTGCCTCCTGCCCGATGACAGCTGGGATAGGCTCCAGCACGCCCGCGACCCTAGTGAGGAGAAGCGGCTCAGAAAATGGATGGATGGATGAATTTAACCCAAAACTCATGTAACTTCTTAACATTGGTAAGTGATGATGCATATGGTTAAGATGGAGTCTTACTTTTTTAAATGTAGGTCTGATTACGTCACCTAACGTCTGGTGGATGATTTTTATATATATATTTTTTTTAAAATAAATAATAAAATAAAAAAAACACTAAAAATGCCAAAGATGACCTAAAATGTGCTCAAAGTGAATCCTTCGATGTTCACTGTAGTCTATGGGATCTATTTTCATAGACAGCACATCTGCAGAGAGGCACAAATGTTGGAGGATCCTGATTTTCGTGCAAGCGCGGGGTTTGCAACGCGTTTTTGCCAATTTGACAGAGCGGTCTGCGCCAAGCTTGGTGACGTCTGGCTGAGTTACGATTTGGTAGCACAAAAACAATCTAAAGTTACACCTGCTCAGACAACGTCTAAATCCTGGCATTGGTCTAACGCGAGTTTGGTGAATTTGATCGGGGCACAGGCTGACAGATGAGCTCTGCAAACATATTGAAAGTCACCAGCGGTATTCACCAGCTCATTTTGTACTTAATAAGAGTACCCGTTCACATTATCTGTTGCCACACCATGGCCAAAGCAGTGACAATGCTCTACTCATGCACGGATTGCTACAACTACGTATCATCCTCTTCCACACAGAGAATGGTGCTGTCTCCATCGAGACTGACAGTTGTGCCAGATATAAAGGGAATGAGAGGAGCCACTTTGATCGGTGGCGACCAATTCGGCTGTAAACAATCCCACAGTGGCGCAATCATTTAAAAAAAATTAAAATTTCAAATCAATTGTTTTAAAATGGCAATGCTTTTCACGTTACAATGACTACCTGCAGAAATAGGTTAGAAACATGTCTTTTTCCAGTATTCTAATTAAATAAAATATACACAATATTGCTTTGTTTTGATTTTTGAGGGGGGTGGGGGGGTCTTACCGTATGTGAGGAAAAAGACACAAGTTGCTGCTTAAGTTGCTTCTAATCGGTTACTTGAATTTTCATCAGGGATGGATGAAGTATTCTGATGACCATGTTCTGTAGTAAGATCATCCGCCCAGAAAACGTCTGTATCTAAAACATTCAGTCAGACCTGACGTTGAAACAGAACTATGGTATTACATGCTCGTGTAAATGTAATCCAGTTTCATTTGTGCCAAAAGATGTAAAAGCTTTGCTGCTGAAAAACATGTGAAAGCATCTGAGCTTTATATGGGCTGCAGATGTTCCATCTTTTGACAATTATCATTTCATTATAATTACATTTATCATCAGATTCTAACCGAGTTAAAGGTTTACCGCACATTCACATCCCCTTTGTGCAAGTTTCTGCTTGTGTTTTTTGCCAGACAGAATGACTCAGAAACACTGGAGGGAATAAAAGCTGTTCTACAAAAGAGGAAGGATGGGTTCAAAGCTATCGAGAATAAATGTCAATGGGAAAAATAGTTAATTACCCTGGTAAAGGGTGGATTGTCAGCGCTTTGGATTCTCAGGAAGCTCAGTACAAAATTAGACCAAACAAACATGCAAAATAATGAACGGTGATCTTTTACTGTTTTATCAGCACATCCTATTAAAATAAAAATGTACTGTGTGTGCGCGCGCAGGTTAGAGAAGCTGTGTCAACCAAGTTGAATCTGGATTTGATAGGGATAATGCATTTAGCACCAATCTAATTGTAAGATTGGAAATCCCATTCAATATGGTCATATGCTTCAGCTTACATAATGTCGATGTACTTTGCATATGATCTTTAAATCAAGATCAGAATATGTTCTAATAATAGTGTGTTGCGCTTTTTTGAAACCACATTTCACATTATTCTACAACCTTCGTTTATTAGCCTTTTTTCTGATGACGTACAGTATGTCATTAAATTGTTCAGGTGAACTTCATGTTACAGTCGGTGGGAGTACACAATACGTTACAGCACAGTATAAACTGAGAAACAAATCCATAAGGCAAGATGAAAAAATACCTGTACAGTAAGTAGGGTCTATGTCAGGGCTTGTTTTGGCTATTGGATTTTGGCTGAGTGTAACAAGGTACATAGGCCTTCACAGTCAATAGATCTTGGAACCAATCTCTCTTAGAACATCTCTATGTGGAGTTGGAATTTTTTTCCCCCATGATTGCTGGGTTTTTTCCAGGTACTCTGGTTTCCCTACTAACCCCCCAAACTGATGCATGACTCCATATTGTCCATAGTTGTGACAATGAGAGAGTGTTGCCTATATGAGTCCAGTCCAGGGTGTACTCCACCTCTCACCTGAAGTCTTCTGGGATCGTCTTCAGTCACCCGTGACCCTAATGAGGACAAGGAATATAGAAAATTAAACAGAGAACAAATACCTTTGTCCATTGCACACAATTTTGCCTTTAGCCTTTTCTCTATGAGGTGGCATGGTGGAAGACTGGTTAGCACATATGCCTCACAGTTCTGCGGACCGGGGTTCAAATCCCGTCCCCGCCTGTGTGGAGTTTGTATGTTCTCCCCGTACCCGCATGGGTTTTCTCTGGGCACTCTGGTTTCCTCATTTGTTACATTTGTGGAATTATGCCTTTCCTTTGTGGGACATCCAATTTATTTGGTTGACAAAAGCTGACACATTGTGACATCCATCCATCCATTTTCTGAGCCGCTTCTCCTCACTAGGGTCGCGGGCGTGCTGGACCCTATCCCAGCTGTCATCGGGCAGGAGGCGGGGTACACCCTGAACTGGTTGCCAGCCAATCGCTGGGCACATAGAAACAAACAGCCATTCGCATTCACAGTCATGCCTACGGGCAATTTAGAGTCTCCAATTAATGCATGTTTTTGGGATGTGGGAGGAAACCGGAGTGCCCGGAGAAAACCCACGCAGGCACGGGGAGAACATGCAAACTCCACACAGGTGGGGCCGGGGATTGAACCCGGGTCCTTAGAACTGTGAGGCTGACGCTCTAACCAGTCGGGCCACCGTGCCGCCACATTGTGACATGATGCTGAGATATTTGGGATTTCAATGGCATACATATTACACCTCAGCCTCTTTTGTGTTGTGTAATTATTAGTATTTGCAATGGTGCTAATGTTATTGGTCAGCGTATGTGTCGGCTGTACAGGAGCAGTCTCCCCTATTCACCTTGTGCGTTCTGTCCCTCTGTCTGTCCCCTAAAACCCTTTTCTGTCCGGCTGCATTTTCAAGACATCTGAAGAATTTAAAAATTTAAAAATAAGCAGAGGGAGTGGTTCAATCCCCGGCCCCGCCTGTGTGGAGTTTGCATGTTCTCCCCGTGCCTGCGTGGGTTTTGTCCAGGCACTCCGGTTTCCTCCCACATCCCAAAAACATGCATGGTAGGTTAATTGAAAACTCTATTGCCCGAATGGTTGTTTGTTTGTATGTGCCCTGCGATTGGCTGGCAACCAGTTCAGGGTGTACCCTGCCTCCTGCCCGATGATAGCTGGGATAGGCTCCAGCACGCCCGTGACCCTAGTGAGGAGAAGCGGCTCAGAAAATGGATGGCTGGATGGATAGGAACCTGCATGTGTCATTGCCGTGTCCTGTCAAATGGGTCTGTATTCGCTTCAAGGCCACTCTGTACTACTAGTGTGAAACCTAAAACCAGGCTTCATGTTGAATCATAAAGCTGCCTCTGAAGGAGTCATGATTAACAACCTGTCTGACGGCCTATTAAGATATCTGTCTTCAGACCACCAGTGCATACGCACACTAAGGCCGCCCAACATTACTTGACAGTAACCCTTCTATCTCCCCATTTAGCCTGCTTGTGTCACCCCTGCTGTAGCCGGCACTCAACCGTCTGGCCACATGAGCACACTTTGACGTGTGAGTACCAATTTTTAACGTTTTATATTTTTCTGAAAGTCTGAAAGTATTTGTTGCACAAAGTGACCAGTGTCTTTTCTCACTTGCAATTTCTCCCTACGTTTTCATACTGGGATCCTCACATACCAGATGTGAGCTTACAACTTTAAATACAGGCACATCCATTTTTATAACTGGCCCGAGGAACAGAGGAAGTGTAGTTGAAGAACTACCACATTACACAAAGGGGCAAAAAAGTGTAGTAATCAAGCTGTCCATCAGTGATCCCACAAATCACATCATGCCTCACAGCACTTCTGTGAACTTTCAGAAATCTCATTAACGTGATGTATTTGACATGTAAAGAATCATCTACTGTGGATGACTGGAGTGGAAATATCAAGAAAACAGGCAGCCAACCAAGTTTAGGACACATTAATTGAACAGCATTATACAGTATCATAGAAACTTATACAATTATCAGCTGAAGCCATCATGTTAAAATGACTTTCAGCAGCAGCGTTCTCACACAATAGGACATTCCCAAAGTTTGGGGACAAATAAACAGCTTGTGGCATGTGTGGCTGCTGGACCGCCTCTTCCTTTCATGACTTCAAAATTAGGCTGCAAAACCAGCCCTGTCAGACCTCAGTTTAAAAATCCTGCGCCGTGTGTGACAAAGACATTCTGGTTTGTGTTTGTGTGACAAATGAAAGCATACTTATAGTACAGTACGGTGCGAAAGTATAAGACAAATGTATTACCAGTATTATGTAATAATTCTTTAGAAAACAACAAGAAAAAAAGAAGGAAATTACAAAAAGCTCAGGTATTTTGCATGATCTTTATTCGTCATGTACATGTATAGCACACAGTAAAATGTACCTGAATACCATTTCTAAAACTGATTTTTGCTCAACAATGTAGTTAAAGCAGCCTGCCGCTCTCAAACTTAAATGATGGCACCAAATTAATTTAATCGAGAAAGGCACTTTTAATTAAATTAAATTTAACTAAAGGTTTGTATGCTCTGCTTGAATGACGTGAGCAACAGGCTATGTGGACGTGGTGTGAACAGGTGATTTCCCGGCTTAAGCAATGCCATGGTTCCCCACACCCGGGATGCTGGCAATGTAGTCAGCCCAAAACATGGGAACCCAGAATTCATTGTGGTGATGTTTTAACTGTAGTTGTAGAATATCAAGTTAAACATTGCTCTTTAATTTAATTTGTTCCTGTAGATATTGTTATGAGTGAGTGCATTACCTAAAGTTGGTATTTGTAAATTTATTTCATAAAACTCTTGACTGTGGCTTGTGTTTTAAACAGTGGCTTTCCAGTCATGTTCTTTGTATCCTCAAGCAATTTGGTGAATTAAGGAATGGATGACATTACTGCCACATAAAAAAAAAATCATATAGCCAATAAAGCTAACTGTGTCAGAGATGCGCAGGTGAGTAACTGTACTACACTGACCCAGACACACACAAAAAATCAAAAATCTGTACTGCACTGTGTCAGGAATAAGTGAGCTGTAATATAGCGAGGGATTACTGTATGTACAGTATATATATGAATCATTTCAGGCTTTTAGAACTCAATCACCAATCCTAACAACAGCCAACAATCCAATGAATAGCTATCATTTCTTTAGGATTTAAGATAGAATGAGCTGTACAAAAGACATCAATTGTGGTCAGGATTTGCTACATCATACAATTAATAGGACAAAATAGGGATAAGCAACCAATAAAAGACATTCAGTCCTATTGCCTGCTAATTGATGGAAGATAGCATATAATGTGTTAATGCTCAAATACTGTATGTGCATGCCCAAAAATGTATATTATCCAAAGTGTGGAAACCTTCTCTTGCTGCTACTAGACTGTGGACTGAAGTGAGAGTGAAGACTCTCCCATGTGCAGTGTGTAAACAGTGACAGACAGTAGCCGGTGACTGGCAATTGGTGACATACTTGTGAAAAGTGCTTTTCCCAGGACACCAACACTCTGAATGTATGGCTATTTACAAAATAGTACAGTGGGAATAAACGATTGACCATTATTTCACTGTACAATGAAAATATGTTTAAAGTTTTAATTTTATGTTTGGGACTTGGGTAACAGAAGACTGAGACTCGTGGAACCCCATAAGTGTATTGTCTTCAATACCTATCTAAAGGTCAAAAGGTGAACCGGTAACATGTGACAACATTGTGATAAATGGGTATAAATAAACGTATTGCAAGACTATAGTCATTTACAAGATCGGATATTAAGAGGTTTATCACTTTGTGAAAAGCTGCTCAGTCAAACAGTGGAAGAGGAAAATATTTTATACCTTACAAGTGCAATAATTATATGGATTGCACCATCTGCCTGCTGCATTGACTGTTTGTAGAAAACAGGTTGCAAAACACCCTGCGACCGACTGGCGACCAGTTCAGGGTGTAGTCCGCTTTTCGCCCAAAGTCAGCTGGGATAGGCTCCAGGGCCCCGCAACATTAACCAGGAGAAGCGGTGTTGAGAAAGGATGGATGGAGGTTGCAAAACATCACATTCTACCTCAGTATTCTCTGTCCTCCAAAGGAGTCTACCTCAACGATATAATCCAAACTCAAGTCACAAACATTCTGGAAACTACCAATTGCCTGCCACTGGGATCCGAACATCAGCTTCATAACATCCTGCCACTAACTTCTCCCTATGAATGCAGAAACAAATGGAACCTTTCTATAATGAAAGATTCACTTTGATTTTTGCCTGAATATCAGGAAAGTTACAACTCAGAATATCATATGCCATTGATTCAACTAGGGTGCCGTGGCACATTACTGTGCCCTGGGAGATCATCCCGGGTGCTACAGGAAATGATTCAATTTTACTTAATTTGTGAACAATTGCTATTAATGAATTACAAATACATCTATCTTTGCCAGCAACCTATAGTGACAGGCAATAAATCCATATATCGACCTGTTGCCATGAATACAACTAAGTAAGTCATGGCTTCTTATGAATACTTTACATCGGCTTTGTGTTCAATTAAAGAGGCCCAGATTTCACACTGAGTAACTCAATTTGTGAGTGAATTGAGGCGAGATCATCACTGTTTCAATATTCATTCTTTGTGTGCCATTTTTTCTCGTGCTGTGGTGTGAGATTTTGTAAAATGTAAAATGAGTCCTGTAAGGTTGGGACAGACCTTCAAATGAAACAAACACAGTATTAATAAATTGTAACCGAGCACAATATTTACAATCATATTATCTCCACATGAACGTTTGTTGGAGACCAGAGTTGACTTGTGATGATGGACTGATTTCTTAACTCATGCAAGGACAGGATGTTTTATTATATGACCAGACAATTCATCCCAGGAAAAGAACTCTGTTTTTATAGCTTGAGGACATAAAGGACTGCACATCTGATACTGTTTTCATTGGAAACTAAGGGCCAAGTCAGGGCTATCCCTTGCCCAGTGATCAAGCAACACAAGGAGTTACATTAACTGTCACCCCATTTGCCTCTTAAAAAAATGAGATTTATATTACATTGGGTTAATTTTTCCTCGAGGTTGTCAATCTGAACTGTATGCTTTGGTCATTTTATCATCATCCCGTTTGGGATTTTGAAACTGCAATTCATACAAAGATTTATTTACACCAGTGACTGATAATTCATAACACTATATGTACACCCGAACACTCAATTGAAATCCAACACAGAGCAGTCTCAAACATTCTGTGTAATGTATAGTGATGCTTTGGGTTAATGCAACTTCCATCTATTTTTGACTTCAGATGTCCTCGTGGGTTCAGCTGGGGCCTATCCCAGCTGGCTTTGGGTGTGAGTCGTGGTTTGCCTTGGACTGGACCATTGGAGGAAGCTGGAATACCGCTAGAAAACCCATTCAAGCATCCGGAGACCATGCTAACTCCACACAGGAGGGCCTGTGCCGACATTCAAACCCACGACCGCCTCGACTGTGAGGCAGACATGCTCACCATAATGCTCAATAACAGATGCAATTGCACCTAAAGAGGTGAAGTTTGGTATAAGATTGTCGGTGATGTGCCTAACTCCATTGTTATTGCCCTATCACCACCCCCTAACCATAATGCTCAATGTAGAAAAGTACTTCGCAGTGAAATGCACTGCATCAAACCGATGAGTGTTCATGTTTGGTATACCATCTATTGGCAAAATGTAAACAGAAAATAGACATAAATACTTGGGCTATACCTAATACTGTATGACAATCGATGCAGACATGGCAGTCTTCAGGTTTATGCTACAAAGTTAAAAATGAAGAGGCATTTACTTTTTCTTAAGGGGTACATTTATTCATGCTCTTCCCTAATAGCATAAAGTAACCCCACCCTCTCCCCCATGACTGTATAACAGCACCATTCATGTTTACCCACACATCCTTTCCATCTCAGTGTTCTTTAGGGCAGATCATTTCATTTAGCAATGACCAATAGATCCATTGATCTATTTTCATACTACTTGTTCTCATTGTAATGGCATTAGTTGGACAGCTGTAGCAACTATTTTGCCTTTACGAAATGTACAATGATATTTTTTTTAAATGACACTGAAATGACAGGGAGGTATTCATTTAACAATGTTTACCATTGTGGTGGCTCTCAACAAACTACAAAAATTAACAGTGTCAATTAAAGATGATCATTATGTTTGAAAAGGCAGACTTTTGACGTGAAATAGTGGGCTGGATTTTGGAAAAAGTTTGTTTTTTGGGGGGGGGGGGGGGGGGGGGGGGGGGGTTCAAAACAAGTCCACATGGTCAGGTCTTGCGTCTTGATGGAGATTTTAGAAAGACATTTATCACTCGGTGTGATTCCTTTGCAGCTCCTTGTTAACTTTGCGCATGTTTGTCTTTCCTCTTCCCTCAGACGCACTCTGCCGGGCGAGGCCAGGGCGCGTCGTGAGGCCGATGGGTGGACCCGCAGGAGAATTTGCAGCCCCGTGATTTGCTAATCAGGGGCTGCTTCCCTTGTCATTCCCCCCCTCTGCAAACGTAGCTCTGGTTTGTGGATTTTGCCCAGCCCTCCTGGCCGTGTACTCACCAAGTGTAGCGACTGCACTCGGTGCGTTTCGGTTAAAGCCCGACTCCCCTCACTGGGAATTAAGGGTGGGCACTGGCAAGGAGGACCGGGGGCCTCGTAGCGGCTGAGAGAAGAGGCTTAGAACTCATCACACATGGCTTATTTGTAGCACAGTTTCCATCATCACTTGGGATTGTGGAAGGGACGTCACTTAGAAATCACCTTGAAGTCGGCCCAAAGTTTCATTGACGGCTATGGAGATGCAGAGGTGGTCCACAAGGTGGAAAACGAAAAGGTGGCTTATGGATTCCTCTGTAACTGCATTTGTTACGTTAACCCTGGTTCTACAGACTACCGGTGTCTCAGCAGGTAAGAATACTGGCACCCGAACGTTAAAAAACAAATACATAAATAATTAAACAAAGCCCGACCGCCGGCACGCTGATGATGGAGATTGGGCTGTTATCAGATTGATCCGGACACTGCATGCGTTCACCTCCCGTTTAATTTGCATTTTGGAAGTTGCGACCCATTAAAACGCGTCTTTGGAGATCGGTGCGTAATGCTGAGTTGTGCGCACGTCGTTTGTCGGCTTTATCGAGGAGCGCATTACAACGCGTGGGTGGAAAATTCAAGTCATCCTCGAGCACTTGATGCTCAAGAGTGTCCGACAATTTAATATCCACTTTTAACACTTTCAACTTCTCTCTTTGTCTAATCCGAAGTCCTCTTGATGTCGGTTTTGTGAGTATCTGTCATGCTCGATTGGTTGATGTGCGCCGTGTTGCTAGTTGAGTTGTGATAATTGACTGCAGCGTGTGTATTTCTGTGTTCTGTTCATCATAATTACGATCGATCTGCAGGTGTGACAGATAGGGAGTGATGCTTTGTTCAGTAAAACCTGTCATGCTAAGAGTACAAAGCTCCGAAATGTCTGCAGGGGGCTCATTGGCCAGGCAGGTTCACCCTATCACCACACTGACCTGGTCCACACTGAAGGCCAAAAGCTGCCCCCCCACCGTGAACCCCCCCTCCCCCCCTCTGTGCCCAGCTCCTCTTCTTCTTCTTCTCAACTTTGCTCTTAGATGTTGTTGTTATTGTTTTTTTGCTCAGCCTCCTGGACAATGTGTGTCTTGTGTGGGAATGCTTCCCCTTTAAGTAGTGAGCAGTTATTTGATGATGGTCCTTGTTGCACTTCCCTATGATTTTAAAACCTTCAAAGAGCAGGCACGTATACAGGCCGAGTTGGCAGCGGTGAAGGCCACAAGTCACCGGGTTCAGAATTACCATAGGCTCTTCTACACCGACGCATTTATGGATAAGTTATCAATTTCGGCACCTTATTTTAGCTCTTGGCCTTCATATTGACTCCATAGATGTGCCAGAATTTAACACCAATGAATGTAATGGATCATTTCAAAATTCTTGAATCCGTTTCCTTTTTTAACGAACTGTTCTCGAGGCTCTCTGTCTTCGGCGGTTTTTACGACAGTCGAAGCTGTTTCTGCAGGGTGCCCTCTCCATCTAGCAGTGTACTGACACGTTTTCTCAGCCCCTGGGGCGCAAGTTCAGATGTGCATTCCACAAGACAAAGCTAGCATTTCCAGAGTCCTCTGCACATAATGTGCTCAAGCGGGAAACAACGGCTAATCAGCTCCTTGTTTTACCTTTCTTGGAGGTCTTACCGAAATACAGTCAAGAAGATTGGATCGTTTGAGTATCACTGGAATTTTCAGAAGAGCAATAATTATCTTTTATTTAAATATTCTCTGACATAATACCGTATGTATGTGTTTATATTGATATGAAGGATTATAGTAAAGTGGTTTAATGAAGCAAAATGCAAGGAAAGGTTATTTGAAAGCTGGGTCGGTCCCGCTGACGTTTCCTTGGTATAACACCTGCATAAAGCTGTCTTGTTTGAACTGACGGGATGGCGGTTTGGAAGTTTACGGAAGGCAAGAGGGAGAGTGTAGGAGAAAAGGGGATATAGACAGAGAGCCATTCTTGCTGAAGATATTATTAGAGTCTCAGGGAGCTGCAGGTGAAAAGGTCCTCCTCCATTTAAAAGCTAATTTCTGTAAAAATATGGTGGCTGGAAATGACACAGCAGTACATTCATGTTTTTGTGTGCTCGGGTCTTTTGTGTTTCTCCTGTGATGAGAACGTTAACAGCAGTCATGAAACCTGTAATGGCCATGATATTAAATTTGTCCAAAAGTGATGCGTCATATCGCAACTCCTCTTCGCCACGTGTCTAAGATTTGCATAAGGATGTCAGAGTAATAGAGGGAGTCTTGCAATTCGTCTTTCACCTCCAGCCTGTACAGAGAGTCTCCCCTTAAATGCCACCCGAGCTCTGGTGGTCGTTAAGGGTCCCTGTTTGCTTAGCCCCCAACTCGCCCTTCAATGTAAACTCACACCAGTGCATCAGCTGCACTCTTAAAATTTCTGCAAACTCATTGTGCCACCTTAATACCGTAGATAGCCGTTATTGACATTACCTCAGCACCAAAGTGTGAGGGTTGAAGACCTGCCAAATTGCCACATCTGGAACAAGCGAGCAGTGGCGTTTGAACGGAGAGCAACTCTGCAGGAGCTCACAATGACTTCCTCAGTTCACTCTCCAAAGTAAGTAGCTGGTCCATCCTCAGTTACGACCAGTTACAATTTTCAGTGATGAGATCCTTCCTCTTGACTTGAGCTGTTGTGTTCTGTGTTTGATATCTATACCAGGGGTTCCCAAACATGTTAGACTCTACAGCTTAGAAATTAGATACTACTTTCCTGGGACTCAAACTAAAAAAAAATACATCATCAAAGTGTGCCTAGTTATTACAATTACTGTACATACAGCATATTACTCTGAAAATCTATGACCCAATAAGAAAAACTGGCATGTTTTGCTCCTGGTTACTTAATGCAAACGTTTGTATGATTATGTTGGTTTGAAAGTGAAAACTCCTTTTTATTATTCAGACTCAGGGGTGACCTTATCTGGTGGTTGTTTTTAAACTTCAGATTTTGTCTGTTTTTGATGGGCCATACATCCATTTTCTATACAGCACATCCTGTTCAGGGTCACTGGAGTGATCGCTTGTCAATCACAGGGCGATTAATCCCATAACAGTCAGTTATGTGAACCACTACATGGACCAGGTCAAATATGAATAAATAAATATGCTTGGATATTGTTAGCTGGTATGCGTTTGGAGCCCAGTTTCATTCAAAATGTTTCTATTTTGACACTTTGAACAAGCTCTCTTTGTCTTACAATGTATTGCATCTGGGCAGAGTAACCATTTGAAACTTCTGAGTCGTGTGCTCAAATCTGCACAATGTGAAATAAGGATAATGTGTGTTGACGACACGTGAGGCCATGCTTTCTGTTTGAGAAGTGCTTGCATCACCCGTCATATACACTGGGATTAGATTCATGTTGAAACAAGGACTTGTGCCAAAACCACATGCTTTTCTGAAGAGAAAAGCAAAGATCCCCTTGTATTCGGCAGTTAAAAAGACCCGTACAACGATTAAACCTCCACATGCCAACCAAAAAGGGGCTACTTGGCTTTCCACCCCCTTTATAGTGAGAACGTTTGTTTGTCTGTGTGTGTATGTGTGTGTGGGTGGGGGAGGTGGGTGTCATGTCTCATGTATATTGAAAAACTCACTTGGACAAGAGAGTGTTAATATACAGGGCTGGTCTACCACTCTTATGTTGATACTGAGAGGTTGTTTTGAAGAAGAAGCAGGGTCATAGTGCTTTCACATGGGTCTCAGTGGGTATGACTGTGCGACACAGGCTCCTTTATGCGCAGGGCATCAGATGGAAGAGAATAGAAAACTCTGGGAGACCTCTTATCCAGGTAAACCTACACTGGTGCAAGAATGGAGCTCAGTTGGCACATTGTTTGTTTTGCCCTATGGGTGCCCTTGCAGTCTTTCAGGAAAGCAGGAGTGAGGCGCTTTGGGGTGTTTATGCCCCCTGAGAAATGTCTTAATTGCAATAAACTCTACAACAATATGACATTTTAAGTACAGCCGTATGTTAATGTGTGTGATATTGGCTCAATGGGACACTTTGTTTTATGATGTAGTGTAATCATAAAAGTCAGATGTGCTTCACTACGAGATGATTGTTTCTTGACTCTGACTCTCTTTTCATGGCACTGCCTTCTCATTACTCCTAGTACCACTTCAATATGAATAAATTTTTGTATTCATTATAGACTCACGCAGTGGTTTTAATCAACACAAAAAGCAAGTCCTAACTGATATTTCATTTGTGTCTCTTAACAGCACAGCCAGTGGATGTGCTAAAAGTATTAGAATTTCACAATTACCCAGAAGGAGTGACAAAAACATCAGGATTTTGCACAAACCGAAGAGCATCAAAGCCGGACGCTGCTTACAGAGTTGGCAAGCAGGTCCAGATCAGTTCCCCCACCCTGCAGCTATTCCCTGGTAAGATATACTTCTCTCTCTCATTGAAAATTTTAATGTCTCCTTCTACTTATTTCATTCGCATATATGTTGCTGTGCTCCATTGTTGATGTTTTAAATTTGATTAGAATTTTAAGCATACATTTTCTGGGAATATTTGTAAATTAATAATACATCATGACTGTGAGATGAATATTTAAAGGCAACATGTAAATCTTATCTTGTTACCATCCTGCCAATTTTTACATTTTACATTTCAATAATTCTTTTGCCATTGTTTTAACCATTGAAGTAACAAATTACCATTATGGGTATTGCATGTAACGCAGGGTTGGCACTCGAGTTCCATCCATCCATTTTCTGAGCCACTTCTCCACACTAGGGTCGCGGGCGTGCTGGAGCCTATCCCAGCTGTCATCGGGCAGGAGGCAGGGTACACCCTGAACTGGTTGCCAGCCAATCGCAGGGCACATACAAACAAACGACCATTCACACTCACAGTCATGCCTACGGGCAATTTAGAGTCTCCAATTGAGGCATGTTTTTGGGATGTGGGAGGAAACCGGAGTGCCCAGAGAAAACCCACGCAGGCACGGGGAGAACATGCAAACTACACACAGGCGGGTCCTCAGAACTGTGAGGCTGACGCTCTAACCAGTCGCCCACCGTGCCGCCGCACTCGAGTTCTATGTGGTAATTTTAACATCACTTGAACAATGACTCTAATGTTGGTCTGAGACTTTGGTGCAGTACTGTACATCATAGAAACAATAAAGGAGTAAAAAATCTAGATTAATGGAACAAAAGTAAAAAAGAATTGATCTGACACCTCACAACACTCTCGCAAACTTGTCTATCTTTACAGAAGGTGCTTTCCCTGAGGACTTCTCCATCCTAACTACAGTGCGCCCCAAGTCTGGCCTACAGTCCTTCCTGTTGTCTATTTACAATGAGCAGGGGGTCCAGCAGCTGGGGATTGAAGTAGGACGCTCACCTGTTTTCCTGTATGAGGATCAGAACGGCAAGCCAGCCCCGGAGGACTACCCTCTGTTCCGTACACTGAACCTCGCTGATGGAAAGTATGTCAAATCCCAAACATTTCCATAATCATACACAAAAACGGACCCAGAGTTGTTATGACTTTAACCTCGAGCAGAGGGAATCAGTGTGCAAGCCTGTAAGGGGTGTCAAACTTATTTTTGTTGCTGGCCACATTGTAGTTATGGCTTCCCTCGGAGGGCCGTTATGACTGTGAACCCATATAAAATATTGTCTCATAAAATGACATATACACAACAAATTGATGGATAACTAGTTTTAAAATCAGAAGCCAATAAAAAGTGTTGAACTTTTTTTACATTTATTTCAAAAAGTGGTGGTAACATGAAATGCTTGCAATATCTCAACATTATACAAGTAAAGACACCAATTTTGGTATTTTCACAAGAAACATGAAGTCGACACACATGATTTGCTTTCGCGTGCCACATAAATTGATGCTGCGGGCCGGATCTAGCCCCCGGGCCACCACTTTGACACCTGTGCTGTAAGGGGTGATGGAACGTATCAATATTAGAACGATACCCTGATAGAAGAATGCCATTACACGTTCAAGATTGCCATCACAGTCTAACTGTACTGTTGCCGAAATACTTAAACATTTTCAATTTATGGTAATAATAATTTTTAAAATCAACACGATTCAAAATGTTACCACTGGAGGGCTCATTTGAAGTATTATATCATTCGCAATTAATGGTTTGTACTCTATCGTCTAATATTCTCAATCAGTATATTGTTAATTTGTATGTTACCAAATAAATAAGGGAGGACATGCGCGTGGGTTAAGTATTCAGTTTTGGCACAAGTGAGTATGGCACAGCACAACATTGATCGTGCTTCTCCACGAAAGTGTTCATTCACTGCACAGCTATAGCATCCAGCTGAGTCACATTACGTACAACTCTTCATTCATATATATATACTGTACTTATCTTGTACATGCTGACAAAAAGTGTACAAAAGTAGATTTTCGTGCCATCGCCAACTACTGGCCTGACATGCAGATAATTTTCAGGATTGTGTGAATGGTGTTTGTGATTGTTGAGATAATATCGCCGTCTGTACAGTCATTTTATTTTCTGTACCGCTTATCCTCAGTAGGGTCGCGGGCGTGCTGAAGCCTATCGCAGCTATCTTCGGGCGAAAGGCGGGGTACACCCTGAACTGGTCGCCAGCCAATCGCAGGGCACATATAAACAAACAACCGTTCATACTCACATACACACCTAATGGCAATTTAGAGTCTTCAGTTAACCTACCGTGCATCTTTTTGGGATGGGGGAGGAAACCGGAGTACCTGGAGAAAACCCACACAGGGACAGGGAAAACATACAAACTCCACACAGGCGAGGCCGGATTTGAACCCGGGTCCTCAGAACTGTGAGGCTGATGTGCTAACCAGTTGTGCACTGTCCCGCTCCGTCTGTATATGAAATTCAAATTCCCATTTTTACGAGGCGTTGTCATGTAAACAGTCCCAGACACTTTCTGATCCCCAGTGGTTTGCTCTATTTTTTTTATAAAAGCAAGAAAACAATGTACTGTAGTTCTTCCCATTGATGCACCATAGGTGCTCATCACTGGATTATCCATCTCATCGGGGATCTTCGGGCACAGAGACAGGCGAGGGACTCTAGATTACAGGGGCACAGCAGGGGCTGCAGTGGGCAACCTGACCTCATCCATGAACTCACTGCCTCTGTTATTTTAGAGTGAGTGCTCACCCAACCAGGAACAGTGCTCATAACCTTTTAGCATAAAACTGATTATCTGCTCCCGGGTTCAGAAATCCTCAAGTTCTCACAAAGAGCTTTGCCTTAGCTGACATGAACCCTTGTGCAGGGATAAGGGGGAATAAATAAACAGAAAGGCTGGTGAGAAATGCATTATAGGTATATTGTATGATGCCTTACAGTGTTTCCAGTGTTTGTGTAAAGAAGCACATTGTCTCCATGTTACTTGACTATTTTAATTGAAGAACAGATCAATAGAATTGTTGAAACTCTGCTTGATTTGCCGTAGTTTGAAAATGACATTTTAGTTCAAATGGCACGGAAACTCAGACTTTTGGAAACAGTGACACAGACACACTTGCCCTCTTCCTAATTAGGTATTATCAGTCGAAAACCATCCTGATTTGGGACAGCAGCCCCCTTCTCGTGACCTGAAACACCATAGGCCAGTTAATGCTTGTGAAGTCTAAACATCTTTTTTAAGTAATACGTATCTCATGTTTCAGACATTTTATATACAATAGTTCTGAAATTTCTTCCCACTCCGATATAATGCAACAGTTTGTCAAAGTCGATGAAAAAACCCATTGAAGTTACCCTTTACGTATGTGTCATATAATGTGACAGGTAATCCTTCCGGCTACACAGCTAAGCCTGGAGAGTTCAGTACGGCACATTTATTTTCCTCTAAACTGTGTTGTTGGAATGTGTTTCTATGAGTCTTGTTCAAAATAAATGAACATTGTGACTACAAGATTTATGAAAGGAAATTAACTCATACATGATCAGATATGGATCTGTGCCTGTGATTAATGCCTTGTGTACTCCAGCTTGAGCTTTCATTGGTGCCAAGTCTCATCTTCCACAGAACAATGTTTTGACTGTATGCCTCCTGCTCTGGTGAGGCAGGTCTTCCTGAATCCTGACACACACTTTCCACAATGTTCACCATGTCTGTCATGCCGAGTAACCCAGAAGAAGGATTAAGTTTGGAGTTTAATGAGTGTAATCCTGTGTTAAACAGGGCCAAAGTGTGGGGGCAAGAATGTGGTCCACTGCTGCCTGGTATGCAATAGCTCTTAAGCGCAGTGGTAAATGGTCCAAAGTGGAAGGAGGTGTCATACTCACGTGTGACCCCAGTTAGCCTGTTGTAGCTCGAGATGTTCCTTACCAAAATAAATATTTTTCTTGCTTGGATGAGACTGCAATGGGAGTATACTGTATGTTTTGCTTTGAGGTATAGTCGTACTGATCTTCCATTGTTTGCTGCTGTTTTGCTTTTGAACAGGTGGCATCGTGTTGCTATTAGTGTGGAGAAAAAGACAGTCACCATTATTGTGGACTGCAAGAAGAAGATCACCAAGCCTCTCCTCAGAAGTGACCAGACCTCCATCAGCACCAATGGCATTACTGTGTTTGGCACAAGGATCCTTGATGAAGAATTTTTCCAGGTAACATTCTCAGTGCCTTCTTTCAATAATAGATTTACATTAAATCTATTCCCAAGTAAATGCGGTAGAGGGACTGTAGCTTCAATGTAGCCGGTTGTCCTGAAACGTGAATCAATCAATGATGGGAATTCTTCAACTCATATTTATTCATGTGTTTTACATCTCTGTCATATCATCAATTGGACTCCTCTTCAGTTGATAACTGCATGTGGGGTGCTTTGATTTCATGATGAGTGCATTATCATATATATTTCAGCTTCATGGCAATCTTAGGTGTGGTAAAAGGCCCAAAAGGTTCCAACAGTTAGCTACTGTTTTCTACATCACACAGAAGTCGGGAGACTGGTGTATGTTTACGAACTTGTTATTAAGAGTCACTAGTCATCTCTAGAGTAGAGAGACTACAGTATATAACAATCTGTGGCTGGGTCCTTTGCTTTTGAATGCATGTTGTCATATCTGACTATACTGTATGTCAATAGTTGGTCATACGACATTTTTGTTTGTTTGTTTAATTGATCTGTTTTGCGATGCCCATGTGGGCTGCAGGTAGACGTCTAAGAGCTTTAGCCAATGCTTCTTTCTACCCTGTAATTACAAACACTAAGGTACTGTAGAAAAGTTAAATATGCCTACTTACCGCTGGTATCTTCACTCGTGAGTTTTTTTTTTTAAATTTACTGTTAATCTGTAAAATTGCATTAGTTTGAAGCAAATTGTATGAAGTGACCAACCAATGATGTGTTGGTATTAGTTTAATGGGAAGTATTTTACATTTAAAGTGGATTGTGGCCAAATTAAAGGCAATGATCACTGTCTAAATACAACCCCAATTCCAATGAAGTTGGGTCATTGTGTTAAACATAAATAAAAACAGAATACAATGATTTGCAAAGGATGTTCGACCTATATTTAATTGAATACACTACAAAGACAAGATATTTAATGTTCAAACTGATAAACTTGATTGTTTTTAGCAAATAATCATTAACTTGGAATTTTGTGGCTGCAACACATTCCAAAAAAGCTGGGACAGGGTCATGTTTACCACTGTGTTACATCACCTTTTCTTTTAGCAACATTCAATAAACGTTTGGGAACTGAGGACACTAATTGTTGAAGCTTTGTAGGTGGAATTCTTTACCATTCTTGCTTGATGTACAGCTTCGGCTGTTCAACAGTCCGGGGTCTCCGTTGTCGTATTTTGCGCTTCATAATGCGCCACACATTTTCAATGGGAGACAGGTCTGGACTGCAGGCAGGCCAGTCAAGTACCCGCACTCTTTTACTACGAAGCCACGCTGTTGTAACACGTGCAGAATGTGGTTTGGCATTGTCTTGCTGAAATAAGCAGGGACGTCCATGAAAAAGACGGTGCTTGAATGGCAGCATATATTTCTCCAAAACCTGTATGTACCTTTCAGCATTAATGGTGCCTTTACAGATGTGTAAATTACCCATGCCATTGGCACTAACACAGCCCCATACCATCACAGATGTTGGCTTTTGAACTTTGCGTCCATAACAGTCCGGGTGGTTCTTTTCCTCTTTAGCCCGGAGGACACGACGTCCACAATTCCCAAAACAATTTGAAATTTGGACCCGTCGGACCACAGAACACTTTTCCACTTTTCATCAGTACATCTTAGATGAGCTCGGGCCCAGAGAAGCTGGCGGCGTTTCTGGGTGTTGTTGATAAATGGCTTTTGCTTTGCATAGTAGAGTTTCAAGTTGCACTTACGGATGTAGCGCCGAACTGTATTTACTGACATTGGTTTTCTGAAGTGTTCCTGAGCTCATGTGGTGATATCCTTTACACATTGATGTCGGTTTTTGATACAGTGCCGCCTGAGGGATCGAAGGTCATGGCCATTCAATGTTGGTTTTCGGCCTTGCCGCTTAAATGAAGTGATTTCTCCAGATTCTCTGAACCTTTTGATGATATTATGGACCGGAGATGATTAAATCCCTAAATTCCTTGCAATTTTACGTTGAGGAACATTGTCCTTAAACTGTTGAACTATTTTCTCACGCACTTGTTCACAAAGAGGTGAACCTCACCCAATCTTTGCTTGTGAATGACTGCGCAAACCAGGGAAGCTCCTTTTATACACAATCATGGCACCCACTTGTTCCCAATTAGCCTGTTCACCTGTGGGATGTTCCAAACAGGTGTTAGATGGGCATTCCTCAACTTTCTTAGTCTTTTTTGCCACCTGTCCCAGCTTTTTTGGAACGTGTTGCAGCCATAAAATTCTAAGTTAATGATTATTTGCTAAAAACAATGAAGTTTATTAGTTTGAACATTAAATATCTTGTCTTTGGTAGTGTATTAAATTAAATATAGGTTGAGCATGATTTGAAAATCATTGTATTCTATTTATATTTATGTTTAACACAACGTCCCAACTTCATTGGAATTGGGGTTATATAACAAGTGTCAAAAAAGTAACTGTCAATGTTGTTTTAAAGCTATGTTTTACTTTAAACTGTTTGACAAAGAGTTTAGCATTCTACTGTTGTATTGCATCTGTTTGCATACTTCCCTGCTCACATGTACCACTTATAGCACACCGCAGAATACATTTATTCTATTAGAATTATGTTGCCTATGTGACGGTTTTAAAACAAAATTTTTAAATAGGCTGCCACAGTCTGGTAACACTTTTGGGTTCATGTGAGGATAGAGGGCTGAAGAACAATTTAATAATGGAAAAGACACTCTTGGTTGTCTCTGGTGGGAAGGAAAGGTCACAGAGAGGCTATGTTTTGAGAGAGGGCTGATTTGTTTATGAGCAGCCATTATGAGGACGCCATTTTTGAAAGAATGGCTTGTATTTATGGTATGCCTTGTCATTGACATTGGGACACTCAGAGCCTTAAATATGCTGTGTTTGCTTCTATACCATTAAATAAAGGGATCCAGGCACATTTTTTGTTAAACTCTGGTTTCATAAACTGATATTCTTGCATATCTTGTCAGTTTTGATTACATTTATGAGAGGGCTGTGAAGGCAGCATCTGTAAGAAACAGTGTGTCCAGTCAGAGACTGACAAAGTGGACACGCTGAAAATAGGAGCCATAAGTCTGCCAACAGGGTCTTCGCTGTGTGGTTTTTGGAACAGGTCTCCTGTCTGTTCTCTGTCCCTGCTCTCTGCACAAATCCACAGGGCCCATTGCATGCTGGGATGTAAAGGGGAAGGAAATACCGAAGTCTTAAGCATACATACGCTTACGATGAGAAAATAAACAGTGTAACCAGTTCACTCAAACTATTTTTGTTCGTCACAAGGATTGGGGTCTGAGCCACATTTGCATTTTTATGGTGTAAATGCTAAGTGTATGGTGTACTCTAAATGGCCCCAAAATAAAATAATACTGCAGGTCAGTGGTTTTTTCTGATCAATAGAGTACTTGGTTTTCCACCTACGTGACATTTTAATCATCAACATCTGCTGTAGGTACCTCTTTTAAGGAACATTTGTTTGTACTGTACATCAAATAATATTAAAATGGCATGTATTTGCTCTCAAATTTAAACTGGCATCATATTTTGCAAACTGACCTGTATTTTGCACAGACGTCCATTCATAGCATATCTGGCCTAGGTTTGAGGTGACCACCTTTGCAAAAGAATCTGCTTCAGATGAATGGAAGTCTTTCATTCCCCGCCATCACTTCCTCATCTCCTCCCCTCCCTGCGTATTCTCCCCTTCCCGCCACCACCTCCTCCCTCTCCTCTCTCCCCACCTTGAGGCCTCCCCACCGTGCCAAAGCAATGAGACCACCTATTCATGCAAGGGTGGCATTTCTTGGCTGAACTGAAGACATTAGTATACATACCTGTCTGTTCCTTAAAAACACACTGATCCTTGCTCTCATCTGCAGAGGTAGATGGCAAATAGGTATTCCATTTCCATTGTATTAAGTGTGGCGACTTGACTAAGTGTATGTTCGGCCTTAATTTCAGTACAAATTCAGTCATGCGCTATATTCCTCCAAATAGTGTGGAAACTGCTCAAATTTGACACAGAACTATGTATTGTACCATTATTTGGAAGCACTTTAAGTTAGGAAAGAAATACATATATTTTCATATAATGAAAAACATAGCCTTCCCAAGTATTGCAGAATTGTCACTTCTCTGCTAATTAAAGTGAAGTACGTTTTATTCAAAACAATTAATAAAGTAATAACATTTTGCATAATTCACATTTGACAAGCAATGTGTATGTACATTCTTTTATTGGTGCTATTTCAAATGAGTTGTCTTTTGCTGCTCTTTGTGTCATGCCACCTCTGCTGTGGGATCAGTCACTTTAGTTACTTTGGTGTACATTGGTATTCTGTGCGCTTGCAAATCTACTATTCTGTAAAGCTCAGTCTTTCCATGTCATATGACTTGATTAAAGGATTCCATTATTAGGCCCTGAGAGGGAAGGCAATTCTAATTGCTCAAACATCGTGTGCATGTTCTCAGGAGTTTCAGGAGTGATCAGGCTATCTTATGTGTGTCTGTATCTGCCGACCTTTTAAGGGACTTGGCTAATTGTTGTATGAGGATGTCTAATCATAGCTGACTATGGTCGGACAAAAGGTTGCCCTGGGCTGACATTTAATGCAACCTGAGGCAGAGCTATGTCAAAGGACCTACTGTATGTTGATGAATGCTTGTGTTTTGATTTGGCCAGTGTTGACCAACACTTAGATTGTGATTAGATGTACAGTATGTGATATGGCCATTTTTAAGATTAAATGTAATTGAATATAGGTGTAAATGCCGTTTTTCGACGGGCTCTGCTATAGCTAACCTTTGACTGGTGCACTGTTTATTTACGGTTATATATCTGTAGGCCTTTGTTGTTATCAAGAGTTTAAAAGGCAAGTTTCACTGTGCCCATCAACGGTATCCTGAATTGTAATGTTGAATGATTTCAACAATTTTCTGTCGTATCTGAGCCCAATGGAACAGGATCAAAGCTCCAGCTAAAAGTAGGTCTTTCTTTTAGCATGGTATAACGGTGCAGCACTATGTATTTCCATTTTATAGTACTAGCAACCTGTTGTACTTCAGTCATTCCCCACACAGCCCCAAAGGATGCTGTCTGAGCAGTACTTTGCAATGCTGTAGCCAGGAGGGGCATATTTTAGGAATTCTGGCTTTACTCCAAGTTGCCAAAGGCTTTTTATCTCAGCAGTCCACCATGGAAGACAGACCCAAACCCTCGGCATAACCCTCCCCAGGTGTTACCCTGCACAAAACATCTTTTAGCATCACAGCTGCTCTCTCTAAACCCCTGCTGCCTGCCTGTCTGTCTCTGGGTTCCTCTTGGTGTTCCCTCTCCTGAGTTGGCAGTTTTTAACCTGTCTGGTCTTGATCTTGTGAATCGGCTTGGCTTTGCCAAATGGCACGGCTACAATGTTTTTTTTCCCTGGAAAGAAAGGTCAGTGTGGCAAATGGGTTTCCAAGAAGCAAGTAGATTTAATGATCACATAATTTTGTCGTTTCTTCTGCTCAACTTCCTTACAAATATGGTCACGTCACTGTAACTGCCATATTGCACATATAATTCTGTGATATAGTCCTATGATTTTGGGGAATGGCAATGATTTTGTCTGAGGGTTGAACACAATGCCACCATAGTCTATTTGTGTGCAAATGGGTGGCTCACAGAGTGGACTAATTAGAACTGACTCTAGGCCGGATTCAAGCATTCACTGTTGGTTTTAGGATGACACATGAAGTAATACACGTCAGCTTGAGTCAGGGCAAAGCTTGATCTATCTTTTCCTGTCCAATTTCCCCAAATACATACAGTTGAAACCAGAAGTTTACCTACAATATATAAAAAGACACTTGTGCTTTTTTTCCTCACTGTCTGACATGAAATCCTTTCCTGTTTTAGGTTAATTTAGGATTACCAAAATTATTTGTACTTGGTAAATGCCAGAATAATGAGTTTCTTTTGGTTCTGGTTTTTAGACAATTTTTCTCTGCTTCGACTTAGAGTCAGAAGTTTACCTACAATTCATTAATATTTGATACCTTTGACTTTGGTCATATATTTTGGATATAATGCCACAAGCTTCTCACTATAATTGGCAGTAATTCTGGCCCATTCTTCATGACTAAACTGCTGTAACTGAGCCAAGTTTGTAGGCCGCCTTGCTCGCACATGTCTTTTCAGGTCTGCTCATAAATTTCAGAAGGATTGAGATCAGGGCTTTGTGATGGCCACTCCAAAACATTGACTTTGTTACCCATAAGCCACTTTGTAACTAGTTTGGTAGTATGCTTTGGGTCATTGTCCATTTGGAAGACACATTTGAGCCCACGTTCTTTCCTCATGATGCCATCTATTTTCTGGAGGGCACCAGTCCCTGCTGTAACAAAACAACCCCATAACATGATGCTGCCACCACCGTATTTTACAATTGGGATGGTTCTCAGGCTTGCAAGCTTCCGCCTTTTTCCTCCAAACGTAACAATGCTGATTAGGGCCAAGCAGTTCAATTTGAGTTCCATCAGACCACCGGACATGTCTCCAAAATGTGTGGATTTGCGAACTGTAATCCTCCTTTTTTATGTTTCTTTCAGAGTAATTGCTTCTTCTTCTAACGTATGCGCCTTTTTATATATTGTATGTAAACTCCTGGTTTTAACTGTACACTCACCTCAAGATAGCGAGAGCTTGTCAGGCTTGCCATGGAGTTTTTACTACAGTCATGCATCTGCTTTGAAGGGTCATTTTATGTTTCAGGTCATTTGGTAAACACAGGATGTACATCTATGCCCTTTTAATAAGATTGATGCATAAATGTTGTTTTAAAAGTTAACATAGAATTTAAGAGCTTTGGCGAGAAACAAATGGAAGAGGCGCTGGTGATCCAGTCTAAACTAGTTTTCAGTCTAAAGAAGAACATCATGTCAGCTGTGGTAAACTTTGCTTTCATCCACCCTATGGCAAGTCCTCCAGACAGCATTATTCTGCTTAATGCAACACTGGCAGTGCAACAGGAGTTCAGAACTTTCAGAGATAGATTTATACCATTCCACTCACTGCAGTAGAGATACGGCAACACCTGTTGGACAACATGCTTTGTCACTGAACACATTTAGAGATGTGGTTATTTCTAGGACAAACAATCATGAGTTAGTTTCCATGGCAAAAAAAACCAAAAAAACACAAAATTTATTAGGTACTGTGTGAGAATGGGACAGAAGATAGAAAATAAATTAATTGGAAATGCTTTGTGTAATACATTCTTGCCAGTAGAATATGACTTTAATTTGTAGAATACATTGTATAACATTTTACAATATAGGTTGTTATCATTCATAAACTACAAAGGTTTCATCTATAGAAAACAAAATTAGGTGATGTCCAGATTACACTTTATATTTATCGCAGGCATTTAACTTGACTAATAAATGTACTTGACTAATAAATGTAGAATAAGATTATGTGTTTGGCATCTCCTATTTGGCAAATGAATTGCCTGACAATGCATTATGGCAGGAAAGGGTATTTTCGTTTGATACAATTTGGTTTGATTTTATGTTAGTTATTCCTAAAATGGCAATTAATACCTTAATAGCTGTATCTGTTGAGAAATAAAAAAAACATTTTTAAAATAGCATTACACCCACCCAGAGGCGCGCAGAGAGGAATTTTGAGTGTTAAACTGAAATGGTGCAAGATGTTGATGGATGGTTGAACAAAGAGACGTTCAAGGGGCTCTGCAAGTCTTAGCAAATAAATGTTTATATGAAGGTACATGTTCAGGATCCATAGATCACATTTTCATGCAGGTGGAATACATGCTCACATTCTCCTGACAAGTTACAACCTGCTTCAGTCCTCTCATTTTTAACTAACAATCATCTACTATTTGGCCCTTTCACACCAAGGGGCTGGTTTATTAAAAGTTTACACATGCAAAAATCGGTGCAAACTAGACTGCAAACAGATGTGGCCGCTGATCTACTCCCGGGCACAACTAACATTGTGTCTGCCAAACATACTAAATTGCCAAGCACATTCATTTTGCACAATGTGGGAGGAGTATTTGAAAATTTATTCATTTAGCACCCACAATGTGATTTAGCAAACCTGAGACAATCTCACTGGATGATTTTGTTTCTTTAAACATCGCATCTGAAAGGTTGCTGCAAACCAGCACGCAAAGCAGACCAGAAGAAAGGTGGTAGGGAGACCTTTTTCGCTTGTGTAAATCTTTTTTAAATGCCAACAAAAATTATCTTTCCATATCATCTATTCAGCAATGTGTGGTGAATGAAAGACTTATTTCAACAGTGGGTATCCAAAGCTCTTAATCATTGTAAAAATCAATTAATTGAACACATTGTTATTATCATTATTGTATTTTTTTAAATCAATCCACATACTGGCTTGCATGCAGCTATGGGGATAGGCAGGGTGAATGGAAATGAACGATCGTTGGATGGGATAGATAAATGAGGTCTGGAGACATATTCAAGTTGCCAGCGGTTTTCACCAACTCATTCTGTATTTAATAAGGGTACCCGCTAACCTTCAATGCTCCAGTCACTCAGGAATCGCTGCGTCCTCTTCGGCATATCGAGCCATCTCCATGCGAGACAATTTGTGCCACTTTTAAAGGGAACGAGAGAAGCCACTTCGATTGGACAGGATTGAAGTCGACTGTGATGACGCCCAGACCAGTGTGGAAGTCCCACTTTTAAATGCGCTGGGGGTACGCCTGCCCACAAAATTACCAAAACTGGGTCTAGCCCATCTCCTCGCAGAGTTGCGCCAAGTGCAGCTCTTAACTGGTTGCCCATGGCTGCCCCAACAGTAATATGTATTTGTCAATATTATAGGTATTGTGTATGTGTATGGGTGTCAATTGAATCATGTTATAATTTGCACTAGTTGTCTAAGAATAAAAAGGAAATAACTGCAGAAGAACACACAGTCACAACTGCTAATTATGTCTTGATGGCAGAACAAATATTGGTATAGTTCCTGTGTTAAACCCCCCTGCATTGTTAATAATAATAGTTTGAAATTCCTCCCTGCATCATGTGAGTTGAGTGGTGTGTGTGTGTGTGTGTGTGTGTGTCTGTGTGGGTGTGTGTCTAGCTATTTTATTTTACAAGGGCTTGTGTTTGTACTGCCAGACGCCATAACTGTAAAAGTCCAAAGAGATATCACCGATAATTTTATATTGTACCACTCCACCCAATACGTGGGAGTCTATGGGCAAGATGAGACCCGAGATCACCTCTTACATCGTCATTCAAGCTTGAAGCCTCGTCTTGTCTTGTCTGTGGAGTGTTTTTTATTTGCCAATTAAACATGAACATGAGCTAACTTGAGCATATTTTTCTCTTTTCCACAGGGGGACATCCAGCAACTTCTGATCGTTTCCGATTCCAAAGCAGCATACGACTTCTGTGAACATTACAGCCCGGACTGTGACACTCCCCACAGTGAATCCCTGCAGGCCCAGCAGCCTCAGGAAGAGGTCAGCCAACCAGGGAGGGTGGGAGTTATTCTGCAAAGTACTTATTTAGGACCATAATTTGTTTTCCTACTACAATGAAGACATTTACTTTGTTTCAGCATGTTTCACAATTTCAGCATCCACACACTTTAATTGAGTTACTTCAAAATATTTCATTTGCTTATTGCACACAAATAGTGCAAGTAGTGTTATTTGGCACTCTTGGGCCAGTGCAATACTATTATTACGTATTTGAAGCAAAATGTCGTCAAGTGTACAGTATTTATTTTCTCTGCCATGGTTCTTATCCATGCACTCATTACCAAACTATAAATAATACTGTCGATGGGTCACGGTTGAGAGGAGCATTAGTATAATTTTGTATTTATTTATTAATTTATTTATTTATTTCAGCTCACTATTCTCTGGTTGAAAGCTATCTAACCTGCTTTTCAACCAGCACCATCATTTAAATCTGTGAATGCATACAGGTCGGCCAGGTTGGCATTGCAAATAAAAATCTGTTGTTAGTTGCCTTACCTGGATAAATAAATAAATAAATAAATACACATAGATAGTTAGGCCCATTTATATATCCATTGTGTCCTTGATTTCCTGATGCATTGCACAAACCACTTCCCAAGCTGGTGTCATTTAACCTTTTCATTAATTTCCAATGAGTATTGCACACTTTATTTATTCATTTCACAAAATAGAAACAATACATGGGAAACCATATTTCGAGTTATATATACTAAATAACTAAAATATATATTATTTCATGATAGGTATGACACCTTAATTAAGTGTAATAAAAATGTTTTCAAAAGCACAATGACCGCAACTATTAGGGTGTGTTCTGTACATATTCATGTGTGTTTGCTACAAATAAGTGCTGCACTAAATACACAGCTACGTAGCATTCCACTCGTCTGTGATGTCATAGAATGTGCCCACAGTCAGCTGTCAAAGCATGCTGTTGCGTATACCTGGTTGAAGGTGTTTCCAGATGTGCGCACATGCACGTGATTGAATAGGCTCACCTGTGGACAACGGCGCAGTGTTTGGAGTCGGACTGGGAAGACCGTGTGTGTACGGCTGCAGTTAAAGTGCTAAGAGAATATCAGGTTCATCTTTTGATAATATTATAAGGAGTCATTTGGATACAAAACAGATGATAAAGCTTCATAACTCTGTCTAATGATTCTTTCTTCATTGTGATTACTTACCCCTTCTGTACTTATGAAAGCACTGACAAACTTAATTAACCACACTGCAAAAACTCAAACTCTTACCAAGAAGATTTGTTTTATTTCTAATCAAAACATATCTGATTACACTTAAAATAAGACCCATAACACTTAAAATAAGACTGATAATCTAAAAGTAACTTGTTTCAAGTAAAAGAGAAATTTGTCATAAAACAATCCAATAACATTTTTTAAAATATTTATTTCAAGTAAAAATTAGCTTGAAACAAGTGAAACCTGCCTAAAAAAAAGTTACTTTTTAGGTGATGAGTTTTATTTTAAGTGTAATCAGATTTGATTTGCATAGAAATAGGACGAATATTCTTGGTTGGCAGTGCAGTGAAGCCAATTGTAAGATGTCTACCTATGGGTGAAATGAGCAGGCAGCAGTCATTGCACAGTGGAATATGTTATTGTCATTACAGATCCATACATCAGTGTCAACTACTCACTGATCCAAACATGCATACATTGGATTGAAGAGCAATCAATGAACTGCGCTTATGATTTATTGTTTCACCATAAATCAAGCAAGATCAAACTGAGCAGCTGTGTGCACTACAAGATAATTTGGAATGTGTTCTTCCCCGCAACATACATAATTCATGTTTAGGATCTAGAATAAAATGTTGACTGGTGTTAGGATGTGATTACTTTGACAGATAAATGAGTGAATTTCATCTTTTGGTTTATTTCCTCAGTGTGGCTCTGCATGCTTCTCGTCAACTCATCTTTCGTTTATGGTTGACCTTAAAAGCCCTGAAGCGCGAAATTACATGCTTTCATTAAGAAAGCTCCATTGCAATGTGCTTAAAATGCAGCTGGCTTTGAAGTTTGCCTTTTGTATTCCTCCACTTTATGAGCTCTTAAACATCCCATCTGTTAGCATGTTTGGAGGCTGATACCAGCACAACTTGTTTCTGCATTTCACTCATCTGCTCACCACATTCAAGCCATTACCTTATTCAGTAACACCTGGTTCTTATTATTTATTTATTATTACGCAAAGAATAACTATATTCTTCCGTTACACATAATGTACTATATGGATACATGTAATGTTATCCAAAATGAAAAAAAATATATCTACTGTTTTTATTCATTGTTTTCCCACGCACAAATAATGCAATTATTTGGTTTTAACTATGTAACATGCTCGTGGCGATTGCATTAAATGCAAGATCATCTCACTCTGCATCCTTGTTGCTAACTAACGTTAACCCGTTCATTCCTTCCCTTTCTCCCTCTCTCTTTCTCCCCCTTGGTCAACATCTGTAGTACACTACTGATGATTTAGATTACTCTCAGTTCTATGATTATGCTGAGGGAGCCACTGACATCGTTCCTACTGATGATGAGTATTCTGAGCCGAAGGTAAATGAAAAAAGGAAAAGCAATGTGTCGTCTCTCTTTGTTCACAGTCCCTCTTTTGGTTTGTCTTTCGTGGTGTCTGTATCCCAATGTTTATATGCACGTTGATATTCCAATTACTGAATTTAATAAGGTTTGAGATGGGCTCCGGTAAACTGCTCTTATGCTTTCAGAAAGATTATCGTGCTCTGTTTTGATTGACACTGTTTAGTTACCTTATATGTATATCTAAAAGAAGGTGGGAATCACAAAATAACTCACAAGATTTTATCACAATATTATAGTGTTGACACAATCAATGATATACCAAAAGCAATATATCTATGACTATTATAAAATTTGAACATCCATGTAATTGAATGAATGTGTTCATATTCATTAATTGCAAATAACTTGCATGATTAAATAAATACAAAATAGTGGCAAAAAAAAGCATAGTCAAATTCGAAGCTCATACGTCCAATACATTTTTATCAGTGCGAACACAATTACTCTGAAGTATTTGATCTATCTGTTCACTCAGTACTGGTTGGAAAGTCTGCCTTATAGTTACCGCTTGGCTCGGGGCCCCCATTGTGAAAATTGCTCAGTGTTATTCCACATTCCAAAAATATGCAGCATAAGCAAAGAGTCAAAATTTACAATAGGTGTGAATGTGAGTGTGAATGGCTGTCTGTCTGTCTATATGTGCCCTGCGACTGGCTGGCGACCAGTCCAGGGTGCGCTCCGCCTTTGGGCTGCTCCCTGCCGCCGTGAACAGGATAAGCGGTGTAGAAAATGGATAGTACCATGACAAATAATGATGTGACATCATCAAAAATGCATTAAATGAAACTTGACATATTTTGACAATGGGCAGTGACAGTTTCGATATCCACTGCAAACTACAATCACGATACTATAGATTTTGCTGCATTAATACATATAGCATATTACAGAGTCAATCAAAACTGAACATTATTATCTGATTAAAGGAGCATTTGTGTTGGATCTCATTAGATTGTGCAGGTGTATTTAATAAAGCGTCCTGAAAAAAAAAACCAACTAATAAATATTGATATAACACCAAAAATAATCAATCAAATCCATAATGAATAGTTTTTTTTGGACCAGTTGTCGTGACTGTGATTTTGAGATGGTTGAGCTAAAGTTGTTAATGTGCATGTAAACATATTCAGTGTGTCAAATGTCTTTTGTCTCTTTTATGTGGCTTCAGTTTTCTCAGACTCAATCCCATTTTTGAATTCCAGCATGTCTTTAATACTATTGTTTAGAAATTGCAGCAGTCACAGAAGGAACCAACCCGGCTATTTTATTGTGCTGCAATAGCTCTAAAGATCTGCTGAAAAGCAAATATCTAAATGTGCATCCGTCCCAAAATCATAAATATGTGTGTTTCATGAACGGCGCAGTCTGTGGTTGTTGTACAGCATCTTCCATTTGTATTATAGTGCATATTCTTCTAATTACAGCCCAAGTTCTTTTTGTGTTGCATGTGGTTTGAACAATCAAGCACACGATGGGCTGTTATTGGGCTGTGATATTTGGGTTGCGAAAGACTGGACACCATTCACAGATTGTGCCTTTAAATAATTTCCACTCTTGAATGTTTGTCTTGGTGTTTGTTTTGTCGCCGTCCCCCTCTTCCAGAGAACCAAACGTAGTGTCTCCATGAAAAAGAAGAGGACCCGAAAGTCCCTCAGTAAAACTAAGGCCAAGCCCTTAAAGTTCTTGGCTACCAAAAAATCACCAGCTAAAAAGTTTGCCGCTAAGAAGAAGCGACAGATGCCAGGCTACCAAGCCACAGCGCCAGCACGACCCCGAGGCAGTTTTAGGGTA
Source organism: Phyllopteryx taeniolatus (assembly GCF_024500385.1). Taxonomy (NCBI): domain Eukaryota; kingdom Metazoa; phylum Chordata; class Actinopteri; order Syngnathiformes; family Syngnathidae; genus Phyllopteryx; species Phyllopteryx taeniolatus. The sequence goes on along the minus strand of NC_084521.1, from coordinate 11,761,728 downwards.
AACGATCAAGATGAGAAAAGAAACAAAACCCATCAAGATTTTGAAGAGAAAATCTGTGATGGTAGCCTGTGAGCTCCCTAACCTCTTCCGTGTAGAAGTAGCAGAGTCTGTAGTCAGCTTGGGAGGACCCCTATAGCAAATAACCACTGGTTCAAACCTTTGTGGTAACCCTTGCTTTATTCTTCTTTCCTTTTTTCAACATGACTCAGCTAAACAATGTAGGAGATTACAATACAGGCATTGACTACGGAACTGTAGATGATTCTCAGAGTCAGTCTCCCTTTGCCACGCATGGACCCAGTGAGGTAATTTTTAATCTTCATTCTCATTTTATTTTAATTTTAAAAATAGTTGAGGGGAAATGTTGTCCAGGAGGATTTTGCCCAAGTCTGGTATGGTACCTGGTATGTAAAGACACAGCTATTTCAGTGAAATTGGTGCGTCTTTTGGGTTGTGCCCTCCATTAGACAAACAGCTTCTCGGGATGCGTTGCATTCCTAAAAAACATGCAAATCTTGACGCTTGATGTCTAAAGATTTTAACCAACTCTAACTTATCTTTGGTTGGTTGTTGTTGTTAAAATCTTAATTTTAAACTATTAGACTCTGTAGGCTGTCTGGTATGATCGCCTTGCTAATATAATTCAACAAAGCGGAATACACCCTGTACATCTATTTCCCTAAAACAACTTGGGGAAAAAATGAGGTGAATACAAGCCCAATGGAAATTATTTGTTTTAAGTCTAAATTATTTTGTTGCTTTTTATTAACCACAAAAATTTAAAGTAGCGACTGATACGGCATAGTATTATTGAACAGCATATGCGCTATTTCCCATCAATGAAGAAGTTTGGTTTTACGTGTTCTGTTCAGAACTATGATCAACTAAAACCAAAGCTTCCCCACAGCCAGCTATCAACTTGCTTTGCCTACCGCAGCGTATGATGCAGTGGATGTGATTACACAGGCGCCTGCAAATCTATCATTTGGCTACCTGGATTAGTGCCAGCTAAACCTGTGTAATCACATTCTTCTTCTTGCTCTCCAAAATTGAATCCTCAAGTTGGAATGAAAGAAGTGATTGTGCCAAGTGAATGTGGTTTACAAGTCATATCCAAATTTGTGAATTTGGTTAAAATCCTGAATGATTGCGCTTTCAAAAGGACAGTTCAGACATTCATTCCAGCCTTTTTTGTTTTGGTATCAGTAAATTGTATGTGATAAGGAACAAAGGAAGGCTGGAATAGTTCTAAGTCTGTTGCGACATGTATGTATTAACACCTTTTTGACTATATATAAAGCTATAATGATAACACCTTTTGTACTTTGTAGTATTTTGGCATTTGACGTTAAAGGTGAGGATTTTTGACAATAATCCTATATAAAACCCAATAAAATCTATTTTGAATGCTCAAGGTGTTACCATTGTTATTATAGCAATATATTTGCATATACATGCTTTGATAACTTCTAAAAATAAGGTACACAGTTTGCTCAACTAACACTCTGCTGGCCATTGCTTCCTTTCTCCTTCGCTTTTGTAACAACCCAAGGCTGTGGAGGAGGATGTTGTCGGTGATTATGTCACTGAAGCCCCTCCCGTGGCTCCGGAGCCCGCCGTTGTCCCAGAAACAGCGGAAAACGTGGACACTGGTCTGGAAGCATATGACTTGAAGGAATATGATGACCTAAAGGAGTATGACTTGGGAGAGGTTGACAACAGGTTGTATGACTATGGGGCATACGATGAGTATGGCCCTGGCTCCTCTAAACCGACTGCTGCAGAGGAAGAGGAAGTGGGGCCCGGGGTGGCTGCTGAAACTGAGAGCACCGTAAGTATCCACACCCCGACTTGGAGACTGAGGGGTGTGTGCATGAGTGCACGTGTAAGGGGCTCATTCTTTCTTACAGTGCACATCTTTTCTAGTTGGCATGATTAATGAATCATTGGCATGTTGCGTGTGGAGTCGGTCCAGGCTGATGGTTTGCTGGTGATTTGATTGACCTCTAAGAGGGACGCGTGCATCTCATTGTTTGGGTTTGTCAGAACAGAATGTTTCTCTTCATAGATTCTGACGCACTCATTGCAAATGATCTCATTTGTCTTGATATCTCTCCACACCTAACCGCCGATAAGTGTATGTCAACCCACATACCAAACTAGCCCTGGCTCCTAGATCTTGGCGATAAATGATGATGAGTAATCTATCACCAAGATTTGTTTCGGCCATTGCCTCTCTGTAAAATACTCCTTGTCAATTTTATAGCGATTACGGTAGGCCATTAATTCCACTTTAAGTGGTTCAGCAACCACTAATACTTCTAAAGTGCTCTCTTTTTGTGTCTGAAGTGTTTATTATTTTTACTCTGAATCCTTGAACAGACCGACAGATCCTCAATCCTTCCGGTTGTTGTGTGATTTATTATACAATTCACCAACTAAGATGAAACTTGATAGCAGTCTCAATAGAGCTGATCAGTATAATTGTTTGGATTCCCATTCATCACTTTTGCATGGCCACTTGTTGCTAGGCAGAATTGGTAGGGCATTACCAATCACAATGACCAAATGACATGCGCCAGTCATGATTTCTGTGCTGTATCTTGGCACACTGCTACCACAAACATCAGGAAAAGACACATGGACATTTGTAACTAAGGTCCAAGGGCAGAAAAGTATTATGTGTACTTACAGTTGCACTCAATTCGACAACAAAAAAATTTAACCGGTACAACTTTGCATGACAAAATCACATTGTAAAGAAAAGAGGAGCAAGCCATTTTAGCACCATATTTTCATCTACAGACTCTATTGGTACGCTCACTTTTCCTTAATTCAAAATTGCCATAGATGGTCATACAGTATCTCTCAGGATGCTTTTAAAGTTCCTCTACACACTTAAAGAAAAGCATTATCTACTCTCCACTTCTCCACTTCCAAAGCACCCCTAAACATCACCACCAATAACCAAATCCAAATCATGTTGTGCCCAAATAAGAATGCAAATGCATATCTCCTTATTTTTCTCTGTCTTTGGGGTTTGCATGTCATCAACAACTTGTTCAAATGGGATATCGTTCTAGTTGATCGCCATTAGCCTTCCTGCACGGTGCCAGTATAGTATAGTGCATTGCTCCACTTCAAGCACATTGAGTCCACTCTTGCTCCAGATAACTAACATTTGCCTGTTTAGTCATTTCACTCCAGTGTGTTACTCTTAAATCCTCCTTCTAGGTGCCATGTATACATGACACCCAGTACACAGTCCTGATGGACCGGGCAAAATGTGTCACCTCTTTGCTGTCTTTGTTACCGCAGGTTGCTGGAGCTGGAGGAGCCTTCGGCCAAAAGGGAGAGAAGGGCGAGCCCGCTGTGATCGAACCTGTAAGCCCCTAAAATTTGGTGCTCAGGGTTTCCAATGACAGAACATTTCTTTCTGGAAAGATTTTACTCTCTCTGCTGTAATGTAAAAAATTATGAATTGAAGTAAATCTTTCTGCTGCCAGTGTTGGTGGTGTGATACAATGTTTGTTTTATAAAGGGCATGCTGATTGAAGGACCGCCAGGACCACCGGGCCCAGCTGTGAGTATATATGATTAAAAGTAAAAGAAACCAATGGACAGTTTAAAACCTGAATTGTCACGTTATGCTATTTGTCTGCTAATTTTTTTTTTTTTTTTTTTAAAGGGTCTCCCTGGTCCCTCAGGCCTACAAGGACCCCCTGGTGGTGCTGGGGATGCTGGTGACAGAGTGAGGTTTTTTTCGGGGTTTTTTTTTTTTTTTAAATGTGACTTCTGCCACCTCTTTTGACCGCTAAAGGGCCCACATTTGTCACTAAATTGGATGAAATCTTTTTTTTTTTTCTAAATTTATATGTTGCGGTGGAACCAGTTAGCACATCTGCCTCACAGTTCTGAGGACCGGGGTTCAAATCCCGGCCCCACCTGTGTGGAGTGTGCATGTTCTCCCTGTGCTTGCGTGGGTTTTCTCCGGGTACTCCGGTTTCCTCCCACATCCCAAAAACATACACGGTAGGTTGATTGAAGACTCTAAATTGCCCATAGGTGTAAATGTGAGGGCAAATGGTTGTTTATATGTGCCCTGCGATTGGCTGGTAACCAGTTCAGGGTGTACCCTGCCTCTCGCCCAAAGATAGCTGGGATAAGCTCCAGCACGCCCGCCACCCTAGTGAGGATAAGCGGTACAGAAAAGGGATCAGACTGGAAAGTTATATCAATGGGAATAGGGTTTGTGCTCTGGTTATGAATTATGCATATCGAATCATTTGCTTCCTGGACTCAGGCTGTAAAACAAACGTATGGACAAATGCACACCATCTTACTTTGGGTGTTTGTTTTGGACTGCAGACAGATGCTTAGGAATGGACGGGGTTGGTTGTGTGCAGGAGGAGGGGCAGACTCCACTAACAAACATTAGCCTCCAGCATTGACTTTCCTACCCATGTGTACAAGTGCAATTGAATAAGTAATTTAGTTTTTTGACAGAGACAATTTAAATATAGTCGCAAGACGGCATGAAACTGAAAAGAGGTTTTAGCTATTCCCAGCTACTCCAGTCTCTATTTGGACTTTTGCATTCATTATAATTTTGGGGTGCATTTACTTTCAAATTTAAAAAAAAAACACAAAACATTGATATAGATATGCAATTAGAAGGGGTTCTGTTCCCTTAAGTTCTACACCATTCAATGTCAAACTATACCGTACATAGGCATTTAATTATATTTTATAACGATTAGAGAAAAGCCTCTCATTTACTCAAAGCACCACAATTCCACTGATAAATTTCCCTCTCTTGACATTTGACATAGTTAATCATTGATTATTCTTTACATGTCATCCACTTCAGGGTCCTCCTGGTCGTGCTGGTTTGCCTGGTGCTGATGGCCTGCCTGGGCCCCCCGGTACTATGCTGATGCTGCCAGTAAGTTCGCCGAATATTAAACACTTTTAAACCAGAGTTATTTCTGTCCCACCAAATAATGAGGGACAATTAGTAACGCGCTGAGGAACCTTTTCATTCGTGTGTCTATATTTGTGTGTAACAGTTCCGCTTCGGTGGCGACGGTGAGAAGGGTCCAGTGGTGTCAGCCCAAGAAGCCCAAGCTCAGGCCATCCTTTCCCAGGCCAGAGTAAGTGGACCAGGACATAAAGAAAAAGAGTTGGAAAGATGAAGCACGCAGTAGTTTGGGGAGAGATTAGGAGAGGTATGATGGCTTTTACTGGGTTTTCAGGATTAAAAAGAGATATGCTGAGTGGGCTGAAGCGCAACAACGTAAAGAGGCCACTTGGAACAGATGGGCAGTCAGGACAGACTGTTAAAAATACCCCAAAGACTCTCAGCCTGGGGTGGCCGAAAGTGACAGGTGTAGAAAATATGTCTGCGTGGCTTCAGGGTTGGTCTTGAAGTTTAAAAACCGATACCATAGTGGAAAAAGTAGCCATAATGTGGAAATATTGGATGCATCCAAATATAGCAATTGCAGTATATTTATCAATATTTATCTTATAAATCAAATGCACAGGATATTGCATCTTGTCACGAAGGTATTTTTCCCCTATTGCAATTTAGATTCAAGGTGCACTGAAAAGGTTTTAATTAAACATGATGAAAATAAAGTTATACTGCCTTTTCATTATTGAGAATATGATGATAACTACACATTTATATTAAAAAAAAAAGTTGTGTAAAAAAATTTTTTTCTGGGGTAACATTTTATATCTATGTTTTTGAAAATGTGGTAAAAGTGGTCCAAAATACAGATTGTCTTCTGTAATTTCTATATAGATATTTAAATAATATAGTGTGGTGAATTTCATTTCATGAATTTACATTGCAGCTGGCTATGAAAGGACCCCCAGGGCCAATGGGCTTGACAGGAAGATCAGGGCCAGTGGTGAGTAACTTTTATTTGAATTATTCACACCTTTTTTTAAAACACATATTATCCCTATATTTTTTAACCTCCTTAACAAGTAAAACCCGAAAAATTATTTTCAATGAAACATGATCATGTGTTACTATTTCCATTGCACTTAAATGAGGTAATTATTGCATTTTGTGATCATTTCATCGTGTCACTGGAATCATGCATTGTGACACAGTTCAAACCAGATGATTTGTTTGTGAATGTCGTGGCATCAGCACTTTGTGGCTCGGTGACACCATGCACACCGCCTGCTTGTTACTATCTAGGTGCTGCCAGCTGCCTAGGCAGTGTACTTCTGTCCACCCCCCAGCTTCCACCTCCTCTCTGTTGGGCTTGTTGATACACGATCCACTCATTATCGACTGCAAAAAGCACACTGACGGGGCCTCTTTGAAATCTGCCTTTCACTGGCTTCAGTCCAAGTGTAATCATCAAAAATGAAGCATGCTAACATCTTGCTGTATTGTGTGTGGGTTTGAATTTGAATATTTAGACCTAAGTGTACAAAACATAGTTTTACAGCGTTTTGTGCCCTTATTTTGTTACTTCTAATGCTTTTGGAGTCTTAAGGTGTATGTATATAGAATATGCATGCAATAATGATTTAATTACATACACATTAATTAAGTAAAATAGTTTCAAATCAGTATTTACACATTTCCGGGACATTGTTCCTTCCTAACAGTCTTTTCAAGTAGACCATGTGTCAATCTTCTCGAGGCCCATACAGAGGGATTTGTTGTAGCTAAACACTGCCCCCTAGTGATGATGTTTAAACAAACCCTGCCTTTGTTGAAGAAAAGTGGTTTGGTGACGATTTTAGAGACAACTTGTTTGGTTTGTCCTATCTCCTTTCAAGGGTCTACCTGGTTCTACTGGACTGAAAGGTGATGGTGGTGATCCCGGTCCTCAGGTGAGAAGGATGTGTTTAAAAAAAAAAAAAAAAAAAAAAAAAAGTGAGTGAAAGTCCCATCCAAGGTTACTGTTGCTCACTGGGTGGTTTTCTGCAGGGGCCCCGTGGCGTCCAAGGGCCACCAGGACAAATCGGGAAAGCTGGCAAGAGGGTGAGTGAACTCAGTGACCCTGGTCCAGTCACACTGTAGTGCATGTTAGATTACCTCAGTATTTGTTTTGTGCGGAGTTGTTTGTACCTGCTGCTCAAACGCTAAGAGGATTTTTTTTTTTTTTACAACCCAACAAACATTCGCTTGACAAGCGCTTAGAAGCCCGTGCGGCCTCCAATCCTCGGATCAATAGCTGGCCTGTTTAATCTGTCTGAAAATGTCAAAGTGAGTCAGAAAGCGAATAGGGGAGGTGCTGCTCAATTTGTGTCAAACGCCTTGACCTAATTGGTTACTAATAAACATAAACCAGTTACAGACATATCACTCATAAAATCTTATTTAATTGGGCAAATGGGAGGCATTAGGTGATTTTTAATATCCTAAAAAACATACCCATTTTCAAGGATATGTTATTGGACCCACTCCCACCTTATCCTCGGAGTTTGTTCTCTGATGTCTTTTTGTAATTTTCATCACAATGAAACAATGCTTTAATGAATGTTTTCACACTCCTGCTAACTATCTGCTGGTACCCACAAGACAGAATAATTTCATTTATGCGTTCCTATAACAGAAATCATTGCTCAAACATGTTGCAATATACAATATGTTCAAGGTCTGTTCTCATGTTTCTAGGGTCGTGCCGGAGCTGACGGTGGACGTGGGATGCCCGGAGAATCAGGCAGCAAGGTACCAAATACTATTAGCAATTACAATATATTTGCAAGTTGCCAAGTTTTGCTCAAAAGCTGGTGCAACTCATAATTACGTTGCCGTGAGTTGCCGTTCTTGTGTTTTTATATAACAGGGTGACCGTGGCTTTGATGGACTCCCCGGACTGCCTGGTGAAAAAGGGCACAGGGTAAGTGCAGTTACATTTCTTTTTGTAGAATACTTTGGAATTTCTTCCCCAAAGTTTTGGTTTTTCCTTTGTAGAATCAACTTCATATGAAGGATTTGTCTATTCAAAGTAAATTATAAACCTAATATCTGTAAAATAGAATACAATATGTTCATCTATTACTTTTAAAGATTATTGGCCATCGCCGATGTTGCTCTATGAGATAATTTTCAAAAATTTAATTGAGACAACGTGTTCTAGTGACTGCTGGTAGATCCTCATCGTGTTACAATATATTTGTTAATCATAATCTGTGTATTATTTCAATTAGTAGTAAAATTCTGAAATTACAGAGTGATGGGTGAGAACCTGTAATGTCATGAAAAGCAAAAGTCTTCACATATGCCCGTGCATGAAGTTATGTTGAAATATTTTTTATTTTATTTTTTTTCATATCTTAATTGCCATTTGTAAACTGTTGAATACTTGCAAAACGTTTGCTCAACCAGTCATCCGTAATCGAATTTTAGATTCTGGATGACTTGTTAAAATTCTTATACCGTATTTCTACAGTTATGCAATGCAAATTAAATAGTAAAAATGATTAGAGGACACATATCAATTAAGGAAAAGATTTTGATTCTTAATCTCCCTCTATTTGTCAGGGTGAGCCAGGACCAATGGGACCCCCAGGTTCTTCCGGAGAGGATGGACAGAGAGTAAGTCCTTTCAATTTGTAATACACATTCTTAACAACTTGCTGGAAAGAAAGACAAAATAACACGCAAAACTGATATAAGTCATGCACTGATATTTTGAGTCACCAAACTGTGGCGTAGCGCAGGTCCGCCTTCAGGTTGCGTGAGGAGGCGGAGAAAATATGAAGGTGGGAGGCAGGCGGTCATGTTTAACCTTTCCTCCTTATGAAACTCACTACTCCGCCACTAAATACCTGTGGCTGTAAATATAGTCAACCATGCTTGGTTAACCAACATTTTGTTCTATTAATGCAGAAATGTATTTTGAACTGCTTATATCACCAATCATGAGCTAGCAAGGATGCTTTTTTTTCAGTTCAAGAAATAACTAAGGACTCTGTTTCTCCCCACAGGGCGAGGATGGAGAGATCGGGCCTAGAGGGTTGGCTGGCGAGAGTGTAAGCTTTTTTTAATATTTTTTTTTACAAGACCTAATAATCCGATATTCTGACTATTCCAAATGTCGTTGCACTTAATTCAAATGAATATGATCATGCTTTACCAAAGGTATCCACCAGGGTCACATGCTTTTCTTATCGAGTAGAAGCCATCGGTATTTTTTATTTTTGTATTTATTTTTTCAGCATCGATAACATGTGAGTTCTTCTCATTTTCTTGTAGGGCCCAAGAGGTCTACTGGGACCCCGTGGTTCTCCAGGACCCCCTGGCTCACCTGTATGTACCATCAGCTCCCCTACTATACATCATTATATCACTTCATGATATTGGTAAATGGTCTGTATTTTCCCTCATTTCTTTCTTATGTATCCCTCACAGGGTTTTGCTGGAGTTGATGGGCCTCCAGGTCCAAAAGGAAACATGGTAAGAACATAACTTTGTCTCTTTGTAACTTTGAAATGTTTCCTCTGAGTTCTTAAGGCCACATCATTTGTGACGGGAGTTGTCTTTAACTGTTTCTGTAACTCTGCGCTGTCTACGTTGGGCTGTTAACATTCCTTTGGGATTCACAGCTGTGAGGTCAGAGGTCATCCCTATGCCGCAAAAGACCTACAGAGGAGAACCGTCATTTGTTTAAGTTCTACCATGTGAGCAAGATGGTATACCATATTTTTTTTATGGCATTTGCCGTAAATAAAGATCTTAAGGATGATCTACAGGAAGAAAAGTTCACTTTAAAGCCATTAAATATATTTAAGAGCCACTTTTCCTGTGCACTTGGTGCAGTTTGTCATGATATTGAGACATTTCCACGGCAGATAAGTGCAGTCATTATTAAAATGTACTTTATTGTGGGATTCCTGAGAAGGGCAGGTTCGGTTCCATGTAAAAGAGACAAGTTTGGACTACTGTATAGAGTTGAGTGACTTTTCTAGTTATTTTCATATTTACATTCTATGCTGCACTGTTGTCAACTTTATCTTGGTGCTAGGTAAAGGTTTGGATGACACTTCCTTGCTTGATGATATTAACGTGAACAATCCAAGTGGCACTTTTTAATTTAATGCAGGCGTTGTGTTGTGTTTGCTTTGACCTCTATTCTTCATTTTGTTTAGGGACCACAAGGAGAGCCGGGACCACCGGGCCAACAGGGGATATCAGGGACTCAGGTAAACTCATTAATCACACCCTGTCTTGCAAATTTACATCAAAACAAAGCGGGTGTGTGTGTAAAAGCGTCCATAAAAGTTTTGAACCCTCGCATTTGAAGTAAAAGTAAAAGTAAAAGACATTGCCAAGCCATCCCCCTTTTCTCCCTCATTTTTGGGTTATTTTGGGGAAATGTTTTGGTGTTGATTCATTTAATAGCATCCTATTCGTGTTAGTGGAATTCCTTCAAGGGTGCCACACCCTTCTTAATCTTAACATTCTTTCACCAGCTCAACTCTTCACAGTCCCGACATCCTCCACATTGATTTTATGTGTGTTGTCATAGAAACCAAGGCTCATTTCTATGTATGTATTCACTTCATAGGGCCTTCCCGGTCCCCAAGGCCCTATTGGACCACCTGGTGAAAAAGTATGACTAATTATTTTTTTATTGTTTTTATTCAAGTATATGTGCATAATTTAACAGGGAAAATATATTTTTTAACCAATCTGGTACTAATTTTACTGTCATCCAAAATCCTCATTGTTGTGTTTTTTTTTCTCATCTGCAGGGACCCCATGGGAGGTCAGGGTTGCCTGGACTTCCGGGTGCCGACGGACCCCCTGTACGTGCTCTGGTTACCTGTATACTGTACATGCATCCAGAATACTGATATTCATGCACATACTCTGCAGCCTCCAAAATCCTGGCAATGAAAATATTGCAATTCTATTGTGATTATTTTGGACAATATAAAATTGAAAACAAGTGTAGACATCTGTTTGTTTGTCGTATGTTTGATGGCGTGCACTGTATAGGACATCTTCCCTTCACAGTTGATGGATGGTATCTCTGATTTCAATATCATCAACCGGATTGTTACAAATCTGTATGTGGATGTATGTTATTTCATTAGGGCTGTCTATCTTCTTCAAATTATCAAAAAAAGAAAAAAAAACTGAACTTGTATTGGTGTTACTTGGGCTGCACATCCATATCACTTATATTGTCCTGTGTTTTTCTCAATTCCATTGTCAGCTCTTTGTGTGGAGCTGCATGAAATTGATGAAGAACTAAATGTCACACATGTTCACATGTCTGCTGCACAATCAAATTAGACAGAAACAGAGCTGTCATGCTGTAATTTTGCCATTTTCAGATCGATCCATTTGTTCTCATTGTATGTAGAAGTCACAGAGTGGCACATCATAAAAGGTCGAACAGAAATGTGCTACCCATCTTTTTTTTTTTTTTTTTTCTTCAAAGCTGTATTATAAACCTCCATTATACCTACCGCGAGTAGGTACCAGAGTCATATGATTATTTAAACTTTTATAATGAACCGTTGTATCTGATTATGTTTTTACAGGGTCATCCTGGCAAGGAGGGTCCAGCCGGAGAGAAAGGAGCTCAAGTAGGTGCCTTTAGGAAAGCGGTGTATATACTTTTACATAGATACAATAAATACAAATATATGTCTAAAAAAAGCCATGCGGTTACGATGCAATAAAACATTTTAGGTGGATTGTATTTGAGGTGTAAATTTGCAGAGAGGCTCATTGCCTTTCTTTGTTTTTGGCCCTGACTAATGATTTTGTATTGTATTAGTAGTACTGAAGATAGTCAACCATCTGAATGAAGTTACATTTGTAGAAAAAAAAATTGCTTTAAGTCAGCCAGTTGTAATTTGAAGAAACATTCACAGTATTTGTAAACATAATGCCAGGTAGTATGATTCTATTTCTCTACCTCTGGATCAGTACATAGACTCTATCCCAAATATTTCTTTAGGATGTTTTAACAATTATCAATATTATGGTTATCTTCTTGGTTGGATAGAATATTATCCTTTGCCAAGAAAAGAAAGGATGTAAACGTGAGCCTTGTCACATTTGTAAAATAATAAGTTTTCCCAACATTTATTGAGTCAAAGCATCCATTTTACATTAGAACTCTCCTGACAAACCACTAAACAAAAAGTCACAAAGAGTATACATACTGAAATAATGATGATCTCATCTCAATTTACTCACAATTTGACTTAGTGTAAAATTTGGGCCTCTTTATTTGAACACAAAGCTATTTTTCTGTGGTATGAATGGCAACAGGTGGCTACACAGGTTTATTGTCCCTTAATTAATAAATAATAACATTTCAGAAAAATTATGTGGAATTGGATCATTTGCCGCGGCACCTTTGATGATCTCTCACTACACACTAGTTTGCAATGGCACCATGGTTGGGAACCATTGATCAAAAGTAACTTTACCAAATAACCTAATATGACAAGCCATTTTCGTATACTTATATGCAAAGCTTTGATGGACTATTATTATTCTTTCCAGGGTCCAGTGGGTTCTCAAGGTCCCATCGGCTATCCTGGGCCTCGTGGTGTCAAGGTAAGCTCCTTCAGGAATATAATAGACCAGCAATAATAGTATAATGTTCAAATAATATGAGTCAAACAAAGTCTGCATAGCTTCAGTGAATGTATTTCCTGTGCAACAGGGTGCTGATGGTGTGAGAGGGTTGAAAGGTTCAAAGGGAGAAAAGGTAAGAACGAGATACAAAATAGTTTTAATAACATGTAACTAAAGTGAGGTGAGTGAATTCTGTATTTTGGAGTTAAATACTGTGGTAGCTTTGCATTGGTGAGACAATTTTGTTAACATTTTATTATGCATCCTTAGTTTTAAAAAAGCAATGCAAAAGGATGCATGTCACAAACAAATACAACAACAGTGCTTTTGGAAGATTGTTGGAAGATGTTGAGTTTAATAACACTTTCCTGGGACTATTCATTTACACCACGAAAGTAAGCAGAGGAGACACTTCATTTACAATATATACATCAAATGTTAGCGCCGAATATACACTAATGTAGTATTTTGAAAAAAGGTTTTCAAAAGACAAGTGAGACCAAGCAGTGGGTGTATAATAGTGTAGCATTTATTTGGAAATTGAAATTGCCAACTACTGGCCTGACATGGGCATGATAGCATTTTGACAGAAAACATGTTTCGTCTTTAGCTGACTCTTTTCAAGAAATGCCCCAAAAAAAAGGTTTCTGAGGGGGATTAGACCATTGAAACAAAGTTTTAGGAGCCACCTGGTAACATATTCAGGCCACCGCTTCTGTAACTTGGACCTGTCTTTGCCCTCCTCACGTCCGCTTGAATCCTTTGAGCTATTGCCTAGTTGAGGTCAGACGATGGCCTCCTTCGGCGGAGACAAAGACTGTGTGAATGTGAAGCTGTCGTGCTCAAGGCGTCTCACTTTCACAGAGCAATTCACGTCAGCTCCAGCTGTTTGAAGTGTTTTTCATGCGTGTCGCCACGCAGAATTTAAACGAACCCATCTTTGAAGAGATGGTCACTTGAGATTGAGACTAGATTTTATTGTATAAAATACACCATCTGCCTGCGTGATTGTGTTGTTTCCATAGTGGCAGCAATGCATTTCTTCCTGAATTATTAAAGCATGCGATCCAAACCCTGAGTCTTGGGGATAAAGGTTTTGTCATGAATAAGGGATGGGCTTAACCTCATGTGTGTGTATGAGCGTATGAGGGTGTGATGGAAGAAGGCAGTTCTAAATTATCTAGCAAATAATGAATGATAATGGATAGGTGACACAAAAAATTTGTGCCAAAGAGACAGGGACTGAGTCGTGGATATACATAGAATTCGTGTGTTATTATTAATGCAAAACTTGAAGTGCAATACATTGTGTAGAATACAGAATCCATAGCATCAGTATGTCCTAAATCAATTGCTGCAGGGGAGTCAACTCAAAACCTTTGCACAGGATCACGTGATTCTGTTTTACAATATGACCTGCAGGTGGAAGCATGAATTATTCAATTGATAGAGCAAGTATCATTGGAACAGTGACTGGATATGATCACTGATATGAAATTATTTTGTGTTACGTGACGTGTTACGTGCTAGCAAAGAAGCAATGAGCAATTCTAGAAACATGCTGTAGGTTGTTTTTGTTTTGTTTTAGGGTGAAGATGGTTTCCCAGGTTTCAAAGGTGATATGGGAATCAAAGGAGACCGGGTGAGGAAAAGTTCTTCCATCTCCGAAAATGAGTCATATTAGGTGAGCATCTTGATTACTGTATTTAAATTGTATTCAAGGGTGAGGTTGGCATGTTGGGTCACCGTGGAGAGGATGGTCCTGAGGGTCCAAAGGGACGAGCTGGCCCCAACGGAGAGTCCGGTCCCATAGGTCCTGCTGGAGAAAAGGTAATATGACAGGTGTTTGTCTACATCTTTCTGAAAATTGTTTTGAGTTATTGTGCTGCTCGATATAATGATGATTTAATATTAATCAGGGTAAACTGGGAGTACCAGGATTGCCAGGATATCCAGGAAGACAAGGACCTAAGGTAAGTTAGTGTTGAAATAAATCACTCATTTTAGCATACAAGGCTAAAATCTTTACTATCAACCCCAAGCTATGTTTTTTTTTTTTTTATAATTGAGAGTCAATGCTTTTAATTTTTAAATAGAATAAAACAGAATACCTTTGTTATTATTGCAATACAACTGTACTGTGTAACAAAATGAGGGTATAAGCACCAATACAGGTAAGATAGGGGGAAAAATGAAAATGAACAATTTAACAAATATGTACAAGAGTAAGCAAATGCTGTATATTCTAAAGAGTATGTGTAGGTATAGCTTTTGTATTTCCAGGAAACGACGTGAAATGATCAAAGATTGTGTGACTCATTTGCACTTAATGTTTCCAATGTAACTTGATGTGGGCGTCATGTTATGGTAAGATGGTTTTTAATCGCCTGATCATGAAATGTGGTGTAACATACAATTATGTTCATTTGTCTTTTGTTTTACACATACACTCTGTATATTTGTGGATGTATTTCTTATATGTTCATTTAAGATGTTCTCCTCATTTCGTTAGCCTTACAGCATAATTGCCCAAATCATTTTTAACATTTTCAAATAACAAGAAAGAAAAAACAACAACTAATTCAACAAACAAGAAGAGTACACTTTTTTTTTGTTATTATTATTATTATTATTGCGATTGTGACGGTAAATTAAAAAGACTTAGGGAATTATGCTGTCAGGCTAACTATACAGTATGTTCAATTTAGTGCTGCCATGTTGACCAACTTTACTCGGATTCAGAATTTAAAGTGGCACGAAAAAGGGCCAAAAAATATCATGTAAATGCAACACACCACAGAGAATAGTAATGTTAACAAGCCTGCCAAATGTTGATGTTCAGCTCGCATCTGCGTGTGTCTTCAAAAAGTCAATACATCACTTTTTTATTTCCTCATTTTTTTTGGAAGCTTAAATCATTCACCGAACTGTTTTGTAAATTGAGGCATCCAGCGAAGACGCACTTTCGAGGTGTAGCCATCGTTAGCCTGCTAACTGCACGCTATAGTGGTAAATGGGCCTTGTTCTGGAAGCTTAGCACTGCTAACTCACAACTGAGCAGCGTCGCCAAACGAAACGAAACGACATCACTTTGTCCTTATATAGTGGGCAAGGGAACTCGAGCTAGAAAGTATACGCCCCAGCCCAGTGACATCACTCGGCTGTGTTTGAGCCCCACCCACAAAATCAGGAAAATTCTAACAGTGAAAAAGATGCTTAAGCTATATCTCAACAATTCAACACTGTATTGTTATAAGTCTTTGCATACGTTTTCAGCACTTCAAACATATTTAATGCATTTTGAAACAAAACATGGATATCTGCTTAGTGCCACTTTAACTTTAGGGGCATGGTTTTAACAGGTACCATCTAGGTAAATTCTGGGTGAAACTTTACAATAATGGATATTATTTATATTTTACATGATTCCAATTCCCAATACAGGATATAATAAAATATATCAAATAGAATAAACCCAACAAAAATCAAGATTCACATTTTGAAATTAAATCACTACAGATATGCAAGGAGTAAAGCTCATTGGTACTGATTGCCATGCTAAATTCATGTAATTGATCATGAAACATTTTAGCTGTGTGATTAATACATAATGAGTTCTCTGGTGTCCTTCTCCTGCTATTTTGACAGGGCTCCAGTGGTTTCCCTGGATTCCCAGGAGCCAATGGAGAGAAAGGTGCCAGGGTAAGAAATGCACTGTGCCCCAATGTGTCATTACAGCATCATATCTAACACAAAATAACATTCATCTTCATTCTCTTAGTGGTATTATAAGCTGAACAATGCTGGCTAGTGACAGATGAGCATTGTATCTCATCTTGTTTCATTGATGGTTTTTTTAATAGGGTGTTGCAGGCAAAGCTGGTCCAAGAGGACAGCGAGGTCCAACGGTACGTAACAATCACCCCAGGTTACCTTAATTCTCTTTATACTTGAAATATAGTACTTTTTTGTGTTTACGTTGGTTTTTCTCATGATTATTTGTTTCTTTTCAGGGTCCTCGTGGGGCTCGAGGAGCCAGAGGCCCAACAGGAAAGCCGGGCCCCAAGGTATAAGATTCAGTATTGGTCATAACATACAAGAAACTCTTCAAGGATTGTAGTAAACGGGCTACATTTTATCAACCACAGAAATGGCAACTTCAAATAATATCTGTGCAATGGAAATATTTTGGGATAAGAACATGAACACTTTTTTGGTGTTGCGTGTTGCAGGGCACATCAGGCAACGACGGTCCTCCAGGCCCGCCTGGTGAGAGAGTAAGTCCACGGTGCATGAGTCTGATCAAACACAGGGTCAAGAAAGGTGCAATTATGGCAGTAGTCTTCTATAATTGCCATTTGTTCATGATTCCTAAACTACTCCTCATTGAAAACCATTTTTGGGCAGGAATGAAAAAATATTAACATACTTTACCAACAGAATGCTGCTGCTAGTTGAATGTACTGTTACATTTAACACACATTACCTTTTACTTTTTTACCCCTTTGTTTGCTGTCGACAGAGATAGCCATAGTGCTTGGTCAATAACTTTTAGGTGGGTAATTTTGCTGTCTAAAAAAATACAGAATCAAAAAAAAGTTAATTAATCCTGCAAGCCTTGATACACATACACTTTATGTGTCGATAAAATGAAGTCTCATGAAATGTGTTGGCCAGGCAAACACACATCCAGTATCTTGCTTGGAATGAACCAATTGATTTCAAAAGTACTTTTAACTGAAGGTTATTAATATTAAAGTGAATACATTTAAAGACTTTAACTAAGTTCATGTTTGACCTCTAATTCCTCTCTCCAGTTACCTTATTTCATTTCTTTAAATAGCTCTGTATAATTCCAACCTCTTATTAAATATAGTAGTGACATATTGTAATGACACGATTAAAACTAAATGGTCTGAACTGTCTAATCCTCAATGGTCATGTTTAGGATTATTAGGAACCAAAGAATACAAATTTATTAATTTGTTTAAACAGCACATTTTGTTGCATCTTAATCTATGGATAGTTTTGTTTAAATGAAATTGTTTTATTATCTTTGTTTTGCATGAAGGAGACACATAATTTCTACATCTCTGTCATTGGTCTGACTGTTTCTATATTTACTACAGGGACCTCAAGGACCTCAGGGTCCTGTCGGCTTTCCTGGACCAAAGGGTCCACCTGTAAGTATTTTATATATACTTCACCACTGAATGTAAAACAATGTACTTGTAGGCAAATATGAATCATTTCATCACTATATTGTTTATTAGAGCACTAACCCAGCAAGATGATTTGAGAATTCCATTCACTACAGTGGTACCTAGAGCTATGTATAATTCTGTAAAAGGAACATTTGTCTAATTTAAGAAAAATGATGATTAGGAGGCAAGACCATTCCCATTAATTCTTTCAACCCTATTATAGTCACGTGGATCATTAGTTGCAATGTTCTTGTCAAGACAGATATTTCTTCTTTTGTGTGCACCATATGGTGTGCTTATAAAGCATTTATAAAATGCTGCAGTTAAACTAAAATGAATAATTTGGTGTTATTTCTTACTGATGATGATCAGTGTCTACGTCATGAATAAGAGTGTTAATTTCCTCCAAATAGGGACCACCTGGAAAGGATGGACTGCCTGGACATCCAGGCCAGCGTGGCGAGACAGTGAGTACTTCCATAATATATATTTCCATATTGCTTTCTGTATGTTATTAGACACACAGTATGGAGCAGTCATTTGTGATATATTTCCAAAATTAAGTTCTTGGTATGACAAGAGATAGTAACAATTCATATTTACACAAGAGGCTATATTTCTACCGACACGAGATTAATCCAACAATAAAAAAGCTAAGTTGGACCCTGTTGCATTTATTTGCAATGGCCCGCTCGCAGCTTTTATTCCATACTTGAAATGCATCACCAGTTGCACAAGGCTCAGAGGGCTATAAGTTTTTCTAAAAGCTTGCACATTATCTCCTCCATATGATACCTTAGGTTTCTGCTATCTGAACAACGGTATACTCTTGATTAGGATTTTTAAGGTCCTATATTTATAGTTGAAGAGCGCGCTCTGCAGGCATCCAATATGTGGATTGATTACAGCAATAAACATGCTGATGGGCGCCTAGGTGCATCAGCACAAGTTGCATTGCAGGAAGTGCATATAAAGATTTGAGTCAAGCCAAATCTCTGTTTCCACTACATGATAGTAATAAACCGGCAGCAGTAGATCATCTGTAAGGACTTGGACTTTGGAGCCGGTGCAACTGCTTTGAGTCCTGTTGCATACAACAATGTAAAAATGCAACCCTAGCTCAAGTGATGCAATATCTTTCTCTGAGGGCGCTATTTTCGTAGACAGCGCATCTGCGACGGGGCGCAAATGCTGGAGGGTCCTAATTTTCATGCAAGCGCAAGCCTCGTGTTTGCCAATTCAGCAGACCGGTTTGCGCCAAGCTGGGCGTTCAAGCGCGGCGAGGGAGTGTCCTTGGAGATCCGCCTGACGGAGTGACAATTTGGTGGCAGAAAGTCAGTCTAAAGTTGTACCTGCTCAGACCCACGTCTAACTGCCAGCACAGGCTGGACCACTGGTCTAACACAATTTTGGTGCATTTGATCGGTGTACAGGCACAGACATTGAGAGCCGCAGGCGTATTTAAGTCGCCAGCAGTTATCACCAGCTCATTCTTAAAAACCCGCGAACAATGTGTGTTGCCACACTATAGCCAATGCTCCACCCACACACAGATCGCTGCAATTATGCATTGTTCTCTTTATAAGCCTGGTTATGTACTGTTGACTTACGAGACACAATATTAGGCACACTTGCACAATCTAATGATCTGCGTCCAAAACTCTGCCTATACAAATATATGACAAGGATTAAGTTAGGATAATAGAAAGGAACAAGCTGATGCATAAAAAAAGAATAAATAAATGTGCTCGCCATTGATTTTCCCATTCATTTGTGTATGTGCTGAGGGGGCGGGACCACGGTATGTCGAGAATAATTTTCTATTCAAGAGCAGTATCGCGGTGACGTTAGAAAGCGCCTCCTATAGGAGAGGGGCTGGCGGAGTGATTCCTGAGTGCTATTCTGGCAGACTTGTATTGTAAACAGCGAGGGGAAAATGGAGGAAGTCATAATGAATGTGCTATTCCACTATCCCGAGCTTTGGGACAATAGACAAATGATATTCCGAGACTTATAGGCTTTCAAACTGCTGCCTGAAATACACTTCAAAGTACTCTTTGTGGAACTGTTGATCACGATCGAGCTTAAACTCTCCGAGATCCTGCCATGAAGTTAGCGTGGGATGCACCGTTACAATTTCTTTTTTTTTTTTTTTTTGCTGCTGCTCATCTCCTCTTCCTCTTTAAAATAAGCAAAGCCAGGCCTTTCTTTTGCAACAATGACAAATACATAATTGCCAAGGTGCTGTCTTCATCTACCAGCAGGGAAAATCCTCGTTACTTCCTTGTATGCTGTTACATCAGCACTTGCAAATATGGGCATGGTTGCACCAGGGTGCCATCATCTTTGTGTGCTACCACGGACCTTTTACCCTGTGCCTTTTACATTTGACTGTAAAAGGTTTAAATGTATATATGTGCCCTGCCATTGACTGCTGACCACTCCAGGGTGTACACAGCTACTTGCTCAAAGTCAGCTTGGATAGGCTCCACCGTACTCAAATTAAGGACAAGTGCTGCAGAAATGGATTTTGCAACCACAATCATTTTTATTTAAAAATGGGGGAAATCACAAAAGTTAGTTTGCCCTATGAAGGTGTAAAGAATGTTTAAGCATAGCCGAAGGGAATACTGCTGCATAAACCAATCAAGCATGACTGTGAACTTATTCAGCAACTTTTTTCACAACTAATTGTTCAGTACCGCCACTCCCAAGAGAACTCCTGTGTGTGTGTGTGTGTGTGTGTGTGTGTGCGTGTGTGTGTGTGTGTGTGTACACGTGTGTGAGTGTACTCCTTTATGATGACATTCAAACTGTTCTTGACAAGAATCAAACATCCTCCTGAGATTATGCAAAGTTAAAAAGGTATTTTAAAAGAGTGTGATGCTCTATCTAGGCATTGTATTGATGCTTTTAAAGAAATACATCAGAAGCACACCAGTATCAGTATGCAGCAGTATGGTGGGCTAGTGGTTATGAAGACTGAATTATCCATTGGTTTGAACGTGAGTGTGAATGTTTGTTTATGCCTTGCAATTGACTTTGTACACCCCATCCTGCCCAAAGTTAGCTGGGCTAGGCCCCAGCTCACCTGTGAACAAAATTAGGACAGATGCGATAGAAAATGGATTTACAGAGAACAGAGGATTTATGTTTTGAATTAACTATGATAAACTATTTAAGTATAGTTTGAATACCCATTGTTTATTCAGTACATTCATCCTTTTAGTCCATATGTTTATTTTTTTGTTTTTTTCTTAATTAAAATCTCTTTATTTTCTTTCAGGGTTTCCAAGGAAAAACAGGTCCACCAGGCCCAGGAGGGGTTGTCGGACCTCAGGTAAAAAAAAAGAAAAAAGTATATTAATGGATTTATATAAGATTCTCTGTAAAGTCACCTCTACTTCTTGGTCTTATGTTACAATAAATATCCTATTCAACTTTGTGATGACATTTTAGGGACCCACTGGAGAGACCGGTCCTGTTGGTGAGAGAGGGCACCCCGGACCTCCTGGTCCACCCGGAGAACAGGGTCTCCCTGGAGCTGCTGGCAAAGAGGGAGCAAAGGTAAGTCAAGACACCATACGTATATATTGGTAATCCAGTAAATTACTTTTAGACAATAGTCTGTTCCACTACTCCTAAAATTTCAGTAAAAACTTTCACATTTCTATATTAGTTAAGAATGTTAAAATATTACTTACAATTCCTGTGCATTTAATTAAGGGGTTACAGTTTGAGATTGGAACAAATTGTCCTTCCTTAGAAACCTTCTTAGGAAATAATGGAAGTATTAGAAGATTTTTCCAAATCTCAACAATTTGAAGGTTTACAGTGTCCACTGTACATCTTTGGTAACACATTGCGTATGACATGGCCAAATAGCCTGGAGAACTGTCTTATGTTCCTGGCAAAGCAATGGAATCGCAAACATCAAAAGACATCTTCGTGATTTATCTGCTGTTGCTGCTTGTATTTTCGGATGAGGTTGCTGTGTTTAAAATTTAATTATTGCATGAATATCTGAAAAGTTCCATGGGTTCCTCGGTTTCCAGGGTTCCCAACATGGGACATTCGGAGGTTACGTCGCATGGCACAAGAATGCATGCTAAGTGTGCACCGTACTTAGCGTTTTTCATTTGATCGTTTTATATTTACGGCCTGTCAGACAAATATTTACTGTAATTATGACTTAGCAATTGCATTAGAGAAGGACTATGGCGCCTTCTGACTTACATAATATTTTGGGGTTACCTCACTGTCGTAGTACTTCAATTCCGTCGTACAACAATGACCCCCAAGTACAGGGCACTGTACTAACAAAAGAGGCTGTGGCTATTGAACATTCAATACATATACAATATGTATCATTTGAAACATTCTGTTTAAAGTCTCCCCTCGGCCAACATTTGCGAGCCCATTAGAGAGAGTCAGAAGACATTTCGTAGAAACAACTGCCTTGACTTTCTGTAACACATACACTCCCTTGTGTCCCTCCTCTTTCCAGTCTTGTGCTTTCATGTTCACTCCCATCTTTCCTAAAACAGACAATCTAATCAAGTCTGTCAGCTAACTCTAAACACTTTACTACTCTCAGACCCATTTCTCTCCCTCGTTTTCATTCGGGCCTCTGGTTTAGTATGCCAGAGACACGTTGTTGAGGGCCAAGCAGCAGAGTCTAAATCCTTTTATAAGCCCCACAGGCTCTCCTGCGGCTCTGCCTCCCTGTTTGCAGCCTGTTCAATGAGAAGAACAAAGATGGAAGAAAAAAAAATCCGATTTTATGTCATTGATGAGTATGCTTCAGTGTGGCTGCAATAGTCCTGCAAAACGTCCTGTATTGTGTGTATGGGACTTTGGGATGCACAGAATTGGGTTGAAATTCAACAAATTGTTTGAAAATCAACATTATGCTGCATGTTCTTCTCCAATTCCCTGTTATAGACAGGAAACCTGGTGAGCTAGTGGTTAGCACATCTGCCTCACAGTTCTGAGGTTCAGGGTTCACATTTTGGCTCTAGGCCTGCTGTGTGGAGTTTTTTAAAATCCCAATTCATTTGATGGTTTCAAACTTTGAAAATGTATGCCAGCAATGTTATTAAAAACTCATATACAATACACAATAAGATCAGGTTAGGTGTCGCACTGTTATCCATCACTCCATATTACCAGATTCCATGTATCTTAATGATGTTCTAAAATAGATGATTGACAGCTTTCTTTGTCACGTGCATCAACTAAAGCATTACTTGCTGGGTAATACAATAACCAGAATGACCATGAAATGACATCAAAGTCCCATAAAAATATAAGCCATTACGCTACCTACAGTTAACAACATGGCATTCTCAATGAAGTCAAGATAATAATAAACTGAATTAATGGATCTTTGTCTATGTCTTGATTTGTATGTCAACTGTTTTCTAACACATAACAATGTCGTAATGAAGTATTCTTTGCAGAAAAATGTGTCAGACTTACCCCAGGATTTTTAATTGTGTGTTCAGGGAGACCCCGGACCCCAGGGTTCATCTGGTAAGGATGGTCCCCCTGGCCTCAGAGGTTTTCCAGGAGAGAGAGGTCTACCTGGTGCCACGGTAAGACTGTCACTCCACACGGACATATTCATCACTGCTTCCCTCTACCCATGTTTGCTAAGAGCAGGTGACAGAACTTTCCTTTGTAACAAATGAACCAGCACCCATCTCCAGCTATTCACTTATTTAGAGACAGGAGTTCTCACATTTAATTTTGTGTAGAGGAAATGCAAGGTGACATGTAACAAATGAAGACTTCTGCTGCTTCTGAGCTGAAAGAAGCATACAATTGATGGTGCAGTGTTTCAATAGTGTTTAATTGTTCTCTTGAAAATGTAAATGTAAAATACAGAATGCAAGTCTTCCTACAGGATTTGATATGAAATGTTGTAGTCTAGCCGGCATGGTGCATGACTGGTTAGCACATCTGCATCTCCGGGCACTCCAGTTTCCTCCCACATCCCAAAAACATACGTGGTAGTTTGATTGAAAACAAAAAATTTGTACTACTACTACTGTACTGCTGAAGGGAATAATCTACTTCCTTTTTTTTTTATCCTCAGGGTCCAGCAGGTCTGAAGGGAGGAGAGGGGCCCCAAGGGCCAACTGGTCCTGTTGTAAGTACTTTGATATCAGCGAATGCATCAACATATTTTTCACCAGGATAAGATTAATGAATAGAATAATGTGTATAGTGGGGAATATAATAACCATGGCAAAGTTTTAACAGATTTTCATCCTTTGATTGAGTTGAATTTATACTTACCATACGCCAATCTAATCTAATATTGAAGGCAACAAAGTTACACACATTTTTAGGAAACCTTGCCTGAGAAGCCTGTCTGACTACCGTCACACCAATACCATTTAATGAATGCTAGGTTTATATGGTCTCATTGCAATGAACAGAGCAGTTTTTCATGATCACATATGGTTAAATATGGCGTCTTCTGGCACACAGATGTAAAACAATCAAGTAAACACGCAACATAGACAATAGAACATCTCTAGGTAATTAAATATGTCTCAATATTGCTTTTTGCTTTTCAGTTGATGCAATATGTTCAGGTTATACTTGGTGGACTGACTGTGAATGTGACTATAATCATTGAGAATGATGGAGAACCAGTATAGTAACAAAGTATCTAACTGAATTAAAAAATATAAATAAATAACATACCATACTTACCATACTGCCATTAGCGTTTTGAAAGTTACTGTTACTTCATTTCGAACCCATGAGTAATGTACAGCTCGTATATTAATGCTAAATTGTTCAACTAAAATAATTTGATAAATCCAATTTAATGAAGACGATGAGTTCTTTCGCTGTTCAACAGTTGGCCCACCTTGCTTGTTAAACACACAGGAGAACCTGTCTTGAATTTTATTTACTCTCACATTCAATGCATTCAGTTGGACATTACATCACCATGCTTCGAAATAGTGTTGCTTTGGTGAAGCTTAAAACCGTTTTATGTGTAACATGTTTTGCTCTTGTGGAGGTTTATGTATTGAATAATTGGAAGTACTTTTAATAAGGACTTCTCCAAAGACTTAACTTCACCATTATCATCTTTTATTAATGAAAATCCAACAAACAAGACATTTAGTTTAATGCCACCACTCCTGTGCAGATCACATCAGCTTACATGATATTTTGTATGGAAAATATAAATGCTATTTGTATTCCAAATATGTGTATTGGGTATAAAAGGAGCAACCCCGAATGGCTCAGCTGTTCATAAGCAAGGATGGGGCGAGGTATGCGTGAGCAATTAGTCCAACAGTTTTAAAACAAAGTTTCTCAACGTACAATTGCAAGGAATTTATGGATGTCATCATCTACGGTCCATAGTATTATCAAAAGATTCATAGAAACTGGAGAAATCTCTGCATTTAAGCGGGCCGAAAACCAACATTGAATCCCCGTGACCTTCGATCCCTCAGGCGGCGCTGCTTTAAAAACCTGCATCATCCTGTAAAAGTATTGTCATGTGGGCTTACAAACACTTTAGAAAACCATTGCCAGTTGACATAGTTTGTCGCTACATCTACAAAACTCTACCATGCAAAGCGAAAACCATATATCAACAACACCCAGAAATGTTTCTGGGTTTCTCTGGGCCCGAGCTCACTGATATTAACTGAAGCAAAGTCGAAAAGTGTCCTGTGGTCTGACAAGTCCACATTTCAAATATTTTTGGGAAATCATGGACGTCGTTTCCTCCGGGCCAAAGAGGAAAAGGACCATCCGGCTTGCTATCAGCGGAAAATTCAAAAGCCAGCATCTATGGCGTGGTATGGGGGTGTGTTAGTGCCTATGGCATGGGTGACTGTGAAGGCACCATTAATGCTGAAAGGTATGTGCAGGCTTTTGCGGAACATACCTCTATGCTGCCATCCAAGCAATGTCTTTTACAAGCACGTCCCTGCTTAATTCAGCAAGACAATGCCAAACCACATTCTACATGTGTTACAATAGCATGGCTTAATAGTAAATGAGTGCAAGTACTAGATTGGCTAGCCAGGAGTCCAGAGCTGTCTCCCATTGAAAATGTGTGACGTATTATGACGTGCAAAATACGACAACGAAGACCCTGGACTGTTGAGCAACTGAAGTTGTACATTCAGCAAGAATGGGAAATAATTCAACCTACAAAGCTTCAGCAATTAGTGTCCTCAGTTCCAAAACACTTGTTAAGAGTTGTTAAAAGGAAAGGTCATGTAACACAGTGGTATACATGTCCCTGTTCCAGCTTTTTTGGAAAATGAGTGAATATTTGCAAAACAATTTTTTTATCAGTTTGAACATTATATACCTTGTCTTTGAAGTTTATTCAATTTAATAAAGTTTGAAAAGGATTTTCAAATCAATGTATTTTGTTTTTGTTTACGTTTTACACAATGTACCAACTACATTACAATCAGGGTTTGTATAATTGTTGATACATATGTACATATGTATTTTACCTTATTATTTTTTTACTTAGAATGTCTTCCACTCTTCGTGCAGGGTTCTCCTGGTGAAAGAGGTCCTGCTGGTTCAGCTGGTCCAATCGGCCTGTCTGGTAGACCTGGCCCTCAAGGTCCCCCAGGTCCCGCTGGAGAGAAAGGTGCACCTGTAAGTATTGTTGAACAATTATTGATACTATTGTTGAACAATTATTGACACGATTACATTCTTCCATTCTCTTTGTTCATTCGAAAATGATGCAAACTAATGTCTTGGTTTCAGGGTGAGAAAGGTCCTCAAGGCCCAGCTGGTCGTGATGGCGTCCAGGGTCCTGTGGGTCTGCCCGGACCTGCCGGACCCCAGGGTCCGCCTGGAGAGGATGGTGATAAGGTTAGTAAGCCACATCCCAGTAGTTAACACAGTTTGACTCCTTTGTTTGCCTCATAACATAGCTTAGCTCTAAACATAGTAGACAGTTCAATAACTGTCACTGGTGAAGATATTTATTTGAGACAGTTGACTGATCTTTATGTGGTAATATCCTAGGGAGAGGTTGGAGAACCGGGCCAGAAAGGAAGCAAAGCTGATAAGGGAGAACAGGTGGGTTCTGCAGGAATTATATTCACATTTACATAATCCATTGCTCATTTTTAGGTATAACTATTCATGTGTTTTTGGTTTATGTTTATTAGGGTCCTCCTGGACCTGCAGGTCTTCAAGGTCCCATCGGTGCTCCAGGTCCTGCTGTAAGTATAACTGCTTTGTCATGAATGAAACTGTCATTCTTATATATAGATCATGTTGAATCAATGTGTATTTACTATTAAATTAATGCATCTCTGACAGTGAGTAAAAACTGAGCTTTTTGATGTACTGTAATTGTAAGATGATCAATGGAAACTGTTGCTAATATTTAGGAAATCAGACACGGTGCCATAAACAAGTGATGTAAAGTGGGATACATTGTGGTCATTTAAATGTTCTTCATGTTAGTTGCCTTATATTTGTAATACATCTATATTACTGTAACGTATTATTGTACTTGTATTGTTTTGTTGTCATATTTTAAACTGTTGGTTCTCAGGGAGGTGATGGAGAGCCTGGGCCCAGGGGTCAGCAGGGCATGTTTGGACAGAAGGGTGATGAAGGAGCCAGAGGTTTCCCTGGACCACCTGGTCCCATCGGCCTGCAGGTTAGAGCCATTTATTCATATCCCTGAGTCATTGTTAGGGCAAATTCAATGTCTATAGAGTATATAATAAGGTGGTGGTAGGTTTTGGACATTGTTTAATATATCTGGAGCAAAGCATTATATATGCTTTACATAAATAATATATGGACTGAGCGGAAACACATTTTTATCCCTACATAAAATGTGCAGTGGTCTAACAAGTCTTATTTGAGACCTCATTAAATTGTTGTCATGAAATTATTGATTTAGCAAACATTGGTAAACTGTATTATACTCTGCAATGGGTTGCATTTAATTGACTTTTAATTAGGATTCATTCACTTCTTTACTGCCTTTGCATTAATTGCAGCAACTAACCTTCTCCACTCGTCTCTGTTTATCACATTAAGCATTCTGCATAATTAGACCGCTAACGATTTAATCTCAGAGGACAATTTGACACCGATGAGATGAGATCTCAGCATCGGAAGAATCTGCATGGATTACACAGAGGTTTTGTCACCCGATGAATTGACTTACATAGTTTTAGGGCACTGCACACCTCTGCAATACATGTTTTCTCAATATGTTGCTGCAAGCTATTACTCTCAAAATACTGGCATTTCCCCACTGTTGCCACAAAGGTCCGGAGGATCATATAGTGTCTATATATTGTTGTATATATTAAAGTAACCTAGTCATAATATCTACTGTACATCTGCCTATAATCAATACCTCAGTCAAATCGATTCAATTCAATGAAGTTCAAAAACCTTTTTGCATTAACATAACATTTACAGACCCTAGCAGAATTTGTGAAATATTGGAATTAAAAAAATATATATGACTGATGACCAAACAAGGACCACTCTTTATTGTAATGCTTTTTGTAATGATTTTACTTTTCTAAAATGCCTTATAGTTTAATTTGATTAATTTATTTAATTTTTATTCATAAATACAATTCAACGTGTTTCGCGTGATCCTACGTTTTTGTTTTAAGAATGGTACACATCTTAGAAATTCTGCCAGGGTATATTTTATCGATAGGGGTATAAAAATCGATCATTTTCTGAACTTTCTCCCTTTCTTCGTCTTTACTCTGCTGGTAATCAGTGACATACCGCCTTCAACGCAGACTCAATAGGCAGAGTAAGGTCACGTGGGGTGGCTTAACTTGCATGTAATTGGTCTGTACGTTTCGTCACTTCCGTAAAGCCTGTCATGCTGCGCCACTGAACCCAGCACTTTATGGAACAAAAATGAACTGTAATTCAACGCCAGAATGAGCGTGTTCTCAAAAACGTTCATCAGGCAGAAATACACATCATTCAATTCATGTTCTCCCAAAATGAGAACGAGATCATGAACTTTTCGTTCATTAAACTCGTTCAGGTACAACACTGATGATGATGAAATCAAATAAAATAAAAAAAACTTGATTAAAGAGCTATTCACAAATCAATGTAAAAAATAAAATCCCTTTTAACTAATTTCATGAAAAAGGTCCAACTTGGACTATTTGAGAAATTGCTCCGCTAAACCGTCCCTTGAAGTTACTTGAACTTTTCTGTCCCTTTTCTATCAATTAGTTATTAGGAATTAATAAATTTATTAAATGGGATTTTCTATTTATATGTGATATGACATTGTAAGATACATATTTATTTTACATCCTCAGGGGCTTCCAGGACCTCCTGGTGAGAAGGGCGAGAACGGAGATGTTGGCCCCATGGTAAAAAAAAATAAAAATAAAAAATGCGACTGCTACCTTTTATATAGTTAAATAATAATATATCTATATATTGTATATGCACAACCGTGTTCTTTTCTGTCTGTAGGGTCCTCCTGGTCCCCCTGGTCCTCGAGGTCCTCAGGGTCCAAGTGGAGCTGATGTACGTATGATTAAATTAGAACAATTCAGACCGACTAGTGGCCATGTTTGACAATTATGATATCTATACAGCTATAGCTATACAGTTATCAACAGGTGTTCTCCAAGGTAGAACTCATTTCTCTGTATTACAGGGATCCCAAGGTCCTCCAGGCGGTGTGGGTCCCGTGGGTTTAGTGGGAGAGAAGGTATGAGTCAAAACAGGATGCGGTACCCTCATTGGCACAACAAGCGTTTTAGTTCGCTGAGTCTTGTCTTTTTCCAGGGTGAACAAGGTGAGGCTGGGAACCCTGGACCACCTGGAGAGTCTGGCACTGGGGTAAGCTTTATTTTGTACACAGCAAAATGTCATGAAAAAATTGTATCGCAATACCTATATTACTAGCTCAACATAAAAGTGAATGTTTATGTGGCCGCAATTAATCAATCAATAATATTGTGGTATTTTAGTCTTATGAGTATTTTAACCCCGTCCTGTTCCAAACATACCACCAAACAAAATATTGACATTATACCCTGTGTCGCCCTAACTGCCACAGGGACCCAAAGGCGAGAGAGGAGAGAAGGGTGAGGCAGGACCTCCTGGTGCTGCCGGACCTGCTGGCGCCAAAGGACCCCCAGGAGATGATGGTCCAAAGGGTAACCCTGTAAGTATTGTCAAATGGGCTAATTGACTTATGACCTCATACATTAGACCTAAAAGACGTTTTTGATCATAATTTATGATTGCATGCTGATGCAATTGCAGTAACAGTATTGGTGACATTTTCTTTAAGACCATCATTCCCATTTTTCTTATTTGGTGGTAGCAAGGCACAATAGATGTCGAGCATGTTGCTTCAGCATCATTATATCTGATCTCTTTTCCTTCAATGACACAACTTGTTTGTCTCTCCCAAAAGGGTCCCGTTGGATTCCCAGGAGACACTGGTCCTCCCGGAGAGCCAGGTGTTGCTGTGAGTATTGAAATCCTCAGGCAAAATTCACATATTTAAAACCGATTTTGAATTATGCTTGGGGAAAAAAAATATTGATCAGGCTGTAAAACGTATTAAGTGGGGCTGATCATTTAAATTAGACAAAGTATTTGCATTTTTAAAATATCTAACGTATTTATACTCTTTAGGGCACAGACGGAGAACCAGGAGAGAAGGGAGAAGATGGTGAAACTGGTCAGGCAGTAAGTTGTTAAAACCTATAATGCAGGGTTCCTATCTCAGCTCAGGACCTCCTGTGTGGAGTTTGCCTGTTGTCACCGTGCATGTGTGGGTTTTTTTTTTTCAGGGTACTCTGACTTCCTCCCACTTTTCAAGAACACCGTTCATGTTAGGTTAATCGAAGACTCTAAATTGTCCATAGGTATGAATATGAGTGTGAATCGTTTGTCTCTAAGTGCCCTGTGACTGTCACCCAAAAATAATTGGGATCCTGCTCACCTGCTACCATAAGAGTGAAAAGCGCTTTCAAAAATGGATGGATGAAGGATGGATGAATAACAATAGTAATAATAGTACAAGTATTTAATTTGGAATATCCCATTTTAATGTGGTTGTTATAATTTTAATATAGTCCACCACAGGTTTAGCCACCGTTAGTGTTATGCTTCCTGATACTTTTAAAGCCATGGCATTAGCAGCATACACTTGGCTATTGCAGCAAATATACATCCACTTTAATGATAACAACGCCTTATTTCTCATCACAAACACTTTTTTCACATTTAACGCTCAATGTTTTAAGTCTTCTGGACTTACCGTTTTGAATGTGCTCTTAGTATTACTTTCATTCTGCTGAGATGAATAGAAATGTAATTTAAATTCATCAGTCTTTTGTTATATACCGTATGCATACTGTATTCTCCCGCTATATCGCGGTTCATCCTCTACCCCTAGCAGATTTGTAGCGCAGATTTCATGATGAATGGGGGGTTTACTGTACATTAATAACATAACATAACATTGTGTTTCTTTGCTTATCTCAAGGGACCCCCAGGTCCATCAGGGGAAGCTGGCCCACCTGGACCTCCTGGCAAAAGAGTAAGTTAATGGCTATCATGGTGATTGGTAATACGTTTTCCTAGTGATGTTACGAGATTGTGCCGAGTCTTCGAGGCGTGTGTCGAGTAATGGCGGGGGCGTTTCCGCAAAGCGCGTATCGAGGCTTGCTTCATTTAGGTGTGGGCCCGGAAGTGATGTCGTCCGAAGTCTCGCTACCCGGCTGTACCACGTGACCGATTGGGGAAGCGCTTCAGGGTTTGCCGTGAGGTTTGACAGCAATCTCCGCCCTTCATGCAGGCTCCATGCAAAATGTGTGTGTGTTTTATATATAGAGTTGCAGTCAGCTCAGTTTGGATAAATAGTTTGGAGTGTTATTTTATTCATGGGGGAAAGTATTTGTTGTGTTCACAGAAAGCAATGTAAAATAAAACCTCACTAGGAGAGGAGAAATTACTGTACCCAAATTTTAAAATCTTGCTCTTTCATGAATCACTTAACAAAAATGATGATAAACTGTTATTTCTAAATAAGCACTTTGAAAATCCTCTACCCTCTTAAACCCATGCAATTTTTCCAAAGTTACAGAAAAACATTATACAACCTGCCATACCAGTGATGATGAACATTTTAAGCACACAGAATACATTCAAAAATAAAATATTTTACACTTTATGTTGGGAAATTACTTGGTCAAACATTGTTTTGTAATACATAGTCATTCACGAGAGCCAAAAAGATGCAAAAATGCAACGCAGCACATACTGTATGTGGTAAAGATACAGTTGCCTGTGATTATGCACATTTGCCAGCAGGTGGTTTCGTGTCCAATGAAGCATCAAGAAATGAACCATTACTCCAACCAATGGCTGAAGTGTTACAATGCTTCATGAAGCTTCAGCTCGCCATCACTACCTTTTCCGTATGTCCCTGGTAGTAATCCAAGTTTGGAAATTAAAATGTATAGCTCTGGAGTGACTTCTTATGAATGCTCTCCAATACATGTCGTTCCCAAGCGAATGCGAGCGCCATGTGTTGTTTTGAAATAAATGAGCCAGCGGCTGTCGTCCTCAACAGCTCGGTCATGTCACGCTTGCACTTAAGCACGGGTGATTCATTTTCATTAAAAATTTAAGTGGGGATAACAAAGGTGGAGATTTAAGGAGAAAATGCTGCTGTGAACTAAAGATGCTCCGAAGCCTAATGGGAAATGAGCATTGAGATTTCAACATCAGGAATCCTTTTTTTTTCCAGACGCAGAAGAAATGGAAAAAGGCTTATCAAGAAATTGAACCTTGATTCCTTTAAATCCTCGTCAAAATGAGAGCCATTGCAAATGTGACACATTATTGATTCCATACTGCCGTCTGAAAGCTGGGGCAAAGCGGAGTTATAACATGGATGTGGAACCATTTCCAACAGGATACATTATATGAGTTGCCTTACGGAGAGTGAAACAGAATATGAGTAGGTAATCATTTTTGGTGGTTATGCTTTTTGGATTGTTAATAGCAGTCTTTTAGCAATCCTTGTCAAATTAAGCCATTCAGCTGTATTAAAAGTTAATGCTATGATTAGAGGTGCAACGATGGATCATTTAATCTACACATTAATCGATAATTATGTTTGATAATTGCTTAAACCTGATTGTTTTTATATTAACAACATTTATGGTACACCGTCATATAATTATACCAGTGGTTCTCAAACCTAAATAAAGAAAACAATCATTTCTTAAAGGTTAAATGCAACTCCATTGTGCTAAAAAGTTAAATACAACTGAACTGTACACAGGCAGTGGTTCTTGTGCGTACCACTAGAGGGGGCCTGCATACCGCTAGTGGTACTAGTACCACATTTTGAGAATCACTGAATCAGAGGGTACCCAGTGTTAATTTGTGCAAGTGAACACAAGAAGCAGAGAGAAGCTTTCAAAGCAGGTGGAGCTGAATGGGGGTATTGGAAGGCTCAATTTGGGCTTTCGATCAATAACCACTCGGACTTTGGTTGGCCACATGAATAGAGCACGTTGGTCGAGGAGTGAGCAAAGAAAAAGGATGACCTTGCAATGTGGACATGGGTGCACAACCGTCTTTTCATTGAAGTTCAAGCAGACATAACCAAGTAACTCGCATTGATCTTGACACAACTTAAGTTGTGTCCATGGACCCTGGAATATCAGACACTTTAAATTGTGTGCTCATGTTTGTCCTGGTTAGTGTCTGAAATACACTAAATAAAAAAAATATGTGATCATCAGACAGTTTTCTACAATGGTTTAAGAGATGTCTTTGCCTGGCCACTTGTTTCTAGTCAGAATTTGCCATACGCCCCACGAGTGAAGACTATACAAGCCTTTAATTTATACACTTTTTTTCAAAATAGAATCACTACTATTTAATAAATATCATATAGAGGGTACTATTGCAAGAAAAGAAAAACATGCCCTCTATTAAAGGTAAACCAAAAATGCTAATGTGACAAATGATCCAGCATCCCTTCGCCACGTTTACATTCTAAATTTAATTTTTAAAAAATAGCTTATTTTTGTTGTGGGTAGGTTTTGAAGAGTCCTACATGATCAACCACTTGTCTGCAAACAACGGCTACATAATAATGTTTAAACGCTTAATATAATCCCGCCCTCCTTCCCAGGGACCTCCGGGAGCTGCTGGTGCTGAAGGCAGACAAGGAGAGAAGGGCGCCAAGGTAACAAACAGTTAATTACATTTCTTAGTTTAAAGTGACAAATTTCCCACATTTGCATCAACTTCCTGTTTGTCTGTTTACAGGGTGAGGCTGGGTTCGAAGGTCCAGCAGGTAAAACAGGACCCGTTGGGCCTCAGGGACCTGCTGGAAAACCTGGTCCAGAGGGTCTACGTGGAATCCCTGGCCCTGTTGTGAGTCTAAATACCAACAACAAATGTACCCATTTATACCCATACCCACAACCAATAACAAGCAACACCCAAATGCAAATGATGGCTGTAGTTTGACGCAGATTCTTTTTCTTTGTTGACAACAGATTAACTAGTTGATTCATTGATTGTTAAGAATCCGGTCAAATGTTTGGAAATGATTGTTGATTAACGATCACTACTTGGATGCAATTTGGGCTGTTGATACAGTCCAGACTAGTTTGTGGTCTAAAGACAAAATAACTTCCTTTGCACAGAATTATTGTTATTTATAAAATACTGGCATGAAAACAGAAGCATTCAGTATCCCTATTCTGAACACAGAAAATGAGGAAATACAAAGGCTCTAACGTTGGCATTTTTTTTTAATTACAGGGTGAACAAGGACTTCCCGGTGCCTCAGGACAAGATGGCCCACCTGGACCCATGGTTAGTATATGTCACTTTGGAAAGAGGTTATTGAAGTTTGAAGTGCTGAAGTTTCTTATATCAACTGTGCGTCATGTATCCAGGTTGAAGGTTTTTGTCTGTTTTCTTCTGTCGTCGTCATTATTTTGATAATACTCTTTTTTCCTGCTAAATTCCATACCTTCCATCCTGTTTTTCAGCTTTTGTTTTATTCAGCTCCAAGTGGTCCTGTTTTAACATTTTCATTTCTACTTTTGCTCAGGGTCCTCCTGGACTTCCTGGTCTGAAAGGTGACCCAGGCTCCAAGGGTGAGAAGGTGAGCGTTGCCCTTTTCTCGGATTGACTTATTTATACTGTATTATCTTCAATAGAACACTTGGAAAAGAACAATATAGCATCCAAGTTTGGCTGCGGCCATAAACAACTTCCACAAAGTTCCCATGTCTTTGAGACTGTCCAAAAGCAATATATTTAAGAGTAAGAAATGATGGACCTATTATTATTTTTTTGGGCCACAAGTGGCTATAAAGGGAAAACTCTTAATGGGATTCAGTAGTGTGATGTAGCACTCTAATCGTATCCTCACTGCCTCTGCTGAATTTGCTGGTGAAATATAAGTACTGAGGAAATTGTGACAGCCCACATTACTCCATCAAAATTGCCTCCCACACACTGACACGATGGCCTGAGACAGAGCAGTTTAAAAGTACCGTGTGAGGAAGTGTTGTGTTTTGTAATGCTTTAAATGCATAGTGTCTGGTTGGAGCATACCTATTTCCAAACCATTACGACTATACTTCAAACTGGTCTTTTTTTATATGTAACAATGTCTAGGGATTTGAATTCTAATGAAATGTCAGCCTCCATACCCCTATGTGTACTTTTCATATATTTTTGTGGAAAGAAAGCAATCATAGTGTGGCTGACAAGCATACCTTTTAAAGAGAGCATTTTTGTTACTGTGCTTTAAAATTTCTTTTCCAGGGACATCCAGGTTTGATCGGTTTGATTGGACCTCCTGGTGAACAAGGAGAGAAGGGAGACCGAGGTTTGCCTGGACCCCAAGGGTCATCTGGGAGCAAAGGAGACGGTGTAAGTAGTTTATGACGAAGTATACAAGGCATCAGTTTTCATCAAATTATTTAACTGACTTACTGGAAAAAGCTAGACAAATTTCTTGGGACACAAATTATAATCAAACAACTATTAAGGGTCTGGTTAGACCACTTTGTGCCAGATGACCCTTAATTACTCAAGTACCAAGATATTTAGTCAATAATTGCAAACTAGCTCCATAATCCATATCCATATGTACTTCCATAATAAGGTATTGTTCGGTGAGTTTGATGCAGAAGAACATTAGGCCCTGACCTGAACAGCATATTAATTCCCAAAACCTTTCAAAAGAAAAATGTCTTGTAAATTTGACACACCAAAGAGAATAATGTTGTGACAAGCCTGCCAAATTTGAATGATTTTTTTTTTTTTTTTTTTAAAGGCAAGTATATAAAATGAGGCTTCAAAAATCGTGTAAAATCAAGCTATTCCCACAGCTCTCAGACTCTGCTGAATGCACCGAAACCATGCCCCACTCAATTGTGAACTGTCAATCAAATATGTTCTGTGTAGCATCTTTCTCATGCCTACATCCCTATATGTCCCTGTATGTTCATCCCTATATGCTTGATCTACGAAAATATATCCGCTTAAAGTCCCATGGCTGAAATACTGTATATCCAGCCGCTGGCTAGCTTGCAGGCTGACACGCTTCCAGATGCCACAGACTGTTACAGTAGCCTGAATAACACGCAATACATAACACTGAATTTAAATAACTACACCAAGGTGTTTTATAAATTGTGGCGTCCAGGGAAGATGCATTTTTAGCTAACTAGCTAGCTAACTGCACGCTGTAGAGGTAGAATTATTTTTAAATGAGCCTTGTAGAATGACCTAATATACTACTCAGTATGCATAATTCATCATTGTTCGAAATTAATCTTAAAAGTAGAGAACACAGCTTAAATGTGCAGAATTTTACGGTTTGAAGAAAGTATCATAAACTATAAAATTCACAACACAATTCTTGTGAACTGACAACCCTTCTGTGTCTGTTTCGTATTCATGCCATGCACTAATGAAGTTTTTCATTCTCTCATGACTCAAGTATCACAGTAATGGCTGCCTCTATCTCAACTTTTTGTTAGGGTATCAGTGGATCAGCAGGTCCTCTCGGTCCCCCCGGTCCTCCTGGTTTACCTGTAAGTCTCTTCAATGATTGGATCAATGATTTCTGTGTAGTGAATGCCAAACTTATGCCCCTATGTCCGATCTCATTCAGGGTCCTCAAGGTCCAAAGGGAGCTAAGGGATCAACTGTGAGTGCAATCATTTTAAATAGGCTTGAAAATAACTGACCGTGATACTGTAAGTCTGGAACTTGGTTAACATGATTCATGTCTTTCAGGGTCTAGCTGGTTCTAAAGGAGACACTGGTACCATTGGTCCTCCAGGTCCTCCTGTGAGTAAATAAGGATTGTGCAGTTGAATTGTGTTTTAATGAAGAACAATTCACGTCAGACATCTATAACACACCCCGTAGGGCCCACCGGGTGAGGTCATTCAGCCACTGCCCGTGCGCTCCCCCAAGAAGACCAAGCGTTCCAGCGACATGCAGTCCGATGCAGCCGGTAACTTTATGGACTACGGCGAAGGAATGGAGGACATCTTTGGCTCACTCAATAACCTTAAACAGGATATTGAGCGCATGAAATACCCCATGGGCACGCAGAACAACCCAGCCAGAACATGCAAAGACCTGCAACTCTGCCACCCGGAGTTCCCTGATGGTAGGTCCAAAAGGGAAAAGGCTACACAGTGAGGTTGAACACATTTAGTTGTTTTGTTTGGATTTAGAAACACATTTTTCCATAGAAAATAGATGATTTGACTCATTCATCGCAATTAATAAAACATTAATTCTACTGCTAATATTATAACTTTTAGTGGAGAGGGGAGATTACTGCTTGCTCACATAAACACGTAAAATGACACGTAAACAATTGTAGTAGCCTGTCATATCTTCAGACTATGTCTAGTGTTGCACTATTACATTTCCATATGGCTATCATTTGACACGTGCTTTTGATTCTTCTCAGGTGAATACTGGATTGATCCAAATCAAGGTTGCTCAGGGGATTCTTTCAGAGTTTACTGTAACTTTACTGCTGGCGGAGAAACCTGCATCTACCCAGATAACAAGTCCAACGGGGTAATTTGCTTTTCTCTGAAATCCGATCATAGTATGTCTCGTTAGCAGACTGTCCCACACACGAAAAAACCTTTGCGTCAGGGCTAAAGCACTCACAACCAATAACAAGCAACACCCAAAAGCAAATGAGAATCATTTATTGGAACTAACATGAAAAAGAGCATATTGGTTCCCCCCAAAAAATAGCATGTCTTTCTCTTTTTCCACAGGTCAGAATATCCTCATGGCCAAAAGAAGTTCCTGGGTCATGGTTCAGTGAATTTAAGCGTGGTAAAATAGTAAGTGTTTTCTCTTTCCCTTTATCCCTCAACCTCCAGTCAATATTGAAACGGGACCAGAATATTTGTTCCATTGCACTACATGTTCTGTATAAGTGGAAGCTGCTACTAATAAACAAATAAACATGTATCATTCGGGATTTTCCAAAGTTGCTCCACATAGAGAAATCTCAAATTACTTTTAAGAAATACCAGCAGCTTCCCGATACAAATGTGTTCTATGTTTCAGTGAGCTTGTGCACAGTTCAATGCAATGCAATTCATAGACCCCTATGAAAACACTGCACTGATATAACACCACCATCGGCCTTACTTTGCCCTTAAACATGTAAAACTGTCCCGTCGTAAACAACACGTCCTGCTCAATCAAACTGGTGCCATATGGGTGCATCGAGGACAATCTTTATAAGACTGACTATTACACGCACACACAGTATGCAGTTTTTTTCTTTTAAAAGTACTTAATTTGTTTGTTCAGCCGTAACTGTTTCAGGCGAGGTGTTACTTTTTTTCTTATTTGTTCTCATTATTTCTAAAATTCAATTTAGGTAGGTAAGATACATTGAAACCATTTACATCGTAAATAATGGACAGAAGCTGACTTCGTGAATAAGCTTTGGTGTGACTCACACTTTGCAATTTGTTGTATAGATTTATCTTTATGTATAACCTTTTCTAGTGACTACAATTCTCTGATAAGTTCCATCTAGCACGCAGCTGTATTTATGCAGCTAAATGTCAAGTGACAGTAAGCAGGTGGATAATCAAATCAAATTTCCAATGTTCAGTTTTCAGAAATGTCACTTACTCATGGACTTGGCTCTCTCCACAGCTTTCCTACGTCGACTTAGATGGCAACTCAATCAACATGGTACAGATGACCTTCCTCAGACTACTGACAGCCTCAGCAAGGCAAAACTTCACCTACAGCTGCCACCAGTCTGCGGCATGGCATGATGCCACCACTGACAGCTATGACAAGTCACTGCGCTTCCTAGGAGCCAATGATGAGGAGATGTCCTACGATAACAACCCTTACATCAAGGCCCTCTCAGACGGCTGTGCGGTAAGGCTCTTCTGTTTAAACTTTGGACCCTGAAGACCCAGGTCCAGTGCATCCACACTGCAAATAAGTACACGGGGACAGTCAAAAAGTAATGAGCTCAATTTAAAAGAGCCTGATTTGAGTGACCTCCGTCACAAGCAAAGGAGCAGCAGACCATCCTTGGCGGTTAATCCTGGGAATAGTGCTAGGCTCGTGTTCTTTGGCTTTGATCCTGGACACCCACTTTTTGACCGTGCTGGAGCCTATTGCTCTTTAGTGGCGGGTCCCCTTCCAAAGCAAGACATTCTATAAAAAGCTCTCTGCTTCTGACAGACATCCAACATTGACGTCATTTCCAAAATGGCTGACAGGCTTAAGCAAAAATAATTGGGCTACTTTTTGACTGCCCCTCATATATTGAGAAAGAACTTCAATGGTGTAAAAATATAGCACTCCTGCACAAGAAGAGCTACATTCAAACACACGTCATCTTGGAATACGCCTATGGTATTAGGGACGAATAATTCCGTTTTAAAATCTTGGTTTTCAATGTACTGTATTAAAGTAGTAAGCTGACAACAAACAACTATTTTGTGCAAATAACCTTTCTGAGCCTAACAGTGGCATCACATGCTTGTACTTTTGGCACTATTCATGATGGGTATGTCAATTTACCCACCTCCCTTTTTAGTTAGCCCATAAATATGAAGCAGGGTATATACTCGTATGACTTTTTTGGCCTGTTGTCAGTTGACAAAATGTTTCTATTTCGGGATGTTTTTGTCAAATCACTCTTTCTCTCTGTTGCAGACGAGGAAGGGCTACGGAAAGACTGTGATGGAGATTAATACTCCCAAAATCGATCAGGTTCCAATCATCGATGTCATGTTGACTGACTTTGGGGACCCAAATCAGAAGTTCGGGTTTGAAGTTGGGCCCGTCTGCTTCCTTGGCTAAATAAAAATGACAAGAAAAAAAAAAAAAAAAAAAGGACTTGATGGGGTCAGCAGAGAAAGTCAAGTTGAGGCATCCCTATCCCCCCAACTACTCCCCCACCACCCCAGGCTTTTCTATGCCACATGCAAGTTTTGAATAAGAGATGCTGTAGCAAACATGTCCTTTCCATGTATGTATGCGTAACCCAGGAGAATACTTGTTGCCCTTGTAGGGCTCGAACCACATGACTTAACCCCATCACGGAGCAAAAGGTGAAGGACATTTGAAAGCTTGGCAGAGGAGGGCGAATAGGAGTGAGCCGAGACAGGCGGCGGTCAGGTGACACAGGTGGATACGGACCTCTGGATTTCGCCAGGTGCTGTACGAAAATCAATGGTGCTTGTTCAAAAACACACTCAAAAGGAATATAGAGGTGCTAAGAAAAGAAAGAAGGTATATTTTGATAATAATTAAAACTGTAAGTATTTTGTACATTACTGTAATTTCTCAATCCACTTTCAAAACTTGCATGTGTTACATTCTGCTTCTGACTCCTTTATTTCAACAAAGGAATCTACATTTGAATTCTGCTATTGTTTACTAAATACTGTGTACCTTTCACGAGGCAAATAAAGTGAGCATCCAAACAATTCTCCATTTCCAAATTTAGACTTTGCCCTTTGTATATATTGACACTCCAAAGCTTGAGGTTATTTGCCCTGGTGACCGTTGGTGAAACAACAACATGGCGACATCTCCCACTAATGTTGTGATCCTGTGCTAGTAGCAATCATGGCATTCATTTAATTAATTTAATTCTATTTGTTGTTTTTTTTTTCTGTTTTGTTTTCTGACAGGCTTTTAATTTTGGTTGTATACCTCAGACTTTCTTGATAACCTTTTAGGATGCAAGGATGTTATACCCTGTATATACCTTGGTTAAACAATTAAGTTTATATATTTTGGGTGGGGATTGTTTTTTAAAGAGAGAGTTCCACAACTGCTAGACATCCACTGTTTAAACCCGTCTGTGAATGCAATGAGAAACCCTTAAGGTTTCTTTTTTGTAACTAAAGAGAAAATGTTTTAATGTTGCTTTTTATAGTTCAATTAAATATTAAAACTGGATTCTAAACAACAGTGAACTGCATGTCTCAGTGGTTTGTGTAAAAAAAGTAGTAGTCCACCTACTGTTCATGTCAAATGCTTTATATCGAGGATATGTTACGTCAACTAAAGACTTTGGGCAGGTGCAATTCCATCTCTCTTGAAACCAATAAAGTTCCATCTTACAATATTTTCCTTTCATTCTTGACACATGGAAACGTAAATAAAATGTCACCTTTTATTTGTCTTTTGAGGGAATAAAAAGGCTTATTTAAAGCCTTTTTAATTTGTTTGTTCCACCGACAACCACCACCAACTTAATATTCTCAACACAAAACAGCAAATTGGTGCACATAAAAGGTGAAATTATGGGTAATGCTATACAATAGGTTGTGCTTTCACATCTTGGCACACTATACTAATTATGTTACATCGTTCACTGCCAAAAAGCCCATTTCAAATGACAATGTACATGCTCAAATGTTTTAATATATTTTAATATATTTTCAGTTAAATGGTTGGTGTTAGGGTGGCACAGTGGACGACTGGTTAGCACATGTGCCTCACAGTTCTGAAGATGGGGGTTCAAAGCCCGCCCTCACCTGTGTGGAGTTTGCATATTCTCCCCTTGCCTGTGTCAGTTTTCTCCCACATCCCAAAAACATGCATGGTAGGTTAATTGGAGATTCCAAATTGCCGGTAGGTATGAATGTGAGTGCAAATGGTTGCTTTTTATATATTCCCTGCGATTGGCTGGCAACCAATTCAGGGTGTACCCCGCCTCTCGCCTGAAGATAGCTGGGGATAGGCTCCAGTACGCCCGCGACCCTAGTGAGGAGAAGCGGTACAGAAAATGGATGGATGGATACCCCCTTTGAACATATAAACTGCACCGAAGGAGGACATTTATGCATTCAATAAAAGCGATCAAACAATCAAAAATATTATTACAGATGCTGTTGCTGCAGGTATGATAGCTACAGTCTGATTTTGCCAACAGTGTAACGTTATATGTATTATATTTGATGTTCCCAGGGAAACTGTTTATGAATGTTCTTCAATATAGTCTGTCTGGAGGAAACTGCATGACGGGTGAGCACATTACATATTTCACAGATATTAGATTCTGTTATTTATTATTTTATCAGCCACTTAAGCAAAAACGAACTATGAATCTATAAATCTTGCACACAAGCTATACCACCGAGATAAAAACAGTTCTGAATACTGTAGATAAGAAATAGAATAGTCTGCTATATCGACGAGCGAATGACACAGTCGACTCATGACCTATGAATATTGATAAGAAAGAAACAAAACGAACGTTTTTCAGTAGTTCTCAACTTAATCCACAGGAGATGATTTTATACAACACCTATAGCAGACAGGACAAGGTTGGCTACAATAATCTTTAGTCTTACCAAAGTGACCTCTAGTTGCATTATCTACACTTCATCACTCTGTCCTTTCATTGTGGAATGATAACTGCGTAGATTAATAATACACGGCATTTAGAATGGATTAGACTGGTTTTGAATGATGATCAATTAGTCATCATTCAAAACCAGTCTAATCTATTGATTATAACGTAGTAACCTGATAACAGATTATGTTAGATCGATAATGCATCAAATTGATAATTGATCAGATGACTCGGACTGCCTGTACTGTAGTGGTTCTCAAAGTGTGACACCAGCACCAATAGTGGTACGCGAAACAGTCACTGAATTAAATCTTCAAACTAGGCATAATGTTACAGTTGCTTACAATAATATGACATATTTATTAGGAGTAAAACCACGTAGGCCTGTTGCGCTACTGTATTTTACTGTTGCCATGATGATAGCACCTGGGGGAGCTGAGTGATGTACTCGATGTAAAAGATTTGAGAACATTCACACCTACAGACAATTTAGAGTCCTCAATTAACATAACAGCATTTTTTTTTTTTTTATGTGGGAGAAAGCAGGAGTAGAACATGGAGGAAATATGTAAACTCCATACATGCGTAGGAAGGACTGAGACAGGATTCAAACACTGAACCTCAGAATTGTGACTGAGGCAGACATGCTAACTGTTTGGATGCAGTACATTCTTATATTTATATTGGATTAATTGATAATTATCGATCTGTCAAACAGACCCTACAACCCTCACAACAGTTCTCTATTACTCTCCCTCTCTTTGTCACTCTCGCCCTCACCCTTATAGTCCCTTCCTTGGCTCTCACTGACTACCAAGGAGAGGTGGGTGTGATGCCGGTGAGCGAACGGACATTTATTCGCGAGCAGAGCTCTCTTCCAGCTCTCTGCGCGCTCCAAGAGTCTTAAAAAAAAAGCACAAGCCGCTGTGGGACTGCATGTGATGAAGGAGGAATACAGCTCAGAGCTAAGTGGCTGCACACAGGCAGTCAGTATGCGGCTCCTGTTGAGCATATTGTACTCCTTCCTATCTCTGACCATCTTCGGATTGTACCCAACTATGGTGAGTTTTATTGCAAATATTTTTACTTCCTTACTCTTCCTGCATTGTTTCTTGTTCAAGATTGCTCCTTAACAAACTGAGATATAGTTTTTAAGCGTTCCCTCCCAATACTTAATATATACGTAGATACCATTGGAGGTCTACTACTAAAATGGCACCTTTAAATGAAAATAACCATTAGGAAGATACATGTAATTGTAACGCCAATGGAGTTTTGCTTGTATATATCCATTT
Source organism: Phyllopteryx taeniolatus (assembly GCF_024500385.1). Taxonomy (NCBI): domain Eukaryota; kingdom Metazoa; phylum Chordata; class Actinopteri; order Syngnathiformes; family Syngnathidae; genus Phyllopteryx; species Phyllopteryx taeniolatus. Next base: position 11,717,709 of record NC_084521.1, on the reverse strand, counting down.
GAATGTGAATAATTACAATCCATGAAGCTACAGGTTTGACGCAAGCCCTTAAAATCAGAACTCAGTTTGAAATTTTCACCTGTTTGTACACCACAATTGAAAATCCATCCTATTTACAATCAACATTGCTTTTGTGGAAACATATCACATTTAAATAAATGTTGCCGTTTTAGATGCAAAATGACTTGTGTCATCTGTCTGAAATCATCATTGACTACTCACTTGCCATTTCTGACAATGTAAGGTCCACAACATCAACAGCACATAAATCTGCCAGATTTAATGCTGAAGTTAAACGCATGCATCTGTTTGATTTTAACAGTGCAGGTTCTGCTACTAGTCATCTTACATGACTGTCATCTCGACCCTACAAAAGTCGAATGATTGTGGCCATATGCACACATCCAATGGTCTGTTTCACTGAAGAGTGATAAAAAAAATATATATATATTTCTTGTTGAATGAGGAGCTGTCCATGCCCTGGGGCTGAAATCCTAAAAACATCTGAATGGCTTGGAACAAAAGAGCAGCAATCATCCACCCACTCAATGACTGATCCATTTTGAATTCTTTTGACTGTAGAATAGGAGTTTACAGGGCAAGCATAATCATTCATTATTTGTGTTTAAATCAATCAATAGCCCACTCCCATTGGGCAATATCTCACATTACTGGTGCATAAACTGCATGCTAATTGCTGGGGGTGCCTTACAGTTATATGCTTCAGTATTAAAAGATGAGTTGAAAATGAAAACCTTTCATGGAATTACTCTAAGCCTCAAAGTATTAAGCTGTCACACACAGGCTGCTAGACCTTTCTCTCACACAGCTTTGTTCCTCGATGTATTGAATAGAGCAATTTAGCTCCCTCCACTTCTGGCATGTAAATTAATGTGTTAGAACTGCCCTTAAGCACATATTCATTTTGATATAAGCCAGTGCCATCCAGGGTGAACAAGCACCAGTGTATCTTGCTTCCGTGTCTCTGTTGCGTGAGCCCCAACAGAGCCTTTGTGAGCTAATCAAAATATTTGCATTGCACAGTTTTCCGTCTGCTCCATGCCAGCCAGGTAATTACACTGTGGCTGCTAATAGAGCATCATGATCAGAATGAAGAGTGGAGTTTTTGTTGTGTATGATGACACAATAGGCACTGCACCTGGTTGCATGTTTTTTTGAAAAAATACTTGTTTCCTATAAGGTGTTCATGCTACATCTTGGGAAATGTAGAAATTGAGTAAATAATAAAGAAGGGCGAAAGAAATTCCGAGAGAAAGTTTTCTTATTTGTTGACCACATGCAGGAAAGCTGTTATTAATGTGATTCACTTTACTGCGCTTTCAACATTTAGGTTTAGTTTCAACACACAAATAAAACTAATATGGTCATTTTGATCTTAAATTGAAAACTGCTGCCCATCCATGAATCAACAATTTCAGGTGCCCTTTGTTAAGGTCGGCCAATGGCCGGAGAATGGACCATCAAGCAGATGAAAAATGTTTGGAACGGTTACACGGGTATTCAAACACAGATGGACAACAATAAAATACAGTAAATGTATAATGGAAACAACAACGACAAACCGCCGTCGCGAAAAACAATAACACGAGGCTACAAAGGTAACACGTGTGCAAAGTACTATAATAACGGGAAACAAAAACAATGGTGACCAATGGTCGCTGCGAGAAATAAGACAAAGGGAGCGCGACACCAACAAAAAAAAATGGTGGACAGAGCCACAGTGGAAGCAAGGTTCCAAAAGAGTGAAACAAAAAATATCTACACAAGATAGAAAACAAAACAGAAATTCACAGAAGTACTAAAAGACAAAAAAAAAAATTGAACACCTAGATAGAGGAAACAGACACAAAATCACGGAACTACTTAATAAAAAAAAAAGCGTAAGTACTCCTGGAGCAGACGAGACGTAGTCTAATAAACAGAATGCAAGGTAACCAAAACGGCAACCAATACAATACCCCAACACCTTGCTTCCCCAGGAGCCACACCTAAATAGCAACCAAGGCTGATTGCAGGCAGCTGCAGCTAGGGGACTCAGCCAATTAACAACCACCAATTAACCAGCCCACAATGGGAACAGAGAATAAGGCACATTGCCAGCAGCCCAAAACACAGAACATGACACCCTTGTGATTCTAGAAGTTATGTGTCGGGTACTTTATGCCACTGATAGGGTCTCCCAAGGTAAATTGGTCCTCTGTGATGGTAAAGACTAAAACCTGTGCTACACTTTACGACTTTGGCCGTGTCAGACAAAATATTCACAATCATAAGGAAATTCAGCCACTGGGGCTGAAAAACACTGATTGTACGCATTACAGCGAGACAATGGCAAAAATGAAATATAGTCGTCGCCCGACCAAAGACGAGCTGTGATGATATCAAGCCGTGTCAGATATCGAGAGAAATCCTCTCAAAGTGTGTCTACCTCTCTGACGGTGGAAAAAACAAACAAACAGGAAAACATTGTGAAATGTTTTTTTTTTTTATTTATTTAATCTTCATTTATCCAAGTGAGGCAATTGAGAACAGATTGTCATTTGCAATGTCAACTGGGCAGTAAACAGCAGAAAATGACGTCACCGCATCCTGTCATAGTATCATCAACAGAAAGTATGAAATAACTAAATAATAATGGAATGAAATGACAAGGAGAGAGAGGGGAAATGCACATCCACAATTTCAACCTAGGATTCAATTTATTGGTTACGTTATGGCAATAAAGGCCTTGTTTATTTGACGTTTCGTCAAGGGACTGCCATGACTGCGGGAGTTTAATAGTCACTCCGTCAGAGCCAAGATTCAATTCAAGCTCCATTGCACAGTGTGAACAAGCAGTAAATTGGTGAGGCAGCCATTTCACGTTGTGCAATGTCACCTGCTTTCAACTCATCCAGTGGAGCAAAAACCTTTGTGTAATCTCTCATCGAAACAACAACGGCAAGAAACCACATCTCGCCCAGACGCAGGACACTGGGACCCCTCCCTGAATCCAGATCAGCCAAATGAGCCACATGAGTTCATTCTCTCTGCGACCGTGATGGTCCAGTGCTATCTAGGCAGTTGGCAGTTGAGTTTTATTTGCCAAAGGTCTTTGTAGGGACATGGAACACTGAGATCGGACATCTACTGTACATATTTTAGGTGGCTCCAAGACACTTCACTGGTGTTCCAAGCATGTTCAATTTGGAGGAGACCTCGGAGCAGACCTACAACATACAGGACAGACTATGCCTCAAAGTTGACCTGTGAATTCCTGGGTGTTACCCTGGTGGAACTAAGGGGGGAAGGAAAGTCTGGGTATCTGTGCTGAGCCTGATGTGCACAGATGCAAGCAAATGGAGTAATGGACTGATAATGTTGAACTATTTCTGGACAGTGTGAGGCTCTCTTCAGTTTTCCTTAATATAGCAGCAAGCACAGCACGAAGGTGAGAGAGGTCTTGTGCCATTTTATTTTCTGAATGAATACACAATGCCTACACAAACATTTTTTTAAAATTCAACTTTGTGATGGGATGGCAGATGTTCCGAGCAAGAATGTATCACACTGTTGATAAGAATCTGAATAAAAATGTGGATAGAGGAATTACAATGGATCTGCTCCCTCCGCAGCAGTCTTTTTAACACTGTAGTAGCTTTTGCACTGTCATTCAGCAGGAAGTAGAAAATACCTTGCAATTTAGCATATGTACAGAAAAACAACAACAACAACAAGAGGATGATAGATGACATCCTCAAATAGGGTTGAACTCGAAAACGATATTGTGTTTTCGTAGAGGCCTGTCTGCCATGTTTGTGCTGTGTGTTATGATAGGACACATGATTGTTTTGGGCGTATTATAATGTACAGCTCTTTTTAAAATGGATGCACTTTTGATAGAGGGTACTCAAATGAACTTTTAAAAAAGGTCGCTTTTCACACATGCACCTACATTTTCATCAGGGGTATTTCGGAGAGCACTTTCCTTGAATGTGTCCGTTATTCAGTCATAAACACTGTGAGGGACGATAATGACCCATATCAACCACATGAAGGAGTGAAGCCACTTCAGGTTCCAATCTGACCTGAAAGCTGAACAAGTACTGGTAGAAGTCACATCAACAACTTTGGGAGCTATTTGCTCAACCGACTTCAGCATCAACAGGCCCGTCACGTCAGTTGCTCGTATGAATACTAATTTCAACTCTAGAGTTACAATCATAAGGTTAATATGGTTACTGTGTTCCGGAAGATTCGTTCATGTACTGTTACAATTTGTGTACTGCAGAAGATCTGAATCTGAATGGGCTGCCCTCCTTCAGAAAAACACATTCCGGTCTTGACTGAAGTCAAAGACGACAAGTGTGCGGCACACCTCTAGGAAACTAATCTTCCTGCACGCATTTCATCAAAGTCCCATGTGGGATGAAGGATCTTGTCTTTTGGTCTCCACGCTATGAAGTGTTCTCTTTGTCAGCGTTATTACTGCAACCTGTTGCGAGTGTTGCTATCTTTAGGGCGTTACCATTCGTCATGGCTCTCTCCGACGTCTGCTTTAGTCTGATTACAGAACTGGCTGCACATTCAAATTTCATCTTCCTCTGCCATTAGAGCTGAAGTGTTCACTCCTTTGGGCTGTATGATCATCCATAACAGTAGAGCACATTAGACCGCGGTGGCTTGTTTGGACAGGCAGATTGACAAGTAGATAAATAGCATCTGCTTCAGTCTCCGTCTTTAGGTTAGCAGGTTTGTGCACTACTTTCACTGGCATTGTCCCAAACATATCTTTTGATATGGTTTTAGCACATTTACATCTCTGAGTAGAGTTCTGTTCTTCCTATCAAAAAAAAAAAAAAACACCTACCTTAGTTTAATTGAAGGTTCCCATCAGTGCACATTTGAATGTGAATAGTTGTTTGTTTGTATGTACCCTGTGATTGGTTCGCGGCTAGTCCAGGGCAAAGTCGTACAAAACCAATTCTGGACAGTGACATGCACGGGCCCTATATTGTAACCAAGCTTGATCTAACATCGCTACGCAATCCATGCATCCATCCATCCATTTTCCGTACCGCTTCTCCTCACTAGGGTCGAGGTTGTGCTGGCTGGCGCCTATCCCAGCTGTGTAATGCAATTGACTATTCCCACAATTGACCATATGTAGGGATATTTTTGTCAATGTCAGCTAGGGTCAGCTACCCTGTGGGCGTGAACAGAATAAGCAGGATGCCTCAGAGGGTGTTATGCATTGACAACATTAACCTGGGAATTATTTGTGCAACGCATGTATTTTTAATAACAGATATAAAATAAAGGTGGGACTATTTGTTCACTCCAATGCTTGTTAAAGAATGTGCCCACTTGGTTTGACTGACAAACAAATACCATTCCCTAATTTGCTAAATGAAGGGCATTGTAGTCTCTTCAAAGATACATATAAAATCATTATATTGATGTGTGATTTGTTGGCTCCTGTATTTACCAATTGTCCTATCATGGCACAAATGCTTGCATTTGATTACTTTTCATTTACACGCTGCACCTAGAACCTAAAATAAGACACTGTGTTGTGATGGCGGTGCAGTGAAATGCTCCTGAACCTCCTCCATGACTTATTCTGTATACGTGTGAAGAAACTTCAGCATGGTGAGCATCTAAATTTCACAAATCGACTTCTTGTTTGTTTGTGTTTTGCATTGCATTCGAGTTATCTTTTAATGTTATCTTTTAACACATTTTGTAAGGACTTGAACTTTGTAACTGAATAATCACTGTTCAATTCCCGCTGTGGACGAAATGTAAACATGGCAACTAGTGTTTGGAGAGATGCTAGTGTGCTTTCTTGCTACTGTCGAGGTGCCCTTGAGCAAGGCATCATCAATCGCCCCGCTGCTCAAGAACTGTTTGCGTGCCCCTTTCTCGCTGACATCGCTCCTTGCATGCTTGCAGATGTTATTCGGGTGGTGTGCAACAGAATAAATATACAGTACATACAGCAGAAAATAAAAATTAAATTGAATTTACCCTTGACAGATTATGATGAGTATAATAAATTCAATTTTAAAAAAGTATCACAGTGAATAAAGGTTTTATGATGGCAACAGTGTGGTTTTAAAATCTGAACAATTCGGAAGGTGGTCACTATCCTGGAATGGTGTTCAACCCCAGTATTCCCTTTAATTTAACCTTTGATAGAAATAAAGCAGCACTCCCCACTCTAGTCCTATCAAGTTATTTACATTAAAAAAATTAATATGCGTTTGATTGTGGAAAAAAAAAACAAGGTTCTGAAACTACAAGTAGGACTAAACTCTGCGAGCGTATTCTTTAAGATGCAGTCGTTATTGATCATATAGAGCATTGGACAAGAGCAAAATAATCCATCCATCCATCCATTTTCTGTACCGCAATGATAAATTATATTCTGCTAGTACAGAAGAAATCTCTCTTTTTTCAGTACTTGTGCTGCAGCATTTTAGGCCATTTGAAGAGCCCTTGGAGACTTGTTGCAACATTGTGACAAGAGAGAGTTTTAGAGACAAAAAAGCAGACAAAAAGTGTGGTAAATTACAAGTTGATTGCAGCATTCTCCACACGACCTCGAAAGGTTACACCAGGCTCAGTGGTACTCTAAGATAGCGCAAGGTGTTTTGCATACAGTCAGCACATTGGGTCGTCTTCCTTTGTGCAGCATGTTGACTGTGAGCAAACAAAGACAGACCACCTTGGAGACCAGCTAAAATTGGAAGCTCTTCTCTTGTTTTACAATTCAAGATTGGGTACAAAGGCAGAATAAGTGTGCAGGATATAACGGCATGCAGAGCTGGCAGAAAGGAAAGTTCCCCTGCAGCACAAAGCGTACTGTGGCTCATGTAAGCACTAATGAGAACATTGTGCTAGTGTTCCAGAAAAGGCTGTGTTCACATTCATGTGTTGAATGGGCAAAAAAAGTCGTAATTCAGCGAGCAATCTGTGTGCTACACTGCAACAGATGGAGATATAATCAACAATCATCATTCTGTGGAATCTGATTCCTAAATTCATCTGAACTTTAAATGAGGCTAAATGAGAGTTCTTGAGGTCTGTCTGAAGGTTAAGGCATGGACAAAAATCTCCTCTGTGTTGTGGGAAGCACTGTCTAGAGCAGTGATTTCCAACATTTATGGAGCCAAGGCACATATTTTACAATTGAAAAATCTCACGGCACACCACCAAAGAAAAATGTCACAAAAAGTGGATACATTAATTACTGTATGTACTTCCTGCCATCTAATGGAAGACCATTCATTTGTTATTTCTGTCACTATGCCTCACTGGCATAAATAGATGAACAAAGATGCATTATTTCTTGTAAATAAATAATTTTTCGAGCAATTACGTGAAATTTGATAATTTCCCACGGCACACCTGAAGAGCGCTCACGGCACACTAATGTGCCCCAGCACATTGGTTAAGAATCACTGGTCTAGACACACTCAAGGTTGCTGAAACCAAATATTAGTCTCGGCTGAGCCCTGGAGTGTATTTTTGTGGATAGTGGGTTTTGTCTTCCATCACGATTGAACTGCAACAGAATGAATGGGAATAATTAATAGAGGAATCAGTTTCCAGGTTGCTTATGCAAGTGCAGTATCTTAAGTGACTGTTTCTTGTACTTTGAGTCAAGCATATGCATTTTTTTAAGTGTGTGAGTGAAACATTCTGTTTAGTGAAGTTACTTCATGAAAAAAAAGCAATAATAGGGAGTAAAAGAAACTCTGACCTTGGCTGTACATGAATTTATTATAAAGAAACTAGAATAGCACCCAGTAGAGCACAGACCTCTACCAAGGGTAAACTATTAACAAAAGAGGCAAAATTGTGTGACGGGACAAATTTGCATTTCTTTGCCCAACCACTTACTGTAGTGGCAAGTTGCAGTTTCTGCAATCAGCAGCATGCACGCCAACAAGGTTGTCGCAATAACAATAAATGGTCATTTTTGTCATGCTAAAACGATTGCAGGACAACCGGTCCTCAGACAACTGGTCCTCAAAAGCGCATATCAAGGACATCTGGTCCTCTAGGACCACCTTAAATGATCAACTGGTATATATACTGAGATTTCTTATAACTGTGATAAATAGATCTGATTTGTAAAAAAAATAATAATCATTAAAAAAAAGTGTGATACAGTTTTCTTTGTTATGTATTAAAGTGTGAAAAACCTATCATACTCTTATTTATAATAAAGATTGATTTGTTAGCAATTTATAGTCTTTGTTTTTTTGTAAAAAAGGGGGAAAAAGTAAGTTTAAGTTAAGTTGTTAAATTTGTAAAACAAAAAAAAATTTTTAAATGTTAAATTCATTGTGAGGACCAGTTGGGCACATTTCTGAGGACCAGTTGTCCTACGAACGCACTTTTGAGGACTAGTTTTCCGAGGACCGGTCGTCCGTCCACCCACTAAAATACAAAATACTATATATAATTTTGACATCCATCCATCCATTTTCTGAGCCGCTTCTCCTCACTAGGGTCGCAGGCGTGCTGGAGCCTATCCCAGCTGTCATCGGGCAGGAGGCGGGGTACACCCTGAACTGGTTGCCAGCCAATCGCAGGGCACATAGGAACAAACAACCATTCGCACTCACAGTCATGCCTACGGGCAATTTAGAGTCTCCAATTCATGCATGTTTTTGGGATGTGGGAGGAAACCGGAGTACCCGGAGAAAACCCACGCAGGCACGGGGAGAACATGCAAACTCCACACAGGCGGGGACGGGGATTGAACCCCGCACCTCAGAACTGCGAGGCTGACGCTCTAACCAGTCGGCCACCGTGCCGCCTAATTTTGACATGTTAAAAGATATTATTACTCGACATAGCCTTTCTATAGTGGATGACGTACAATGATGGGGTAATACCTGTTTTTTCATTCTGAGGTAAAACTCAAAATCTCAAAGAGAAAAAAAAGAAAAGAAAAAAGAAAAGAGCTCATTCCAACATTGGAATTTTTAAGCAAATACAGAATTATTATGGCAATGTACAGTATGTAGCAACCAATTTTGATTATTCACTGAGTAAATGTGAAATGGCGACAGTTTTGTGCTGCAGGATGGCATACAGTACATAATGAATTATTATGAATGCATTCTGTCAGCATCTCTTGTTTTCAGCCCTACCTCGATCTGTGTGTCAAGCTGCTTCATGAACGCCTAATTCTCTCCTGAGGACATGCTGTTGTCCTCTGTCACCATCACCTCATCATCTAATGCTTCTCAGTGATGTAATGAACTGAGAAAATAGACAGATTTGCCCATTCCCTTATTGGCCTTCATTTTCCTTGTTTAATTAATGTTTGCCAAAGCCACCTTTACTTTAGCTACATCATTAAAGCGGTTTTGTGCTTGCAGACTATCGGGCCAAAAGAGGGCTGGCAGGTGTACAGCTCGGCCCAGGATGCCGATGGGCGTTGTATCTGCACAGTAGTGGCCCCAGAACAAAATTTATGCTCCAGAGATGCTAAGACCAGGCAGCTCCGCCATCTTCTAGAGAAGGTAGGCACATAGTGCAATGTTTAAAACTGAATGTTCTCCAGTAGCAGCCTAGACCTTCCTAATAGTGTTTATCAAACATTCACATCACAATGTTGTTGCGACTTGATGGGTTATAGGTGCAGAACATGTCTCAGTCCATTGAGGTGCTGAACTTGAGAACCCAGAGGGATTTTCAGTATGTGATGAAGATGGAGAACCAGATGAAGGGCCTGAGGACCAAATTCAGACAGATTGAGGATGACAGGAAATCCGTCATGGCCAGAAACCTCCAGCTTTACCATATTCATTCCTTTGTGATTAATAATTAGTCATTTCTCTATATATAGTGTGTATATATTAAATTCTCTTACCGTCACCTCCCCATTGCCATCTTTCATTTAGGAGCTTCAAGACAAGATGGAGCAGCTGAAGCCATTGATCCCTGTGTTGGAGCAGTACAAGATGGATGCTGCACTCGTTTCCCACTTCAAGGAGGAGATCAGGAATCTATCAACAGTGTTAACAAGCATGCAGGAGGAACTTGGAGTCTATGACTACGATGAGCTCTATCAGCGGCTTCTGCGACTGGATAACAGGCTCCGCAGTTGTATGGGCAAATTAAGTGAGTGAACTACATACACTATTCCAATTTTATTACACATAAGACATGTCTATATTGTTCAAAATGGTCATGCTGCTAAACCCAAAGTTGACAGTTCAATATAAGCACAAAGGGTAATGGGATTTGTCATAATTTTTTAAAAGAGGATGTATCATGGAAAAGTGTCTTTTTAAATACTGGTATACACAATTGGAGTGCTGGCTCAACAATCAAGTGTTAAATTACACAAAGTACACATTGTGTGAGCTGTCTATGTCAGAAAATGTGTCTTTAAGTAAGCCATTCATATTTTTGCCCCTACTATGACATCAACTCATTCATATAAATAATACCGCCAACACACAGGGCCTGATTTACCAAAGGTTTGTGCAATAACGGGCGCAAACTTGATTGCTCACACAAACAGATGGGAAATCTTGAAAACAGATGCGGAAGGACGATTGTGGTACTTTCCCAAATGCTCCATGGTGAAAACCAACAGAGCTACCTAAAGCGCAAAACTCTCCACCACTTTTACACCTGTTGACAAAAGCTAACACAATCAGTTAGACTGACTACACATGCAATTGTGCACCTGCTATTTGGGATCTTCGTAAAAGAGAGCAATGTAGTAGATCACCAACAAGCCCAACAACTTCATTTTACAGAGAGCGAAACGTTTCCCTCTTTACTGTAAATGTGGCTATTAAAAGGGGATCCAAATAGCCAAGAAAATTATTTGTGACATTCAGATCTTCAGTAACAGCACCCATTATTTCTGCTTTAATGTCTTCAGGTCATTCATGAGTCCACTCATGTTTCCCGACATGATTTAATCTTCGGATAATAAGAACGCATGCATAAAGACAATTCAGTGGTAGCATATCATACCATATTTGTTGCACCTTTCTTCTGCAAGGTCTTTTTATTTCAAATTGGTTAATACACTGTATACCAAATTGACACTCATAGGAAATGTCATAGCAACTCCAAGATGGTCCAAACAAGTACACACTCTCCTGAAGCAAACGCATTCTCAAACACTTAATCAAGTCCAGCACTTTCATTTGACTGCGCCATTTCTTTATTAACAGCATGCGGAAAGTTAATGAAAATCAATGGGCCTGTTACAATAAAGACCTCTGGAACCCGCTTTGGGGCATGGATGACTGATTCACTTGTATCTACAAGATACAACAGAGTGAGTTAAATGTTCTTTCTTTGGAATTATAGTTTAACACCATGTGTTTATTTGCTCAATTTGACATTTGTTATACTTTTATGACTGACATATGTAAAGGGTAGAGCTCACATACATCAAGCAATACCATATATCAATAGTATACCATGCAGGATGCAGAGATTGAAAAAAGAAAACAATCAACAATACATCCCAATATCTATGTAACTTGCACACTGAGCAAACAAAAATAAAAAATGCAATCTATTTCTAGACACACTTTATTGTTTCATTAATACTGTATTGTTGTTGTAATATGTCGTGTTGGATATTACTGTGATGTCCACCGATTCAACCTATTTATCAAAATAACCCTCCACCCATCCATCAAACATACCCACTATTTATCCACTCATCTGTCCAACCTCAATCATCAATCCCTGAACCAATTCACCCAACGCCAACCCATTTATCAATGTCCACCCCTACCAACCCTACCATTCATCAATCCAACCCTCTTATCAATATATCCACCCATTCAATCTCTTTGACATAGGTTTGGTACATGGACGGTTATACCAATAGTAAGCTCGTCCGAGAGTTCAAGACAATGGAGGACTTCACGGCAGGAGTGGTGGCTCGCACTTACAGCCTTCCATTCAAATGGGAGGGAACCAATCACATTGTTTACAATGGCTCACTTTATTACAACAAGTACCAGAGCAACATTATCGTCAAGTACAGCTTCGAGACAGGCACCGTGCTGGCCCAGCGAGCTTTGGAGTTTGCTGGCTTCCATAACATGTACCCGTACACGTGGGGAGGGTATTCAGACATCGACGTCATGGCGGATGAACTGGGAATGTGGGTTGCATATGCCACCAACCAAAACGCTGGAAATGTTGTCATTTCCCAGATTGATCCAGACACACTGCAGGTCCTGAACACTTGGACCACAGAATACTCCAAAAGGAATGCAGGGGAGTCATTCATGATCTGTGGGACGCTCTATATTACCAACTCTCACCTGTCAGGAGCAAAGGTTTACTACGCATACTCTACAAAGACTTCAACATATGAGTACATAGACATTCCGTTTTTCAATCAATACTTCCATATCTCCATGCTTGACTACAATGCCAGGGAGAGAGTGTTGTACGCCTGGAATAATGGACATCAGGTCATATTCAACATCACTCTATTCCATGTCATAGACACCGATGATGGTGCTAAAAAGTGAAGAGTGACACAAACACCATTTATATTTATCGTAACGAGTAATTGTAATATTGTAATTACAAATGTATAATTGTTTTGTTAAAGTTGGCTAAAGTTGTAGCTCAGTTTTCTAATTTTAACCTCAACTGTGGAATGGGGCATGGATACCAATGTCTTAATACCTTTCTTGGAAAACATCCATCTGTCCATCCAACCTTTTTCTGCTTGTTAAGTGTCAAAAGCTGGAGCCGGAGGTTATCCCGGACGACTTTGGTCAAAAAGCCAGGTCGCCAATGCAAATGAGAATCTGCTCTCAATTGCCTTACCTGGATAAATAAAGGTTATACATCAATAAAAAATAAACTGTATAGTCAAACAACCATTCACACCGCAACAGAGTGGGACTGAACTTGTATGGTGCCTGCACAGATGATCATAGATCATGATCAAACATTGCTATATGTATTGTATATGCCTAGCCTCTTATTAGTTGGTGCATGGATGCCTAGTGTGCATTACATTTCAAACAGATCGTTGGGATTTGCTTCTTAAGCTTGCTATCACTGCAATTTAGCATATTTGCTGCAATTTAAAGTCCATGTTATTTTTATTATTATTATTTGTGTGTTCTTTTGATGCATTTTTAATAAAACATTTGTTGAAAGTAGTGGAAAGCCCCCCCTTCCCACCTATTAAAACACTGTACATTTAGTTGAAATGACTCATTTAATTTCTTCATTTACACCTTTGGTTGTGCCACCCACTTGAAGAAAAATGTATCAGCTTTCCCCCTGAGGATAAAAATAGTTTGACATGACAAGTGATGAAAATAAATGTGAATTAGTAGACATCACATCACAAAATAAATACAGTGGTGGTGTTTTATCTTGATTAGTTCTATAATGTATTTTATTTTAAAATGTTTAAACATACATAACATTCCATCCATCAATCCATTTTGTGCACCGCTTATCCCCACAAGGGTCACGGGCGTGCTGGAGCCTATCACAGCTATCTTCGGGAGAGAGGCGGGGCACACCCTGTACTGGTCGCCAGCCAATCACAGGGCATAAAGAAACAAACAACCATTCACACTCACATTCATGCCTACGGGCAATTTAGAGTCTTCAATCAACCTGCCAAGCATGGTTTTGGGATGTGGGAGGAAACCGGAGTGCCCGGAGAAAACCCACCCATGCAAACTCCACACAGTCGGGGCCGGGATTTGAACCCCGTTCCTCAGAACTGATGAGCTAACCAGTCGTCCACCGTGCCGCCCACAACATTCCATTTTATTATATTCATATTATTATTTTAATAATACAACGTATTCAGGACTTGACATTCACCTTTTTGCCTACCAGCCACGGTGGCTGGTGGTTTCCCAAATATTACTAGCCACTCAGCATTTTCACTTGCCAGAATTATGCAATGCAAGACTGCAAGCATGCTCACACCCACACAACTGATTGTTATTTTGTGTAGAAAGTGAACTTTAGGCCAACCACAAGCACTAGTACAACATAAAAAAGTTAGCCAACAAATGTTTCATTGAATCCAAAGTTTCATGTGATTGCTATTGATCTTTGGACTTTTCCCAGCAGAGCGCAACATGCCGAGTTCCTATAGACTCTGAGGCAAATTTGATTTGCCTACATGCCACACACCTCCGTTGTAAGAAACTCAGCCAGCTCGATTATTTCCACCTCGTCTATATACTGTACGTACTATCACGCAAACTGACTTCGTTTTCAAAAGGTCACTTCAAGACATTCTGAATTTTTTTCTGAACGTGATGAATTGTATCATTAAAGCAAAAATCATCCAGTCAGCTGACAGGATGGACAAAGGTTTCAAGATGTACATGTCAAATTACAACCCCAATTCCAATGAAGTTGGGACGTTGTGTTAAATAGAATACAATGATTTGCAAATCATGTTCAACCTATATTGAATTGAGTACACTACAAAGATAAGATATTTAATGTTCAAACTGATGACATGTTTCCTTTGACTTTGAAATAGTCATTTTATTGACACGCCCCAATCCCCCGTACCCCCACCCCCAATACCGTCCCAAAATACCAGGAAAAATAATCATACAATGCCCAGGATCAACAACCACATCACACACAAAGGGGAATCCAACCGGACTGGATTCAAACTGAAGACCTGAACTGGCTGTCTGATGCAAAGATGAGACACAGGTAGGTAGAATGCATGGGAATAATGGCAGCTGATTGGTTGACTCAGACGGAGCTGGGATGAACAAAATAATCAAAACGAATAGAACATTTATCGTAAACTTAACACTTAAGGTATTTGCAGTCTTCTCAGAATACAAGCAAGACTAAATGAAATGAGTGTCAAGATTGAAAACACAGTCATTTTTCCTCAAGATTCAATCCAATATAAAATGTGCCTGTCATTGCAAATATTGATGAGTGCCCACATAAGTATGTTCGTTTTAGAGCTAATGTTTTTTTTGTTTTTTTTTTCGTTTTGGGGCAAGCCGCCACAGGACATCAATATGTTTCACATTTGCAGACGACCTGACAGCACTGTGACTTAATGTGCGGTCTCAGTTGAACTTTGTTTTCTTTACATTGATTTCTGTCAGATTTATGGACGACACAAGAAGCATCACTGTCAATGAACTTTGCGAGTACACATACACTTTGCCAAGTCACATCATGAAAAAAATGTCTGTGAAACATTTATATACATACAAACTTTTTGTTTTAATGTATTTCTTCCTTTGCCTTTCCTGTTATTCTACTGACTGTATTAAAACATGCACACACTACAGTATTACTATGAATAATTACATATATTAATGTTAAGCAGTGATCATGCTCATGCAGTATATACCGTCCATTTTTTATACTACATGTCCTTATTAGGGTCACAAATGAGCTGGAGGCTATCCCAGCTGACTTTAGACAAGAGGCGGGGCACACACTGTGCTGGTCTCCAGCCAATTGTAGGGCACAGAAAGACGATCTACCATTTACATTCACACCTATGAACAATTTTGTCTTTAATTCAACTACACGCATGTTTTGGAATGTGGGAAAAGTTCTTGGGGAAAACGTACGTAAGCATGGGGAGAAAAGAAAACTCCACAGACTTACCAGATGTTCACAACCAGAACCGCTCATCTGTGCAGACACATGTGCAACATGTACAACAGCGGCACAGAAAATGAATGACTTAATGAATGATTTCTTTTATAAATAATTGCTTTTTTAAATTGTACCTTGGATTCAACTTTTACATCAAATTCCTCTTTAGCTTTTATGTGCCCTATACCTGAAATTACATATAGTACTTCTGATTGGGTAATATGGCCTAATAATTTGGGGTTAGTTGGTCAGTGGCGGCTGGTCAATAGAGGGCGCTAGGGCACCACCTTACCACACATGGTCGTCACTGTATTACTTTTCTTGAAGAAAGAAAATATAAATATTGATAAAATATTGATAGTAGAATAAAATATTTGAGAATATATGTACAGCCTTTATATTAGCAGGATAAATAGTATATAGGTAACCTATATACATATATATATATATATATATATATATATATATATATATATATATACACTCTAAATTGCCCGTAGGCATGACTGTGAGTGCGAATGGTTGTTTGTCTCTATGTGCCCTGCGATTGGCTGGCAACCAGTTCAGGGTGTACCCCGCCTCCTGCCCGATGACAGCTGGGATAGGCTCCAGCACGCCCGCGACCCTAGTAAGGAGAAGCGGCTCAGAAAATGGATGGATGGATGTTATATTGCAGCCATTTGCTAAAATAAGAATGTACACACAGCACCCCATATTGACAGGAAAAAAATGTAATTGTTGGATTTGCAGATTTATTAAAAAAGAAAAACTGAAATATCACACATCCATAAATATTCAGACCCTTTGCTGTGAAACTCATATGTAACTCGGGTGCTGTCCATTTCTTCTGATCATCCTTGAGATGGTTCTCCACCTTCATTGGAGTCCAGCTTTTTTTTATTATACTGATTGGACTTGGGCGGCACGGTGGCCGACTGGTTAGAGCGTCAGCCTCACAGTTCTGAGGACCCGGGTTCAATCCCCGGCCCCGCCTGTGTGGAGTTTGCATGTTCTCCCCGTGCCTGCGTGGGTTTTCTCCGGGTACTCCGGTTTCCTCCCACATCCCAAAAACATGCATGAATTGGAGACTCTAAATTCCCCGTAGGCATGACTGTGAGTGCGAATGGTTGTTTGTTCCTATGTGCCCTGCGATTGGCTGGCAACCAGTTCAGGGTGTACCCCGCCTCCTGCCCGATGACAGCTGGGATAGGCTCCAGCACGCCCGCGACCCTAGTGAGGAGAAGCGGCTCAGAAAATGGATGGATGGATGATTGGACTTGATTAGGAAAGCCACACCCCTGTCTATATAAGACCTTCCAGCTCACAGTGTACGTCAGAGCAAATAAGAATCATGAGGTCAAAGGAACTGTGTGAAAAACTAGTTGCATCATTCCCAAAAAGGCTCATGGCTGTATTAACTCAAAAGGGGGCTTCTACTAAAGACTGAGCAAAGGGTCTGAATACTGTGTGATATTTCAGTTTTTCTTTTTTAATAAATCTGAAAAAATGTCAACAATTATTTTTTTTTCTGAAGTGGTGTGTGTCTTCCTGCAAGTATATCAGCTTTGTGTTTGATGAAACAGGCCCAGATTTCACACAGAGCGAGTCAATTTGTGAGTAAATTGATATTAACTCATCTTTATTTCAGTGTTCATATTTTTTGTGGCATTTTTTGTTTGGTGGTGTGCCGTGAGATTTTTCTACTGTAAAACAGTTGCCTTGGCTCAATCATATGTTCGGTCTGATACTGTTAATTTACACTGTTTATTATCAATATCCATCATGAATTCTACTGTATCATACTGATTTAGCTTCATCAGAGAGTCAAAAAATGTTGTGAACAGCATCTAAATATCTGAATGATGCAATGCAGTTTGACACCATTGTAAACTAAAACCACAATATTAAACAGTTTAATTTAGTTAATTTGGTTCCTGGGCCTTCTGTGGCGACATGCCCAACTGAATCCATCCCTTTTATACCACCAGTATCATGTGTCGCAATTATAGAAACTATCATTACTACACAAAAACGCACTATAAGCATGTAACTGTGCCACGTACATGTGGCACAGTTAGGAATAAATATTTATCCAATAAGATAACAAAAATATAAATAGTTTAAATAAAATACATCATATTCAGACTATTCACCAGAGATGCTGATTATCAAATTAATTAATGTGAGCAGATTGCCACATGTGTTTTGTTAGTTGAACTTTGTTAAACCTTGTTAAATAAATCATGTATTTGTGTCACTGTCATGTTTTTAATTAAATGTGTAAACAAATAAATTTTCAGTTAGTGTGCTGCCTTGTGTGTAAGGTACAATGGAACATTCCTGAATTTGCTAATCAAAAGTAATCAAATGTGCATGTGGATGTACTGTATTTACAACATACTACTTGTCATTATGATGGATTATTACAGTTTTGTACAGTAGTCTATTAGATTATTATGAATCTGATGGCATACATTTGAACTGGGTTTCTCTGATGCGTAGGTCAACAACACCTCCAGGATTCACATAACTATTTGTATTGGGAAGGGGGCATCTATCATTATACTGTATATAATCATTATACTATATGGTATATGTAATGAGAAAAATATCGCTGTATAATATTTTACTTGATTAAACATACTATAAGGACATAATTAAACAAAATGTAAAGATTTCAGACAGTTTTTGCCTCGTTTTTTTTTTTTTGCTTCAATCCAATGGACGTTGTGCTGCTGCTTCTTGTGTGCGTGCCTTGGCCATCCAGAGGCAGTATAATACAGACATACGGATATACATGGAGATGGTGGTCACAACTCAGTAAGATGGAGTAATATTAGTCATTCTTGGACGAAGATAAAAAAATATATGCCTGTGGGTATTTTTATATTATCTGTCTTTATGTGTTGCTTCACCGTTGTGAGCAATTATCCATTGCTTAAAGGGTTATAACACCCCAACACTGATGCGATTCGCTAGCCCGCCTATGGCATTTTGCATTGTTTGTTGCAGTTCATTAGGATAAACCGACTTGTTAGCCGACGCTGAGGGAATGTGGTCTTTCTAAATACGTCTAATTCTCTTTGTTTTCTGTTTAGTTTTACAGTAAACTTCAGCAGGGGAATGTCAATAAACAGCTTGAAGCTTCTTTTTTGAGGAATTGGTCGCAATCTGCCAAACCTTCTGCTTGTTGTGAAGTCAGTTGAGTTGCAACAATACAGCATTAAACAAATTATCCACATGGGACATAACATACTGTATTTTATTACAGCGACTTTGGTTTCCAAAAAAGAATTTCTAGTCACTGTGCCAGAATGGGACTTGGGCACCTGTCTTCAAAATCCCAGCGTGCATCATAGTGCATCCTCATGATTCGGCACTGAACAATGTAATCATGCTGAATAGGAGAACAGATGTTGTGGGAAGCTGCTTACCCACAGACACTGCACGGTGTTGATAATGAACAGTTACTGAGTTACTGCAACAATAAAAGCCACTATTGCATGCTTCTTAATGATAATACTTTACTGAATGATATTAATGGGATACGATTGTGTTTTGTTCTGTTTTACATTATCGGTTTAGCCACACTCCTGTAAACAACATTTATTTGTGTTTACAGTTGCTGATCTTCGAAATGTAAAAATGATGGTTCATTATTCTCTGTAAAGAATATATAAGAAAGAAAAATGCCATCACTGCTACCCATTTATTCTAATCCTAAAATGCCACAAGTCATAAAAAAAAAAGATGCAAATCTTAACTATTTCATATTTACCAGAGACCCCAAATAGAAGTTGCCACTAATGTCACAGACCGGTGCCTTGCAAGATACACAATGGTCATCTATCGCCATTCAATTCTAGTTTTTGCCTTTTTTTAATTTTTATTTATTAGTTAGTCTCTGGGCCTTTTTGTTATTAATATCAGCTGTGCATAGGCATTAACCAGCTCTCATTCCGGCCTCCTCTTGCCATCTATGTCTCTTGTCATATACACCATAAAATATTGCACCACAAAATTGTGGCTATAATGTACATACTTGAGTTTCATTGCAATCTTAAATTCATAATGTGTGTCTCTTGAAATGAAACGTAATATTATTCATGGTCTGCGAAGGAAGCCTACAAGCTACAATGTGCTATTGATAAAATATATCTTTTAAATGAGAATCTAGGAGTCAATGAATATTGAGTAGTGAATAGGCATTCACTTTACAACTAGGCATGACTGTATCCTAATACATATTTCACCATGAATTATAGTTTAGCCATTAAAATTATCTGCCAAGCAAATAAATCACAAAAAGGCGGCCACGTCCAGCCTGTCACATTATGAACATGAGAATAATAAGAAAAAGATTTTTCCATCATTCTTCACCTTTGGGCCATGCTGCGTTGCTTGGCTGGTGTGCGTGAAAAGTAAGAAACTGATTGAATTGATCGCATATTTCTATGCTTCAGTCTCTCAGGCACACACATTCTACCACAGTTTGAGAACAACAGGCGAGCTCGAGTTTTTTGAATCAATATGAAAAAAAATATAGTCAAAAAGGCACCCTGACGCCATGTCGTATTATCAGTATGGATTCCGTTGTTCATTTCTCAGAGTTGGCACCTCTGAAAAGAACATCAGAATGGTCAAAGAGAGCCATTTGTCAATGTATTTCTCCCATTAACCACACATTGCAGCAAAACACTGGGGAAGTGTGCTCCTTTTTTTATGTTGTCTTGTGCTGTGTTTTAGCAATTTAGTGTATGTGGTTTAAAGTTTACGGAGCATTGTCGTGGATAGCAATCCTTTAGCCTCAGGCTCCGTCGCAATCACCCAGATCCCTTTGTCTGTCAGTCCATATAGTATAGTGTAGTAGTACAGTAGTAGTAAGAGGCCCCCAAACGTCTCTGAAAAACTAATCATCCTGCTTCTTTTGTGCCCGCCTTGGCCTCCTAGGGGCAGTTTGGCGCACGCATTCAGATAATGCGTAGATTTGGTGAAGGGTGTCGTCACTGAGCTGCGGTAATATAACTCGTATATGCCTGCGAGTGTTGTTGCATCATCTGTCTGTGTTGCTGCACTGTTTGTGTTTGAATATTTTAAAGGCTTTAAAGGTTGTGGTAACACTGCTATCAGTGTCAGTCTTGGAGGATGCAGTAGAGATGAAGTGGAGCATGACACCGTTGACATGTATTCACAGAGGTATGAGTACTGAAACAGGTCAAATGGTGAACTATATAAAATGTTGATTAACGTTCTTATTAATTACAGGTAAAGATCTGAGATGGTTCACTTGTTAGCTAATAATCCTTAAGGATGGTACGCCAACTTTCTCAAATTCACACATTTTAGTTGATGGATGATAAACATTAATACTTAAAAAATCTCTGCAGAACATGGATGTGGAGGGCCCCGTGACTGGGTTTACCTTGGGCTTCCAAATGACACTGTATCCCATGAATAATGCAGTACAATTGGAGGTTTGTTTTGAGGAGACAGCAGTGCAAAAGACAAGTAACACTGTAAAAGAAGCCCCTTGAACTCATAAGGACGGTTTCAGACACGGCGCAAGCCCAACGCCATTCAACTATAATGCTCACCTAAGCTTGCTTCAAATTCAGGATCTTGTGGTTGTACAGTACAGTATTGACTGATTGAAGACATATTCTGCTCATGAAATTCTTGCTTTAATGGATCTATTAAATTTCCCTCTAAATACTCATTGAATCAGCAGCAGGGTGAAATAGTGGTGAACGCTTCTGGCGAGCATTAAAGCACTAATTTTGTCTAAATGAAGATTCTCCTCTCATGTCAACATATTTCATCGGCACCAAAATGGCGCTACTTTAGCCTGAGCACCAACACAGCGAATAGGAGGGCAAGGATTGGTTTAAAATACTGCAAATGATAAGTCAGCAAAGTGAGCGTAAGAAACCACCTGATGTCACACCAATGTCAAACTTTTTGACAGCGTGTCAAACATAAGAAGTGTCAGTGATGAACTCTGACACCCCAATGAACCACTGGTGCCCTTTCATCAACAGCCGTGGTGGGCCTGTGAGGGACTGGCATTCTGAATAAATCATGGAGCGCTCTAGATCTAAGGATGGGACGACGTACGGCACGCACGCACACGTGCACGCACACCTAGCACCCTCAGGCTATGTTGCAGGGATCGCTAACTGTCAAACCCAAAGGAGTTACAAATGTGCTGACAGCAGGAATCAAGCCACTTAAACCCAAGTATGGCCTGGCTTTTTTTTTTTTTTTTTTTTTTTTTTAATATAATGGCTGTTGTTCTCTTGGAAATTGGCACCAAAGAGTTAACATTTAGCCTTCTATACAATGTGTCTGATTTGTAAGTATTTTCAAAGAATTCTCAAATCATGAGCTACAACCGCTACAACAAAATCAAAGTCTCCATTGCATGATGACTTTTTGAGACGGTGTGATGAAATTCGCAGCAATCACAAGCACAGTTTTCGGAATGATGCTGCACTGTGGCGGATAGTTGTTTTTTTGGTTGTTTTTTTTAGATGTTTTAATGAGGACACTGAATGAAGGGAACTCATTCCAATTAGACATCCAAGTAAAGCCACGTTGCAAAACACCAGAAGTCAGATGCTGAAAGACTGCAACAAATTGCATCAGTGAAGCTCACTGAAACGCCTAAAAGTGTTTCTTCTAAAATCATACCACCTTATTTCTTTGAATAGTGGCCTTTCAGGACGGGTATTCGACCGATCAACCATCGGGAAAATTAACGTTCAATTCATAGTTGTTGTTGTTTTTTTTTATGCGTACTGATGTCATGTTCTTCTTCTGGCCAAAGGTCAATGTAACTAGCTGGTTGAGACGAAATCAACAGGGCTTTCTGCTGGATTCAGCCAAGTAGTATACTCCATTTCGCCTCCATTGCTTTCAGATGGATGCGTTGTCTCTTTCAAACTAAAAAACAATAACTCCAGTTAATCATATACATTTTAAGCAACCATCAATATTCATTTGTGGAAAAAACTGATACAAATATAAATAAACGGTGTTTAACAAACTTATTAGACTACTACCCAATATAAAGTTTATGCCACCAATGCCCTGAATTAACAGCATTGGTAATTGCCTAAATCATTTTCATCATCAGTATGTAGAAGCCATATCACCAAAAGCATTTTTAATGGTAAAACAGCATTTCTATTGTTATCCATTCATTTTCAAATGTTTTATTCTACCAAAAAAATAATCCAGTCAAATATGAGTTATTTACTTGAATTCCTGAACAGAAAATTTTAGTTTTAGAGGTTGAACCTTGTGCTTTATTCATTTCTGAAACCCAGTCAGCCGCTTCACTAATAAATGCCTGGTTCTCTCTATAGTTCCGTTAATAAACACAACTGGGCACTATATGAGGAATACAGCGCTTGCACTAAAATCTTGATAGTAAAGTGGCAGTGGTTGGAATGTCCTATTTTTTTTCCTCGCCGCAACCAGAATTTTCATACATACATACCTTGAAACTGTAAAATAAATAAATAAATAAAATTAAGCCATCTGATACGTTAAATGTCTGAACGGAACAGAAAGACTTAAAACATCGGACAATGCTGAAGTTCAACTTGAAATGATTTCTCCTTATCTTTCTTTGAGAGCCATTCTCTCTGGTGACTTTGAACTCCTCTTTACAGAATTATCTGTTACTACCTTTGCCCTTTTCCTTCATCCTTTTTCAAAGTCATTAAATTCTGAAATTCTCCATTAATTTCTTTGTGGTTCTTATAATCCGAGCAAAATTCTACACTGCAGATGTTCTTCACTTAATACCTGCTACCACAGGCAGTTATTCTTTTCTTTCCAGGTTAAGGTTCTAAACATCATAAAGGAGCAGCTTTCATTTCCCAAAGTGTGTCTTTTATTTCTCTTCCTCCTCCACCTCCTTTGACATTTACATGTGGTAGTTGCCCCGAAGGTAATTTCCATTTCCTCCTTTTGACTTGCAGCCTCCTCTTCACCTGTTTTTATTTTCTCAATTCAGTAATCAGTAATACAATGAAGTAATTGCATGAGGACGTCTTCCAAACAAGGCTTTTGATTTTTATTTAGCCCTAAAGTTCCACTAGAGACTGTGAAATGTTTTATTTTTTATTTTTATCAGTACTGTATGGCAATAATAGAATTCATGGTTATACAAGTACTTCATTATTGGATTTACGACCACTTACTCACACAGCTATTAAACAGTGTTTTAATTATTATTTATTATATTTTATTGTATTAATATTATTATTTGTTGTGAGGTGCATTTTTAAGAGTACAGTATACTTGTCAAGTCCATTGTCATGATCGAGATGGGCAAAGAGGAAGAAGAGAAGGACCACAGGTGAAAAAAATCTTCCACGTACTTACTTTCTCACGTACATTATTTGAATGGTTCGGGGGGAACCTGAAAATGTATGTGTCTGTCTCCACATTCACAGATACTGTAACACCGCAGTGGTTAGAGACTTTCTCTCACCCATTTTATTTAACGTGGGTTTCAACAGCTCTATTATACACTACGTTGGTGTATATTCACCCGCGGGGAGATGGGGACAGTTGGACTCGGCACAGCCTACGTCATACCGAAGTGATGGACTGCTTTGTTGTAAAGCTGAATTCCACGAGTAGGGATGCCAAAAATTGCGGATTGTAGCTTTAAGCCAAATTGAATATATAGCGCTCTATTTTGGATGGTGTACAAGTAAAATGGTACAAACATGTACCCTTTCCTTCCCAAAACCTGTCCCGTCTCTTGTGTACTAAAGGGTTAACATTTTTCACTTGACACCATCTTGGAAAAAAAAAACTTATTTGATGGGACCTATACGACGACCAATCAATCACGTGTGTGAGCAATCGATCAAATGATTACTGGTTGCATATTTAAAAGCCAGACCTGACAACTAGAATATGAATCAAATCATCTTTTTTCATTGGACCGTCGTTTAAAGTCATTGACGTGTGATGAAGGTTCTGTTCATGTTGCCGTCAATCCTGTTTGTCCACTCAAAAGAGAAACTACTTTGTAAAATAGCTTTCTAAGTCAATATGAAAACCTCTCCAAATATCTGCATCCAAACTAAATCTCCTAATCCAAACCTCATTCAAATTTTCTCATCCAAACACCTTCATCCAAACCTTTATATCTAAATTTCCCAACAAAACCACTTCATCCAAATGTTCTTATCCAGACCTCCTCAAAATCTTCTCAGCTATACTTACTCATCCAAACCTTCTTATTCTTACATACTTATCAAGCCTCTTTAAAACCTTCTTATCCAGACCTCTTCAAATCCAAATGTCCCCAAAACCTTCTCATCCAAACCTTCTCATCTAAATCTCCTGATCCCAACTTGCTCTCCAAGTCCCTGTTGTGATGACATGTTGTTGACTGGGTGTCAGCCCCGGTTCAGGAGGTCAACATGGAGCTAAGTGACGAGGCCGTGTTCTGCCGGGCTGATGGCGTCTACCCGGAGCGCCCCCCCCCCCCCCCCCCCCCCCCCACACACACACACACACACACACAGACGCCTGGCTCTTCTACAACAAGACAAAGATATAGCAAACGGATTTGGGTTTCTATGACGTGGAGAGCTGGGTGCAACTCAAGGCTGCAGGAAGCATCAACGTGGACTTCATATGTGACGTGAGCAGCGACGTGAACAGCAGAAGAGCTCGGCTGAAGGTTGAAGGTGCATACGACCTCATCTACACCACCCAATCACTACTACAGTAAACCACAGTGAAACCTCCACTTCCAAATCTTCGCAAACAAAACTCTTCATCTGAATCTCCTCATCCAAACGTCCTTTGCAGCCACCATCCACGCAACATCCGGCGGCGAGGTGAAGGTTCCGTGCAGTTTCCCGGGCGAGGTTGACACTTTCGAGCTGATCTGGAGGATCCATCGCTCGGAGCATATCCTGTCTATGAACGTGAGCGGCCTGCAGTGCCACCTGACGCTCTCGGACGAGTGGAAGCGCCATGTGATGGACGTACGCTCGGCATTTTTCAAAGAGGAACTGTGAATTGTCAAGGCAAATTCTCAAAAGGTGTGCGTATTGCAAGCATTCCCAACAGCTGTTGATAAGTTTCATTTTTGGGGATCTTACACAATTATCAGCTTTTGTGCGTACAGTACGCACACATTTGGTTGCAATAACGCACTCTTTGATGAGTGAGGCCCCAGTTTCACTTAATATCAAACATTTTGCACTTTGTGTAGGTCTTTTTTTAAGGATGTAGCGAATGCCTTTCTAAGTGCCCCTTGGGTATATATACTGTGTTTTGATTGCAAAATTGTATTTGGGGTGTGGCGTGCGCGTGGGAGCGGAGAGAAATCATTATCCCCTCCAAGCTTTATAGAGGAATAAATGAAAAACACAGTGTACTTCTTTTATTTTTTTAAATTGGTGTATTTTGTTTGCAATAAAAGATTGAACCGTGCTTTTCCAGTTTCATCTGTTAGCCATGTCGTTGTCTCCATTTGCGACATTAGGGCACTGAACTGAAAAAAAAAAAGCCCTTCATTTTATCATCGGTTGTACATGATTAAAATGTGGTAAACATACATGCATAATTTCCCCTCTTCTCCTCAATAATAATAAAATATAAGTACATTCAAAGTTCTTTTTCCCCACAGTAGTAATAGCAGTAACACTGTCGAGTAAATTCAATGGGAGTCGAGCAAACTCCCTACAGGTTTGCCTGTGTGCGTACACATGGTTTGATAGGATTTTGGTCGTACGCCGTTTTCAGCTTTTGTGCATATGGACACTTCTAGTAAGAATCCTACTCGCTCTTTGATGAGTGAGTGAAATAATATGACAAATAATATTTATTGCAAATTATTTTTAGATTCAGTTTGAGTACCGCTGTCATTAGGGACACAAATTCTAAATGATCGGGGAGGTCAAATGAATGAATTTGAGTCATATTTAGCGTGTTATGGTTTTTAATCACGTTAATCTAATTGTTAATCTTTGGCTTTAATGTTTCAGTATGCAAATTACCTTTTGATAAAATCTGTGATTGGGATTCTTGTGCTTGAGTTGTCCATCCATCCATCCATTTTCTGAGCCGCTTCTCCTCACTAGGGTCGTGGGCGTGCTGGAGCCTATGCCAGCTGTCATCGGGCAGGAGGCGGGGTACACCCTGAACTGGTTGCCAGCCAATCGCAGGGCACATAGGAACAAACAACCATTCGCACTCACAGTCATGCCTACGGGCAATTTAGAGTCTCCAATTCATGCATGTTTTTGGGATGTGGGAGGAAACCGGAGTGCCCGGAGAAAACCCATGCAGGCACGGGGAGAACATGCAAACTCCACACAGGCGGGGGCGGGGATTGTACCCGGGTCCTCAGAACTGTGAGGCTGACGCTCTAACCAGTCGCCCACCGTGCCGCCTGCTTGAGTTGTGCTATGAGCAAATCTGCGACCAACAGTTGACGAATGTTCTTGCCAAGTGGATCGCAATGAACTCCATAAAGAAATAAACATAGTGGATGATAAGGGTTTAACGTGTTGCAAATTGCGTCCATTGACCTATTATACAAACCACAGTGCAGCACTACAGTGACAACCCAAATCAGCAAGATGTACGACGGCGAAAGGAAATTTGCATTTGCATTGACCGTTGTAAATACAGAAACCAGGCACTTTTATCGGTCTGTTTTATTTTATCTTATGTGAAGAAGATGAAAAGCAACAAGTTCAGTGTTCAATACTTTTATTGCTTAGAAAAGCGTTCTTACTATTTTTTTAATGTGTTAAATTCAGCACTTTATATGGACCTGATGTTTAACTTTTTTTGTAATTGTTTGAATATTGACAAAACAACACAACAATATTCCCCCTGATGGTAGAAACTAAAGGTGGCAGGCAGCACTTGGGACTGGTCTCAAATACAGCGGAATGTAAATGGCGAGGCCTGCATCTGTTCAAGTATGCAAAAACAATAAATTACTTTATAAAGCCATGTTTTTCTGTTTTGTATCAATCTTTTGACCTGCCAAAATAATATAATGAATTTAAATGAAATTACCTCAAGTTGAGGACAGTAATTTTTATGTGAGATTCAACTTAGACTCATTATCTGTAATTAATCAAATTCATCTCTCATTTTTTTAAATCTCTTGACAGCACTATAAATGATAATAGTTAGCCTTATTAAAAGTCTCTTAATGAATTTGCTAAAGTTGTGCTGTGTTTGTACATGTTTTTTATTATCATTGTATGATGCTGCTTCTTGAATCGTAACCTCAAATGAAAGAAAACAAGCCACACAAGTCAAAAAAAGCAGAACAATTGTGAATTATGTGTGTGCATGTGCGTCACAACAGCCGTGAGTTGTCCTCCCTGTAGTTGTGAGCATCTCCAGCGAAGGGCAGCGGCGGCGGGTGATTGTAGAGGCCCATTAGGAAGATGATGATGGTGCCAAAGATCATCACTGGGGTAATCAGGAAAAGGCAAAGACGGTCCACGGTGCGAGCGATGCCGCTCCAGTTATCCTTCTCCTGCGCACAGTAACAACAAAACAGCAGACGTGTTTGTTCGTTTACTACACAACGATGAAAACGGGTAAACATAACTTCCTTCTGGGCCCGGATCAGATTTATTCTAATTCCATTCATTTCAATGAGACACAGTGCTTTGTTTCGTTAACAGAGTCTCGTAAACAGATTAAGTTTGTGAGACCAGGTTCCGCTCTACTTCAGTTCAGGGGGCTTTGTGATGATGATGTCATGAGTAGGGTTCCAAAAGGGTGGAAAGTTTGTAGATTGGAAGTGGCCACTGAGTTTAGAGTGTCATCAGCAGGTTGCAACACACAGACTGGAGGAGTCACAGAAAGGCATACAAATGGACATTGTAATGGAAAATTTCACATTCGATGCTGTACAACTGATGTCAGCGTGTTTTTGTGCTTTCAATAGTGAAACTTTTTTTTTTTTTCCACAACAATGCCCTTGAAAATTTTCATTGATCAAGGGTTAGGGATAACCCTAAAGAGTGAACAGTTGGACATGTGCACGAAAGGTTTACAGAAGGTTAAAATGTATTTCACCTGGAATGGTTGTGGTGCATTTTAGGTTAATCGTGAAATTTCACCCCCAAACCGAACATCCCTCACTTTTTGTGACATCATCCCATGACATGCTCACCTCATTGTAGTCGTTCTTGTTGCGCATGTGTTTGATGATGTAGTTTGCTCCGTCCACCGCCGGCTTGATTTCCCCGTACAGCTGCTCAGTGACGCCACCCTCCTCCTGCAGTTTTTTCACTGGAAAAAAAAAATATATATATATATATGCATAAATTATATATTTAAATAGCATTCCTAATTTAGCACCTGGTTGGCGGTGTCCATAATTGCGTACCTGTGGCGTGCGCGGGCCGGGTCACGAGCCCGTGTCTCACCGACTGCCTCTCGAACATCAAGTCGCTGCGGGACTTGACGCTGTAGTACTCCTCGGCCGACGCGATGTAGCCCGCCGAGCTAGACCGCCGCTGCAATGCGCCGTTCCAGTACGGCTCGGACTCCGCCGGCCGGGACATGAGCAGGAGGCGGGGAAGTCGCTCCAGGAACAACTAACAAGCACATCGGTTCCATAGCCACTGAGCGCGGGAAATTATCCAATTTCACGTTATTGTTCGGAAAATTATTATTTGTTTACGAGAAATAATGTATCTTTGTTCATCTATCTATCTATGCCAGCAATGTATAGTCCATCCATCCATCCATTTTCTGAGCCGCTTCTCCTCACTAGGGTCGCGGGCGTGCTGGAGCCTATCCCAGCAATCATCGGGCAGGAGGCGGGGTACACCCTGAACTGGTTGCCAGCCAATCCCAGGCAATGTATAGTGACAGGCAGTAATATTACATTCTCGTCCACTAGTTGGTGACGGAGCAGGATTTCCCTTCCGGTGTGCCTTAATGTTGCTATGTTGTGGATTAATGTCGTTATGTTATGGCGTTTGCAGTTGTTGTGACCTGTCTCAGCCACCGTACCCTTGTCTTAATAAAGTTTGCTAAACACAGGAAGCTTTGAATATGTGCGTGCATGCGCATGTTACCCTCTTGGTCCACTCAGACATGACATGTGTGCTTGGGCTCCTAAAGTGCAGGTTGAGAACCACAACACAGTTCAAAACCACCACTGTCACCAGCACCATGATGAACATCAGGTACCTGAGAGATCAGCAGTATTATTTAAAAAAAAAAAAAAAAAAAAAACATTTTTACACTTTCACACGTGTGCATGTGTTTGCCTTACTTGACAATGAGCGGGACGGAGATGGAAGTCTCTGGAAGCCTTTGAGAGATCAGCAGCAGGAAGACAGACTGAGCAAGCAGCACAGAGATGGACAACGTCATCTTCTCACCACCTAACACGCGCGCACACAAACATACACAAACAATTCAATTTTTTAAGGAGCAGAGGGGACACTAAACCAACATGAAACTGAAGATGTCTCATGATGCTTACACTGATGGACATTTGGAAGAGGAACAAGAAAATAGCAGGAAGAGAAAGAAGAAAGGGGAAAGAAAACAAATGAAAACAACAAAGGCGAAGGTGAAAAGGAAAGAAAAGGGGAATAGAAGAGGGAAAATGAAAAAAGCAGGAGGAAGAAAAGAGGACAGAAGAAAGAGCAAGAGTAAGGGCCAAGAGAAAAGTGGATGTTTTTTTTTAAATATGGAGGAATAAAAGAAAAAATAAAGGAGAACAAGAAGACCAAAGGTGAAAGACAAAGGAAAATGAGTGAGTGGAAAGAGAACGCGTAAAGATTTTGAAGCTGGAGGAAGAAGAATAGAAAGAGGAGGAAGTGGAAAATGAAGAGGAAGCGAAAAAGGAAAGAAAGAGGAAGCTAAAAATGAAAAATAAGGAGGAACGAGAAAGGGAGGAGGAATCATAAAGAGAAAATGAGGAAAATTAGGAAGAAAATTAATGAAAAGGCGAAAAAGAAAGAGAACGAGACGAAAGAAGATATAGGGAAAGGGAAAAGAGCAAGCTGGAAAGGAAAGGTGAAGAGGAAATATGAAAAAGGAAGAGGAAGAAAGGAGAGGATAGAGGGGGGGGAAAAAGAGAAAAGAGCTAGAGGAAAGAGGATGAGGAAAGATTAAGAAGATGGAGGAGGACCAGAAAGAGGATGAACAAGAGGAGGAAGACGATGAAAAGGAACGAGAAAGAGGACATGAAAGAGAGCAAAGAGGAAATAAAAGGAAGGGAAAGCAGAAAGGGAAAAAACAAGAGGAAAACAGAAAGAGGAAGTTAAAGAAACAGTAAAACGGAACAGAGAGGAAGAATACAACCTAGTTAAAGGGAAGAGGAAAGAGAAAAAAGGGGGTGGGACAATACAGAAAAGAATACAGTATGAGTAATGACTGACTGTCGGCGGGCAGGTAGTAGACGAGCGACGCCAGGAAGGAGATGAGCACGCAGGGGATGATGATGTTGACGATGTAGAAGAGCGGTTTGCGTTTGATGATGAGATAGAAGGTGATGTCCTGGTGCTTGTTGCTCTCCATGGGAATGTGTTTGTACGTGTTCCTCTTGGCCGGACGGTGAATCACCTCCCACTCGCCGTTCTCTGACGGCCAATTACAGCAAAGATGCTCAGTTTCACGACATGTCACAGCAAATCAAACCTTGAGGCGTACGCGTGAGGCGCTTACCGGCCCAGCTGGCCGGATCGATGATGATCCACTCGACTGTCCACTTGTTGCCGTCGTCGTCCGTTTCCGTCTTCAGGAGCATTCGGATCTCTTTGGCGTTGTACGTCAGTGAGCTGCAAAGACGTGGACGGACACATCAGTTCAACAAAGACCGATAGACGCACACACAGCAAAGACATGGACGCCAACTTCCTCATTACAAGAGAGTCAAAGGTTCACATGAAGGAAGTGACCGTTCTCTGTCCACCAATCAGTTTCTAGCTTCAGATTCAAATCCAGAGCCTGGGAACTGTGAAGCAGACATGCTAACCACTAGGGTACCATGCTGTGTCCATCATAATGGTGTTAGCGATCTTACGTGAACTTGAGGGTGCAGTTCTGCCAGTCGAAGGGGAAATAGTTGACGTTGATGGAGCAAGATGAGCGGAAGATGGCTGGGGGCAACCAGTAGCATAGCCCTTCATAGTTAACCAGCACGTTGCTGTAGTAGGCCACCTGGAACTGCGCATCATTACTGGACAAGGGAGACAGGGGGCGCACTCTCTCAGGCTTTGCCAGGAATCATGACCTTATTCCCTACTCCTTAATTGCTATAAAGACATTTTTATAAAACGAACTATGAAGTTGAGTCTAGGGCTGAAACGATTAATTGAACACTCCCTAGTCCCTGCCGTAACTAGTGAGTGATTCCCTAACAGCCTCATTCTCTCACTTGTTTTCCAGCACGATCTCGGGCAGCCACACCATGTTGGACGGCAAGCGCAGCATATCTATGCCGTCAAACTCGCTCGTGTTCCACGTCAGCCTGTAATCCGTCCACGTCTGACACACACACACACACGCACACACGCAGAAATACAGGAAGTGTTTGAGTGCGTGAGGCAACAGTGAAGCAGCTCAATGCAGCCGGTGCGTCTTCAACTTCAATAACTCACATGGTCGATCCAGACGTTGGTGAGCAGAGTCTCGTCCACTTCTTTCTACACAAACGAGCGGTAGAAGAAGACTCAACACAAAGCTCAACATCTGTCATTTTTCAACCTATCAATCCTACCATTCACCTACCAATCTGTCTATTTACAGTATCTATCTAGCTATCCATCTATCTGTCTGTCTATCCATCCAGTCATCCATCCACCCACCCAATCAGACGCAACCATTCCCATGTTCTCATTTTGGGACAGAGGGAAATTTGGGGATTATTGACCCCAAAGGGGGCAATATATGGTAGAAGGAATACATGGTAGATGCAACATTATGGTCAAATGAACTAATAAGAACCAATAGACAGAAAGAACATTTTAATAGAGCCAGGTCAGATCGTTTACTCAGTGAGCTTCCTTTTAAGAGAATATCCACACTCATTGTTTGATTTTTTTCCAAGAAAGGCTGATGCCCGTGTCAATACCCCGTGTTAGTAAAAAGATCCGATCGTCACCTCCAATTGTCTGTGTCTTATTTGAGCCACCTATTGATCTGCGAGTCCGCAATTTGTCTACCTACCTGTCCATCTATTTGCTAACCCATTATCTATCTATCAATCTATCCAACCATCTAAATATCTTTCCATGTCTTTGTGTGTGTGTGTGTTTGTACCAAGGAGATGAGGTTTGAGAGCGTGAGAGCGAGGGTGACGTTGACGGCATCCTGTTGCCTCTCCACGGGACGCAGCTCCTTGTTGTATCCGCGTTCCTTTAACAGGTAGTTGATCAGGCGCTCCTCCTCGTTCCTGCACAAGCACGCTACACACACATAAACACAGACACTTCAAGGTTACCGTCAATATAATAAGACATACCACAACAACAACACCTTTGAATGTGACAAATTAACATGTTGATGTTGTTGAAGTTGTACAGGGGTTCTCCAACTTTTTGAATCCAGGGACCCCTCACAGAGGCAATTTTTTTCCAAGGACCCCCTAACAATCCTAATGTCGATTAACTCATTCACTGTCTTGGACATTTATATTTGTCAATTGAAATCCAACTGTTTACTGCCACCAACATACAGTATATACTGTAAGAACGTTTCAACGGGTAGGCGGGGAAAAGGGTCTCTCGCCCAGCTTGTCTGTGAAATTCAGCTTTGTAAACCACTGTAATGACTAACAGATCCCTGTAGATGGTGGCTTTATATCAGTTTGGATTTGAGATCGGTAATGCTTTTGAGTAGAAGACAAAGATTGGGCAGTGGAACTCGGGCTGTCACATCAATTATAAGGGATAAATATCAACTCGTTGGAAGTCGGACAAGTTTAGGCACCTCACAGTGGTATTATTACATCTTTAATTCTGGAAAAGTATATTTTATTGGCTCGTCAGCGCCCATATGCAGTGATGTACTGCTTTCAATAAATCAACATAATTTATTGCAAATTATTTTGCAGAACCCCAGTTTGAGAATCACCGGTGCAGACAAACAGCCTCCAACATGTTCACAAGCTCTAATTTCATAGAGACAGCTGCTCCCTCCCCACTAACAGACACACTCAGACCTCCGCCAACTTCGCCAAGGCAGACATTTGCTACTGATAGTGATAAACAACAACAAACAACAACCTCAACATAGATGTGCTGAACATGTTACATTTGAACAATGAGCTTGTTACGTTTAGACTGCCACCTAATCTGGATCAGATCTGGAATCAATTCAGTTTGACGGCACAGCATCCACATTGCAGACTTCACTTAAATCAGACAGCATTCGACAAATATTAGCATTAATGTAAGCTGATATCTATCAATTTGGACTAAAAAAAACATCACATTAAACACATTAATACCGTTTCAGTGTAAACACAAACTCAATGATGGGGGCAATTACTGGTTCTGATGATGATAGCTCAATAAAAATACAATGTAAACTGACCAGGCCATAGCAGCGCAAGCAGGAGCACAGCAACGACATGCGGAGGCTTCATGTTGAGCTTGAGTTTTGTCGGGAAGAACTCGGTCGCTCATCCGTCCACTTCTTGACCTTCTGCCAAAGTGCATTTGATTGACAGTCAGCAGCTGCAGAAACACAGGCAGCAGAAAATAGAAAGCAGCAGCAGCACTCGGTCACTCTGTCCCGGAAAAAACAACAGTTGCATCAACACTCACTAAATGTCACACTTCAAAGTCAATTGAACACTTTTTAAGATGTTAAATTTTACTATTATGCTGCTCCCACGCCAAGAGGAGATCTACTCGAGCAGTCTTCTGAGATGGGCCACAAAGATCTGGGATGACTCCCACCCAGGACACAATCCATTCTCCAGCCACTCTTCTGGTAGACTCAGAGTCATGAAAATCCGCACCAACAGACTGAATAGCTTCTTCCCCGTGGCTGTGAAGAAACTGATAAAGGAATAAGGAGACCCTGCAACTGCACTTTATTGAACTAACCTTTTGAATGTGATTTTTTTGTTTTAGCTGTTAAATGAGAGATGCTACAAAATGACATTTGGTTGTACTCTTCTTATACAATGACATTTCTTCTTCTTTAAAGGGACCAAAAACATTGACCCACAACCTAAAAAATGCTAACATTTTTCTTCCATTGTTTGTTTGTATGTGCTCTGCGATTGGCTGGCAACCAGTTCAGGGTGTACCCCCGCCTCCTGCCCGATGATAGCTGGGATAGGCTCCAGCACGCCCGCGACCCTTGTGAGGATAAGCGGCTCAGAAAATGGATGGATGAATGGATGGATTTTATAGAGCATCGCCTAATGTAAATATTCACAGGACGGAGGGAAAATTCCTGATATATCTGGTATAAATAGCCCTCTTGCATCATGCCACAGCATCTCAACCAGGTTGTGGTCAGGACTATGACTGGACCACTCCAGAACACGTATTTTCTTCTGAAGCCATTCTGTTGTTGATTTGCTTCTGTGTTTTGGATCATCTTCCTGCTGCAATACCCATCCTCTTTTGAGCTTCAACTGTTGGACAGATGGCCTCAAGTTCTTCTGCATCAATATCTTGATAAACCTGTGAATTAATATTTGTTGCAAGCTGTCCAGACCCTGAGAGAACAAAGCACGCCCATTGCATAATGCTCCCTCCACCATGCTTCAAAGTTGGGATAAGGTTTTGATGTTGGTGTGCTGTGCCATTTTTCCTCCACACAGTGCATTATGTGTTCCACCCAACAATGCAACTTCAATTTTTTTGTCCACAGAATATTTTGCCAGTCAGCTGTGGAACATCCAAGTGTGTTTTATGTGCACCAATGTTTTTTGACAGCAATGGCTTCCTCCTCTTATGAACACAATTCATGTTTTATATATGGTAAATTTCTCAACAGAGGTGTTGGCATGCCTGAGTCTAGCAGCAGTTCTGAAGTTTCTCCATTTGTACACAATTCATCTGTGGACTGATGAACATCAAGACTTCTAGAGATACTTTTAGAACCTTTTCCAGCTTTATACACGTCAACAATTCTTAATTGTAGATCTTCTGAGAGCTCTTTTGAGCTAGGCATGGTACACATTTGGCAACACTTCTTGACAAGAGAGAATTCCAACCTGGTGATTTTTTTGTAGCCAAAGCAGCTTCAACTCCGTCCTCAAAAAGGCCCAGCAGAGGATGTACTTCCTGCGGCTTCTGAGAAAGCATGGCCTGCCACCGGAGCTGCTGAGACAGTTCTACACAGCGGTCATCGAATCAGTCCTGTGTTCTTCCATCACAGTCTGGTTTGGTGCTGCTACAAAAAAGGACAAACTCCGACTGCAACGGACAATCAAAACTGCTGAAAGGATTGTCGGTACCCCCCTACCCACCCTTGAGGACTTGCACGCTGCCAGAACTAAGACAAGGGCGTGCAAAATCCTCTCGGACCCTCCCCACCCTGGTCACCAGCTCTTCCAGCTCCTTCCCTCAGGTAGGCGCTACCGATCAATGCAAACTAGAACTAGTAGACATTCCAACAGCTTCTTCCCTCTTGCAATCAACTTCTTGAACAGCTAACTTACAATTCCATTACAACAAGCTGGCAATTTTTTGACTTGAGTTCGTTGTCACATTTCTGTATTATGTATTACTCGTGCACTCACTGTAGTTGTCTCGCCGTGCTGCACTATTTGCATATAGTGGCCACTCATGAGTAGTATCTGCTCCATTTGCACACTGATTGAGGAGTATCTGTAACATTTGCACAACCATTGTCCCAGATTATCGCAGTACTCGTCACTTTAAACCGCATACACTCCTTGAAGTCTCAGTGCCCTTTGCACAATGGTCATTGCACCGGACTATTGCGATATTAGCCATTCGAACTGAGGACTCTGCATCTTTTTGCACAATTGTTGTTTGTTGTTGTTTTTTGTTAATGTCTTTATGTCTCCAAAGTGTTCTGTAAATTGACTGTCTGTTGTACTAGAGCGGCTCCAACTACCGGAGACAAATTCCTTGTGTGTTTTGGACATACTTGGCAAATAAAGATGATTCTGATTCTGATTAAGCCACACCTCCAATCTTGTCAAATTGATTGGATTCCAGGTTGGCTCACACCCGACTGAAGAGAGAATCCGTAGCCTAGAGGTTCACTTTTTTTTCCTCCGTCCTGTGGGTGTTTGTTGTTTTCAATACACACGAAAACATATACCATAGTTTGTGTACTATTAGTTTAAGCAGTTTGTTTATTCTTGTGATTTAAATGATAAAAATACAATTTATGCAGAAATTTATGGAATGCCAAAGGGTTCACATATCTTTTCCTCACTGTAAATAAGATTTTTTTTTATTGACACTCACCAACACAATAATAAACATACAGTATAGTTACATTCATATACATTAAATGTATTTATTAAATACTAAAATAGTTAAATACATTAGGCAGTCATTTTAATTAAAAATGATCTTTTTTTTAATCTTTTTTTGTTGTGTCGTTTCATTTGTTGTTTTTGCTGTTGGTTTAGTTGTTTCTGTTGTTGCTACTGTTGTTGCTTTGGATGATCCATTGTAGTTGCTGCCGTTGTAGCTTGTGATGTTGCTCGAATTGGTGGGTATCACAGCGAGAGGTTAACATCTTTCTTCTTGCCGCTGCTCATGCTGTGAATCATGGCAATCATGGCCGAGTGTTCATTGAGCTCGTCCTCGCGCTGCTTGAGCTTGGCCTCCAGCTGACTCTTCTGCAGCTGCAGTGATGATGCCTACGCACGGGCAAAAGTGTAAGCACGAGAAACTGGGAAGGGAGACATCGTGGTTACCTTGATGCTGGCGTCCTTCCTGGCCTGCTCAGTCTTGCTCAGCTCCTTCCTCAAAGCATCCAGCGCGTCCTCCAGCTCCTGCCTCTGCAGCTCCTTCTCCTGCCCCTTGTCCGCTGCTTCCCGCAGGTCACCTCGCAGAGCTGACGCCAAAATGTAACTCGTGTGAGGCAAATTGCTACTGCTAATATGCTATATGTTAGCGTAATACGAATGTGTATGGGCAGCTCTGACCTGCAATGTCATCATCCTTTAGTCGCATGTCTGAACGCAGCGATGTGATCTCCTCCTCCTTCTCCTGCAACAGCAACGCGGTCCTGACCACAGCGAGCAGGCCCAGTAAGTCATATGCATGCTAAGAAACCAATGCAAATGCTAGCACAAGAGCCAAAATGCTACATGCCAACATGTCAACTGAAATGCTAACATAAGACCCAAAATGCTTCATGCTAAATAGGGCTGTCAATCAATCATATGATTTTGAGTTAATTTAGGATTAATTGAAATTTTATCGCACATTTTGTGTGTGTGTGTGTGTGTGTATATATATATATATATATATATATATATATATATATATATATATATAGTGTAAACTAAAAAGATGGTTTTCAAGTTTTTAATACTCTTATCAACACGAGTGGACAAATATGCGTAACAAATATATCTTATTGCAACATTTCAAATTCACGCCCAATAAAAAAGTTGGGCATGCACCTGTAAGATTGTTACTATAGTCACTGTTCTGTACTGTAAAACTAAACACAAAAAAATACACATATTGTACATTTAAATACAACATACTTAATTGTCAAGTTCAATGCTAACGCAATGTAAAACCACATTGATGGACTAACAAAGATTAGCTTCAAAGTTGCAGTAGTCATATCCCCTTAAATAATGAATAGTCACACAAATGCTGTAAGAACACATGCAGAAAGAAAATATCAATACTCACAGGCATACATCCTTCCTACTCTGTGAAAATTGAGTTTTACTAATGCAGTTAAATTGCGACTTTCTCCTTCTGGCCATCAAATACAATCTTAGGTGTGTTATCTGCTTGTGCGCACCACACTGCACTTAAGAGGCCAAGGCGCCCACAGCAGGAACACCACAATAGACAAGGCATACACAACAGGCACAGTACAAGGGTGTTTTAAAAAAAAAAATGTAAAAAAAAAATAAAAGGTGGCATTCAACACATGAGACTGATTACTGTTGAATGTTTACAATATTACCATATAAATATTTGGACATATTTCCTACTTGTCATGCTGCAGCTGCAGAGCTTGGTGGTTCTTCCTCAGTGCATCGTTGGTTTTGTTGAGAGTGGCATAAGCTGTCTGAAGCTCCTTCAGCAGACACTCACCTTCATTAAACCTGACAACAAATATCATTCAGTCATTACCTCCGCCACGGTTCTGACGTAGGGCTCAGCGGCCTTGCATATGTCAAGCAGACCAGGAGAAACTCATCCATGCTTTTATCTCAAGTAGACTTGACTATTGTAATGGTCTTCTGACTGGACTCCCCCAAAAGAGCATTAAACAGCTGCAGCTCATTCAGAATGCTGCAGCTCGGGTTCTGACCAGAACAAAGAGGTCAGAGCATATTAATCAAATTCTAAAGTCTTTACAATGGCTTCGAGTCAGCTTTAGAATAGATTTTAAAGTTCCGCTACTGGTCTATAAGTCACTTAAACGGTTTAGGTCCTGAATACATAAAAGAAATGCTAATGGGATACAAACCTAGTAGGGCTCTGAGATCGACAAACTCAGGTCAAATAGTGGAGCACAGAGTCCAAAGCAAATATAGTGAAGCAGCATTTAGCTTTTATGCTGCACACAAATGGAGTAAGTTGCCAACAGAAATTAGGTCAGCCCCAAGTGTGAATGTTTTTAAGTCCAGGTTAAAAACTTCTTTTTTTCCTCAGGCTTTTGAGAGCATTTCCACTTTTAAATGATATTTCTTGCACTGTACGCTGTTTTAAATGTATTTAAATTGTTTTCCCTCCTCTTTGTTTTAAATGTTTATAAGGTGTTTTTTTCCTTTGTTTTTAAATGGGCGGAACGGTGGACGACTGGTTAGAGCGTCTGCTTCACAGTTCTGAGGACCGGGGTTCAATCCCCGGCCCCGCCTGTGTGGAGTTTGCATGTTCTCCCCGTGCCTGTGTGGGTTTTCTCCAGGCACTCCGGTTTCCTCCCACATCCCAAAAACATGCATGGTAGGTTAATTGACAACTCCAAATTGCCCGTAGGTGTGAATGCGAGTGCAAATTGTTGTTTGTTTGTATGTGCCCTGCGATTGGCTGGCAACCAGTTCAGGGTGTACCCCGCCTCCTGCCCGATGATAGCTGGGATGGGCTCAGAAAATGGATGGATGGATGTTTTTAAATGCTTTTAATCATGTAAAGCACAAAGTTACCTTGTGTATGAAATGCGCTATATACATTTTTTGCTTTGCTTAAAATAAAAATGTCAGATTTATCTCCCCCCCCCCCTTTCTTATAGAAAAAAACCCAAATTATTAAAAACAAGTCTTGAGCTTCTTTTTTTTCATTTTGGGATTTGCTTTATTTCTCCTGATACTGAACAAGTTATCCCCCCTCCCCCGCCCCAGAGCGTTGGTAACGGCTGGCTAGGTGAATACTTTATTCATCCAGACAAATTCCAGCAGTACCACTATGGTCACGTGACCATAATGAGCCAATCAAACCGTTTGTTGACACTTACTCTTGTGGGAGAAAAAAACCACACAAACCTTTCAATGGCAACTGACCGTGGGTCTGCATGAAGCCTCGACCAGACTGACATCCGCCATTTGAGGATGGCCGGTATACACCATGTTACTTGGTATCAAAGGTATTCAAACTGCCACTGTCACAAAGTTTTCTTCTTCTTTTTTTATCACCACTATTCACTTAAAGGTTATTTATTAGACAAAAGGGTATAGCTACACAAATACCCATGGGGAATCCTGCAAAATATGCCAAATGATTGTCAATCGGCATTTCTAGGGATGTTCACAATTTTACACCAGTTAAAGGCAGGACATGTCCCCCACATAATGCATATTTTATTGACTATATAGTACAATAATTATTTGCGACATCCTCCCCTTGCTGCATCCCGCTCCTGCTGATACACACGAGTTCCTCCTGCTCGTGTAGTGACACAGTAACATTTTGTCAAAAATCTAAACGTGCAATATCCCGGTGACGGCCTATCACCTGCGCCTATGTATTCAGTGTTGAGCACAGGATTGCTTATGAATGAAGCTGAAGCTGAATGAATTGAAGTTGATTTCAATGGCATTCATATTTCTCAGGAAAACTCCACTTTCGAGGAATTATATCATCTCTTGGACTTCAGTGAGTCACGCTTCTTAAGTCATTTCGCGCAAATAAGCCGGGTAGGTACGGTTGTGTGGCAGAAGTCATTGGGGGAAAATCGGCGCACCTTGAGGGCATGCAAGCCAGGTGCTAAAAAAGACACCTACGCAGGAATATTGCCAAGATTTTCTTTGCGTTTGGTAGAGTGAGCGCACCTGTGGAGCAGGGAGTTGTAGGTGGCTTTGAGGGCCTGGTGCTCCTCTGAGGCCAGCTGCAGTCTAGCGTTGTGCTGCAGCAGCTCCTCGGTGTCAGCCTTGGAGCGCTGCACCTCCTCCAGCTGGACGCCCAGCTTGCCCTGAAGGTCTTCACGCCGCCGCTCTGCGTCCTTCAGAAGACTGGCCAGCTTGCGGGCCTTCATGTTACACGAACAAAGTTTGACTTCATCATTCTCCCAGCAGAGATGGTAAAAGATGAACATGCTCACCTCTGCCTCGGCATGAGCTCGCTGGAAGTGATGCTGAGCAAGGAGGCGGTCGGCTTGAGACAGCGCAACTGCCTTCGCTTCCAGCAAGTCCTGAAGGCGACTCTCCTCAGACTGAAGACCAGATTAGGACTGAACAAAAACTCGGCAAAACTAAAGATGTAAAAATGACTAACAGTGGAAGGAAAAAGTATGTGAACCCTGAGGAATTTCTTAACTTTCTGCATAAATGTTTCAACAAATGTAGTCTGACTCTGTCTTGAGCTAAATCACAAGAATAAACTATACCACACAAACAATTAGAATACTTATTATAATTATTCTTGTGATTGAGATGATCAGACTATAGCTGATGACAAATTTATGCAGAAATTTAAGAAATTCCAAAAGAGTTCACATACTTTTTCCTTCCACTCTGAAAGTAACTCTTCCTCTAACTGCATTACTATTACCAGCTATGCCATAACAATGATGCACACCTTTAAGGGTTCAAAAGTATACATAAACGTTTGAGTAACAAAGTGGAGTACCAGTGCATATGTGCTTCAAAGGGGACATATGATTTAAAAGTGACTTTAAGTCATTCACTGCCAGCTGTTTTAAATCAGAGCATTTTGACTGATGTTTCAAGACCCACAGAATATTGTGTTGTCCTGCAATAGAAGAATACTGCTTACTGCGAGTGCAGCGAGCTTCTGTTCGTAGACGTCGATGATGTCAGACACGTGCGCGTCCTTGGCCTGCTCCTGCAGCTACAAACCACAAAAGGACAGCACTCAGCACGCCATCACGATCAGAGGAACAGAAATGAAGT
Source organism: Phyllopteryx taeniolatus (assembly GCF_024500385.1). Classification (NCBI taxonomy): domain Eukaryota; kingdom Metazoa; phylum Chordata; class Actinopteri; order Syngnathiformes; family Syngnathidae; genus Phyllopteryx; species Phyllopteryx taeniolatus. The sequence continues at coordinate 11,675,531 of NC_084521.1, read as the reverse complement.
AGACAGGAAATGCGTTCAAAGACCTCCATGGCGCTGTGGAGCTTCTCCACGAGGCTGTGAACACCGTTGGATGAGGCTGACACATCCAGTCCGCGGGTGTTCGTACGAGGAGGCTGGACTTCTTGCACGGCAACACGCTTGACGGACAGCTTGGCCTCCCTCTGCCGGTAAGCGTTGTTGGCAGCCATGCTCTCTCCGAGGCTGGAGAAGATGACAGTAGACTTTAAAAGAGTCCTACGCATTTACAGTGGAACCCCGATTTAACGGACCGGGTACCAACAAACTTCAAATTTAACAGACAGAAAATAGTGTCCGATTGGAACTCAAAACGTCCCTTTGTAGCAGGACAGAGTCTGTTAGTTCAAGAATTGACCAGACAGTCAACAGACAGAGACTGGTACTCGTATTTCCGGGTTGCGCTGCTGTTGTCACAGATACGAAGACTAGATCCGGCTAACCGACATGCCCTACGTAGGGGTGTTCCCATCAAGGGAAAATGCATGGACATTAGCTTAGCATCGCCATAGGCAGGCAGCTCAAAAGGTGTGTGTCGTATGATATACCTATTTATAGCTTTTGTTTAACCAGGTGCTCGTTGTGTACATCTCTCAAACATGCTATACTGGTTTTGGTACAATATGCATTTTTTTTTTTTTTTTTGGTCAAGCGCTTCTCTATTGCGTCCAATCGTAACAGAGGTAGGAAAAGGAAGCGTGACAACCTCGCGGCTCATGAAAGCGACCTTTGACTTGCCGCCATCACCACCACAACGACATTCTCCCACCAGCTGCATGCCATTATCGCTCCTTCCAAGCACCAGCGATCACAGCACGTTCACTCACATTTATTCACAATAATTTTGCACTATGCTAGGTGTTTTTAAACCATTGAAGAAAGTGATTCAAATTAACGGACAAGCGGCTTTAACGGACAACCCCTCCACCCTATTAGTCAGTTAAATCGAGGTACCACTGTTTTCACAATTTTAAACAGTAAATTGACACCTCCTGCAAATACAGTAGGTTTGTAATTGGCTATAGATCCCACAAGATGGCGCCAAATCACAATCTTTGTCTAAATGAAACTTCTCAACTCAACTTCAAGAGTTCTTGGTGGTGGCAAAGCACAGCTGTTGTCTAACCAAAGCTCATCAATTCACTTCAGCATAGTTCCCTGGCACTAAGATGCCACTGAAGCCCTTTTTCTGTCAAAACGGGACTACTCCACTCACTTCAACATAGTTTCTTGGTACCAAGCGGCCACAAGATGGTGCCAAAAGAATGCTTTTATTTAAATAACAGACAAAAGAAAAGGGAATTTGCGGAAGCCGAACCGTGAATACACAGGGGCTCCCTGTACACCCCACCCCCATGTCGACAATTTAGCCGAACATTTTTCCTTTTTCTAAAGACCCAAACTATTTGCATACAACCTTTAAATAATTCCCTTTTAATGATAATATGTCCGCTTTAACCTGATTGAACAGTCAAACTCACACCAGTGACGGGAAGTCCGGGAGTGCCACGGCCTCTAAGAGTAGAGCAAAGCCGGTCTGCACGTGCTCTCTGTGATGCGATGACAAGGCCAGTGCGAGGGGCGTGGCTATCCTCTGGTCCTGAACACATGGGATAGGGGTAGGCAAGAAAGGGGAATAAAGGTGAAAATGAGCGAGGGAGATGATGATGAGGTAGCGGAGAGAAGGACGGAGGTCACCTGTAGCGTCCGGTAGAAGCTGGTCTCCATGTCGCTCACCTGCTGCCGCAGTTTGCTCATCAACTCCAAAGTACTGAGCAGAGCCTCAGCACACACCTGACTGCGCACACAGACATGCATGCACATACACAAAAGAAAGTGAATATCACACAAACACGCACTTTATCATCACACACCATACAGTGCGAGTTGATTGGCAGACCTGAGGCTGTTGTCTGTACCGGGAGGCAGCCAGGCTAAGGGGCTGTTACCATGACAACAGGCGAGCAGTATCTCCACCTGCGAGAGGCACAACTGGGTGCTCACCTGGTGTGAGACCAGCGCCCGTGTGGCGTCATCGCTGCACAGGAGTAGACCGGTTAAGGGTTTTGGGGAAACAAAACAATGCACGGTTTAAACAGTCACAAGTGTCTTTTCATTTGGTAGCGTTTGTGAAGGATATATATATTTTTTTGTCCAATCAGAGCTCAGCCCCCAATAAATTAATCTAATCTGCCCAGAACCTTCACAATCACCAGTGCTGGCCTATAGAACTTCAACTACATTAGCAATGGGACTGTTTGTTCAATTAATCAGATTTCAAATTCGCCTGAGAGACACATAGTGCTGCCCCTTGATGATGTCAGCATTTTTATGCCCTCTGATTGGCTGGTCAGCCTAAACTAAGTTCGATCAGCAAAACACATCTGTAGCGATCAGCACATAATAGATTTGATCATTGTTATCTTTGGTGAGCAAGATGCATGATCTTATACTTTTCAAGTTTGTCATTGATAAAATATTGATTGTAAAATGCTCCACATTTTGTAAATGTTACAGTTGCTCGCTGTTGTATTGCTTTTTTTTTTTAATGATAGTGATACATTGTATATGTAATAGTGGCACAATTGATGAGGAGGATATCAAGTAGCACTCCGTTGACGTGAATGATGCGCTCGCCGTGTTGCCTCAGGTGGGTGTCGTCATGGGCGGGGGGGTCCAGGCCCTTAACAAAATCCAGCACAACAGGAAGGAGCATTTCCACAAAAATGTGGACACCGTCAGGCATGATGGCGGCGCTCAATGCCTCCTGGACAAAGACAGTTACACGTGTGTTCACATGCCACAATCTGTTGGCGACACTTCCTGTATAGGGCTGGGTGAGGAGGCCAATAAAATGAAATCACAGATTTTTTCACAAAAATAAAGATTTCTGATTTTAATCGATTTTTTTCCCCCTTTCACTTATAGAAAAAGCAAATGACAATGACATCCAAAACATGCTTCACAAACAATTTTTTACATTCTATTGGTTATTACTGTATGTTTTATGAAGTACAATATTATGCAGAGCTATTTTCCTTGTTAAAAAACTGTAGGTTATTTTTTTAGGTGGGGCTGAAATGGATTAATTGCATTTCTATTCATTTCAATGGGTAATGGTGACTTGAGATGTTTTGTGATACAAGCGTGGTCATGGTACAAATTACACTCGTATCTCAAGTAGGCCTGCAGCTATTGATTATTTTAATACTCATTTAATCTTTAATTACAGAGCACTGCGCAAGTTCAACAGTTTAAACAGCTTCCGGAAAGAAGCTGTTCCTCAGCCAGGTGGTCCTGCACCGGATGGTCCATAGCCTTCTGCCTGAGGGGAAAGGATGAAATAGAAGGTGTGCAGGTGGGTAGAGTCTTTGCTAATGCACAGAGCCTTCTTTCTGGATTTGCTGGTGGTAGGAAGGCTGTTCCCCACAATCTTCTGAACAGCCTATACTGTCCTTTGTAGTGCCTTCCTGGCTGAAGCCAAGCAGTTGCTGTGCCAGACCGCTCCCCAGTCTGGCACAAAATGTGTCCAGTAGAAATACTGAGAGTGTTGAAAGCAAGTGAGGCCATCGAAGCAATATTAATATATAAAATATTCTACCACCAATTAAGCACCTTTTCAAGGAAAAAAATGTTCTAACCAGTAAAACCATAGCTGAAATTCCTCCTTTTTTAATTGCAAAGCAATACAAGTACATCAGGAAACATTTAATGGCCATAATTAATTTTACCTGACCCCCTTACACGAGGCAACAGGAATCTAGGAAAATTTCACCAGCACTGTCCAGTATCCAGGTGTTAATTGCAGTCACATTGGTTGAATTGTTGGCTAAAATGTTACTGAATCGATTAGAAACCACAATCATTTCGGATCGTATCGTTGTAAATGAACCAATACGGAATCCATTCGGCAACCACAAATAGAATCCTTGTTAAACAAATTGTTATACCCCTAATAGTTGGGGAGTAGAGATGGGTGAATAATTCAGACAATAGCTTTGGATGAAGGTTCCTGTTCCCTACCGTACCTCCAGCAGTTCTTTGAGCAGGCGCAGCACCTGCAGCGAGCAGGCCTCGGCGCCCCCCACAGGTGAGCTGAGCCAGTGCACCAGTGCCACCCCAGACTCAGCCTTGGGTTCCAGCGCTGCCCCTTGCCTCCGACTCGCCACCCTGAGCTTGGGTCCCACCGGTTTAAAGAGCACCTGGCACAGCAGCGGGCGCAGACCCGACACACCGCACATGGCGAGGAGCAGCTCCAGAACCTGCCAACGCACAACATCCAAGCTACAAGGATACACAACTTTGCGTAACGCACACGTGTGCAGGCACACAGCTCACCTTGGCGGCTGAGTCGACATCATTTGACTGCAATAATCCGAAAAGCTGAGAGGCACACGCTGAGAAGTACGGGTACCTGCAAAACACAACAAAACTGCTTTATGACACTATGTATGGGCCTGTGTGCCTGCGTGTGTGCGTGCGTGCGTGCGTGTGCTGTACCGAGTGAGATAATCTGCGATTTTTGGGTTGTGCAAGATATCAACCAGAAGATCAGCAGAGTATTTTCGTGTCAGGGTGCCGTCACCATTGACAATGATGTTGAAGACCAGCTGAAAAGTCTGGTGGATGTTCTTGGCACCAAAGACCTGTGGCGGAAACCACGTATGTAAACGCACACATATACAAACACAACGAAACATGGAAACACGTACACACACACACAAAACAAAACAAAAAACTCACAAAAATACACACAAAGCACAAACGTACACAAAAACAGAAGCGCGCACACGCATACAGAAACAATTTGAAAACAAGAAAACACAAACACAGACACACACAAAAAATACATCCGCACAATCAGAAATTTATAAAACAAAAGGAAACGCACAAACACGTAGAAACAGAAATGCATGCATACGAAAGCAGCAGAAACACACTCCAGCATACACATGCACAAACACACACGCAGACAAAAGCAAACGGACACGCACACAGGAATACAAACAGAGACAAACAGATACACACAAACAGAAACACACAATACCCCCTTGTTAAGAATCAAAGTTGAGGAGCAACTTTTCACAACTAGTGCATGACAATAAATGAAGCCGTACACAAAAGGTCACCAAATCGCTGCAGCGACCGTTTCCACACCCACCTTCTCGCCGACATTCTCGTTGAGAGTCAGGCTGGCCAGGATGGACAACGTGAACACCACCATGGTCAGACTGTTGCGGGCCAGAAAGTTGATCAGTGTCCTGTAAAACGGCTTCACATTGTCCTGTTTTAGTAGATTTTTAAGAAGAACAGTTAAGTCGTATTTCACTTTTTGTTGCTACTTTATACTGTATATAGTGGACCTAGATAGTTCCACAAAATGCCCACTAAAAATCCCTTTGTAGTGATTAAGGAGTCGGGAATGAGTGAACGCAGTAACTGCGTTGGGAAATATTCACTCATTCCCGATTCCCTCATCACTAGCTAGAAGTTTCGAGTGAACAATATAAAAAGGTGGAGGTACGCTGGAGAACGGGAACCTCAATCCATGGCAAACTCACTATGTAAAACATAATACACAGCAGCGCTGATACTCACCAGTGACTTGATATGATTCTGCACAGCTTGGTTATCACGACACAGGTTGGCCATGAGGCCGAGGCATGGCATGATGATGTCATCACTTTGCGACTGGCTGCAAGGAACGATGCAGCTCGGTGTGATTGGCTGGTGGTGAAACATGAACTACATGCGTATATATATGTCTGTGTATGTACATATAGGTGCATCTCAAATGACAATATTGTGAAAACAATGTATTTCAGTAGTGATGCCTTGAGATATGGGCTTAATTTGTTCTGTGGCCACGGTCGTATCGCAAATCTTGTATGTCTGTAAATGCAGTTACAGTGTTACCTCGCTATATCACGGTTCACCTTTTGCATATTCAATGCATCGCGCATAATTCCCCGTTTTGCAGGATTTTGAGTGTAAGTAGTACTTTATTGGGTGGTAAATTCCTCGCTTAAAACATTAAAACTGAAAAAGGGGGGGTGAAGAGAAAATTAAACGCAATACAAGGAATGGAAATAGTGTAGAGTACTACTTTGCATTATTGTATAAGTTTAAAAGGTGTTTAAGAGTATAGAAGGTTTTTATAAGAGTATGGTGGAGATTAAAAGGAGTGCAGGGAAGATTAATAAGCATCTGGGGAGGTTCATACCGCTTTAAAATATGTAAAAAAATAATTTAAAATAATATGCACTCGCCACTTCGGGAACGTCACCACTTGCGGGGGTTGTCCGTAACCTAACCCACACTGTAGTTCAAAATCAAAAAGTTAAACTGTATACAGTATAGATTTACCACACAGAAGACAATCCTTTTTTGTATTCAAATTTGGATGATTGTATCTTAAAGCTAACGAAAACCCCAAATTCATCATCTCAAAATTAGATTATATGAAAAACCTTCAAAATGAATTTCAATACAGAAATTTGGCAGGAATTGGCCTTCAGAATTTTTTTGTGTGTATAATGAATCCTTGTTTAAAAAAAAAAAAAAAAAAAACGTATTGCAATTAATCGAGATGCACCTGTGTGTACATGTACTGTATACCCGTCTTACATGTTGGACATGAGGAAGCCGATGAGTTCGTGGACGTAGCTTGTGGACGGGAAGATGCGAGTTTTGTAGGTCAGCTTCTGCAGCAACTGTAAACTCTTCAAACAGACAACTGCATTACTGTGCAGTTTGCACACTTGATGACGGGTGGGCGGGCACACCAAACACACAACTATTTGTATACAAACATTCAAAAGATAATCTTCTTTAATTATACAGCAAAAGCCCAGCTATATCATGGATTTTAAGGACTTTTACAGTATACAGACGAGTCCAAATTTAGAATTGCATGTCCTCAGTGTAGTACCACGATGTGCTACAACATGCCAGGGATTAAAGATGTCTGCTGGAAGACATGCAGTGTAATGAATAGCAAGGAGAGAGACAGAGATTGTGCTCAAATTAACTCCAGTCTTTGTTCCCACAGAGCAGAGTATCAGTAAATATACACTTATGAGTATGGTTAGATGCTCTGTTTATATGTTGACGTAGCCGTTGTTTAAAGGTTTACAACTAACGTAACACCTATGCTAATTTCTGTTAGGTGTTTTATGACGTTTTGCATTATAGGTTAGCATTATGCTGAGATTCGTTACACACAATGATATGGTTTAGCTGACTATTTTGATATTCAAGAATACATACAGCTGTGCTCATATGTTGCATTACCCTGGCAGAACTTAAATATTGGCAATTTTGTGGAAAATGAAACCGGATGGGGACCAGCTCATTATTGTCTTTACTGCTACATATAAATGTAAAAACGTTTTGTTATATAATTCAGCTATTCTGAAATGCCGTATACTGTAGTTTAATACTACCCCCATCGGGGGAAAAATGTTTTGCCTGATTACATCTTCCAAATTCTGCCAGTAAATAAATTTTATTGTTCTATGAAATGAGAGGCAAATGACTAACCTGCAGTACCAGAGTGTCACCTGGGGTAGCACTGTGACGATGAATGAGCGATGCCAGGAAGCTGATGAGGTTGAAGTTACAGTGAAGCATTGTCCTGCTGTCATCATCACATGCTGCGGGGAGATGAAGAGTTGACGATGATCCACTCCATGAGAACATTGGTTCAGAGAAAATAAATAAATATAGAAAAAGTGTACAGTACCGAGCTGTGACAGCAAGGACACGATGGCGCCGGCTACAATGGGACACGTGTTAGCGTTTCCGGTGAGCTCCACCAGCCCACGGACGCACTCAGTGGGCAACAGCTGACCCGAGGACAGCAGATGGTCACATTTGATGCCGGAAACTTCCTGCAAACATTACAAGGTGTGAGATAAAAGAGATTGGCTCTCTTTTTTATCAAATAAAACTCCAAAAATAGTTTTCTAGTCAAATTTAAAATATGGAGGTATAATCAAAGAGTTTGTCTTTTATTGTCTTTGTTTTAGGTTTAAAGCAATAAATACTGACACAAAACGGTGATTCTGCTTCTAGCTCACAGGCGACAAATCAGTGTTACATCAAAAGCATTAATTTAATACTGCTAGTGCTACTACTACTTTCAAGTCTGACCACTCATTTCATTGCTCCTTCTGCCCTCCCTGTCAAGTTTATTGTTTCTGTTCGTACACTGCCAAATCCACCAAATATTAATGTTCCCTTCCTTATTTCCACCGCGTTGAGAAGCATTTTGATATTGGTCTCTGAAAAAAGAGGCGTCAAGTTCATCCATAACAAATTCTCTCTGTCTTTATGGACCTTGCTTTGTGCACATGTTAGAACAGGAAGGGGTAATCCCCAAACTGTTTGACTGTCAAAAATCTCTTGGTATGCTGAAGCATTCAGAATTCCTTTCACTAGAGGTCAGGGGCGAATATTTCAGACTTTGTGAGAACGGTTTGGAGATGGCCCCTTCCTGTTCCAACATGATTGTGAATCATTGCACAAATCAAAGCTCAGAAAAGTTTGATGTGGATGAACTTGACTGGCGTGCACAATCCTGACCTCAACCCAATAGAACACTTTTGGATGAATTAGAGCGGAGACTGAGAGTCAGGCCTTCTCGTCCAACTTTAGTCATCAAATGGTCATAAATTCCCATAAACACACTCCTAAACTTTGTGGAAAACCTTCCCAGAAGAGTTTAAGCTGTTATAACTGCAGAGGGGTGGCACGGTGGGCGACTGGTTAGCACATCTGCCTCACAGTTCTGAGGTCTGGGGTTCAAATACCGGCCTCGCCTGTGTGGAGTTTGCATCTTCTCCCCGTGCCAGCGTGGGTTTTCTCTGTTTTCCTCCCACATCCCAAAAACATGCGTGATAGGTTGATTGAAGACTCTAAATTGCCCTTAGGTGTGAATGTGTGTGCGAATGGTTGTTTGTTTATATGTGCCCTGCGACTGGCTGGCGACCAGTTCAGGGTGTACCCCGCCTCTCGCCTGAAGATAGCTGGGATAGGCTCCAGCACGCCCGCGACCCTAGTGAGGAGAAGTGGTACGGAAAATGGATGGATGGATAACTGCAGAGGGTGGACCAATGTCATATTAAACCCTATGGATTAAGATTGGGATGTCTCTTAAATTCATATCAGTCAAGGCAGTTGAGCGAATGCTTTTGGCAATATATTGTAATTACACTTTTGAACACATAAAAGAACATTGACTTTTCAACAGTTTCATCTTTATAATTTTGGACTTTTTAATTGAACATTCACTTATCTTGGATGTCATATGAATCGATATTGTCTAAATTTTGCACATTTGTCATTAGGTCAACATGGGATGGTATGCTGGTTTTCCACAAATACCCATATAATGCAACAAACTATTTTTTAATTATTTACATTTCATTATGTTTAGTTATCAGTTTATTATTTCTGTAAAGAAAAGAAATGGTCGTTAATTCCAAAATAATGAGCTATGGTTTTAATCCACTATTTAGAGGAAACATCCAAGGGTCCTGCTGATGCATTCATTCAAAATTAAAGTAAACAAATGAAATTAGTTATAATCACTTTGAGAAACTAATTGAAACAGTTGTAATACTATTACATTTTCATCAGGGTAACTTATAATTGTAACCAACTACATTAGCAAAGTAATCTTCCCAACACTGCATAACAATAATACTACAACTGCGATAAAAGATTCAAGTGAGTCACCTGTACTTGTTTGAGGAGCTGCGCCGCACTGTGAGCGTTCCTGCCGCCTTCATACTGATGCATGGCGAGCAGCAGCGCCTTCATTGATGTCGTCGTGTCCATCCCGTGAAGAAATAAAACCCCCACAAATCTGTGTAATATAATAACCTGTTATATCAACTATGTGAGAGCGATTCAAAACACGAAGCAGCAGCGCGACACTTTAGAAGGCCGACGACGTCCAACTCAAAGCAAAGTTAGCAAGCGGTTAGATTGGCGACATGGAAGCTATTTAAAAACGTTTGTTTCTCGCTCCACCTCGAACAGTCTTCGTCGCGGCCATTAAATAATACATAAATAAAAAATAGAGATGTTTATTGTAGATAATTTGTGCTCATTCTTACGTCTTCAAAGTACGGTGACTGCTGACTTCCTCCCGCTCGGAGCTTCGAACTGGAGTGGAACAGACCAAGTCGAAAAGATTGAGGTGTGTGTGAGTTCAACAAAACTTCAATGATACGGTTAACATAGATTACTGTGGAAGATAACCACAGATATAAAATAATAGATTTTTTTAATTTTATAGTGTATTAAGTTTTAATGCTTTTTATTTAAATATTGTTGATCATTAAAATAACATACTCCACCCTCAAGATGGACTGAACGAGCGGGCGAAATTCTTTGAAGAGAAAACTCGACAAACACAAATTCAACACAAAGTTTTGTTCACTTAATTTCATATTTTAGTCGCCATGTATCCACTAACATTTTTGCACGTATTAGATTTAAAGCATAAATGTAAAATTGTTTCTATTCCTATGACGTCACATGTCCTTCCGGGTGGCAAAAGCAGAGTCGTTTCCAATGGCACCACTTGTAAATAAATAAAACGTCAAATAAAATTGAAAAAAAAAAATAAACAAATTAGGAAATGTCATTTGAATAATTCTATAAGGCAGAAGTTGATAAAACATGGGAACTCTATTTGGCTGTATGATTTTCTGATGTCAAAATTAACATGTATTGCCATTTTAAATTCATCCTGAAATTTCGGCCAAGTCCAATATTACAAACTTGCACAGTAGTGCACTGTAATGCAAAAATTGAAAGACTTTTAAAATGGTGGTGATTCAACATAAAGCAATTAAGTGGGCTGTAAATGTAAATCAATTAAACCCCCCATTAATCTGTCAGGTTGGAGTCCTGTACAATCGTGTTCTCTCTCCCGAATTTCCATCCAATGTTTATGTATGAATGAAAGCTAAATAAATGACTGCTTTAAGACTTGATTAGCATTTTATTTGTGCTATTTAAGAGGGAGTTGTGTTGTAGCTTTAGCTGAGCATTTTGATCCGAACAACAAAAATGTGTGTGCGGGTGTGCTCGAACAGCGAGAGGTTTGTAGGGGGGCTTCCGCCCTTTACACATTCATGTAAGTCAACATGGAACTCACTTTTACCCTCACCTTTAATAGTACCTTTTCTATTTACAGCATATGGTGACGTACAAGTTGACTCTGCAGTAGTCATATTTGTAGTATGACTTGTGATATTCAGTCCAATGCTTTAGAAACAAAGTTGAGTTGAGAACAGTGGATTTGTGAGCTTGTCCCATGACATGTCGGATTTATTGCTGCGGTAGAAGGGTTTCAATAAGGGCGAATGCACAGTATCGTGACAAGGTTCAAAACATTGCATGTGTTTCTGCTAGTGAGTGTTTACCAAAGTCACATGTATGACACAGCACACAAAACTTTTGTGTTGAGAAGCCCCGAATAGCAGCAAGATTAATGAAACAATTAGTTTCTGCACATTTATTTTAATTTGTTTCTACAGATTGCCAACCTCTTTGTAAAAAAGCTTCGGTGAATAATGCGTCAATAAAGTGCTAAGAATTCTCTATACAACACAAGTGCTTATTTCAGGAAGGCCAAAAAAAAAAATAATTGGTCAGGCTTGGCATCAGAAGTTGATACATTACATACACAGGACCAATGCATCCTTTAAAAAGCTCCCTGTCACTGACATGTTATTACTCAGTCATGGTCATTGTCCTGAATCTAGAGCTGTTTTTAGCTCGCAAGGCCTATAAGGTGAGCAAAAGAGCGTCTAATTGTAGGCACATTATTGCTACGTTCTTCAATTAATTGTAACTACCAAAAAGGTAACGTAAAGCTGAACACGTGAAGCAATGCAACGAAAGGCATTTTAAGGTTTGCCTCATTGGCAAACTGCATTTTACAAGCGAGATGTGATGCAGTACAGTTGTGATTCGTACTCTATAGTACGGTGCCAAAATTGCGGCAGTTAGAATTAGCAGAAATGATACTTTTACCAACTATAAAGAACAGACACATAAACAAAATGAACTAAACTGTACATACTGCTTAGTCAAAACCAGGCTTAAGAGTCACCTTGTCCTAAAGATTCCTTCAATGCAAGGTAATACAAGGAGGGAAAACTAATTCTATTGCAGTTTTACTGGTGTACCGGCTTCTTATAGAGATATGCTTGTTTCACTCAGAACTCCATACATTTCCTCCTGTTTAGTCCTGTGACCAGTAAGAGATTAGAGTGATCTTGTGTAGTTTGTTTGGGTTTGCTTGGCTTGTTTGCCATGTGGAGGGAAAATTACAAAAGTAAAAATTTATTCGGACCGGTGAAATGAACTATAGCTGTAAATGCACCCTTAAAGAGAACAACGTCCTGAGGCTCTGCTGAGAGATTTTGAGTATTCCAAATCACCATCTTCGCATGCCAAGTTCATCAATTATGGCAGCCCCCTGAAATGAAGAAAATAATCAAAGTTTTCATTTCCTTAATCTCTTAATTGGGCTGCCATGATCGCCTTGCCGGGCCCCTGCAGCTTTTGGATGCAAAACAATCGCATCATCCTCTCTTGACTGCTGCTTGGCAAAATTCACAAATACCTAGAAGAACCACAGACGTGTTAGAGTGAAAATAAAATATTATATATATATTTTTTTCTGACTGTGATTTACCTGATCAAGTGTCGTCTGTGACACAGAGTAGTCCTCGATGTTGAGCTTTTCTTTGTTAGCAAGAACCATCTGAAAGATCCTTGCAAGGGAGGATGAGGCAATCTTGTATTGCAGGGTGTTGTAATGTTTTTCTCTCTGGATGCAGCCAGGGAAGGTGCTCTCCATGAAGGCTTCGGCCGGGTTCAGATCCGGTGCGCCGCCTGCCTTGGAGGCCCTTATCTTCATGGTCACCACATAGCCATCACCAAATCTGTGTTTAACCATTAGGCAAATCAAGTAATTCAAAGCTGTGGTAGGATAGTAAACCCCCCTCTTTCACAGGGGTTACGTTCCAGCTCATTGACTCACTTCATCATAGCTCCTTGGCACTGTATAGTATGACTCTACTGTACCTAATCATAAATTATATACATTTTAATTTTATTGATTGCAAGGGTTTCTAGACCGTAACACCTACAATACACGAGGGATTCCTGAATAAACACACTATATTGTGTAAGAGGATTACGACAACAACAAAAAATGTTTAAAAAGACCAACTTGTATTTCAATTGCTGAATGGTTCCCAGACATTTGAAAGATCCATTAACCATGATGGCCAAACGTGTGCACAGTGCCTCGCATTCCTCCATGCTGCAAAGGCACAACGATTATTAGGAATTCTTTGCACACCAATGTTCTTGAATACACACAGTCCCAGTCGATATCTACCTGTGCGAAGTGAGAACAACGGCTCGTCTGTCCCGGATCACACTCACAATGGAGCGCCAGAGGAAGCGTCTTGAGAGTGGGTCCATGCCTGTTGTGGGTTCATCCTTGCAGTGCAGAAAGAAACACAGAATCATCTAGAAATATATCCAACTTTTCTCATGAATGCGAGATCACTAGTGTGTCTTGGGGGCTCACCAGCAACACAAGAGCGGGGCAGCCAATCATGGCAATGGCTGTGGATAGTTTCCTGCGGTTTCCTCCACTGTAGGTACCAGCACTTTGGCCCGCATACTCGGACAGACCCAGCTTTTGAATGGCCCACTCAGCAATCTGTATAATCACATCTCAATCATTCAAGCTGAATGGTCAATGTGAGTAATGCCTGTTTTACATTAAAGGGGTGATATTATGGAAAAGTGATATTTTTTTAAATTAATAGAGATTAATAATATGCCTCCTTTGAATGATGACCTACAATGTATGTACGTTTTTATTCAAACTCCTTCTCACCCTGCTGATCTCAGCTTCTGGTACCCCGCGGAGGCGAGCATAGAGGTGAAGATGTTCTCTTCCTGTCAGAAGTTCATCGATGGCGTCAAACTGTGGGCAGTATCCCATGTTCTGGTGGACGTCCAGGATGTTGGTCAAAATGCTGATGGGGGTGGGGGGGGGGGGGTTGGTCGGGGGGAAAGAATACCTTATGTTTGACAGCCACTGATCCAGTTAACTAATTTATAAGACGCTAATTGTGCAATTACAGCAAAAAATACTGTACATGCAAATACAAATATCAAACAGCGCAATAGTATTTAGCTACTGAATACATAATAAAAATGTATAAATGCATGATCAACTATAATTTACCCTTTATGTACCATAGCAGTTGTTCAACAAAACAATCAGGTCAGCTAAAATTCAATTGTGACTGCCTTTCAGTGACATTGAATGTTTAGGAAAATACATTTCGTACTGTTACTGTTAAAAAAAAAAAAAAAAAAAAAAACGCACAAAAAACCATGCTTCTCAGTAAAATAATCAGACATTTTTATTTTGTGATGATAATGATAAGACGCAGTTTGAACATTCACTGAACTTGGCTTCTATCTTCTGAAGATATCCTAGTTGGTTAAAAAATGCCAAATGCACATTTATTGCAGTATATCTGTACAGTACTTACCTTGGTCTCTTAAAGGGGACGACATATCTGAAATTGACTTTTTAATTGCTTATTAAACAACCCAGCAAATCTTTTGTCATCTGCCTATTTTCTGAAAATGTGTCAGTGAGCAAGATTTTCTTTACTTCCGCCCTTTTGTTACATAACATAACATGGTTGAATTAGCCTGTGGTGGTTTCATGCAAGTGCCGTTTTATTTGTAGCCAGGACATGAAAGGGTAAACATCTACTGCCCTGGATGGAGACTTCTCCAGAAGTAAGAAAAGTCACTAAATACAGCGACAAAGTCTCTAGGTTTGCAACTCTCAGTAACTGCTGGTGTCGCTTTATGCACTTAGCTCTACCCCGGTTGTCATGGTAGCGAAAGCAATACTCTCAATTTGTCTGAGATAGAAACGCCCTCCAAAATGGTGTGAGTTGAATCAGAGTGTGACCTGCGGAATGTGATGTATTCCCTCAATTCAACTTGGTGCTTGGCACCAAAATGGCTGCTGATAGTGCCAAAGCAATATTTTTTTTACATGAGACATGGCTTTGGCCTGAGGACAAAAACACCGACTAGGTGAGTTGTTTTAGGGAATAACGGGGGATAGGCTTCCTTAAAAAAAAAAAGGGACTAGGTGAATTCCAGTATATTTAATTCAGAATCGGTGGGAGAGCAAAAAAAGTAAAATACACAAATGGTAATTACTAGCTCTTTAAAATAATATTCAGCTCTTCTCATTTCTATGCATAAAACAAACCTGTGACCAGCAATTGAGGCATCTCCTGTGGTAACATCAATGTCTCCAGTTAACATTTTAAATGTGGTGGTCTTCCCAGCACCATTTACCCCCAGGAGACCAAAACACTAAGAATCAAGAGGAATAGAATACAGTATAATACAAGACATGAAGTGCATTGATCGTTTCCTTTATCAGAGGTGTATATTTGACTATACAAACCTCTCCTGGTGATACACCAATACAGATTTGATCCACTGCGGGAGTCATGGTTCCTGTGTATATCTAGTCAGGAGAAGATAACAGCAAAAATATGCATGAGTATGGACGACAATGTGAACAAAAGTCAAAAAGAGAGAGAGAACTAGAGCGATGAGAAAAGAAGTGAATTACAGTTTAAGGATAAGTAATCTGTCTATTCAAATGTTTAAATCACAAAATTAAATTGAATTTATAGAAATCATAATAATCTTACCTTTGAAAGGTTGCATACGTGTAAAATGTCATTTGTTTTCCTGCTTTTGTAGATCCTCTCTCTTTCCTCCGCCACATCCAAGTCTTCATCCAGAATAGAAGGCTTTGGGCCATCGGGTATCCTGTTAATGGATCATTTAGACACAACTAACTTGATTAGACTACAGTAGAACAATTAGATCTACAGTTACTATTTGTACGCTATAGATGGCTCCTGATTCTTCTTGGAAAAATGCACAAACATGTTTGATATTGGTTCAAGTTCTTGTAAGCTTACCAGTGATCGAGGAAGAAGCGATACTGACAGAAAATGTTAAAGGTGAAATAGACGAATCCCTCAACTGCCATGCAGAACAGATTCTTCCCAATGAAGTCCCAGTTGTAGGGGTCTGGACTGTGATCCTCACCTAAGGACATATTGCAGACCAGCACCACGGGAAACCGGTTGATTGTTGGGCTTCGCATATCATGGAAAGACGAGTTGCTGTTTTTTTATTTATTTTTTTAAATTACTGTAAAATCAGTAGAACGCTTGGTGGACATCCACAAATATTGCCTTTACTTTAATTGTTTCCCTTTGAACAGTTATCTAAAGTGTTTTTGTGTGTGTGTTGGTTTGTTTAACTGGTTTAGTTATTTTTGACCTTTTAAACAACTGAAAAAAATTGAATTCATAGAGACTTGGTTGGGGAGGTTATTGGAATAACAATTGGCTTGTTTGACAGTTCCTATGGTCATTATACATGCACGGGTTTGTGTACACTAAATTACCAAAGCGAGTGAAGATGTCAGTCACGGCCTGGTTGATGGCCATGTCTATGAGGCCTCTACCCAGACAGTAATGGGGAAAGATGAGCAGCACAGTCTTCAACAGCTGGTTGAACTTGTACAAAGCCTTGACAACAGCCCAACACACATATTAAAGTGATAGAACGCTTAGAAGATTCACAGTTGTTCATTCTTACACTGGTTCCTTCAAAAAGGTCCAGGATGAAGGTGATAGCGCTGCTGTTGATGCCTATGAAGAGGTTGATACATGACAAAGACACATAGGCTGTGCTGGGGACGCTGAACATGTAGGACATTGGGTACATCATGGGGGTGACGGACCAGCTGAGAAAATAAGAGTGGTGGAAATTACTTCAATAAATTACAATTTGAATTCAATCATGCTATCATTTATTTTTATTTTTTTTAAAGGGCATGGACTAAACAAAGTAATTAGGTCCAAAATTACCTAACCTGAGAATAATAATAGTTTAATAAGTTTTGACACTGACACTGTTAAAGGTATATTAATTTAACTACATATTTGTGTATTTGTAATAGGGATGTGAGATACCACTTTCTCAGACCCACACCAATCACTCTTGCGTACTGACTCATAACAATACCAAGTACCGATACCCCTAGAACCTTTGATACATAAAGTTTCAATTAACACAATGACAGATAATTGTAAACAAAGACCTATTTCTTTATTTCTGACACAAATGATGATTCGCCAATGACTCATTGTCAGATTTTTATGCCTTAAGAGTCCGTGGCTGTTATTGGCACCCTTCATGAGTACACTATACCTTGACATAAACCCGGTATCGGCCCGATACTCACCCATCCCTAATTTGTAGCAGTGGGTTAGAACTGCACTGTGCCCTTTTAATGTTTCTAATATGTTTCAAGTAGTAAACTTGTGCTTACCTCTGAATACATTATTACACGTAACTAAATAAATGTATCGTCTATTACGTTGTATTCTTAAAATGATTTACATTTCATTATTATTTTGGTTCACCTACCCATAAAGCATAAGTAGTGCAATGAGTGGTTGCAGATTGGTTGATGAGGTGTAGCACTTCTTATCAAAAAAGACGAAAATCTGCACCACCATCAGTGCACTGATAGAGTAATTCACCTGTAAACACACAAGCAAATTACATTTATTGTTTATTTATCTAATATCATAGGGATAAACAGCTGAATGGGTTCTGAAGTTCTACCATGTCCCAGAGAAAGTTGGCCATCCAGTAGATCAGAGGGCTGACACCACTGACAAACTGTAGATGTTTGGCCTGGGTGACCCTTTCCTGAATGAGATAGAGGACGAAGCTAGCTGGAACAAAAGACATGGCGAAGATCACGCAAATGGCTACCACTGCATCCACCGACGTGTTCAAGCTGGGGAAGAAAAAGAAAAATCCAGCAAAGTGTCAAAACAAGCACATTCTTGGGTACTGTATTTGCCTCATGGTTGGTGTGGAAAGTGTACACTCACACAGTGATTTCAGAGAGTTGTTCTTTGGTGAGGTTCAGAGGGTGGTTGATGGCCGTGATTCCGTATTGATCCAGGTTAGTTCCTTTTGGCAGGTTTGCACGCAGGATGGCATTGTTGGCCACGTTCATGAAAGACACCATGGCATGCCAGCCCTTGTTGTTGTACCATACCTGCACAAAGTTTGACTGAAGCTAAGTTACAGTATCCATACAACAAAACCTCAAGAAAATCACGGTGATTACTTGCCTTAACATTGTTCTGCGTCTCCATGTACCTGAGGAATGTATCTATTTCCCTCAGTGTTTGTTTACAGTGGTCGCCCTGCAAGATGTATAATGATAACAATGATAAAATAAAAACAACAAATCATCATCACTATCCAAGGACACTTTACAAAGTAGTGATGGGACAGCAAAGGTGATGATAAAGACAAAGAATATAAAAATAAAATCATCATGAATTTGAATGTAAAACAACAATAATACAACTAATAATAATAACAATAATGCAAAAGCACTTTATAATACCAGTGAATGGAAAGGGGACAATAAATAAATGACAAATAATCAAAGAGAGAAATACTATAGATGCACCGTACTGGAATATTATATGGGTCATTTTCATATCATTTGATCAATGATGGTAAAGACATGTTCCACTGAATTTCCTTTTAAAATCAATTAATTTTACTGATATGAGCATTTGAATTATTGGCAGTTTTTATCCATCAAAATGTCAAAAATCGAATCTAATATTTTTAAACTTTAATGCCAAAATTTATTCATCGTGATATGTTCCAAATGAAGTTTCATGATTTGCAAGATGATTTCTAAATGTTGATGTTAATTACATTTTTGGATATATATAGAATTGTTCTACTATTGCTTAATATGCATTTTGCTTTTCCATGTCTTCAGAGTTCCTTTTTTTGGTTGTTTTACAAATGGCTGTTTCATCATGGGAGGTATTTACCATATAAAACCTAGGCACCACAAAAAAATTTATGGAATTAGATTAGTGTCTTTACTGTTATTCATCATATTATATGAAACTGACCCATAAATAATTTATTGATAAATAATTGAAAGCCATTACCCCAGTAACATTAAGCATTTGTCCCAGTTGGGCTGCTGAATCCTGGATGAACTTTGGCTGCAGCTCTAAAACAGGAAGCTGACCTCCGACTGATATTCCTCCATACCTGGAAACCACAGACAGAATCCTTAACTTCCCTGTAACTTCAGTCTGCTTGCTGATCCAAACTGTACTGAACACTGTATTTCACCAATGCCCACAATGCAAAATGAGATGGGTGCAGTACTACATACAAGTAACAATTTAAACTTAAATGTATATGATCACATTACCTTTGTTCATTCACCCAATATTTGCTCTTTAAGCTGGAAAGAGAATACAGATTCTTATATCTGAGTTCAAGATTTTGCGACGTTGTGTAACATTTTCACGGAGTGTAAAGAAGTAAACACCTAGTTCTGATGAGAGTGGGGTACGTTTTCACCAGGTAGTCTGAGATGTTCCTACCAGTCAAATCCATGAGAACATCTCCTGTTGACTGAATTCTCTGAAGCACAAAGACAATGACATTTAAAGTGAAACCTTCAGGAAGAACTGAGTATTCTGACCTCTCTATGACGTGTACCTGTGGAGGTGGAAGACCCCCGGCTCCTTCAGGGCATGTGGGCAGCATGGTGAGTTTCCTGTCTGTGCTGCACTGACAGTCTGGAGACGGTCTGAAGGAGTTCCACTTCGGGTCAGCCAGCATTTCGATCACTGAGGGGTTAACCAGGAGCATCTCCCACTCTGTGGTGATATTATTACATGGGAAATCTCTGCCGGAGAGAGAAATTGACCCTTGTGCTTAAACAAAACAGTGAAGAGGGTGATGTTTATAAGATCAAGTGGAATTTATAGACAATTAATTAAGTTTTTGTTGTTGTGTCACACTGAGGAAGGCCGGGGGTGGGAGGGGGGGGGGGGATTAAGTCACAATTGTCCCTCCAAAGGTCTTTAAATATCATGTGTCCACTATAAAAGTGTGACATTTACTCACGCCAGCGGTTCATCCGCCATACAGCGTGTCCCAAAACCTGGCCTGTCCAGCAACACTTCACCAAAATGTCTCATCTGGGCATCCAAAGGGAGTTCATTACTGCAGTGGAGCAGGTGACAACATGACAAAGAGAAATTACCATTAGAATTGTTCTGATTTCTCTTGGAAATTTAACAAATCGTGTGAAATAGTTAGTTAGTTGAATAGTGTGCTTTTAAATTCATTGTTAAAAATCTATTTAGGTGATGTGTCCTATGAGCTCCTGACCAATCTATGACATTATTCCCTGTACATGTAAAGTCATCAAAGTCTTGGTGCTAATGAAAATCTAAATACACAACATTTAAATAACAGCTGTTCTTCTTAATGACTGACACTTTAATCATTCTTACATGATAAATATTAGTTTAGCTTTTGTATGTATGTACAGTATGCTACAACCATGGAACAAGGAGAAGACACATTTATTTGACTCCCTGCAATGGAAACAACATCGGTCTCACCTGAAGAAGGTGTACTGTCGGCCATACATCCAAGGACTTAGAGTCATGCTTGGATATTCCCCAAACGGTGGAACGATTAACGTGAATGTCAGTGCCAGGAAAACAAAACTTGCTGGTAAAACAATCTAACAGAGACAGAGAAGATTTAAGCTCACTTAGAACGCTTGCACTAGATGCTGGAACAAAATGGTAGAGCACATTTTGAACCACCATATTTCATTGAAAAGGAGGGTTGAACTCAACCCAAACTGGTTGAAGAAAGGCTACCCCCTTGGTTGAGCTGGCTCTATTTACACACATGAATTCAAAACTGAACTGCTATTTTGTATTAAATGAAAATAACATATGGGGAAACTACATGTGCCAGATGTAGTGGGGCAATACCGGCAAGGTTACCTGAGCAAAGAAGTCTTTGCAGGAGCGGATGGTGTGGTGCAACCTCTTGATCAACAGTGCAAAGAACTGTTTGAAGGCAAGACACAGACCTCTGACCTGATAGGACCCCCGGCCCGCGTTACCTTCTGGACCATCACACGGGATGTCCGAAGGCTCGTCTGAGTCTGGAACACAGCGCTCAGGTGAAGTAACACATCTGCACATGATACATTTGTGATGGACTACAGGAGGCTGGCCAGCAAGCAGCAGAGGTTTGGTGGCTTTCAGTCAATCAGGGAGCTAAATGCAAAACAGGTTGACCAGCATTGCACTGATAGAAGCATTTAAGATTATGTGCAGCAAGTTCACCCCACGTACCCAAGTTAATGTTGTAATAAATGCTGGTGAAAGTAATTCCTTCGCAACTTATACAAAAGCACAGCACAGACTGGCATCCCTCATTATATGCAGGGATGTGCACAGTATGCTTTTATCCCCTAAAGCAGCAGTATCTGCTCTGAGCTGTAAGCCAAATGCTACTGTCACCTTTAGGTGGCTCCATTGCAATCGTCACTCTGTTGAATCCACAGAGACTAGCTCGAGAAATCTGCTGCAATGATTTATTTTCTAAGAGAGGTAGACAACGGGTTATAAGGGAGAAGGATTGAAATACTAGGACGAGGATGGAGAAGAGACACTAATTAACTCATTTTTTCTCACCTTGAATGCATTTTTTGTTGCATGCATAGCCATCAGCAGTGACTTTTAAGAAAATCTACAAGAAAACAAAGAATATCGAATGTTTGGTCATTACACAGTATAAAACAAGACATTGCATTTGCCTCAGAAATTATGTGTTGACTGCTGAATACATGGCAGTCATGGTTAATACATTCCTGCAAATTATAATAATGCCCAGATATTACACAAACAGTACTAAATTCTGTGAGTAGCACAGAGATTACATCAGAGCAATCTGATTTGATGCGGTCTCATTTTTGGCAATGCCATGACATCCTTCCCTCACTGTACTGTATTTCTGTCTGGAGCTCTAAAATCCCAAACACACACAATAACATGCCACAATATATCTGTCTAAGCTTTCACACAATCATATTTTTCACACACATTAGCCTGAGTGTAAATGCATGTGCATACTTTCGCAACAACACGATGCCATCAAGGTTTACGTATTAAAGATGACCTCATTGAAGCATGGCGTATCCCTGTCATATTTGCCTACCTCTTCCAACGAAGTGTCAGACACACCAAAGCTGCTGAGGCCGATGTCCTCCAGGGTTTCCTCCAACTCCCTGAAGAGGCTGGCGTAGGCCCTCGGTTGGAAGTCATGACTGGGAAGCAGGTAGGTCATCTCTTGGCCAATAGCCTCGATCAGGCGAGCCTGCGGCACGTGATGATGCACCAGGGCTGTGATGCGTTCGATGTTACCTGGAGATGAGCAACACAGACTCAATTTTCACTCCCTATCGGTTACTTACTGTCACTGGTGCAATGCTTATTGAAATGCATCCATCATTCTATTTTCTTTACCGCTTAGCCCGATTATGGTCACGGGTCAGCTGGAATCTATCACAACGGACTTTTGGGTGACAAACAACCATTCACACTTACATTATATTCAGAACTATGAACAATTTAGAGTATTCAATTAACCTAACATACATGTTTTTGGAATGTAGGAGGAAGCTGGAGTACACAAGGAAACGCCACGCAAGCTCAGAGGAACATGCAAATTCCACGCAGGAAGACCCAAGGAGGGATTCAAACAGAGTCCCTCAACAGTCAGCCAGATGGGGTTTACTGCGCTAAATGAAACATGATGGAAAATATAAACTAAATCTTGATTGAAATCAGTAATAATGCATCTGAAATTGACAAAATGGATAGTGTGTACTAAAGACTACTGTACATTAAAAACACACAACAAAAATATTGAACAGCTAAGGATAGAGACTAAGGGTGGGAATAGAAGAATAAAACTATAATACTATTTGAACATTTTGCCACCGCAGATTGAAAAATATAAACAGATAATTACAAAAATACACTTTTCTCTTTCTCTCATAAGAACATTAAACTATAGCCAAATGAAATGCTGATAAGTACAATAACTGATTTTTAAGGAGAGCAAGAAAAACAACAAATGACAGTTATTAGCTAGATCTGGTAAAAGAAATGTAAATCAACTTGTCGTCACTCATAATAGATTCTTGGATGCAGGTGTATTGATAAGTGAGAGCTGACTGGACATATTCATAATGATATTTTATTCCACTCCTATTTCACATTAAATATGTTAAGTGTTAAGTATTTAACTCAAATGCACAATGGCACATACCTGTACATTGGCAAATGACAGTTTAGATATTTGATGCAGTGGTATTGATACTGTACTAATATAGCAAAATCTATATTTTGTCCTGCCAGTAATAGAAACATTCCAGGTCATTCTATATGACTGACAGGCTCATATAGAAAAATTACAAGGTAGTTTCAGATGTGTCACGTAGGGGATCTGGCTGCAATGCCATGCAAAACACTTGGACGGAGATCAAATGCCATTGTACAAACGTGGAAGGCGAACAGACTAAACAGGTTGAACGAGTTGGCGACAGACTCCTTTGTGAGGTTAATTCAGCTAAAGCAGACTTTACCATCCATTTGTCTGTCTGGAGCCTCAACCTCCTCTTGGTTTGCTTTAAACTTCAAACACTTGGAGCACTTACAGGAGCAGTTTTCTGTGCAGACATCACCATCCTACAGGACAATGTGGAAACAGAGATGAGGGCATGGTTTGTACAGAAAAGAATTCTGACAGACCTAAATGCATCATTTCATAAACTCTGAGTCTAATAGGTTTATTATAAACATACAGCTCCAGGTTCACGCATCTTTGGAGTGCTGTATTTCATTCTCCGAACAAGAGTGAGGTAGAAGCCGGCGCCAAAGCAATTCTTAAGAAAGATCGGGGAGCCGCAGCAGTAGAGACGCCCCTGAGAGATTATAGCGACCCGGTCACTCAGCAGGTCCGCCTCATCCATGTGGTGGGTGGACATGATCACTGTACAACCTGAAAAAAAGGGACAGAGTGGCAGAAAGGACAAATCGTGGATGAAGGATGGAAAACAAGGTAGGGAATTTACACTACTGTTCAACTCAGGGTTGTTTAATGTCTAAACAATCATAGTCAGAGTCAATGATTGTGGCGGATCTAGCGTATGTCAGTCAGAAAAGTGAAAACCTGCTCCCCTATATAGGAGGAGGTGACTTCTATTTTATAGATGTCTCCCAAAAATAGATTTACTGTACTTATCAATTTATCACAATGTTTTTTTTCTTAATTGCCAGACACTGACATTGACACTGAATGACTGACTGGTGGATGCATGAAACATATTGACCGTGAAAATGAAGGGGGGGGTGGTGGAAAAACAATAATAATAATTTAAAAAGTGCTGGCTCGTTACACACCCTCTTTTAACTTCATATGGAGAATTGAAATGGTTGATGTGTTAGTTAATTAGTCACTGCTTGATTCTATAAGGTGGAAAACTATATATGTGCTTAAGCTGTAGATGTATGGAAAATTGCTATCAGGACGTTTTAACAAATTCCGTCCAGCAGGGACCACTGTTACCTGCACGGTATTTGAGCAACAGATCCCAAATGGAGCGTCTGGAGTAAGGATCCACCCCAGAAGTGGGTTCATCTAAGAACACCACCTTTGCACCGCCAACAAATGCCAATGCGACTGATAGCTTCCTCTGCATGCCACCTGAATGAGAACAGTATTAAATTTGCATGACGTATATACGATGCGTGCTTGTTCAGTTAAAGGAAAATGAAAAATAGTCCAACATGGTTCATAGCCATATCCTGACCAACCTGAGAGATTTTGTGTCAGTTCATCTCTTTTGTGTGGTAGACCTAGATCTTGGAGCATATTCTCCATCTCCTCTTCAGCCTCCGCTATGGCACGGCCTTTCAGCATGGAGTGGAAGAGGATATGCTCAGCAACAGTCATACTGAATGGTCACAAAAGCCAGAGAGGGAGATGTTATTATGTTAAGTCATGCTGTGCTATATTTTGGACAGATCAAATGAAATACAGGATTGAATACCGGAGAACTTGATGTAATTATCTATTCAATTAGGTGACGTGTCAAACTCAGGGCCAGGGGGCCAGGTCTGGCCCGCCACATCATTTTCTTGTGGCTAACTAAGGCAAATCAAATGTGTCTGATTGATTATTCCTAAATAGATTTTTTTTTCTATTTTGGCAGAAATTCTGTGACAAAATGTTTTTAATTTTGTAGACTTTATGCAGATATTACAAGCATTATTTTCCACAAAATTTCTTCTTAACATTAATTGAACAATAGTACAGTGGATCCCCAGATACTTTTCGCAGATCGCTTTATTTCTTTCCATTTTTTGGGTAGTTGTTTTTCTTTTTCTTTTTTCTTTTTTTGGGAGGAAACCAACCCCGAAACGCTTATTGGCAGTTTATCCCCACATATTCAAGACTTTTTTTTGGGTCCCAAAAAATAAATAATATATAAACAATATTTGTTTTTTAAATGCAATTTTACTGGCCATCAATAATCCACAGATTTTCGCAATTTGTGGTCCGGCCCGGTCCCTGTCGCTTGCGAATAGTATATATTTATATATGGTTGTCACTATTTTCCATGACTTCTGATTTCAAACTAAATTTTAATACGTTTAATGTATGACTTTCACAGTCATAACGGCCATCTGAGGGGAACCATAACTACGTTGTGGCTCGCGATGAAAATGAGTTGGAGACCCCTGAATTAGGAGGTAAATTACATACTATTGAAAAAGAGTGTTGTGCTGTGGGCACATTCCCAAAGTCAGACGAATGGTGTCCATGTCCGTGCGGATGTCTTTTCCGTAAATGGAAGCTGTGCCTGAAGTGGGAGGGAACATACCAGTCAAGATGGACCTAGAAGATAGAGAGAAAGGAGGTGGATGATGAACCGTTATCAAACCCGACCCCCACTCCCACCCAAGTGTTCACAGTGGACGCACAGTATTTGTGCTTGACACATACATAGTGGTGGTCTTGCCGGCACCATTGTGCCCAAGAAAGGCAGTGATCTGGTTCTCGTAGAAGCTGAGGGTGAGGCCATTCACAGCAGGCCTAGAGCTACTGCCGAATACTTTTACCAGGTTCTGGATACAAACGCCCCTCACCAGGTCAGCTGGTTCTGCCTCAAAGAATGCCTGCCCTAAACAGTGTTGACAGTGATAACAATGCTATGACAGTACAACAACACAAAGATGAAGGAAAAGATACGATACTAACACCAGAAATGTCAGGTTAGTGCAGATTTTGAAATGGAAATATGTATCCCAAAGTTAGTACATGTTTTCCAATCTTCAGTTTACAGCATCACACAAACACTGGACCTCTATGCATTTTGCCCATTCTTCTACATGCAAGGTCATTCGACATATTTGAAAACTAGCTGGGTGAAGATTTTCTTTTTAACATTTGATTTCATTTGTTTACTGGTTTTTAATATAAAGTCTTATATTTAAAATAAACCTCCATTGCATTGTTTTGTTATGATTTCCAGAAATGACTGTCTTCAGGCTTCTGATTGGCTAAATTGGCTTTACAACACTACCTGTTGGTTGGGCATCCAGCATGAGAATGTTTTCATGCGTCTAAATTTGTTTTCCTCCAGAAAGGGGAAAATTTTATTTATTTTTATTTTTTTTCATAAGCCCATACTTGGCATTGAACTAATGCAATTACATCCTTTCATCAAGTCTTTTTATGGGCGTGACTACAGGTGATTGGAATATAGAGAAAAAAAAATCCATAATTCATTAACTTGCTCATGGAAGTGAGAAACTACCAAAGTCAGTCCACATGTGGCAGCAAGTGCAAATATTCTACCCCAAGGATAAGTTCTGATCCATTAATCTGATTGTGAGAAGAAACGTAATATGACAGAGAAGGGAAAAAATAATGTTTTTATATTAGTACTATGATATGATAAGCAGAAATATTGATGCTTGTTAAGACAAGGCAATGCATATCAGCACTTCTGCACACATTTTAGGGACTCTACATGGCAAATAAGTCCAAAAAAAACCAAACAAATGATACCATTTGTCTCCTGGTTCTCCGGCCCCGCTGCATCTCTCTGGTCTTCGTGTTCACATGTGCTAGTTGTTCCTGCATTTTTTGGTTTGTCCTGGTTTTCCTGCTCCTCTTTTTTCTGTGGCCCCCCTTGGTCCTTGAATGCTAGGTTATCAAAGCCTTTTTTGGACAGCTCATGTTTCTTGTTGTCTAAGGATAAAGAGGGGGAAACAAATTAATTGCTCAATAGCACATTTAATAGTCTTGATGATGTCTGTGTATTTCTGTTTAATTTTGTCTGTGTCTGGGTATTTCTGCTTAATTTTAAAGGGAAGCAGACAATTACAATTCGGGGGGGGGGTGAGGAATTCGCTCAACCCCTTATTGGATGATTAAAAAGTGTATCCACATTCTGTTTTCTATACAGTATACTGTATCATCGATAAGGAACTGCATAAGTGGAAATGATTGAGTGGGTAAAGGCCAACCTGAAGCTGGAGTGACAGTGTTGAGCCAATAACAGGGCATGAAGGGGAAGTAAACTGGTCTGCCAATTCCATACTGACCTGTGTTGAAAGCAGCAATACATTTCATGTACTGTATATGCACACTTCTTTATATTCGAGCCCAAATATCTGTCTAGCAAACTGACCAGGGAAGATGTTGTCAAGGTACCAGGCAAGTACAGCATATAGGACAGTGTCCAGGCCCATCATGCAGATAGAGGTGAGGAATGAGAACTCGTCCCCCTCCAGAGGACTGGTCTGGATGTTGTCCCACTGCAGACCCTGACCTTGCTCCTCATAACGGGATAGGTACTCTGTCCCAAAACCAAAAGCAACTTGGGA